>NC_045720.1:17295828-17921145 GCF_009834535.1 Camelus ferus
AAAACATTCTCACTGTTGCCACGTGTCCTTCATTGAAACCTGACTCGTTGAGCTATTTGAGAGAAAGAAACACAGGGAAAGTATTGGTCTTGAAATCATTTGTAATCTAAAATAGGAGGCAGGACTAACAGCTAGATTTCAATGTGTTCTCGTATATAGAATGGACATAGAGTATGTCACCTCCCTCTCAGGGTCAAAAAGACCAAATGAATGAGGTACATCAAAATGCTTTGTAAGACATAACATCATAGAAAAGCAGAAGCGAAAAAGGAAATATTTATTGAGTGCCTTCTATATGAGACACTGAGCTAGGGGCTTGACTTCTATTATCCTATTTTAATACTCATAAGAAATCTTAGAAAGAGAAATAAGACCATTAAAAGGAGAGGAGGCTATAAATAGGTGATGAAAATGCCAGTTTTGTCAATGTGGAAATTATTTAGATAAAACTGTGTAATTCTGATTAATTAACATGATATATACTATGCATAACAGGTAACCTTTGCACCCCCAGATACACAATAAATACGTACTGATTGATAGGCGGCCATATTATGAAACCACCCAGACACATACAACAGTTTTGTTAGTGAAAATATATCTACGTAAATCTATCCACTAAGGCTCCTAGGATTAAAAACTGCATTTGGCTCCAATGGTATGATGGAAGAGGAGAATTTAGGGTGGTTCTAGAGGGTAGCTTGGAAGAGCTGTTGAATGTAGCAAGGGTTGCTATGGCTTTGGACTAGCCATTTGTAATTTGGGGCTTAGAGGACGCCATCCAGGTTTCTAGAAGCACTTGTTCTAGAAACTCTATGAACACTGCTAACAGTGTTGCATTTTGCCAGGCTCCCCTGACTTTGCCTTCAGAGTTACTATGGAGCAGCTGGCAGGGGATGGGTCTTCAATCCTCCTGACCCTCTGGAAAATTTAGTTGAGGATAAGAGCAGTTCATACACAACTAATAATATCACCCTAAGGAAGAAGGGGTTCCAAGAAATCAGGAGAATGCTCTGGGATGGTGAGTTCCCCTGTTGCTGGAACCAGGGATACGGCTATAAACGGGGAGCACCGGCGTATGGAAAACTCTGAATATTGCAAAGTTCTGAACTAGAGGATTCCTCTTTATGTAGGAATGTCTTTATAAGTTAAACATCCAATAGGGGATTGCTTGAGCAAAATGTGAAACAACTTTATAAACAAAAAATCATGCAGTAAAACTGTATATTCAACACGGAATAATGCGTGAAGGATATTGTAGGAGAGAATTTCAATTGCAAAATAGAATGGTCCAATATGATCTCATTCTTATTTTAAAATGTATGCATATGAATGGGAAAATACTGGAAGTGTATATAAGGAAATGTTAACACGGGTTTTCACTTGATAATGGAATTTCGGGTTATTTTTATCATCTCTTTCCTTATCTGCATTTTCTTTCTTTCCTTATCATGCATTTTACGTTATGTATTTTTCTATAATAACATATAATTTGTAAAAATAGTGTTTTTCTTATTATCAGGATAATAGTAAGACATAACAAGTAGCAGTTACTGACGTTACGACTCTGTACTGTGTTTTTGCCTTTGTTTTCTCCTCACGATGGAATTTTAAGGTTGTTCTTCAGTGGGAGGAGGTGCTACCCCAACAAAGCAAACAAATCAACGTTAATTGTAGAATTTTATTTCTTTCTACTATTCCTAAGTGGTCTGGAAATTCAGCTCTTCTTGACTTTTACCTCCAGCCTTCATTTTGGAAACAGGCGATAAAATTGGAAGAGGATGCTTTGGAAAGGAGGATACTGGCACAGAAAGGGAGACGATTCTAGAAACAGATACAGGTATAGACTCAAGCCTGCTGCAGAGTCCAAGTTACCTTGGCAAAAAGAAACTTTTTCTGAGCGAAGGTAAATGGAAGATACATGGATAACACTGAAATCGCTTTTAAAGAAATAACCTTTATTGTATTTTAAATATGTAAAGAGGGATGAGGGAGGGTGTGCTCGAAAAGCTAGATACCCTCTAGACCTGAAAAGCAATCAGACCCAGACCAACAGATTTTCCGAGAGACCCAAGCATGTCCATACCCAAATGATCCCCCCAAAATGCCAGTTTATTCTTGTTTTATGATAACCCAAAGAGATAAACATACGGCTATCATCCAAATTTGTTAACCCACTTTTAAAAGCTTAATTTTCATAAACACAAAAACAACTGTAAAAGATACTACCTTTTGCATGGCCTACCCAATATCCCACCTTTCTTTCTTGCTAACGCAATCCAGATTCTGTTTGTGTATTGAGCAATGACATGCTAAGAAAAGTAGGCTTTGAAAATATCAGCTTTGATGGATTTTTCTTAGTCTAAGCCAATGTGATGGTTAATTCTGTGTCAACTTGACTTGGTCACAGAGTGCCCAGATATTTTGCTTGAACTGGATGTATCTATGAAGGTGTTTCTGAATGAGATGATTTAGCATTTGAATGAGTTGATTTAGTTAAGCAGATGGCCCTCCCCAATGTGGATGGGCCTCATTCAATCCATTGATGGCCTGCCTAGATCAAAGAGGCAGAGTAAGAGGAAGTTCTCTCTCTCTGCCTGACTGTTTTAGAGCTGAGACATTGGCCTTCTACCCTGAGATTCAGATGAGAACTCAGACTGGATCTTACACCATTGGCTCTCCTGGGTCTCCAGTTGCTGACTACAGATCTTGGGATTTGTCAGCTTCCATAGTCATGTGAGCCAACTCCTTATAATAAATCTCTCTATCTGTAAAAATTAGAAATAAATATATATAATTACATATATTTTTCTTTTCTCTGTTGATTCTGTTTCTCTGGAGAATAGCCAGTCATGGTCATGGTATCCTCTTTTGCTGGTGACTGGTAGCCATTAACCCACTTCTGGTCAAATGTAAAGAGAATACTGGCAGTGTGGGATGTTCTGGGACAATTTTCCTTATTAATAGGAAAGAGAGTGGCACAGACAGAAGCTGTTATGGCTCCTCTTTCTTCTTGCTTTTGGCTGGGTCATGTGATGACAAAATGCCTGGAGCTGGTGTATCCATGTTGTAGCATTACTGCAGACTTTACTGACACATTAAAGATGGCAAAATGGGAAGCTGGAGAAACCTGGGTTCCTCTTTTTTTTTTTTAAATTGAGTTACAGTTAACATACAGTATTATATTAGTTTCAGGCGTACAACATTCAATATTTTTATGCATTATGAAAAGATCACCACAATACTGAATATATTCTATATGTGCACATTACATCCCCATGACTTATTTATTTTAGTAGCTGGAAGTTTGTACCTCTTAATCCCCTTCACTTATTTCATCTGTCCCTCCACCCTCCTGTCCCATGGCAACTACCAGTTTGTCCTCTGTATCTATGAGTCTGTTTCTATTATGTTTGTTTGTTTGGTTGTTTTTTTACACTCCACATGTAAGTGAAATCATATAGTATTTGCTTTTCTCTGACTTATTTGACATGGCATAATACTCTCCAGGTCCATCCACATTTCCCCAAATGGCAATATTTCATTCTTTTTAATGGCTGAGTAATGTTCCATTATATATATGACATATCTTCTTTATCCATTCATCTTTTAATGGACACTTAGGTTGCTTCCATGTATGAGCTATTGTAAACAGGGCTGCAATGAACATAGTGGTGCATATATCTTTCCAAGTTAGTGCTTTCTTTTTCTTTGAATAAATACTTAAGATGTGAAATTGCTGGGTCATAATGTTAGTTCTATCTTCAGGTTTTTTAGGAACCTCCATAGTATTTTCCATAGTGGCTGCACCAATTTACATTTCCATCAACAGTGCACAAGGGTTCCCTATTCCTCCACATCCTCACCAACACTCATTGTTTTGTGTCTTTTTGATGATAGTCATTCTGACAGGTGTGAGGAGATATCTCATTGTGGTTTTGATTTGCATTTCCTTGGTGACTAGTAATGCTGAGTACATCCTCAAGGGCCTCTTGGCTATGCATTTGTCTTCTTGGGAAAATATCTCTTCAGATCCTCTGCCCATTTTTAAATCAGGTTGTTTGTTTATTTATGGTACTGCATTATATGAGTTCTATGTATATTTTGGATATCAACTCCTCATCAGATATACTGTTTGCAAATATTCTCTTCCATTCAGTATGTTGCTTTTTCATTTTGTTGATAGTTTCTTTCATTATGCAAAAGCTTTTTACTCTGATGTAATCTCATTTGTTTATTTTTGCTTTTGTAGCATTTGTCTGAGGAGACATATCCAAGAAAAAATGTTAACACTGATGTCAAAGAGCGTACTACCTTTGTTTTCTTCTAGGGGTTTTACTGGTTTCAGGTCTTACATTTATGTCTTTAACTCATTTTGAGATTTTTGTATATGATGTAAGAAAGTGGTCCAGTTTCATTCTTTTGCATGCAGTTGTCCAGTTTTCGAAACACTATTTGTTGAAGAGACTGTCTTTTCCTCATTGTATATTTTTGCCTCTTCTGTCATACATTAATTGAGCATAGGTGTATGGCTTTATTTATGGGCTCTCTATTCTGTTCCATTGATCTATGTGTCTGTTTTTGTGCCCATATCATACTGTTTTGATTACTACAGCTTTGTAGTATAGTTTCAAGTCTGGTAGTGTGATACTTCCAGCTTTGTTCTTCTTTCACAAGATTGCTTTGGCTATGTGACGCCTTTTGTGGTTCCATACAAATTTTATGATTCTTTTTTCTAGTTCTGTGAAAAAAATGCCATTGGCATTTTGATAGGGATTGCACTGAATATGTAGATTGATTTCGGTACTATGGACATTTTAACAGTATCAGTTCTTCCAATCCCTGAGCACAGTATATCTTTCCATTTATTTGTGTCACTTCCAATTACTTTCCTCAATGTCTTACTGTTTTCAGAGTACACGTCTTTCACTTCCTTGCTTAAATTCATTCCTAGATATTTTATTCTTTTTGATGAAATTGTAAATGAGATGGTTTTCTAGTTTTCTTAATTTCTCTCTCTAATAGATTGTTGTTAGTGCATGGAAATGCAACAGACTTCTAGATATTAATTTTGTACTCTGTTACTTTACTGAATTAATTTATTAGTTCTAATAGTTTTTTGGTGGAGTCTTTGAGGTTTTCTGTAATAGGATCATACAATCTACAAATTTTACTTCTTTCTTTCCAATCTGGATGTCTTTTATTTCCTTTTCTTGCCTAATTGCTGTGCCCAGGACTTCCAATATTATGTTGGATAGAAGTGACGAGAGTGGGTATCCTTGTCTTGTTCCTGATCTTGGAGGAAAAGCTTCCACCTTTTCACCATTGAGTACGATGTTAGCTGTGGGGTTGTCATATGTGGCCTTTATTTTGTTGAGGTATTTTCCTGCTATGCCCACTTTGTTGAAAGTTTTTTATCATACATGGATGTTGAATTTTGTCTAAAGCTTTTTCTGCTTATTTGCATACAAAATTAGAAACTTTAAAAATATATGTAGTCTGTTGTTTGCCTGTAGGACACTGACAGTAGTCCCTGAAGGAGGATAAGGAATATATAGAATTGTAGATCCCTTCTGCCAGTGAAGTTGTGGTCACATTGTGGGTGGCTAGACACATACCCGTAGTTGGAAGAGAAAGAGGAAGAGAGGACAAGACTCCTCTTCTCTGTTGACCCTGGTTGATGTCAGTGCTGCTGAATTTCTCTCAGACTTCAGAGTTGTTGGAGGAAACAATCATTCTGCGTTCTAAAGGGTAAAACTAGTGTTCTCTGGCAGTATAGTTTTATAGTGAATGTCATCTCTTCACTTCTCCAACAAGAGAAACCTTTATTTTAAAAGGGTTAAAGTGGGAAACAGTTTATTGGTGATACTGGCCATGAAGCCAGAAGAGGCACACACATACCCACAGCCTTAGGCCTTGGCAGCTTGCCTCCGAGCCCTACCCCATCAGGAGACTTGGGAAAGAGCCAAGAAGATGGCCAGGTTGCAGAACTTCATGTTGGCTGCTTGGCCATAGGGCCACCTCATTACTGCAGGGACACTCATTCAGGGACAGTTAAAGAACTCTCCCCAGAGCCAAATAAATTGAATACTTGGTTGAAGGATTTAGTCTTGAAAAAGAGACCTAGAAAGCAGTAAACCTATTGAGAATAAGACAAATGGGCTTACAGAAATAAGATAGCAATTCTAAATGTATCCCTCTTTTTATTGATCATAAGCAGCATTAAAAAGTAAATCAAAATCAACTGATTGTAAAGAAAATTCCATTCTCCTGTTGGCCTGTAGCATTTCGAAGATGATTTAACAGGCTGACAGATTTTCAAGATGGTTTTTTTTCCCCAACACTTTAACTTAAAAATTTTCCTTTCTCTTCCCAAACCTCTTGGCAAATGTACATGACATTAAGTTAGGGATTCACTCATTCCTTTATCCATTCATTCAACAGGAGTTTAGTGAACACTTATCAATGTGTCAGGCACCGTGCTAGGTGACCAGGAAACAGAGGTGAAAAATAGATCATCCTTGTCCTTATGAAGTTAACTGTCCACCTGAGTCTCCTAGTGTCCAAGTCAACAGTAGAAATAAGACGGGAGCAGCATTACTACAGAGGCATGGACAAGGAGTGAGTGATACCAGACGTAATGATCAACTTCACATGGAGAGGATTCAATGATGGGAGACTTTCACTGGATACAGATTTCTTCTTCAGCATTAGTCAACATTGCTCAAGTGATCCATTTTGGGTCACATTTCAGTAAACCAGTTGGTCTTAAAGCAAGACTTGTCTTAAACCATCTATCAACTTCATTTTATTTTATTTTATTATTATTTTTTTAATAAACATTTTTATTGAGTTTTTAGAGACATTTCATTTTAATTAGCTTTGCTGAGATATGGATTTCTCCATTTAGCCACTCTCTCAACAAACATTTATTGCACACAATTATGTGCTGGGATAGGTAGGGAATTCTGGCTTCCAAAGTGAGTAAAGGAAAGAAGAGGTAAGGATTGGTTTGCAGGGAATAACGGGAATAATTGTGGGGCCAGGTTAATCCCGTGTTGGCAGCTAAGAGAACATTTAGGAGGCTGGGCTTCATATATTTAAAAATCAATTTCCCACCTTACGTTAAAAGACCAACTGGTGCACATCACTTACTTTTCAATTAAGGGAAGGATCTCAGTGCTCCCAAATCAGCAACTGAGCTTCCTCATAGAAACACGTCGATCACCATAATAGGAATGATCTGATTTAAGGCCATACATAGGCTACACACACATGCATAGAACACATACAATATGCTTATAGTTTTCTGGAAGTTGATTTATGATTCAGACAGAAAGGACAGACGGCAGGAACGCCATGGTAATAACTTGCCTGCATTTTAAAGAGGCAACCTTCTGCCCTGGCTGTCTCAAGCATGTTACCCTGAGTTCCACACTGAGGAAAGCCGGTCTTGGAAACAAGCCTGGAAGGCTAAGAGACCCAGAGACCCAAGTGGTGGGTGTAGTGGGACCAGTAGAATGCACCAGAAGCTGTCAGAATGTGATAAGGGGGCATTTATCTTAAGGGTGTGGGGAGAAAAATGAATTAGGCTGCAACTGGATTCTTCATTTGGAGCGGGGGTGGTGGGGCAGGAGTTGAGGGGTGCACTGGGCTCCTGTAAGGACTCTTTTTGTTTTTGTTTTTTAAAGAGCACCCAAGCGGAGAGCACGGAGATAGAATTTTTCTTGACACACCAATGTACAAGAAGAACATATATTTGGTAACGTTCGCCTCCCTGCACCCTGAGCAGCTGTTCAGCTGCAGCAAGCACTCCTCCTTCCAGGCAGGGAAGGGGAAGTGTGCTGCACGAAGTTTCTCCAGTCGCCAGTGAGAGTGAGCCCTGGGGCCAGGACTCCAGAACCGCCCCTCCGCTGCTCCCTGGCCAGGCAGCAGGGTGTCGGACACAGCCAGTGGTCGGGAAGCAAAGGCAGGGAAATCACTCCAGGGGAAGCCCTACTGGAGAGTCCTGTCTAATTTAGACAGGCAGAGCACCTGAAGTGCTGTCCTCTGACTACGCCTTCTTAAAAGCAGGGAGCAGGAAAGAGCATCTCCCAGAAGTCTCCCTCTTTGCTTTGTGAGACTGTAACTCCCCAGGCAGGGATTGGGGCTGTCAGGGAAATGTTTTCTGTCCCCTGGAGGTGAGACTTATCGGAAGTGAAAAACAGGATGTACCCACTTTGAGTCCAGCCACCCTTTTCCAAGGAGTGATAGGGTGGACATCTGGTTTCCTAGGTTCATAGTCACCTTCCTGACAATTTTTGACAGGTGCCTAGGATGTACAGGTGGCAGTGAGGCCTGGCCAGGGTAGAGAAAGGCCCTAAGTAAATGAAATACATGATCCAGTCAGGGATGGCGTTCACTGGTTCCTTTGTTTCCTTCTTCCTTCCTTCCTCCCTCCTTGCGTCCCTCCCTTCCCCCACTGCAGTGTCCTGGTGCTGCTCACGGTCTGGTCTTCTAGGGGCAGCACCATCACCACTTGAGAATTTGGTAGGAATACAAGTTCTCACGTCGCACCCTGGGATGGGCAGTCGCTAGGACTAGGCAACGTGACGTCACGTCCTAGCTGAGGTCACTCAAAGACTTGGCTAGAGGCTTGGATGTTCTCTGTCACTCACTCACTTGCTGTGAAGGAAGCCTGCTGCCATGTTGTGAACACCCTTTGCGGGAGGCCTCTGTGCCAGGAAACTGATGTCTCAGGTCCAGAGGCCACAAAGACCCGAGGTCCACCCACAGCCCCTTGAGTGAGCAGGGAACTGGATCCCATACCCCACTAGTCAAGCCCTGAAATAACACCCGCCCCTGACATTTGACTGGAAAGACTCTGAGCCAGAGAACCTGACTAAGCTGTGCCCAGATTACTGACTCCCAGAAACTGGGAGATGAGAAATGTTCATTGTTTTCAGCCTCTAATTTTTGGTGAATTCGTTGTGCAGTGGTAGATAACTAACAGAACTACTGAATGGGAAACTCTGCACATGGGGCCCTGGAATGCGTATTTTAACATGTTTCCTAGGCGACGGTCATACAAGGTGGTTTGAGAAGCACTGCTTGTGACTAAATTAAGAGTGGGGGCTTTGGAGCCAGAATGTCTGAGTTCAAATCCTAGCTCAGCCGTGTCCCAGCTGTAACAGCTTGAGGCTCTTAACCTCTCTGGGCTGTCATTTCTTCTATAAAATGTTAGTAACAAGAGTACATACCTTTAGGTATGTCAAGATTAGTTGAATTAATTAATATACTTAAAACACTGAGTGTATTGCCCGGCCACAATGAGTGTGGTAACTTAGTGATGATTCATTCATTCAACAAACATTTGTAAGGTACCAACTGAGGGTGAGGCATTGTACTGGCTGTTGGAGTTACGAAGATTAGTAAGACATAGTTCACTTCTCCTGGGACTCTTGTCCTAGGAGATGGGCATGTAAAAGAATAAACACAAGCAAAGGTTAAAATGCTGGGGATGACTTCTGGAGCCCAGAAGATGTCAGTTCTATGGTGGATGAAGGCATTAGGGTGAGCCATAGTAAATGGGGGAATTGGAAGTTGTCCCCAAAGCTTCACCTCAGTTTTTCTGAGTCTCTGCAGCTTCCTTTTTATATAGAAAACCGGCAGACCTGTCATCACAGACAGCCTCCTTAGACAGCATGCGGGGCTTGGTGTCTTATTCACAAGGCTCCGGCCCCTTGGTCCTGTTTTCTGCTCCTACTTGGGCAGCCCGTAGTCCGTCCGGCCGTCGGTTGTCGGCATCTGCTCTGCCTTCTCTCTGAAATTTCCCTCCCCATTTCCCCCTTTGCAACACAGGATCCTTCTCACCCTTTACATCTCTGTTTACCTGCTTCCCCAGGGAAGTCTTCCTGGCCACTCTGTTTAAATAATGCCTCCCTTTCAGTCCACTTGTCACGTCCCCCACAGCACTGGAATCTGGCACTTACTTAACTGGTTTACTTACCCGTATGTCTCCCTGGGTAGACTTTGCAGCCTTTCCGGGCTAACACTCGGTCTGCTGTTCTCACCTGGAACATGCCCAGTGCCCAGTGCCCTCCCTGGGACATAGTAGGCATGCAATAAGTATTTGTCATGGATGGATAAATGAATGAATGGATATGTCCCTTCACAGCCACCATAGCGCTTCAGCATGATTTGCTGAAATGCCAAACTTAATCAGGATTCAAATTCTGGAAGATGGAACCAATGAAAAACAGAACGTGAAACCAAGTCGCTTTAATTCCAAGGGACTGTGAGAGAGCTGGGAAGGGATGGAGAGTGGGAGGCCATTACAGTATTTAACATTTACAAAGTACCTCCTCCTAGGTGCTGGGCGCTGTATTAAGTGTTTTATATGCGTTATTTCACACACAGCCAAAGTAATTATCATCTGGGAGAGAAGATGGGGAAACTGAGGCTGAGAGCCCTTAATTAACCTGCCAGGTTGGTGCAGAATCATGACTGAACCCAGGGGAGGTTGGGCCCCAAAGCTCTTAGGTTTAACCACGCTACTCTCCTGCCCCCAGTGGAATGCAGCTCATTGAGCAAATATTCTGCACAAATAGAAGTGTACACAGCTGAACAGCTATATGACATTAGAACACCAGACCAGACAGGGAAATATTAGAAAGGTTTCTCGGGAGACGATATCCACCAAATAGGAGCTGGGCTATGGACAAGCGGTGGGTCATTCACCGTGGCCCCGCCCCCCACCCAGGGGACCCCACGTTGTGCAGTAGAACGTCCCACCACCTCCAAGTGATGTGAGTGTTCTCACCCTCGGAAACAGGTTTGGTGGTCTCTTCCTAAACCCCCAAAGGACTAGCATTCTTCTCGTCAAGGCAGCTTGTAATTTACAGCAATCGCAGTTCCTGTTGCAAGGGATTCCAAGATCAGACAAGCCAAGGGGAGGTGACAGGTCAGATCTGAGCTTAGATGGAGAAGTTGTTGACTTGTGGGAGGAGGGTAACGGTACAAGAAGTAGGAAGGAGGAGCCGTCTGCTTTGTGCCTGGAGCGATCTTTGACTGGGGGCTCCCATTAACAACAAGCCTCCACAGGCCTAAAAGAACAAGAAAGGAACCAGGCTTATCCAGTCTTAAACAGCACTAAAGTCTGCATTTTTCCCCTGTGATGAAGAATTATTGGGCCAGTAGCAAGGGTAGGTTCCTTCCTGGCAGAAGAGAACAATTAGGGAAAATGAGAATATATCTCTGTGGGCAATTCCCTTCTCAAGGCTCCATGAAAGCCAGAACGTGTATTTTTAGTCTGCTTTTTGCTTTTGTGACATTTAAATATTCAGATTTTCAAAGAGACAAAGCCTATGCTGAAATTTACATATAAATATATTGAAATATATTTAAATATGAGCCTTCTTCATACCTTGTTTCTTGGAGTTCCTGAGCTGTCTACACTTCCATAACAGGATCAGTCTGTGGGAAATGAAGAATAAATGTGTCTGAAGAGACAGAGGTAGAGCTAGACTTGCTGGGAGGTTAATGTACTGCAGTACACCTACAGTTATGTGGAGTTTATAATTCAAGCAATGGTTTTGTTTGTTTCTATTGCAAGTTTTCAGAATGAAGGTTTATCTCGGCCAGAGGGCAATCCCAGTTATGCAGACTCTGGTAGATTTATGTGTTCATTTTTACCGACTTAGAAAGTCTACCGGCTCCCGGAAACTGACTTGGAGACTTCCTCTTAAGACTTCAGGAATCCAGGATTCCTAGATATAGAGGAAATTTGACCAAAGAACAACCTTGGAGCATCATTCAAATAACTAGCACTACGGACCATATTATCACCTTGCTAATAACAAGTTACCCCATATACGAGACATGGGTCACCAACCTGAAATGATTTTGACAATCATGAAGCACACTTATATCACTGAAATAGATAGGGCTGGACATGATTTAACCTCCTGCGAGCGAGCTGGTAGGTATCGCAGGATCTTGCAGGGTTTCTTGTTTATCAGGGTGGACGTCAATAAAGACGGTACCACAGTAGCACAGAAGTGCCGGGTGATACAAAATTTTCAGTGGATAGAATATAAGACAAACTTGATTCTACCAGGCATCAGAAGTTAGTTTTTTTTTAAGTGAAGGGAGCATTGACAGACTATTGTGTAACAAAAAAATGTTACAATCTAATGGGGAAAATTGGCTTGAATTGTGGGTGTTTTCCTGATTTCATTACCTTCAATAGTTGACATTTGCATTTCTCATCTTCTCTCTGTTGCTTATCCATAAATGGATGTACAAATGTTAACAGGGACCCGCACACATTTAGCTTCTTCCTCCCCTAGTAAATTACACCATGGAGCCAGTTTTCTGGTGATCATTTCTTTCCATGTGGAGCTTAGGCTGTGTGGCGCATGCATGGTTATAGAGATGGAAGTCTCTGGAGAGAACAGAAGCTACCAAGACAAGCAAGCAGGGTAGAGCGTCTGTGTCTTCCACCAGGGGTCAGTAAAACTTTTATAAGGCTCCTAGGATGGCATCCAGACTGAGATAAGGGCAACTTCTTTGTCACCCTTTGTCTCTCAGAAAATACTCACTAACAAGAGGATGTCCTGTCACTGAAAATAGCAGCTAGTTCCCGCGAAACACACGTGGAAGACGCAACTAAATATAAATATATATGACTTGGACTATATCAAACATTAAAGTTAAGACCGTAGAGAAACTTCTCCAGTTTAAATGTGCAGTTTTAATAAATACTAAGGCAAGCTATCTTACCTGATTAGAAGTCACCGGCTAATTGTCCAGTGGCTTCATTGGCTTGACTTTGAGTGTCATTGTTTCTGTATCACAAAAACAGGACTTAAAAGTTTCCCTTCTCTCCTGGCTTGCTCTCCTGGCTTACAACCATTGTTACTGTAAGGAATAAAGACTTTTGAAATATATAGTAGATACATAAACTTGACTCCTTGCTTCTACTTTTGCCCTACCATCAGCTAGAGGGAGCTGTTAAAAATGGAAATCAGATCATACCATTACCCTGCTTAAAATCCTCCAAGGCTTATCCACCCCACGGAAAATAACATCCCAACACTTAGCCCCGCCTGCAGTGCCAGGACATGCTAAAGTGCCTGCAACTTCTCTGATCTCCCTCCTGCTCCCCTTCCCTGCCCTCAGCACACTCCAGAAAGCCTTTCTGTTGATGCTCTAACTCGGTGGTTCTCAAAGTGTGGTCCCTGGATCTGCAACATCAGCATCACCCAAGAAGTTGCTAGAAATGCAAATTCTTGGGTCACACCCTAGATCTACTGAATCTGAAACTCTGGAGTTGGGCCCCAATGGTTTGCCTTTGAACCAACCCATCTAGTGATCCCCATGCCTGCCGAACTTTGAAAACCACTGGTCTAATTCTTTGGATTCACTTCTGCCTCAGGACCTTTGTTCTGGCCAGACCCTTTGCCTGGTACAATCTTCCGAAGGACTCTCTTGTCACAACTGGATATCAGCTGAAAGGTTACCTCCTCACTGGTCATCCTTTTTAAAGGGAGCCTCTTTGCTCTTCCTCATCTCAGTCTATGCCATTATCCTTTTACTTCCTCCATGGAACTATCTCAAATTACCTTGCTTACTTATTCATTGCTGTTTGATGTCTCCCCTATTAGAATGAGAGCAGACACCCTGTCTATTTTTAACACTGTGTGTCCCCAGTGCCTAGAATAGGGCCTTGAACATACAAAGTTCTTAGTGAAAGTTTCTTAAATTAATGTCTATGAGATTTTTTGATCAGTCTGTCTTGCAGAAGGGAGATCAGCTAGATTCTCTAAAGGAAGCTGCAGGGTTGTGGCAAAGCCCTGGCATGGAGTCAGAAGATGAGGGTCAAATTCTAAATTCCCCACTTGGAAATCAGCTGACCTTGGGTAAGTCATTTAACTGGATTAATGGATTATGACAAGGGGTGATGTTGTCTCATAGAGGCACTTAGCAATATCTGAAGATATTTTAGGTGTTGATGGGGGATGCAGGCGGGAGTGAGGAGCAGTATAGGCACTATTGGGATGTGGCCAAACATCCTACAGTGCACAGGCCAGCCCCCTGCAATAAAGAATCACGCTGAGCGAGATCTCAGCTGTAGCCGGCTAAGAACGCCTGAGCTAGTCTTAAATTCTCACTAGTAAAACAGGGATAATGTTCTCCTCTGAACTCAGGGTTTGATGATGCTCAAGCAAAATTCTTCTCATGAAAGCATTTTGTAAATGACAAAGGACTACAGACAAATACCCTTGGTGTCTGGCACCAGGCCTTATGCAGAGTAGCTTCTCAGTAAATATTTGTTCAAGGAATGAATGAATGAGTTGCAGGAAGCCCCTTCCCAGGACTGAGTTTCTGTTTCCTCATTTGACACGGGGAATAAGGGTGGTACTGAAGTCCTAGGAACCTTGGGAGGCTCATAGAGACGATGTGCAGAAAGCAGCTGGCTCAGGACAGGGCACATCTGTGCCACAGTTGCCTGTAGTCAGGTTTCCTGGTTGGTTGCCCTGCTGGGAGGAGCCTGGGAGAGCCTCTCTCTTCCACTCCAGTTTTCTTTCCCTTCTCTTGTCCCACCTTCTACAACCAATCAGCGCACCCTCAGCAGAGTTTCCCAACCTTTCTGGGAGCCCAGAATGCTTACTGTTAGACAGCCCATCAGCATGTCATGAAAACATTAAAATGTGCCCACATCAAATAAAAATTATGGATGACTTTACGAAGATTGGATTGCCTTGACAGTCAATCTAAAGGTACATTTTAGAGAATTTAAGCATCTATTAATTTCAATATTTGAGTTTGTATTCACATTTTGGACTCAATCATTATTCTCCTACAGCAAATATAATTACAGACCCTTGAAAGGCATTTGTACCTTTGGTGCTTTATACATTACAAAACAGTCTTCTTTGCCTTTTGCCCCTCGGTGAGTTTTCCCTCTTCCCTTCTCCTGTTTGCTCACAATAGTCAATAACTATTCCTGTAAAGCATCTGGAAACTGTTGTGTCTTTGGTGGCTGATACTGCATGTGTGCAGTGCTGTCGACTTGCAAACACGAGCTCTTGCACGGTGTCCCTATTTCTCCAAGAGTGTGATGATCAAATCTTACATTTGCCACATGCATTCTGGACTGTGAAACACTTTCTCATATATTCTCCGTTTGTTCTTATTTGATTCTCACAGTAACCCAGTGGGCTGAGCACAACATATATTACAGTTACTCCTGATTCCCATTGAGAATCTGAAGCTTAGGGAGAAGTGACTTGCTCAGGGTTATAAAGTAAGTGGCAGAGCCAAGATGAGAATCCACAGCTTCTGGGTTCCATGGGTGCCATGCTGTTTTCAGGACTTTAGTCAGCCCGGGGGAAAGTTACTCCCAAAAGAGGAAATTAAGCAAGGCTTGAGTTACTGGGATAGCTTTAGCTTTGTGTCTGTATGTGATACTAGAACTCTAGCCTTGAATGTTCTCTATTTGCCCTACAGACAATGGGATCAAATTAATCAATTAGCTCAAAAAATACTTATTTAGTGATGGGCACTGTTGCAGGTGCTGGTGATACAGCAGTGAACTAAAAGACCGTGTCCTTGCCTCATGGAGATCACGTTTTAGATGCAACAGATAAATGATAAACTGACAAATCAATATTTACTATGCAGACGTCAATCAGTGTTAAGGAAAAATAAAGCAGTTGAAGGGATAGGAAAACTGGGGAGGGGTTGCTATTTTATTTAGGGAGGACAAAGGTAGCCTCAATAGTAAGGTGGCATTTGAGAAGAGGCTTAAAGGAAGTGAGGGAGTGTGTGGTGTGAATACCAAAGGCAGACTAGCCAAGCATGTGCAAAGGCCCTGAGGCAGGGCCATGTTTGGCATGTACGAGAAACAGCAAGGAAACCAGCCTAGCTAGAGAAGATTGAGTAGACTAGGATGCAGCAAGAGAGTTATTGGCAGAGAATGAGGGGAAAAGGGCCTGGCCAGGAGAGGTGGGGGCAGTTAGGGAAGATCCTGCAGGACCTTATAGGTCCTTGTAAGGGCTTTGGCTCATATTCTAAGACAGGGATCCCTTGAGGGCTTTGTAATTCCAGAGAACTACATGATCTGACAGTTGTTGTTAAAGGATTTATGATGGCCTGATTTGCCTTATGTTAAGATTGTCCTGGTTCGTAGTATTTCCACCTCGAACAAGGGACTCAGGGAGTTCCAAAGAATACAGTAAACAAGCAAGCAGCTAAAGGATTTCAGCTAATGAGAGGGCTGGGAAGAAAATAAAACCAAGGGAGACACAACGACGACGTTTTAGGGGGCTACTTTAGATTCCAGTTGGATTCTGAAATGTGGAACTTAGGCAAAAAAAATTACACATGTAGCACAATGTACAGTTTCCCGATTCAAAGAGGCTGGACAGACAAACATTATTCTGCCTTTTTAAACGAGAAACTGAGATTCAGTCAGCTTAAGCCATACACCCAAGGCACTGGTAAATGATGGATCTGGGGTCTGGATCCAAATTTTCTCTCATTTTCAGCTCCAAAGTTTTTCTCACAGTATCCACCACTAGGGAATGTGACAGTAGGACTGAGTAACCCTGGAGCGTGGGATGAGGGAATCGGCAATGGTCAGGCAAGACAAGAAAAATGTGTTAAAGCAGAAAGAGATGTAAAAGAACAAGGGACAGTAACCAGCTCCCATGAAGGTCACACAGGACAACTGGTAGGGTGTAGAGGGGTGGCCATCCCCTCGGCCCCAATGCCACATATAGGGCTGAGAAAATCTGCACTCTGATCTCAACAGAAGGATCCCGGCCTTGGATGGCTGCTCTCAGCAACCCGGGCTAGGGGAAGCCCTGGGTCGCATGTGGTTTCGATCACTGCATTTATCAGCATCGTTGTCACTGTATTTGGAATATGACTGAAACCTCATTTCTGCCCCAGGCCTGTCCAAATTCTGCAGGGGGTACAAGTCAAATCTGGAAAAGCTATCTCATCTTTGGCAGACCAGAAAGAGGGAGAGACTTCAGGAATGTACAGTCATGTCCCACCCACGCCCCTTCCCCCTTTTATTAAAAACAAATCTGAAACAGCAAATGTCTAAAATTTTCCACTTGATCATTCACTCTGCCTTGTTATAACCATGCCCTTTGTCCACACCCGCTGGAGTTTTTTGCAGCCTGGGGGAAGCTGGGAAGTGTCTGTCCCTAGCTTTCAGTCACTCCCATAATAAACAATCACTAAACAGCTCGCTGCCCTAGGCAACTGTTTGTCCAGCTTGGCCAGGCCCTGAGACTCAGGCTGGGGAAGGGGTGGGAGGTACTCTCTGGAAGCACAGTTCAGGCTCTGAGGCCAGGGAGCTTGGCTTGGACTAGAAATACTGTTTGGGAGTTAGCACAGCTTCGCGGGCTTGGAGGGCCTGCAGAGGGACTCCAGATCTTAATCCGAGTTGTCCAGGGAAGTTCCCTGGGGGTAGCAGGAGCTTGGGGCTGGGGTGTGGGAGGGCAGTTGAAAGAAGGACTAACAATCTTGTACTAATTGGAAATAAGGTCATTTCCTGCCTCAAGTCTCTCATCTACATCTGGGACAGTTGGCAGTTCTGCTAGTCATCCAGCCCTAAGAGACAGCTCCTTAAAAACCACCACCCCACCATCACGAAAAGAGAGTAACATCACTTTAGGTACTAGGAGCTCAAATTAACCGGGTTCTCCTTCAGCTATTAGAAAATCTTTTTTTCCGCTGTGATCGAATCTCTTGGAAGCTCTGTTCAGAATAAGCAAGGGGCTTCGGGAAGCAAGGAGAGGATGTGCACAGGGTTACTGAGGGTATGGGATCGGTGTCTTCTCTCAGCAGAGACAGACATGAAGAATAGCAACGGTTCTTCTTGATTGTAATATTTCCTCTTTATTCTTGGGGAATTGGGGGTGTCTCCTTGGGGAAAGGCTGTGTAAGGAATAAGGAACCTGTTTAAATGCTTTGCATCCTTTTGGTCGGCGGTTGCTTTCTATGAAGTCTTTCTTTCCTCCCGCATCCCTCGGGCTCGCCCCACTGCTCCAATTTTCAAGCATCCTTCCCCAGGAACCCGTACACTCTCCGCCGCCTGCTGGGGAAGGCGTTCCCGGTAGGAAGCCAAGGAGACGGGATTCTTGAGGGCGCCCAGGGCAGCCGGAGCAGCGGGGCCCGGGGAGCGCCGGCCGGTTCCCGGTTCCCCGGCTGCTGCGCGCCCGCCGGCGCCTCTGGGAGGCGCTGGTTCCCGGCGCGGCGGCAGGAGGCGGTGCGGCCCAGGCCGAGGACCGGGCCGGAGAGCGCCAAGGGGCCGCGGGGCTCTCACGGGGCTGCCCCGCGCCCCGCCGGCCCGCCCGCCGGCCTCGGCCTCGGCGCCCCGGGGCCCCCGCGCCGCCCGCACCCCCAGCGCCGCGCCGGCGCCTCGGCCGGTGGCCGGGGGTTATGAATGGGCGCAGCGGAAGCACCGCCCCCCCCGGACGTGACGCTCGGCCAATGGCAGCGCGGGCTGCGTGGATGGATGAGGTCAGCGCTGTCGTGTCGGGAATGGAATGTGTAAGTGTAACATTCAGAACCGGGTAACATTCGGCGACCGAACGCGGCGGTCGGCAGCGATCGCGCGGGGGCCTGCGAAGCGCCGCTCGGGGCCGGCACTGCCCGCGGGGAGGACGCGCCGCCGCCGTCACCCAGCGCCGCCGCCGCCGCCGCCGCCTCCACCAAGCCGGGCCGCCGCGCGTCCCGGGGGCCGGCCCCGCGAGCGCAGGAGTAAACACCGCCGGAGTCTTGGAGCCGCTGCAGAAGGGAATAAAGAGAGATGCAGGGATTTGTGAGGTTACGGCGCCCCAGCTGCAAGATGCACTAGCCGGCTGAACCCGGGGATCGGCTGACTTGTTGGAACCGGAGTGCTCTGCACGGGAGTGTGTGGATGAGTTGAAGTTGCTTTCCCGGGGCTCGTTTTCCGCGCTGCCGAGAGGAATCCGAGAGGCAAGGAAATCACTTCGTCTTGCCATTGATTGGGCATCGGGAGCTTTTATTCCCCCCTCTCTTTCTTTTCCTCCGTCTTGTTGCATGCAAGAAAATTACAGTCCGCTGCTCGCCCGCCCTGGGTGCGAAATATTCAGCCCCGCTCTCTCCCGTCCATTGTGCAACCCAAAGATGAAAGACCGAAGGGGAGAAAGTTAAAGAAATCGCCCACATGCGCTGGATCAGTCCACGGCTTGGGGAAAGGCATCCAGAGAAGGTGGGAGCGGAGAGTTTGAAGTCTTTACAGGCGGGAAGATGGCGGACTGGAGCTGAAAGTGTTGATTGGGAAACTTGGGTGATTCTTGTGTTTATTTACAATCCTCTTGACCCAGGCAGGACACATGCAGGCCAAAAAACGCTATTTCATCCTGCTCTCAGCTGGCTCTTGTCTCGCCCTTTTGTTTTATTTCGGAGGCTTGCAGTTTAGGGCATCGAGAAGCCACAGCCGGAGAGAAGAGCACAGCGGTCGGAATGGCTTGCACCACCCGAGTCCGGATCATTTCTGGCCCCGCTTCCCGGACGCTCTGCGCCCCTTCGTTCCTTGGGATCAATTGGAAAACGAGGATTCCAACGTGCACATTTCCCCCCGGCAGAAGCGAGACGCCAACTCGAGCATCTACAAAGGCAAGAAGTGCCGCATGGAGTCCTGCTTCGATTTCACCCTTTGCAAGAAAAACGGCTTCAAAGTCTACGTATACCCGCAGCAGAAAGGGGAGAAAATCGCCGAAAGTTACCAAAACATTCTAGCGGCCATCGAGGGCTCCAGGTTCTACACCTCGGACCCCAGCCAGGCGTGCCTCTTTGTCCTGAGTCTGGATACTTTAGACAGAGACCAGTTGTCACCTCAGTATGTGCACAATTTGAGATCCAAAGTGCAGAGTCTCCACTTGTGGAACAATGGTAGGAATCATTTAATTTTTAATTTATATTCCGGCACTTGGCCTGACTACACCGAGGACGTGGGGTTTGACATTGGCCAGGCGATGCTGGCCAAAGCCAGCATCAGTACTGAAAACTTCCGACCCAACTTTGATGTTTCTATTCCCCTCTTTTCTAAGGATCATCCCAGGACAGGAGGGGAGAGGGGGTTTTTGAAGTTTAACACCATCCCTCCTCTCAGGAAGTACATGCTGGTATTCAAGGGAAAGAGGTACCTGACAGGGATAGGGTCAGACACCAGGAATGCCTTATATCACGTCCATAACGGGGAGGACGTCGTGCTTCTCACCACCTGCAAGCATGGCAAAGACTGGCAAAAGCACAAGGATTCTCGCTGTGACAGAGACAACACCGAGTATGAGAAGTAAGTGGCTCAGCTGACGGGCCTCAGCGGGTCAGACCCCGGCCCTGCCCACCTGGTCAGGTGTGAGATTTGGGGGATGGGGGTGGGGCAGAGGAACCCTCCGGTCCTCTTCCTCCTGCTCTGAGGCTGGGTCTGAGCAGCCTGGTTCGGGCGTGTGGCTGGGAGCTGAGGACTCAGAGTGTGAGCTCCTTGGGCAAACTGGGAAGCCTGGAGCACTTTCCTGGGCCAAGTAGGTGACAGTGCCTCCCTCTTGCTTGGAAAACCGTCAGGGCGATGTGTCTCCTACGAAGGGTGTGGGTTTGATTCACGTTTGGAAACTGCACTTCCCCAGGGGTTCCGGGAGGGTGTTTGTAAGGGGGTCTTGGGACCCGAGAGTCTCTGAATCCATCCACAGTCTGGGGACCTTACCCCAAGATTGATTTTATTTGCTTTTCTCATGAGCAGGGGGCAACTGCTTTCCCAGGAATTTTCCATCCTTCAATTGTCATCTTTCTGTAAACCTTAAATTTGAGTTAGCAGTGGAAGTGCTTTAATTTTAACTATGAAACTTTCTGTGTCTGCTTCTTTACTCCCCATGGCATTGACTTTTATGAAGGGAAACTGTAAGCAGGTTGGGGCCTGTGATCTTGCATTCATTCATTCATTCATTAATTCATGTATGTTTATATGTCTCTATCCTGCCTCCTCAGGAGAAGCTGTTTTTAAAAATCTGGGCCTTAGCTCCACTGCTGTAAACTCCAGTTGCTAATTTAGATTTCCCTTTCCCTTTTGTCTTTATCAATTTGCATGTAAATCGGAGACTGTTGCTTGCTGAATGGGCGTGAGATGCCTCCTTAGTTTCTGGAGTGAAGCAAGTTTTGTCCAGTTGCTAAGTAACTGAGTTGGATACTTTGTAACCCTTCTCACTCTTCCTTTTCCTTCCCAGTGACAGTAACTGGCACACTGGACTTGGGGTCAAAACAAGTTTCCTTGAACCTGCTGTAACCTGAGCTTGAAGAGTCAGTTTCCTGGTAGATGGGGTGGGAGCCCCAGACTCTCACTTCTGTCTGGCTGAGAAAGAGTTAGTGAGCTCCTACGGTGCATTTCCACGTTACGCCAGTTAAAAACCAGAGCAGCCTTGTGCTACCCTGGGAAGGATGGGGAATCTCTCAGCTGAGTACAAGAGGAACTGGCAGAGGCTGGCGGATTTTGCAATTGATTCATGAATTGCAGAATAGGGGAAACGCTTCGCAGACCTGATTGGAACAGGAAGGGGCATGGTGGGGAAACGACCCTGAAATGAAAGGTTTGATTGTTGTCTGCGGATTTCCTCAGACACTCTGGCCTCTCTGCAGGAGTGATTGGGAGGGAAATTAAAGTCCTCCTTGATCATAGACACTGAAGGAGAGAGTATCAAACACTGGGATTCCCCAACCCCTCTTGCTTTTCAAGCATTAGAAAGGCCCGAGGCTGTAGGGTCAATTATGACTCTAAATTTTACTCTGTTTCGGGGACAGTTATGTGTGAATGTTGGGTGCATTTGCAATGGATTAAAATTTTCTGACAAAAGAAACAAACTGTGGTTAGTAATGAATGCTTTGTTTACACGACATTTACATTGACCTATTCCTGTGGGTGCTTGTAAGAAAAAAAAATGCTTATAGCCTTTGAGGAATTTCTTTGTCTGGTTTATGGTGGAGTAACTCGAGATGAAGTCTAACCTTTCAGCATCTTATAAAGCAGTCTCATAGCATTTTGCAGAAGGATCATGATGGTCTTCATTCTTCTAAACGGCCTGGAGCTGAGATCTTACCTTAAGACATTTGAATTATACATTTATTTGGGAAACACTCTCAATCTGATACAACAGTCATGTCTGCTTTATTCTCCTAGTCCCCTAATAAATATTAGATGTCTCCATTCTCTGCTGAGGCTTTTTCTAGAGATTGGCAATGAAGGGAGGAGGGGTTGGTTTCCTAGAAACTTTAATTTTTGCTAATTAAATTTCACTCATTTTTGACCTCTTTGTGATTGGGCCAAGAAATCTGACACCCACGCCCTTGTTTTGGTGTATGTTTAAAGACCACAAGGGGTCAGGCCTCAGGATTTTGTCTCCTCTGAAGAGTGGCATTTAGTTAGGAAAGTAAGTTGCCTCTTTTCTCCCGAGCAGGGATTTCTTTCACAGAATCACTACTAGATTTTCTCCATTCCCCTTTTGCCTGCTTTCCAGCTCTACCCTTGTTTCATAGGACAGGATGGCGCTGCAGAGTGTTTGCATTCCTTAGCCTGGTCTACCTGGAGTTTTAACTCATCCTTCTCCCTGCATTATCTGAATGCTTTGTCTCTGAGACATTGTTGCCTTTTGCCATTGACTTTGGAAGATAGGAACTTTGCAGAATGAGCCCTGACTTGTGAGAATGCCCATGTAGCAGGCATCCCGTGTTGTCCTCAAGTAAGCGCAACTCTTGTACTTTACTACTTAACACTGATGTTAGTCCGCCTCGCGTGTGTCAGATGTGGAACTCCTCAAATCAAATGCTGATCTCTCTCCAGGCTTGTAGTTAGGTCTGTGGAAGTCATCTGTCTGAGTCTGACTTCTCATACTGACTTCATCTTGTGACTTTTGATCGATCACCTTGAACCTCAGTTTATCCTTCGGTGAAATGGGTTTTAGACTGCTTCAGGGAACCCTAAGCATTCATTTGATAATGGCTTGTAAAAACGGGATCAGTTTTCATTTACTTCTCTCCTTTATTAGTGAGTGCCTAGGAAAAGGCTTCCTAGGTTTAATTTGCTGCCACTAGCGACCACATATAACTTTCCTTTGGACTTCTGGGATCTGGTAATTAGATTGAAAATTTATGGTGTCATGGTTGATTTAGGATACTATAGAGTATGTACAAGCATATCAACTAAAAAAAATTGCTTTTAGGGAAATTTAGCTTCATGTGGCAATAAAGATTTAGTCAAGGACTTTGGTCTCACCTGCACTTTTGTGAAAATCAAACTTGTATTACTAAAGATAATAGAAGAGCTACATGGAAAAAAGGAAAATACTTTTCTTTAATAAAGGAGCCGTATTTCTGACCCAGACTTTCAGGATTGTATTAAAACATCCATTTTTATGACGCCCATAATTAATTTTCATCAGTTCCATATATTAACAGACGTAGACGACACCAGCTAAAATAAGTTGCTGCAGTGATTACATGATTTGTAATGAGGCTCTCGAGAAATTCTCTTTTACATCTTTTGAGCTTCTTATGCATCCTTACAGAATTACTGGATTTTTGCATGAACTTCCTAGTTCAAATCCCTTCAAAGGGGAAACTTCAAATTTGGTTTTCTGAAAGAGAAGAAAGAGAAGGAAATGAGAGGTGGCTTCTATCTTTGACCCCTCCCAGGAAAGCAGTGGTGAATATTTTAAGCAGCTCTTCTGGGAACAGGCAGGATTTTGTGCAGACCTTTTGGACATCTTTTCCTGTGTTTGTTGAAGCTGTTCCTCACAGTCCTGGTATTTTTAGGGTCTTGAAGGTAAGTGATCATTCAGTTTCCAACATCCTCATTTTACAGATGTGGAAACTGGCGGATAGAATGTTAAAGGGATTTGTTTAAGTTCAGCAAGCTGGTTAGGAGCAGGGGTAGCCCTAGAAAGCAGGCTTTCTGCATTTTCCCCTTTGGTATTCCATCAATTACAGACACACTTGAAAGCTCTCCAGCCAGTGGAAGATCCATACTGATGATGTTTCTTATGGGAATTCTCTTGGAGTCATTTGGAAAGCTGATAAAGACGTTGGACAAACTTTGCAAACAAAGAAAGCACATACACGCACCATTTGTCACCTAGTTTTAGGGCATTGTCAGACTTGAGAACTCTTGCTCTAGGGCCTGCATTTTTCTTTTCATTGCTAACTAAGGTGGAGGTCCCCGGAGCTGTTTAATCTAAGTAGGAGTTTTTTGGACCTTTCAATTTAGCCCTACGCAATTTAGGGAATAGGCTGTGAATTCACTGAATGGTAAGTTGAATTCAGATGCATTTATCGCCAAAAAAAAAAAAAAGCATACAAGTAAATGATTCTATGTTTATATTCCCCATCATCCCAAACTGTATTACCCGACACCTTGGGCAAGTGTGATCCAGCAGTGAACCCTGGAGGAATGAAAGGTGGAAATTGTGCTTCTCAGGTTTTCAGTGTAAAATATTAGCACCTTTTACCCCCACAGGTATATGGTAGCACAAGAGCATTTCTAAAATAAACCACATAAGCACAGTTTTAAAATAAAGACAGGGCCAGCCCTTGCCAGATTATGAAGTTGGCGATCTATCTTCTTGCACTGAGGTTCTGATGCTTCCTGCTCCCTCGTTTCTCACCTGCTCTGAACTTGCTTTCTGGAGCACACCTGAGAGCATTTACAAGGAACCCCTAAAGGTTGCGGTTTGGGGCGCTACTTCTAGGGACATTTGCGAATTGATTGAGTCCAGTTCACCAAGTGACACTGGAAAGAGGAGTCTGTGACCTGAGCTGGGAGCCTGGAGGAGGCTGTCCTTCAGAGAATGCCTCGCTGCTAAGATTTGGGCAGGCTCCACCCGTGGAAGGCCCCCTTTGGTCCCTGTGACTGTGACGGCAGATTCAGATGCCACAGATTTGGCCGAAAGGGGAACTGTCATACACACAGGTGGTGATTGTTCTCTTTGTCCAAAGGCCTGTAGATGTGCCCTGCCAGGGCCCAGTGCTGGGAACACCTGCCGGCAGTGATCTTGGTTGGGTTCACTAACGTCGCACCGAAGGTGCTTGACAGGGCCTGGCTGCTTGGCTCACAACCACCTTGTCGGACCATTTTACAGGTGTGTAAACTGAGACCAGCTCTGGTGAGGTGGACTGTCTTCGGCTGCACAGCTTGTAAGTGGCTGACTGGAGGCTCCAGCCCAGATTTTCTGGCTCCCATTCCTCTTGTCTCTGTGAGGCCTGCTGCCCCCTCATCACAATCACTTTTCGTCACAGCTTCTTCAGAGCAAACCCATTAGGCTGAGTGGTTACAGATTCCGCCGTCCCCCAAGCATGCTCGTGTTTGGACATGAACGCTAACGACTGATTGTTTTTCCTTCAAAGCTCTTCCTCCTGTGACCAAATTCCTTTAATGAACAGGGACTCCTCCCTCCAAACTGCAAGAGATTTGTTCAAGGCCTGGTGTGAAAGTACCTTTCTTGGCTCAGTGCAGCCTTACGACAACTGTGTGTAAAATCCCCATTTTACAGATAGGAATCCTGGCCCCCAGAGGCGAGAGGAGGAGCCGTGGTCACGGCTGGTGAGAGAATGGCAGTGTTGGAGCTGGGCGTCCAGGATTCCAAAGGCCACCCTCTTTCCTCTACAAAATGTTGCCACCTTCGAGAATCAAAGGAAATTTCTACCTGTTGACAGTTGTCTTTAGTGAGTTTATTATGAATCGGGTGTTTGTATGTCCTATCTTTTTTTTTTCTCCCCCACCGCTTTCATTTATAAACACGTTTCCCCGGGAAGAAATTTGGCTTAGAGATGTGATCAAGATGGCCCGTTGTTTTGACATTTAAGCATTGACCTCTTCAACTGCTCCATTCAGCGAGCACTATAACATTGTCTCCGTAGATTCTGCCCTTAAATCTCTCCTGGAGCTCGTCTCAGAAAAGGGAGGAAGTGAATTGTGTGTGACCTCTGCCCTCACTGATAGCACCTTGCAGGGGGTGCCCTGTACTAGGTGTCAGTGAACCGGTGAGATGGGACCGGAGTGACTGTTGCCCCAGGTGGAAGGTGTGATCCGAGGGAAATGGGAGGCCCACTGGCAGATTCCATTCCCGACAGAAGGGGCCAGGCTTCTGGAACGTGGCATATCACTGCTGCCAGGCCCTCGGGCTCCCCAAAGGAAGAACAGCCCTTAAAAGATGTTAGAAGTCACAGAGAGCCTTTGTGGAAAATTAGGAAAATGCAAAAGATATGACTATGAATATAAATTTCTCCCTTAGCCCCCCTGATAAGAGCTAACCACTGTTATTAAACTTTGGTAGTTGGCCTTGTGATTATATCATTCTATCTCTACAGATCCAAGTACATTGCATAGATATGTTAATTATTATTTAATTAATAGTCAGTACATTCAACACATTTTCCTGAAGTGCCTTGTTTGTGTCAGACACATAGGTGTTGGAGCTGGGGTGGCCGGGAGTGAACAAATGAACAAAACAAACTCTGGGCCACTCTCATCTGTCAGTTTTATAAAGTTGAGGTCAGACGTCAAATGTATTTTGGCACGTTGCTTTTTTCTTAACATGTTCTGAGAGCATTTTCCTCCCCTACTAAATAGGAAAATCCTATTAAAACTGAAGTGGGATTTTTAATGGCTGCATGGTTTTTCTTTTCTTTTCTTTTTTTTTAGTAACTCAGAGCTGTACCATAGTTTATTTACATTTTCTTAGAGATTTAACTTGCTTCCCAACTCTTGCTTTCTGTTATTATAATTCTGTGATGAATTTCACTGTACTGAGGATTTATTTTCTTCATGACTAAGGTCTCAGAAAACACAACTTCCTTTCTCCCCCAGCCCCCAACCCAGTCCCTTTTGAAGGAACAGCTAGTTTTGAGGTGTGTCTGAGCACCATTTTAGTGAAGGAGCCACCATTAAATGACTGCTTAGATAAACACTTGTAGGTGTTAATTGGTCCTGCGGGGGGTCTTTGAAGCGCCCACAGCTTCTGTTCCCTTTGAAATTTTGTTTTCGATGGAGCCAAAAACCTCTGTTTGTCTCTTACTGAGCAGACTTCTCCCTCCCCGTGCTCTGCAGCCTTTCCCGGGGTCTCGGAATCTGAGGGCCTAGCCTGGGTAGATGTCATTTTTTAAAGCTAATTGTATCAGCTGATCAAAGCCCCGGTTGCTTTGCTCGTCGGTTGTTGAGTCTGTGGTCCTTTGGAGGTGGCTTTACCTCTGGGGCATCCAGGTCAAGTCTGGGAGTCTAAGTGCAAAGGAGGCACTGTTCTAAGAGATTTAAAAACCAAGACAGAAAGCACGGTGAACCAGATATGCCTAGTTAGTTCAGGGCTTTCTTGGCAAGGTGATTGCTCTGAACAGCAGTAAGACGGAGGTGGGCCTCCCCGTTTCCTGTACCCTCTTGTCTTCTGGGAAGCCGTTTGGAAGGGAGCAGTGACCCTGGATTGGGGAGGTAACTGACTCACACACGTTCCTGGACTAGGTGCTGAACCTCTCAGCCTCAGTTTCCACATCTGCGGGTGGGGGTCATAACACCTCACGGGGTCGGGAAAAGGTACACATGAGGTAGGGTGGGCAAAACCTTAGAAATGCCTATGCGTTCTGCAGGGTGGTGGTGTTACCAAAACCCATCTTCCTGCCATCTTCTAATCAACCACAGAGGTTTGCTCACAACCTGGTTCTTAACGAAGCCACAGAAATAACTGCTTGCCTCTTTCTTGATGCTTCATCCCCAGGAAATTGTGCTAGATGCGCTGGAAGCCCAGCCGTTGTTTCTGAGGGCTGTGGAAAGACCTGGATGGGGCCTTGGCACTTGCAGGTGGCATGGGAGCAGGTGGAGGGTGGTCTCTGGGGCAGTCAGGCACTGCCTTGACTCTGTGTCTTCCATGATCCCTGGGTGGCTGCTCTAAGAATGCCGGTTGTCCCTTTTGCAAATGACTTGGAAATACCCTCACCGGTTGAGGGTGACAGCTGGAAGGATACCTTGTATGAATGGGCTGGTTCAGCAGGCCCTTAGGTTGGGAAGAGCAGAATATCACTCAGGCCACCTTAAGTCACAGGATTTTTTGTGAGGGGATGTGGAGCAGAAGCTGGACTGGAACTGTTCCAGTAAGTTCCCAGGACCCAGCACAATACCTGGGGTCTGCTCCTTTCTTCCTGCCCTGGGATCTTCATCTCTCCCCTAGCTGGCACCTCTGTCCCCGTGTGAGTGTCTGCCGACCACTGGCTGGCCTTCCCTGAATTCTCTCATCCAGGCCCTGGAGGAAACCAGCCTGATTGGCTTTCCTGGGGATCAGTGCTCCTTCTGGGGAGAGCCATTCATGTTGGGCTATGTCTCCGGGTATGGTGGTGACTTCACAGTTAAAAGGCTAACCTGTCTCATGGCTGTACTTGATTTACTTGGTGGCCATCCTTTTGCAAAGAACAGCCTTACAGTTGCTTCCTGGGGCAGGGGCCTGTGGTTAGGGGAAGTTGGCCGGGGCAGGCACTGCTGAAGCCATATCCTGTTGGCACTGACATGTTTGAGCCTGGTGGATGATGGTGACAGCAACTCATATTTCTTGAGAGTATACTATGTGCTGCGTAATGGGCGGTCTCTGCTTTAGTCTTTCTCTCCACCCCAGCAGGAAGATACTCATTTGAGATGCAACACGAAGTTCAGAGAATCTTTAAGAGCGACTCCCCTTAGAGCCCACAGCTCAAATATCAACCGAGGGCCGCCTGACTTTGGAACCACGGCCCCCGTACTGCTTCTGCACAGCTGGAACCGAGGTCACAAAGACCACACACTCGTGAACAATAGTGTGATTGATTTACGGAGTATCACTTGTGTTTCTCACCTCGAATTTATTTAATCGTCTGGCAGAGAGACAATCCCTAACCAGCTGGGTAATCTGGTTTCTCAGCCCACGGCAGATTAAAAGCAGGCAATTGAAAGGAGAGAGGGATTCTTGCAGGCAGATCTGGGAAGAAGGGACAGCTGGCAACCTAAATGGAAGGAAGCAGGCCCGGAAATGATAAAATGTAACACCCAGGTGAAGTAACGCAGCGCTGCGGTCGGAGAGCAGCTGGCCCCGAGCCTGAGCGTGTCCCACAGACGCCTCGGGAGCGTGCCTGTCAGCCCCGCCGCCTAGCACCGTGCCTGTCACCAGCTGGGCTTCTGTAAATATTTGATGAGCTACAACGCAGTACAGCCCTGACTGCGAGCCATCACTGGCCTTTAAGAAAGTAGAGGAACAAGTAATGGATTTTATAAATTTTTGAAACTCATATGGGTTAAAACAAAAATATTTTTGGTGCCCCTGAGAAGAAGCTCTCCATTTGGAAACTTATCTACCAAGTTTAGCAGATTCCTCAAGGGCTCCGGATACGTGGGGTGTCCTTGGAGTTCGCTATCAGAGGCCTGGTCTTAGTGGCTAACTCCGATTTCTGGGTGTTACGATGCATATCGGTGCGTTAATGAGAACTGTAGTTTTCTGGTGGTGTGGGCCTGGAATGCTAGTCATTCTTGGCTGACTAGTGCCCCCCGAATGACTTCTTGGGCCTTGGGCTCAGGTAGAGGTAGTGGCCCTGGGCCAGGGCTGGCCTGCCCACCCCAGGTGTGGGATACGGAGGCTGGGATTGGAGAAGGGACATCTAGTCTGTTGCTTGGGGGTTGCCCTGGTAAGTATAGCTTTCTTTTTCCTACATCCCTAGGGGTGCCCGGGGTGGGAACTGATGGGTGGAAGTCCAGAATGGGTTTCACATTTTGTGCGTGTATCTCAGCACCCTGGCAGATGGGTAGAAATCATCCACAGCATTTCTGATAAAAAAATATGATCAGGCCACCATCCTGAACTCACCCTGGAGCCTTCCCATAGTTCATTCATGTGATATTAAGGTGGGATTGGCCCAGCTCTACCTGACTTCCCACCCCCAGGCCCTTGGCAGAGACCACATTCCTCCTCCTCCTCCGTCTCCCCACACGCCCTCTTCTCTCTTTCTTGGAAAGCTGTCCCCCAGCTCCATTTTATTTCTTCCAGAGTCACTTCCTTGATGCCTCAGACTTGGTCACATTCTTCTGGGATGTGCTGTTAGAAACAGTTAATACTTGGCCACAGCTGTGGTTTTTTTTGTTTGTTTAACTCTGTTTTTCTCTCTGTCCAGTAATTGTATAGGCCCTGAAGGGAGAATCCATATTGTTTTTTCACTAGTTTACTCAGCAGATACTTATTGAGCACCAACTGTGTACAGGCACTGGGGATTCAGCAGTGAACCAGACATGCATCCCTGCCTCAAGATGCTCACAGTCTAGCGACTGGAGGCTGAGACACGTCAGTTACGGCAGGTATGAGAGGTGCTAGATGAAAAGCAGCGTACGGAAAGGGCTGGAGGCAGTGGCTCTCCACCTGGGGAGCTTCTGGAAACAGGACCTGGGCAGTCAGACTCTCTGGGGATGAAGTGCAGGTTTTTAGAAAGCTCACCAGGTGGTTTGGATGCAAGGTGAGAATGGGAGTGGGGGCTTTACAGCTTCAATATTGGGGGAGGGAAGGTCCTGTTGGGAAAGTGACATTGAACTCACTCACTGTCAGACCTTCACCGCTTAGCACCGTGCCTGACCGACCCACACTGGGCACTCAGTTTTTGTTGGATAAATGAAAAAAAAATTACATTTATTTAACTGATCAAAATGTTACCACTGTTGACCGTATAGTCAAAGTATGGATTCTGTGGACATCACTCTCTTTGGTTCACAGCACAGGCCTCCCTGCGCTGCCCCTAAGTTCATCATTTGCCAGTTTACCCAGAGTTTCTTTTCGTTTTCAAATGGGACGTGTGTGTTTTCCAATAAACTTTTTTTTCTTTTTCCTCCAAGGTAGTTTCTTTTCTTTCTTTTTTTCTTTCTTCTTCTTCTTCTTTCTTTCTTTCTTTTTACTGTTCTGTTGGAGATGAGTTTCTGTGAAACCAAGTTAAAATGAACTTTAAACGGGCTTTACTGCATAGTATCAATCTACCGAATTTATTGCTACAAGAGAAACCATTATGGTCTCTTTGTCGTTTCATTTTAACAGTCTGTAGATATGGGGATTTTTGTCCCCCCTTAATTGTTGCCCCCCCCTCCCCCAGGTGGCTGGTTGCATATAACTTTTTGGCTTACATTTTCTGCTCAGGTCACATCGCAACTCTGTGAACTGATACTGAAGCATTGCCCCAGAGTATAGAGTAACATACTGCTTAATTGAGCTATCAGGCTTCTAATGAATTCATATTGAGATTTATTATTTAATTAAAAAGCAAAGAAGAACAAAAGCAAAGGAAGGTGTACAGTTGTTTCTCCCAGTGGCCTCTGTTTCCTGCGTTTAAAATCTCCTGGCTTGTTTGTGTTCGCTAGTAGAACTGTGTGGATATTGCATAAAAGTATTTAAAGTGTATAGACTGAAAAAGGAGAACACACTGTATCACAATTACTTGCCTTCTTAGGCCTTAAAGTGGATTCAGATTTGCTGGCAATCATATGACACTTGATTAAATGTGAATTATGTTTTATGTTTTCACAAAGCTTAGGAAGGTCATTTTCCAGAATGATTTCTAGGTCTGTATATCTGAACCAATCTGAAGATCTAATCAGAGGGGATCTAATACTGAAACGCTTTAGCTTTATGGAGAGACAGAGAATACATTTTTCTTGAAAACACCATTTCTTATATGCTACATGCTCCTTTAAAATTCACACTGCATTTAAAAAGCTACCTTTAAGCAACACCTTTTATGATAACTGCATTTCTCAGTATGCAAGTGTGATGTTGCAAACCTGTAAATGTAGGGCCGTCAGTCCTTTACTGATTCAAAGGCTGGAAATGTATAGTATTTTCTGTATTTAGATTGTAGAGTTATATTACATGTTTTTAAAAAATTGAACAGTATTTTATGCTAAGATAAAATCTGAGTGTTTCCTACACTTCAAAGAAGGAGTAGTGTTTTCCTGAACTTACTTTAGACTTAGTCATTTCTAAGGGGTAACCCAAGAAGGGTAAAAGAGGGCAGAAGGATTAACTATCAAAATAAATCTTTAAAAAAATTTGAGATATAATTGACATATAACATATTAGTTTTAGGTGTACATCATAATCATTTTATATATATATCATATAAATTGACAAATTATGATATATAGATATATTTTGAAATCTCATATGTGTATATTGCAAATGATATGTGTGTATTAGCAATATACGTATATTGTGAAATGATTACCACAGTAATTTTAGTTAATATCCATCACTCCCCATCGCTTCAAATTTTTATTCTTGTGATGAGAATTTTAAAGACTTAGTCTCTTAGCAACTTTCAAATATACAATTCAGTGTTGTTAACTCTAGACCCCACACTATACATTACATCCCCAGGACCTACTCATCTTGGAACTGAAAGTTTATACCTTTTGACCACTTTTACCTGTTTACCATTTCTACCCTCCACCACCTCTGGCAACCACCAGGCTCTTCTCTGTATCTGTGAGTTTGGGTTTTTCTGGATTCATAAGTGAGATCATATGGTATTTGTCTTTCTCTTTCTGGCTCATTTCACTTAGCATAATACCCTCAGGGTCTATCCATGTTGTCCCAAATGGAAGGATTTCCTTCTTTTTTAAGGCTGAATAATAGTCCATTGTGTACATATACCATATTTCCTTTATCTGTTCATCCGTTGATGGATACTTAGGTTGTTTCCATGTCTTGGCTATTGTAAATAACACTGTCAAAATAAATCTTAAGTCTCTATAAAAATAAAGCTCAGAATTAGCACCCTTAAATTCTAAGTATGAAGTAGGTGTTCTAGGGGGTGTTGGGGACTGTTTGAGCCTCCTTGGGCCTCAGTTTCCCTTAACTGGTTTTCCTGCACAGGGTCCTGTGAGCTCATCACCACTTGGGCTATCAGATCTGCACACGCATGTCTGTGTCTGTGTGTCTGTCATTTGTTTGAGGAGAGGAGCACGGTGTTCAGTCATGCTGTTGTGGTATCAGTTTTATCTGGGGGGACGAGAAATTAGATCATGGAGGTGACCTTAAAGGTCTAGTGTAACTCTTGCATTATATAGATAAGGAAGTAGAGATCCAGGAAAGTTGGGCAACTTGCCCAAGGTCGTGTAGCTGGTTGTGACAGTGGGGGATGGAACGCATATCTCTCGACTTCCAGCCAGGGGTGGCATGGAGGTCATGCACACGGGCTCTGGAAATTGTTGCCTTGAATTTGAATGGTGGCTCTGCCTCTCGCTGTGAAACCTTGGGCAATGTACTTCTTTGCTTCCGTTTCTTCCTTCATTGAATGAGGATAAGAATAATGCCTACTTCAAAGGGTTGTTGCTGTGAGAATGAAGTGAGATTATATGTAATATGCTTAACACAGTGCTTGGTACCTGGTAAGTACTCAGTCAGTAACCCCTGTCACTGTCATTAATCTTTCTGTTCCATTAAACCATGTTAGTCTTGTACGATTTCAGATTTACTGTTTGTATTTACCATTGTTTTCATTTTGTTTCTTTCATTTGACCCATCAGTCGACAGCTCGTTATAACTGTAGCGTCCACTATGATACAGTAGCACGAGACGTATGGAAGCTCAAGGTGGTTTGACGAGTGCCCAGAATTCCAAGCACTTGTGCCTGTTGTCAAAATACAATAGACTGTCATTTCCCAGTTGTTCAACCAAGGGTGCAAATCATTCATTCATGTGACTTTATGTCTTAAAATTTTTTTTTTCCATTTACAAAAGTACGCATGTTTCCCCCCAGTTCTGCGAAGCTAAGCCATCTCATGGGTCTGCTTGTTCCTGCCTCTTGAAAAAGCATTAAAACCATGGGAGATGTGCCGGTGGCATCACCTGAACTGACTTTTTGAGATAGAGAAGATAATACTATTTCTTTTTTCTTTCGCAGTTCAAGTAGGCAAAGGAGAGCCATCCTGTCACAGTGGGGTACTTAGCAAATCAGAAAGTGGTAACAGTGGATATCTTTCTACTTTTCCACAATTTGCATGGCTGTTAACAACTGATGACTTTTTGTAGGATGACATTAGCAGCTGCAGCAGAACCCAGACCTCAGTACCCTTTCTGCATGCTAAGTTTAAGCAGCGTGTACCTATCCTCGATGATAAACTTACGACAGCAGCCAGAGCGAACGTTAGGGAGCAAATTTTAGCCTGTGTTCTGAAGATTTGTGAGGGTTCAGACACATCATAATTTATATTTTCATTCTTTCTCTCAGGAGACACAGCTGCAGTGATGAACAAACATGCTGTAAGAGCTTTTCTATAATAACCATTTCTGCCACCAAGCCCAGATGTGATCTGATTCCTCCTGGACTCCACACTGTAGCAGCCCTTACTATGCTTGAGATGTGCCACGGGTCGTAGTCTGTCCCTTAGCGCTCCACCACATCCCCCCCAAAGTGTATTAGAATGGGATTATATCCTTGTCGTAAATCACAGAATCACACAGAATGCTCTCTAACATCAGCTGTAGAAAAAGAGACTCCAGGGAATACTTCATTAAGTATAAGTAAAGTGCGACCTTCCTGCCATCGCCTCAAACATGATACTTCCTGGCTCCAGACAAGAAGCAGGTGTGTGTTTTATGCACAATAGTGACTATAAGCCTGTATTTATTTATATGTGGAGTAAATATTCAAAATCCACCCCCCCCGGGAACATTACTGGATCAGTGTTGAATATTGGGTTTGTTTTTTTTTAAACCAAGAATCAGCTGCTTTTTCTTTTTCCCCCTCTCATTCCAAAGGACTGCCACAAAATAAAATGTGTCCTTCTTTCTCTCAGTAAGCTGACTTGCAGGTTCCGGTAGCAGCGAGGTAAAAATACCGTATTGTATTTCCAATTAACTCATTTAATTAGATGAGGTGAATTAATTGGATTTTTTGACACGTCTCTTAAAGTCTAAAATACTCCCTTTTGGAATTCCCTGGTAGAGTGGCCTGGGAGCTCTATCCATCTGGCCCTGCTCCGGACGTGGTGTAAGACCCAGCATTTGAAGCCTGTCATTTGAGTCTCCCTTGGGGGTGTAAAAGTGGCCCGGCGATTTTCAGATAGTAGCACATAAGTCAGCAGGCCCAGGGCCTTCCCTGGTTATCACCAGGCTCATCAGCAGAGGCTTGGATTAAGCATTTCTCTGTCCACACACAGCAGGTGAGATGGTAATCGAAGGGCTTGTTTCCATCCCGTGTGGATGGGCCCTCTGACGCTTTCCCTCCCCACACTGTTCTCTCACCCCGTGTAATGTTAGGGTTCTGCGAGCTTTGAGGGACCTCCTTTTATCCTGTCATTCCAGGGCCCGGGGGAATTCTGGAATTTAGATTGGGGCTGTTTTAAACCTTAGATCATTCTACCTTGCATGATAATTATTTAGTTTCTGGCTCTCTAGGTGTATTGCTGGGTGAAGCTGGCTCATTCTCCTCTGTACCCCAGAGTTCAGCCCCCACTGGAGTAGCTGCCTTGATAGGTGCTTAGTTAAAGTTACCACATTTGATTAGCCCATTGTAGTCCTTTCATTGGTCTAGAAATTCCAGAACCCAAACAGATGGAGGTTAGACTATGGCATATACTGGGATTTTTCATCTTTTTTTTTGTTGTTTATTGTTTTTAGTTTTCTTTTTCTTTCATATCTATCTTTTCCAAATATAGAACAAGGAGCCAGCCCCCACCAAATTATTGGGATCAAAGCACCCAGCGCCTCCCTTCATGGTGGAAAAGTGCCTCTAATAGGCTCTTTCTGCACCATTTGCCTCCAAACATCTTTTGATCACCAAGTTATTTGGATGTTTTACACTTTATATTCTACTTGGACTTAAATCGGTGAGTCTTGTCTCAAGACTCATGTATTTGTTTTTCATCTGTTTCCCTGATATTTCCACAGTGCTGAATGTATAGTGGCTTCTCTAGAAATATTTGTCAAATGAATGTCTTTTGGTCACAGTGGCCTGTAAGTGCAGAAAGAGACTTTTGGAACTTCACAGGAGTCTTTCATTTTGTTTGGATGTTGATACAAACATCATGGGATGTTGAATAGAAAAAATACGTTTAGAATTCCTTGCCTGAAGTTCAACATGGGAGGAATGCAGCTAGAGGGTCACCAAAAATCAGGTGATGATTTGCAGCTTTGAAATAACTTGCGCCTTTGACTGTCACTTTAGCAATGAGTGGGTTCCTGGTCATAATTCAGTAATACCCTTAACGCCTGCTTTATGGACCTTGAACTGTATTGTATCATCTGAGACCTCAGTTCTTGGCCAGGTACTGTTGCTGTTGCTTCAAAGCTCACTTCCTTCTGGGGAGCAGGCTGAGAGGGGGAAGTCGTGGAGGAGAACGGTGGTGGAACTCTCCAGGCAACTCTGCTTGTTTGGTGTTTTGGCTGCCCCCTCCCAGGAAGGGACCAACTGTGCCGCTGAGGAACCTCAGTCCCCACCGTCTGCTGATGAATGGGGCACCGCAAGCCATGCTCAGCCACCCACTTGTAGTGCCATCAGCATTCCTGGGCTCTAACCGCAGAGCAGAAACCACAAGCAGGAGGCACAGGGATACAGGTCTGTGGCATCAGCCAGCAGGGGCGGTTTCCCACAGGCGGGCTGCAGCTTCCGGCTTCATCCCCGGGCTGCTTCGTTCCTTTGCAGGCCTTCCCTGGGTACTTCTCTGCAGAGCAGCTCCTGGCCCCTGCCGTTCCCACTGACAAGGATGGATTTTACACACCTCTTTTTCCTAGGCACTCTCCAGCTGTTAACAGGACCATTAGAGGCATTCCTTTGTGGCTGTTCACGAAAGCCCTCCCTCCAGTCTGAGTCACCTCTCCCTACTCTCAGCTTGTGTTGACTTGTGTGCGTATGTGTGTGTACACACACACACACACACACACACACGCACGCACAGGGACACACACGCACAGGGACACACACCCACCCACACACTTCCCCTCTCTCTTCCTGTTCCCTGACTCCATACCTTACGTCAGGCCTCCTCCTGCCATTCAAGTCACGCCGCTGTAGCTCATAGGGGTTCCCATCTCAGAAGCTCGAGTTTACATTTAACTTTTAAGATAGAGCCACCCCAGGGAGAGAGAGCATAAACCACAACCCAGTGAATGTTTTGGGGGGAAATTTTTTTTTTCAATTGTGATTACAGATTGCAGAAGTAATACTTAAGCATTATTCAAAGTTCAAGCATTATAGAAAGTGAAAGTTACCCATAATACATCATATATCACATTGAACAGTTGAATATATATTTCTTTTTTCTAGGCACATAACATATTATTTATTTTCTGGAAAATAGGATTATTTTTAATATATATACATCTCCTCTTGAAATTTCTTTTTTTACTTACTGAGTTTTATACATTATATATATAGAAAAGCATTATATATATATATACATATATATATAAGGCGTTTTTCCATTTCAACACATATAAAATCTCTCCATTTTAATAGCTATAAGGTATTCCATTGCAAAAATAATTCTTTGATTAGGTTACAGTAGAGTATAAAGTGTGGCATTTGATTCCTGATCACAGTCTGTCTTTCTGGATATTCATCCTTGATTCTTGATCTGGGAACAAGGGGTACTCTAAGTATATTTTTAGCAAAATGAGTTTTTTTTTGGGGGGGGATAATGAGTTTAAATATTTTATTTTCTCAGTTGTCCACACTCATTTAAAAATCTATTTTAAAGAGGCTGAAAAAACCTTAGGATTTTAATTGCTTTTTTAAATATAAAAATAATAGTTTCATTTTTTGATTTAACCAAAAGACTAAAGTCCACTAACCTGAAAAGACATACCAGTCTCATGTAAAGTGATAAAAGGCAAGCTTTCCCTGAATCAGGACTATTCTGAGATTCAGAATTGCAGACAGGTGGAATTTGGGGTGTGACCCCTTAAATGAGTGTGATTTGGAAGAGTTTGTAGATAATTCTTTGTGGGAAGTTGGTTGCCAGACAAAATTGCAAGCTGTTTCACACTACTTCACATAACGCTTTCAAAATGTCTGTTTATTTTCTCTCTTGGCACAAGTGAGTAGAAATCATAACTGGTTAGATGATATCAAAGTCTGGGACCAGGGTGGAGAGTGGGTCTTGCTCTGATCTGATCAAAAGCAAACAAGAAAACAAAAGCAAATGGGAAAAAAATGAAATTTTTCTTATTGTGGGTCTAAAATGCTGCATGCTGAATTTTCACTTTCTTATTAGAACTGACAGTTGAACAGATACGATTTATGTCTTTGGGGTCAGGGAGAAACTGTCATATTTTAGCTCTTTTCTCTGTCTCCCCCTCCCCCCACCCATTTCTTCCTGCCCTTCCTTCCTTCCTTCCTTCCTTCCTTCCTTTCTCTCTTTCCTTCTATCTTTCCTTCTTTCTTTCTTAAAGCATGGCTGTATTAATCAGGATAGCAACCACTGTTTGACATGTCCTTCTGCGGTGTTTGCAGATTAAGTCTGAACCATGCCAAAAATCACTTTGCATTTTTCTGGATGGAGCACAAATGAACCTGATTCATTCCATCTCAACAGTTTTACCCAAATGGATCAGGATAGACCTGCCTGATTTCATAAAGGAGGATGAATGTGGAGTGTGGTTTAATACAGGTGCCATTAAAACACTTTTCTTTCCCCTCACCTCCAGGTTGTATGTTTCCATGAACATTGGCCTTAATTTACCCCCGAACAAGCCTATGAATGACCTGCTCTAGTATCTCTTACTGATTTCAGCTCCCAAGGAATAAGCCTGGGAATGTTTTCTTGCTCAGCTCAGCCAGGAGGGGAAGGGGTCTTCTGCGGTTGCTTTTTCGATACATTTACTTTCTACCTGCTGGCTTCAAACAGTATTAATTTTTATGTGCTCTTTGTGCATTGTGTTTAATTAAAAGCAGTTCTATTCACAGAGGTACTTGTAGGATTTTTTTTCCTCCTGAAATGAATAAAACAAATAGACATCTGGTATTTGTTTTGTATAACACAATCCCTATAAAATGAAGAGTAATAAAACATAATTATCTGTAAAGGCTTGTTTTATAAGCCCGAGAATGGGCTTGCTTCTAGCAGGTTTTTAAATTCTACTCATACAATAAAGAATTTCTTTGTACAATAATGCATAACAACAATAACAACAAAAGCTTCCCAATTACATGCATGAATTCAACTTATCTTTATTAAACACATTTTTTTTTTCTGGTATAGCGCAGATGATAAAAGTTCGTCATCACATTCCTTCTAGGTAAATACGTTAGGCTGAGGGAAAATCTTTAGATCCTGTTTGATATTCTGTTTAATGGGTATAGCTATATTTAGGATTCCTCCCCACCCACATAATTAAAGAAACAGTTTTATATCCTGTGATTTTTTTTTTTTTTTAGGTTACACGCCACTCTGGAGATTCTAAAACCTTCCTTTCAAACAAAGTACACATCAAACTTTTACATACATTTTTATAAGGTTTGCAGACTTTCTTATCCTTGGTTAAAGACTCCTGCCAATGCCTGATAATTATTTTGAAAATGGTACTTACCATCTGAAGCTAAGGTGTTAGCTTTAGTGTATGAGTATCTGATGAAAGAAATTGCTCAGCGGTTTGTAGCATTGGATTTAATTTCAGGGTTGAACGTCTTTCTAGGAATGGAGGAATACTCTCATCTGAGGAAAAAAAAATCCCTCAGATTGTGGGAAGTATAAGAATTATTAATTCAGAGGTGGACTTGCTGTCAGGCTGGATGGCGGATCCTCCACCCCATGGGCTTCTGTTCCCAAGACTGTTTTTACTGTTTCTCTCCGGTGCTAGGGGCGAGCCTTGAAGTGGCAAATTCATCCTCTGAGGTTGTGTGTCCATTGCTGCAAGAATAAAAGAAGCAGTAACAAAATCATGCAGTGCAGTATTTCACGGTGACAGTTTTATGTGGTTGTGTGATGTTGCAGAGTCTTGTATGTGATATCGACCCTTTTCTTTTGAATCAAATCACAGGGTTTTATTGGAGAAGGGAGACTTCGGAAATAACTGAGTCTAACACAAAATTAAGCCCCTATGTAGTTATCCCATTCTGTTATTAAATTAATTGCTTACAGGAAGTAATAAAGTACATATGTATGTTATATAGTACGTATATTTATGTCCAGTTCAAGTAATGATTTCTAGTTTTAGACTTCTCTTTTTTTTAACCTAATCTTTTGGCATTGAAATTATACTGAAACATTTATATGATTGTGAGTGCGAGGTGCATTAGACAGATACTTGGTTCCTCCCTTCGTGTTGTCATCTATTGGAGAATAAATAGCTTAAAATTAGAGCGTCAGTTCTCCATCCAAAGGGAGGCTGAATATTCCAGTTCTAGATCAGCAGTTACTTTGCGTGCTTGTTTGCAATACCATTTTTGAACATACTTGGCAACTTAAAGTACCCAATTAAAAATCTCTGTGGAAAGAGGAAGTCTGTGGATGTGCAATTAGTCCTTGGGATTCAGAGCGTTTCCTTGATGTGTGGAGGGCCATAATATGAAATCACCGGACACAATAGCTTTGTGCCAAGAGCTTAGAATAGAAGGCATTTTCAGGATATATTATTTCTGTACTCTTGTTCTTAAAATGGTTTACCTAAAGAGGCTTCCAACTCTGTAAAAATACTGATGGTGTGGGAAAAAATGTGCCTGTGTGAAAAAAATGTGGCTGTGTGCTTTCACAAAATTTTAGGTAATTGATAAATCGTAACTGGTCATGTAAATGTTGGACAGTACATAACCATTATACAATGGTTGCTTAAGTTCTTAGACTCTCTTTTTATCTGATTGACAACCTCCTCCTCCCACTTTTTATTTTATTTTGTGAAAGAGATGAGGATTAGGTGCCAGAGAATTTGCCAGATGTGGTGTGGTTCCTTACTAAAAAATGAAGTCTTACTGGGTAGAGCCAGATAAGCTGAATATTCTGAGATTATTTATAGTGTTTATGATAGAGACCCAAACACTAAGAATGTAATAGCTTTCCTTATTTACAAGTCAGATTCATCCAAGGGATATTATTCTTTTATTTTTCTGGTGCTAAATGTTCCTTTAAAATAGATTATCAACGACGATGCACAGTGATACGAAAATTTGTTGGCGGTAAAAATGCAGGACAGATAAGCCTTTTCTTTTTAAATGCTCTGGACCCCAAAATGTCCATTTAATTTAAGTGAAAACACGGCTTTTTGCCTAAGTAAAGTCACAGACACACACATCATATAGGATACGTAAGTGAATGGGAGTCTGTGGCTCTTATATCCCGATTATGTAATCGATGCCTTCCATGAAAGCTTGCAAGGACGTGAATGTCTATTAAGCAAATTAATTTTCCCCAGTGACTTCTACTGTAGAAATGGTGTTGCCTTCCACTCAGCTGTGAATGAACTATATTCTCAGGTAAGAAAACCAAGAGGAAAGAAAGAGAGGGAGAAAAGAGAAACTCTTTCAATACCATAAATCTAGAGGCAATATGAACTTGCTGATGAAGCTTTTGATGATGCTCAAAGTATTGCCCCTCAGAGTGTCACAGTTAAGCTATAGTATGTGACTTTAATAACAAAATGGCGATACACAATCGTATCACAATTCTGGAGGTGTTCCTCGTTTGCCCCACCCTTCCTCCCACTATTCCCTTGGGAGAGAGAACCGGCGCCAAGGCTTTAAGCAAATCAGTTATTTTAATAGCCTCAGCATCCTTGTCTCCATACTGTATAAACTTGACCTCCAAGTGTTGTTTTGTGAATAAGCTGAATATACTCACCTCTTTGGAAAAACATTTTCCCCTACCCTTTCACCAATTTGTTACAAGATCTTTGCAGTAGGAGTGTTAGCAGGTGGTACATAATGCCTAGCGATTGTGACAGCCACACTTTGTTAGCAGCAAAGTCTCATCCCAGTTCCTTTCAGTTCACATCTTTTGGGGCGCGATATGGACTGTGTATAAGGCTGTGGGCTTTGGGCTCCCACCAGCCCAAACACCTGACATGGATTTGGCACTAACCGTGGAAGGAACATCATCTGGAAGGAACTATGCTTAACACACGGTTCCATCCGATCCTTGCGAAGGCCCCACATAGTGTACATTAGGCCAGTCTCCATTTTACAGGACAGTGAGGCTTAGACTTGTTAAATGACTTGCCCAGAGTCACTCAAAGAATAAGGCAGAGTCCCTATTTGACCCCAGCTCAGACTGGGCTCTGGAGCCTGGACCCTCACTTATCACCACACCCCAAGTCTCAGCCTGGGCTGTGCTTTCAGAGTCATCCAGGGACTTTTCAAAACACCGATGTGCATGGACTCAGCATCTCAAGGAGGTGGGCGTCTGTATCTTGAAGTGACCCTGATGCTCTGCCGGGAGGCTTGGCAACGACTGAAATCCGTAACACGCCCAGCTTGGTTTCTTGCTTGGTTGTTGAACTGCTGAACAAAAATCTGATCCCCGTGGTCTTTGAGCCTGTCGTCGGGTCAGAGAGACTGATGTGCACACAGCCAGGCCTGTGCAGGACGCATTATGACAAGTGCTGGGGTGGTGTCTTAGTCTGTTCGGGCTGCCACAGATTGGGTGGCTTACAAACACCAGAAATTTCTTTCTCCCAGTTCTGAAGGTGGAATCCAGGATCAGGGTCCAGCATGGTCAGATTCTGGTGAAGGCCCTCTCCTGGGTGGCAGACCGCCGTCTTCTCACGGTGTCCTCACAAGGTGGAAGGGGTGAGGGGTCTTTCTGGTGTCCCTTTTATAAGGTCACTCATCCCATTCCTAGATCTCCACCCTGCTGACCTAATAACCTCCCAAAGGCCCACCTCCTCATTCTGTCCCCTTAGTGGTTACATTTCAACCTAAGAATTGGGGCCGTGGGGGTGGGGGTGGGAACGCAAACATTCAGACCCCAGCGGGTAGTACAGACTTGGTGCTCTGTAATAATTCTGGTGCGAGGGCTTACAGTGGACCAGGAGTGGTAGCATCTAGAACACGGTCACTTCAGCAAGTCCTATTTATTTTAACTCAAAGAAGTTCTTTGCTCCTTACTCTCTAAACCCTACAATTACTTTGGTCTAGGGTCTCAGGAAGGTCGTACTCAGAGATCTTGAATGTTCCTCATTCAGTTTGTCTGGGAAAGCCTGGGTGATCAGACCAGTCATTTGTATATTTCTCCTCCCCAGAGTAATGGGTGTGGTCCTCGGGTCCACCTTAATGGCATTATTAGGTCCGGGATAAGTTACCAGCTAGGACTAAGCAGGCTGGTGTGACGGGGTTGTCTTTTACTTTTTTCTTATTGAGAGACACTGAACAAAAACTAGTTCTTGATCCCTGAGTTTAGAAAACCTCTGTTGAGCTTATTTTATGCTGGGCATGGAGGACACCAGGGTGAGAGTGACCTTTTGGGAACCAATTAAATTAGTGTAGGTTAGGAAGAGAGGTGTTGAGGTATCAACCAGAGCATAGGCAGGAGATCTAATGATACTGGGATTTAGTTCTTGGATTCATGGTATTTAGAATTTGGATTAGGGCCAGACTGGCATCGACAATCAGGATCATTAAACACTTACGGTGACTGTTGAGTGATTGGCCACATAGTAAGGAGATATGTTCATAACAGCCAACAGAAGTGGGGGCTAGAGGGAGAGTATTAAATAGTACAGTGTTCTCCTTAAAGGTTCTTTACTTGTGGAGAGGGTTGTTCTGTAGATTTATTCATTCATGCATAGACTATGCATTTATTAAGTGCTTTCTGTGTGCCAGGCTCATTTAAAAGTCTTTAAGTATCAAACTTTTGGTTCTTAGTTAACTCAAGTTCAGAGTTTAGCTAACGGCTTTGTTTTATCCCGAGAAAGAATTTTATCAAATTATATGCTTAATGTAAGAGGGAAGGTCTGTCTCTCCATTCCCCCAAACCCCACCACCAGTTCTCCTGTTAATGCATCTTTCCAGTCAACTCCAGGAGGTATAAAAATTTCTTGAGCCATTGTGTATCCTGGTAACACAGACTGAGAAATTGAGAAGAGAAGTTGGAAGAGAAGTTTAATCATTAGTGCTAGCCTCACCGTTCTGAGAGTTCAGGTTTCTTTCCCTCACCACCAGCTTAATTCTTTCTGTCCTGTTTTCAATTTCAGAAGAACTTTATAATGTGTGAGAAATTAAAGTGAAGTTGGGAGAACCATCCAAGATGCCATTGGTGATGTGGATAGGGGCAACTTATGAGAAAGTTACTTGAAAGTGGATTTTTTAAAATGTGGTCAGCTCAGTATGTCATACATAATTACATTTAGTCCCAAACGGGACAGACAGCACTTGGGATGCACTGTCTGTATGTTTGGAGCTTTTTGGTTGAAGAGAATATTGACACCCACATTTTAAAAAATTAGCCCTTCTTTTTCTTGCTAAAAGAAACCATAGGCATCTGATAAAATACCCTTGTTTTAGCATACTCAGTCTTACTATGACTTTATAATGGTTTTATATCTGGAGAGTTTTATTCACATTAATATGATTGAGAAAGAGCAGATAGATCTTATGGGGGAAAATGTAGAATTTTTCAAATAATAAAGTTAAAAGGTTTCCAGTTGTAATTTTAAGCTGTCCTCCCATGGGATCTGCTTTTAGAAACACATTTTCCCCCCAGGCGTGAAGAACAATGCTTCTTAGGAGAATGGTGAGACTTACCACATGGGACTATGAGACTGTTCTTGTTGCATCGTGTTAATGTGCATGATGTGAAGGTTTAGAAATAAACACACCCCTGGACTCAACAGGATTCAGTTAAGACATCTACTATTTTTAATGTATTTTGCTATTTTGGATCTGTCATGTTATCTTAGGGTGAGAAAAGCCATCCACTTGCCTTAGTCTGAGGTCATGGGTGGCCCTCAGTTCTCTGTAATGGACTAGATGATGTTACGGTTTTAAAATAACTGAAAATTAGCATTTTTTTTGTCCCCAGGGTTATGGTGGCAGCCGTCTATCAGTTTTATGCTATTAATCAGGCTCCTCTTTTACAAGAACTCCATGCCCCCTCCCACCCCCACCGGAAGTTAAATGTCATAATTTAATACACCTAAGTAACCTGGCTAATAAAATCCTGCAGTGTTTTGTTTTGTTCTCAGCTTCTGTGACAGTGTGAAGAGGGAAGTGAGTAGTGTAGGGGTTGGGTTGAAAGAGGAGAAAACGGAGCAGCTGGAATCCCCCAGGGACAGGGTAAGCGATTGTTAATACATCAGCAGTAGGAGGGCTTGTGCAGAAAATACGACTGTACAATTAAATGGGGCCATTAAAGGCACACCTGCGTCAATTCATTAAGTGACAGTCGTGATTTCTTTGTAAGTCTCTTTTCGTCTCTCTCCTCCTGGGACTCAGGAACACAGAGACTGCCAGGGAAGAGCCACTGAGATACCTTCTCCTTCGCTCCCTGCTTCGTGGGTTAACTGTCTGATGAGAACACTTTATGGAAGGAAGGCCCCCCAAATACCTGTTCTCATCTGTAGACATTGGGAATGAAAGCAGGGCGTCCTGGGGGACAATCCGGTACTGCATTCCAAGGCATTCTTGGCTTTATAAGCAGATAACTTCTGTAGAGGAAATCTGCTTGGAGATAAAACAAAGTGAGTTTGGGGGGAAATTTTGGGTTCAAACCTTCTTACTCTAGAAGAATACTGAATTCATATTTGTCAATCCTGTGTAAAAAAAAAAAAAGCTGCAGAAATGTTTCTTTTTTTAAGAAAATGATGTATTTTAAAAATCATTTGGAATCTGATGACCTGCATCACTTCGTGAGAACTTCCAGGCTTAAGTTTAGCGGTTAAGCATGTTTTATGCCAAATGGTGTAGTAGAGATTCTGACCTGGTTAACTTTTTTCCACGTGACTTAACTATTTGAGAATATCCCACCCCCACTTCCTGCCCTGTTTCCTCATTGGTAAAATGGGATGCTAGTAGATGTCTTTTTATAGTTGCTTCATGAGATTAAATGAGATAGAGAAGGGAAAGTGTTTAGCAGGTGCCTGGCACAGGAATAAGTGCTCCCTAAAAATTAACTAGTTTCTTTATCAATGTAATTTTAGGACCAAAAAAAAAAAAAAAAAGGAGACTTAGAGATCTTATCTATCTATTGAAGGGTAAGACTGTGAGGAAGCTCAGAGATGCTCAGAGATATGTGTTAATTAGTGGAAGAGCCAGAATTAGAGTTCAAATCCTACGGCCTTTCACAGACTCCAGTGTCTCCCATAGTGTGGGGTTCTTCTGTATTTGGTAAAGGAGGGTGTGCCCTTAACGAATTCTGCCTCATTTTCCTGGGTATTACACAGCTTACAGGGACTGTATGGACTTCTCCATTTGGCCTCAACATTTTTTCTAGCCCCTGTTATTACATATGAGACCTGATTTATTTTACTTTGTTACTGTTTTTTTAATGGCGGTACCAGGGATTGAACCCAGGACCTGGTGCGTGCTAAGCATGCGCTTCACTGCTGAGCTGTACCCTACCCCCTGAGGTATGGTTTTCCTATATTTACGAATAGAGTTTCAAGTTTTCCATTGTTCAGGTTCCTTTGGGGGGCAGAAATCCCTGCACTGTGGAAGGTATTATCATTGCGTTTTAAAGGAACCACCTTTAGAGAAAAATTCATCCTTTACAATGATGCCCGAGGCCTGTGAAACACCATTTAAACTACAGGTGATTAAAAAAAAAAAAAAGGGCAAGCATTTGATAGAAACCAATCTCCCTTAAAGACTAATGTTTCAGTCTCCATTGGGCCTTCTTCAGGGGAACTTCAGTGTGTTTTGCTGATGGCCAGATCCAATATATGGAGGAGGTTGAAAGAAAAGGCAATTATTTTCTGAATTCATCTATTAACTTCCAGACTTGATATAGTGAATCTAAAAAAAATGATGTTAGATAATAGAAGTCCAAGTGCTTAAAAAAAAAAAAGTATGACATGTCTCATAGGTCAGGGAAACAGATATGCGATCAGATTGCAGGATGACAGGACATTCTCATTGATACCAGGCAAGTGGCATTTATCAGCTGAATGACTCAGGAAGCACGGATGATTTGAACCAGTGGAGGCATCCTCTATACAGTTTTCTGCATTGCCTTGGTGACTATCTAAAGTCTCTACTGAATAGACACTGATATTCATACGTCCAGTTCAAATCATAGCATTTGCTGTTTCCATGGCCAGCTGTATAAACCAGCCTCACCACCAGCCTGATTTTTTACTCACTTTTATCTCTTTCAAGACTCAGCTGTAGCACCTACCTCTAAGAATGTTGATGTACAGAGGCCCCTCTCTTTGGGGTTCCATAGCACCCTACTCTTGCTTTTTCCCCTGGCCCCTACGGTGCAGTATTATCATTGTATTACAACCATTTATTTAGTGGTCTCTTTTTCCTAATAATCTTCGAGCTCTTTGGGGACAGGGACCCCTTTGGTCTTTTCATCAGTGCCAAGCGGGGTGCCTGGAGGTAGGAGCGATGTTCATTGAACAACGAATGAATCATTTTCTGCCACAACCTGGCTTCAATGAGTTTCTATGCCCCGGTAACCTTTTGTAAATGAAACTATTTTTATATTATTAGCCATTTCTAGTCTTCCTTTCTACTGCAGTAATTTTTGATTTCCACGTAAATCTTGTACCCACTGCCCGCTGCCCCCTACACCCAGTGTGGTTCACGCTTTGCTTTGCTTTTTTAATTTTTGGAGAGGTGTAAAGTACAAGATAGACTATAATGTGGGCTAAATCCCGGGGGCTGTTCAACTTGACAAGACCCTTTTAGCCTTCCAGAATGTTGAGAAAGTAATTAGTGTGGGGGTAGGGGGGGAAGTATTGCAGAAATGGCCAGCATTCTTTGTATCCGAAAGAATGTTTCTCCTTGGTGATGAGGTAGGCATTGTCACCCTTCTGAATACGTCCTTAAGCAAAGCACAAAAACACCAGCAGGGCCAAACAATGACCAGCGGCTCTCCCTTTGGGGTTGCAATCCCTTGTATGGCTAAGTTCAGAAATGGGTTTCCTGTTCAGATTTTTGACGAGTCATAATGTTGAGTGGCAGGCTAACCTTTGAACTGTCTGGGTTTTTGACATCAAAAGGAATTCTATGCTTTACGAAAAATGTTTTATTCAAGGCATTAATACTCTTAAGGCACAGAGGGATGTTAGCATTAGACTTGTGGATATCGTGGACAAATTAGTATCTTTCATTTGCTCAGTTTATTTGGATTATAGTTTTTTGTTCGTTTGTTTTTGTTTTTTAAGATGGAGAGGTCAGATTTCCCTAGTTTTTCAGTATGTTGCTTTTAATACCCAGAAAATTACTTTTCCTGTGTAAAATTGCATTTGATGAAAGCGGTTTTTTTCTTTTTGAATGACTCAGATATTGCCCTGATTCTCCAGTCCGTCGAATGGTGTTAATTTTACTCATGAAAAATCTTGATTATGAGGGACAAGTTTTTAGTGACATCTTTATAGCATATGACAACTTGTATAGCAAAAATATCAATCAGTAAGTGTGTGTGTGCTTTTAGCATTACTGCTCCCTTCATGGAATTTAAAATCTTAACTCTTGTTTTGGCAGCAAATTTTTGCACGTAGTAGGTTCTTAACATTGTATTAAATCCATTTGGACTGTTCTTTCTGTTCTCAATATCTAATCTGTGTGTTTCAATGTCACTCCAGAGTTGTTTTTTGTTTTTTGAATTTTTCGCTGTGCATTGGGAGATATAGCATGTTTGGTTTTCCTTTCTTAATTTTCTTTTCTTTTTAACTAAACACATCCGTTACTCAGCATTTCCCTATTTATGAATAAGGGTGATTTAAATCTTTTCAGCGTGGTTTGATATGATATGTATTGTAACCAGAGGTCACTATTTTTTCACTTTACTTTCTTAATTTGTCCTTCATTTTTAGAAAAATGACTTACATGCTTATTATGTAAAATGCCTTTCGTAATGACCTTTGGGGCTGAGACTGTTTTCTAAAATGGTCTTGACCTAGGAAAGGCTTATTATGAAAATTTTAAAATTAAAAATTTAATCAAATGCCTCTCATCCTTCAGCAGATAAATAGTAAGTTATATAAAGAAAGGGTTGGGAGGGGAACTTGTAAAGTCAAAAGGACTTAAATGATATAACAACTTCTGTTTTAAAAAATGGGCCAGACTAAATCATCATGTCTAGGGGAGGCATACTTGGGTGATAAAACTATAAAGAAATGCAAAATACGATGACTGTTAAAAGCAGTCTATAAATATGATGCCAGTAGTGCATAGAGTGAACATTCAATTTATGGCAGAAGCATTTTGGTATTTGTAAATGTTCTAATTTTTAAAGAAGACACAAATGAAATCACATTATAGGCTACAGATACAGATTTTAATTGTAGCTGACTTGACAGTACTGAGTTCTTAACAAAAATGAGGACTATTTTCTGAGGTATGGACCTAACAGAGACACTAGGTAGAAAGGTAACTCCTTTTTTTAAATTGTGAAGTATATTTCTTGTCACTATGTTTGCTATTTGTTACTAGAGTCTCTGTGTTAATTTGAGTTTTATTGCTTTTCAGAATAATTAAGACCTAAAAGTCTCCTGCTGAATTCTGCTTGATTTTGTGATTTCTTTGGCTTTGTTCATTCATCCTATAAATATTATTGAGCAACGTCACAGTGCCATGTCTTGCGCTGGGGCTGCAATGATTGAATACAATAAGGTGACCCGGTTTCTAAGGATCTCCCAGGACAAAGTCTTGAATAGTGAGTAAAAATAATGAGTAAGATTCATTCTTTTTGCTATAGAAGTTGCTGGAGCTCCATCTACAGTGCCATTACTGGGTTATATGGCCTTATGCGTTGGGTCCCTGTTTGGTGGGGTTTTCCACAGGGTGATCTCCGCGGAATCTTCAATAGGGAAGCCTCTGAGCTGGACCCGAGGGGATTGTGCAGAGCCTGGTGGTAGCTGTGGAAGGCTTGAGAAAGCCCGAAGCCAGAAGCCCACTGCTCGCTGGTTCAAGTACAGCACCATCCTTGGCATTCCTAGCATACGACCTTGAAAGACAGTTTATTGCCTCCTAGGTATTCTGGACATTGGAGGAATCATTTGTTTATATTATTTGTCAAAATAAAATGGAAAAGGCACTTTCTGGAAGAAAAATGAACCTGTTTACTTAACTGCAATCACTTGGACTTTTCTAGGTGTTGTTTCTGTAACTGAAAATTCTGTCTGGAAACTGATTTTTCATCTCCCTTCCCTCCTCTCTAGTTTTAAAAGGGGGGAAATTGGAACACTGCTTTCCAAACATTTTAATACAAATGACCCCCAGAGTGAAATCTATATTATTATTATTATTATTTATTCTTTCTTCTTCTTCTTCTTTTTAAATTTTTCTGTAATTGTTGCTTTCCTGCTTGTATGAAGTCAGATGAAAATTACTGTATAATTTCCATTTGGTTGCCTAGTCAATTTTGTAATCTGATTACAAGATAAAAATAATTTCAGTAAATGATTTTTCTAAAAGGGAGGCTCATCTCTAGCTCTGAGAAATTCCGTCAAACATTCATTAAATCAGATACTTCTTTATAATAGTAGCTTATAATTTGTTGAGCACTTACTCTGTGCCAGGCACTGGGCCTCCTATGGACACCCAAGCTGTTCTGGGGCATGAGGGTGAATGACGGACCTTTGGCCTCCAGGAGCTCAGAGATGGGAGGGTCCTGTGGGGAGAGGGGCTGAGACAGACTCATTCGCAGGAGGAATGATTACTGAGTGACGACGAAAGTGCATACAAAGACTTTGAGCGCAACAGAGAGGCACCCTGAAAACTTTTTACTGTTTACATTTGTTGTTAAAATTTCATCCAAAGCAGCCAACCTTGTCTACGTTCTCCGGAACGGAAGTCCAAAATTGATTACAGTGGACAGTGTTCAAATCTCCACGACTGACACCACTTCCTTTCCCTTCTAGAATAAGAGTGTGAAGGAGAAAGTGAAGTTTGTTCTTGAAAAGAGGGTAACACTCGCGTTTAAAAGCCGTTGGGTTTGTGCTTTGTGGACTCGGGGATCCTATAACTCTTGTATTATCAACTGGCGACTTTTCTTTGAGGATCTTTTGGAGTAATTTTATGTTTTGTTTCAGGAAGATGCTTCCTTGGCCCCTGAATTATGGGAGTGGGGATATATAAATCTATCCCCAACCTAAAACACAAACCTGGTTGTATTTATTCTCTCCTTTTGGTAGGTAAAATGTAAAAGAAAACAGAATAATTACACCCTACAGTACAAATAACAACTCCTTCTTCCAAAGGAACTTATTTCTTTGTTTAAATAAGGAGAAACTTGGGTGCTCTGACAGTAACATTATTTAGTGTACAGCGCCCCCCCCCCCCCCCATTTCAGACATTTCCGTGCCTCCCAGTGCACTCCTGAGGCTTCCTTAAGATGGATGGATCAGCCGCCCTTCCATCTGTCTGTCCAGCCGAGGTGTTAAGAGTGGAGACTAAACAACCAAGGTTCCTAACATCACAGACGCTTGGGTCAAGCCAAGGCTTGGAGTTGGAATTCCGTGGCTCTGTCCTTTGTCAGCTGCAAATACTGCACAGCCTGGGCTCTCAGAGCCCAAGACTTGACGCTTTCTGATTCTCTTGCAGATGCCGCTGGAAAGATGTTGTAGATAAAAAATGACTGGGTCTCCATTTTCTGGATCGAGGTAGATGATCTGTTTTGAGAGTTTGGACTTGAGCTGAAGCATGACTTAAACCAGTAACAGCTGTCAAATGTTAACCAAGCCATTATATTTGAAGGGGGAAAGGAAAACTTGTAGGAGAAAAGATGTCCTTTTGGAGTATGAGGGTACTTGAAACCCCACTATTCCAGTATCGTTTTATTGCAGTCATTGGAAATGAATGGGACTGGTATCCACACCTACTGGAATGGATCTAAGTAAGACACACAGCCAGCTCTCCTCTCCCTGCAAATCCCAACCTCCTGTGGTCCAGATTTTCACATTCCTCCCAATTTGCCCCAGAGCATGCTGTGACCCTCATCCATCTTTTTTGCGTTTAACAAAGTTGTAAAGGGATTTATTATATGCTTTCCATTAGTCTTAGCAAAGCTGCTGTCATGAATATTTAATAGCGAGCACAGTTTGTTTTCTTTTCCTTTCTTTCCCAGTGTCTCCCTTCCCCCACTTGCTCGCCTTCCGCTAGCTAGGAGCAATGTAAAGGTCTCTCAGCCCCGCAACCCTGGCCATCCCAAAGTGGCACTGGGTTCTCTCCATTCAAAGCGTTGACCCTATACGGCAGAGGCTCCCCCCCCCCCCCCGCCCCTGCAGCGGTTTCTCCTTCCTCGCTCTCTTTGGAATTGAGGTTCGTTTTGCGGCGTTTCGTGGTGGCGCGGGACCAGGACCCGCGCGCGTGGGGCTCTGCCTCTGCCAGTCTCGTCTCCCGCTGCCTCCTCTGGCGCTGCAGCCCAGACACCCCCACCCTAATCGCCTGGGACCGAGGGTCTTTTCCTTTGAACTTCACTGAAGCACAATGGCTGCTCTGCAGCTTCGCTGGGACTCCCTCGGATGCATTCCTGACACTTGCACGGGTCGCTGGTCCCTTTCTCTTTGCAATAGCAAAAAGGATGAATGTCTGGGACGGAAAATGACTTTTGAAGACACGAAAAGATTTACCGTGTGTAGAGCAACCTCTGAACTTCGTGGTGGTTATCTCGGAAAAGTGCATTTTTCCTTTTGGTGGCTTAGATCGTCTCCCCCCCCCCCCCACTTCCCTTCTTACCCTCATCCCAGCATTTACTTAGGGAATTTTCTCATTTCGTTTTCACGCCGTCCCACCCTCCACCCCTCTCCCCGTTTCCTTTATGCTTTGTCTCCTCCTGGGCCCGGGGAGTGAGTCTCTAAAGGGCAGGCTCAGCGGGGACTGAAGAGTTAAATCGTTCTCCGCAGGGGAAGGTTAAGGGCACTGAGTGGAGCCACTCTCCCCCTCCTGAAGTCAAACCTGCCTGAATTCGGGAGCTGGGTACCTGCCCTAAAGTGCTGTTTGAAAGGTTGGAGGAAGAAATCCATACAAAATATTTAGCATAATATTGGATTATAGTAATTGCTCAATAAATATCAGCTATATGTTATAGTTAATATTTTTATACACATTTACTTATTTCCCTGAAATTTCTCCTTGTGGTCTCAACAGTTCATATGGGTTCTAAATCTTTTCCATTTAATTAATTTTAGTAGAATGGAATAATGTTAGAGGCACTGAGCTAGATTCTGTTTATCCTTCATATCTGTGTATATGGTTTCTTTTTGCCTTGGTTAAAAAGCTAAGGAGTGTGAACTTAGATTTTTCTTTATTTCAGGCTTTCACTTTTTGGCTTTTCACTGTCTCCGTGTATACAGGGCCTCTCTCCTTCCTTCCACCTGTTGGTTCAGACTTTAATTTTGGTTCTTTTTGATGTGATTTTACCTACTAAGCACATTTTATAAAACCACAAAAATATTGTTTCTTCCTGGTCCAGAAGGCAGGGGATTCTGCTGGCACTTCCGCGAGTCTCCATTCTTCTCCAACGTCTTCTGCATATAACAGTGAAATCTCACTGTGCCTCCTTCTACTTATGATTGCAGACACTATGTTCCAAGTGATATCTGATCTACGTTTTAGTTTTCCCAGTGAAACTTTTTGTACATCTAGTAGTGGAACCAGGCCCGTGTGTAAGTCAACTTTATATTGGAATATCAAGGAGTTATTTCTTACAGAGAAAAAAAAAAAGGTCACCACAGCTGAGAAAGTCACCAAGCAAATGTTTACCACAGTCTGTGTTCATCTGGCCTTAGGCTCCTGTGGAATCATTCTGTTCAACGTCCAATGAGGATCCTTGTGCTAATTGTTACCTGGTGAGTTCAGTGCACCAACCATTCAAATGCACGTGGAGGAACTGAATGGGAACTCCAGTAAGATTTATCTTCCGGCAGCTTATTCATCTGTAAAAGCTAGAAAACCATGTGGCAGGCCTTGAATATAAGTGGTTCCCTCTTTCTTGAATGAATTATTTTTACTAGATCCTGGATCTTAAGTGCTTATCTATCTCTGATGAACGCCTACCACCTTGCGCTTGATTGATGGGAGTGCTGCTTCATTCTCTTCGGGTAACTTAAAATTTGAATTTGTTGGCTTGCGGGTAACCTTAGCTCACTAATTCACAGTATAGTTAACAGTCAACTAAAAATAGTCTGAAAGATTTCTACAGGGGCTACTAATTAAACATATCCTCTTCTCTCCAATTTGGTAGACTTAACTACATATATTTCTAGATTGAATTTCTTCCTGATAGATGTGGCCCCCAGTTCTAGCTGATGAGATAATTTTGGATTCTGCCCCTGAAATCTTTACCAGATTCTCTTTCGCAGCTTCAGGCCTCCCTCGGGTTTGGGCAGCCTGTCGCCCGTGGCTTTGATGGTGATGTTGACAGAGCAGTGGCCCTTCGATTAGTCTCCGTAGACCTTCTTGCCTTGAGTTGCTACAGGCCCATTAGTAGGTCTCTTTGGGTAAAGGGTTCCACTGAGTGCTTTCCTGCCCATTACTTTATCATGCTGTGAGGCTGACTGGAAAGTTCTTTTCAAACGCCTGGCTAAAATCCTGACACACTTGTGAGGAGACGTTGTTACGGATGAGCAGAAAACAGGTATAGCCAGCTCCATCTCTAGAACAAACCAATTTCCATATTGATTTTGACCTCTTCCCGTTATGTTTTCCCTAAGTAGGACTTTCACTATGAATATTAATTGATATGAAGTTAACAGGTGCCGAGGGTCTTGTCACCAGGGGCCAGGGAGTGGAGAGGGAAACGAAAGGGGGTCTCTCTCTTGGAGTAAATGAAGAGTCTTGTTGAGTCAGACAATTAGGTAACAATGTAAGGCAATACAGAATTAAATGCTGTATTATGAAGAGCAGATTTTACAGGATGGGAAAAATGATTCTCTTCTAACATTTCTAATGTCTTGAACACATTTCAGAACTGTTTCCTGCAAGCCTTTCTTCTCTGTTCTGAGGCTGTTCACTGCCATTGAGACTTTTCAATGATAACAGTTACCATTTTCTGAGTACTTACTGTCTGTCAGGAGATTGGCCTAAGAACTTAACTGATCTCAACTAAATCGACTCACACCACACACCTCTGAGGTGGTTATGCTTCTTGCCTGCATTTTATAGATGAGGAAACCAAGGTGAGGAGGCTCATACCTGCCCAAAGTGAGCTCTGATGAATCCCTTCCTCCTTTTGCTATGAGGGTAGGTGAGGGGAAGCAGGGCTGCATTCTGGGAAGAGAGAGAACCTGGATTTTTTTGGGGGGGGCGGTGGGGAGGTAATTAGGTTTACTTATTTATTTTTAGAGGAGGTACTGGGGATTGAGCCTAGGACCTTGTGTATGCTAAGCATGCGCTCTAGCACTTGAGCCATACCTTCCCCCGAGAACCTGAACTTTTAATCCTTGCTTCTTTTTACCGACTCACCTGTGTAGGTAGGACCCTGGGCGGGTTGCTTCACCTGTCAGAGCGTCTCAGTTATAAAATGGGGGTGGGGGTGGTGGTTTTCTGGATTTAAGTGCCTTCTATGCAGTAGATGCTCACAGAGTGGGAACTCTTGTTTATTAAAAGCAATGATATGAATATCATGGTCACATTCTCCGCCCAGAGAGGCCTGTTAGAACTGTAGAGAAAAGGAGCATGTTTGTCTTGATAAGTTTTTAAACCCCAGTACCAAGTATATTGTTATAGTCCTTTGTGGAGTATTTATGGAATGGATGGATGGAAGGACAGACTAGGATAGGGATCAGAAGGGTTCCTGCAGCAGACAGGAGCCATGTCATTTCGCAGTGGAGTTATTAGCTTTACTCACCATTTGTTCATTGAAACAGCCCTTGTCTTAGCCTTACTTTCCACCATTTGCGACGGTAATTGTCACCACCTGACTTCTTTTTCTTCAGAAAACACAAACAGAGCTGTCGCTTTCTGTCTTGGAGATTTTAACAGTAAAAACTCACCATATCATTAACTCCTGCCTTGTAATCCAGACAATATTAAAAGGACATTGTACCTTCACAGTGTGTCAGTGCACACAAAGAACTATGGGGTAATTTTACCCCATATTAATGCATTGTCTCAAGGAAGGTGCTACCATCAGATGGCAATCTATAAAAAATGGCCCTTGAGACCAAATGCTGGCACAGTTATTTATTCTTCAATTATTTATTCCATCCTAAGGATGGGAATGCTGACAGACACTGCAAAATGCACTACCTACCAATTTATGGCAATTGAGCGACGACGGAATCACTGGCCGACTGAAGTAGCTTTTTATTGACACTATTTTTATGTATTTAAGTTTCGCATCTTAAGTGTGTTTACAACACCCACTGAGATGGCTGGAATGAGAGGCAGTTTTGTTCGTAAAAGCTGCGTCAAAACAAATAAATTAGCGTTTAGTCGGAAAGGGTCAGATCACAAATGGAGGTTTTTCCAAACAGCCTCAGGAACATTCAAATCACATGCTTAATATTTTATATGATTTTATATTTAGATTGGCAACTTTATGTAAAGTCTTTTTTCCCTTTTTAGTACTTGGGCCTCTTGAGATCCCTTTTCTAGCTGAGAGAACAGTTACACTTAGTCTCCATTTGCAGTAAGTAATTTCAATTTAATTTATGTCAAGGGAGATTACCAGAAAGTTCCTGCACTTGTGTCTTTCTTCTCCACTTAATCACATTGATAGATACTGTTCTTATGCTTCCAACATATTATTTGTACATGATAAAAATATAATTCCTATGAATTTGCACTTAGCGGTCATAAAAGAATTTGTTTGGACTTAAATCCTAAAGTTTAAGAGATTATTTATATTTGTATTGATACTGGAGTCCAAAAATTGAATCTTTTGAATTGAATGGCATAGCTGTCTTGGAGATCAGTTTCAGTTTTTCTTAAATTGGTTATTTTCAGTTTTGATTTTTCAGACTCTTTGGTTAATCTCACCCAGTTAATCTCATCTTCTGAGATTTTGAAAAGAAAAGTAATTTTAATTTACATTAACTTTAAAATGTCCTTATGCCAAACACTAATCGATTTGAGGGGAATGATTACATAAACAAAAATCCCAAGAGCCAGAAAGGAAGAACTTAGGAGATATATATATATATATTTTTTAGATTCCACATATGAGCTGATCTCATATGGTATTTTTCTTTCTCTTTCTGGCTTACTTCACTTAGAATGACATTCTCCAGTGACATCCATGTTACTGCAAATGGCGTTATGTTGTCGGTTTTTATGGCTGAATAATATTCCATTGTATAAATATACCACATCTTCTTTAGCCAGTCATCTGTTGATGGACATTTAGGCTATTTCCATGTCTTGGCTATTGTAAATAGTGCTGCTCTGAACATTGGGGTGCAGGTGTCATTTTGAAGTAGGGTTCCTTCTGGGTATATGCCCAGGAGCAGGAGATATTTTTTGAAATAACCATAATGCTTACTCTGGGTGTATGCCCATGTGTGCGTACACATGCATTTTTTATGGGACATGCAAACCCATATGTAGACATTTAAGATATGCTTTAAGACTCTTGGGATTATCGGGAAAAAAGTTAAGTAAATAAACTAAAAAAATTTCAAAACACATTCCTGGAGTACCTCGAGTGAAAGTGCACCATCAGTGTTACATTTCTGTATAAATCAAATTTACTGACATTTCCTGACACAAAACTTTTATGATCACTTTAAACTTAGATAATAATCAGGTGCATCTACTTTTGACAAAGTGACAACATGTAAATGATCAAATTTTTCCTTTAAAGCCTCATTCTCATGGGGAAAATGGGTATGGATGGATATCATCTAATTCATAAGGTTCTTGTCAGAACAGACGGGGAATCAGGCTAAAAATCACCTTGGCAGGCAGCTGTTAGTGATTGACTCTGCCAGAGTCCAGGTGTGAGGCTGCCCTTTGGTTCTGTGTGAAGAAATCTTAATCTCAAAGTGATGATGGGCTGTTGCCTCACTTTGGATAAAGTGTCACCCGTGGGAAGTTAATCTCAGTTACAAAACCCTGATACAGAGACGTCATGGGCAAGCGGGAAGATCTCAGTGGCTTTTTTCCATCCAACTAGTGTGTCCTTTCTCATCCTCTCTTGAAACTTGTCCATTTCTTCTAGGTTGTCCAATTTGTTGCTGTACAGTTGTTCCTTTCTCATTCTCTCTTGTTTCTTCGCACTACTTGCTTCTTTAGTGAATCCAAGCTATGAGTCTCTAAGTAAGAACTGCTGTTTAATGGATACTTGCTGTGAACCAGATTCAGTGCTGGCAGGAGGCATTCATGGAGAAGTCCTTCCAGCCAGGCTCACTTGGCCTTGTTGACATGGTGGCAGTGTCCCGGAAGGGCAGGAGTGAAAGCTACAAACTTTTTGCAGTTTGGCCTCAGACTGAGCAAATAAAAGCAGCAAAATAATAATGGTCATAGTAATAATGCAAACAGCTCTTCTAGGAAATTTAAGACAAATCTCTTGTTTGTTGAATATCGAAAATATTTACCATTAAAGATTATTTTAAAATTTCTCTGAGACAGTGTCCTGTTGTTTCATGGTCATGTGGATTTGGAACATATTTTTGTAACACATTCTGCCACCTAAAAAATGGCAATTTTTTTTTTCCAGATACAGGTGTTATGCAAGTTTATCTTTAATGTTACTGTATTATCCAAACGATTTAACATGTGGATAAAAACCAATATGATCTTTCTTCAACACAAGTAAGATTTCAGAAGTATATCTACATTTTTTTAGCTTTCTTGCAAGATGCCAGTGAGAGCCTGACCACATTGTTTAAGAACCCAGACTTTGGAGTCAACTGGGCCTGGGTTCCAGGCTCCACACAACTTTACTGAACCAATTTGCTTAGCTACACAATGAAAATAATATGTCTGTGAAAGTCTCTATGAAGATTAAATAAAGCCATTTGCGGCAACTTGGATGGACCTAGAAATTATCATACTAAGTGAAGTAAGTCAAATGGAGAAAGACAAATACATGATGTCACTTATATGTGGAATCTAAAAAAAAAAAGATTTAAATTTTATTTACAAACCAGAAAGACTCACAGACATAGAAAACAAACTGTGGTTACCAGGAGGGGTAAGTGGGATTGGGGGGGGAGTGTGGAAGGGACAGATTAGGAGTTTGGGACTAATAGATACACCTTATTATATATAAAATAGGTCAACAGCAAGGACCTATTGTCTAGCACAGGGAACTAGATTCAGTTTCTTATAATGAGCTGTAATGGAGAAGAACCTGAAAAAAAAATTGTATGTATGTGTATAACTGAATCACTTTGCTGTACACCTGAAACTAATGTAAATCAACTACACTTCAATAAAAAATAAGAATTTTAAAAAAAGATTAAATGAGAGTGTGTTTCTAAGATCAGAATACTGACGGGGGCCTACTTCAGGGAGTCAGAAAATTGTAGTTGCAGTTGCTGCCGTTACAGATAATGCTCTGGAAACAGGCCGTGGTGGCTTCTTTTTGTAGATGGTGATTAAGCTCCCCTTCCACTGTGAGGAAATAAATGATTGACTTCCCTTTCGTAGTTGCCACTTGGTTGACAGCCTGGTGCTTGTGAATCATGGATCAACACAAGTGTTAGCAAGTCAAAAGAGAGTTTAGCAGAAGTAGCCAGTGTCAAGATAAGGTCTCGGATTTAATGTGCAATTTCCAAAAACCAACCAGCCTTTAAATGTCTTATCCTATCCCTGCCAAGACCTCTGGATAGTTGCTTTGCAATTCTAGTAATTGGGTGAGGATAATTCCCATAATTTCCAATTAGTATTGATCTGACCACTGCTTTGGCCTGGGATGAAACCCCTTTGTCTTGGTCTGATTTCCTTAACTGTGGTGTGCACAGTCCAGTTTAAATCTAGGCTCAGTGATGTGTGGGGTCCACACTGGAGAGTTCACTGGACAGGGAACAGCCAATGAGCACGGTAGAGCTTACTTCTGTTCTACTAGTGTGTCCTCTCTCATTCTTTTTATTCCTTGCTTCTTCCAGCCAGTCCAAGCTCCGTCTCTCTAAGTCAGAACTGCCGTGTAACGAACACTTGCTATGAGCCAGACCCTGAGCTGGTAGGAGTATACAGACTCCAGGAGGGAAACCTCAGACTTGTTCATGTGACAGCCACATCCCAGGAAGGCAGTAAGTGGAAACTGTCAGCTTCTCATAACTGAGGCTTGAAAGTCTTGCAAAATCATTTCCACGACATCTTTGGGTCAAAGCTAGTCACCTGACTAAACCCAGCGTCAGCGAAGGAGGAGGCTTCTCAATGTCGTGTGTAGGGGGGGAAGGTTATCATAGCCACATGGCTGAGAACCTACCAGAGACTTAGAGATAGCAGCTGCTGTTTCCCCACGTGGCTTCATCATTGACGAGCGGACATTTGTCCAGTGGAAATTAGGGGGCAAAGCATCTATGGGACTAGGTTTTAGCTTTTTTAAAATAACTTTTCCTTGAGAAAGTTCAGCTCCATCTGCAAGTAGTTGATGAGCACATCCATAAAATTATCTAATTTTTAAGCAAGTGCAATGGTTAAGGCTGAGACCAAGAGAGATTTCAGTCCCCTGCCCAAGGTCAGAGCACGGACTTCAGCCTCTTTCTGCTGCCCCACCATCCATTTGGAAGAATTGGGACAAGAGGAGTATTTAAAAAGTGCCTACTCACTAACCTTTCTCTTCCTAATTTTCTCTACATACAAATATGCTCAGATTCTTTTTTGTTTTTATTGAAATAGAGTTGATCTGCAATGTTTCAGGTGTACAGCAAAGTGATTTAGTTATACATGTATACGTATTCTTTTTCAGATTTCCTTTCCATTATAGGTTATTACAAGATGTTGAGTATAGTTCCCTGTGCTATACAGTAGGTCCTTGTTTATCTATTTTATGTATACTAGTGTGTATCTGTTATGGTCGAGTTCTTAAAAACTTATCATTGGTTGTACTTGGTTTGCAAAATGTGTGATTAAAACCAACCTTTCTTTAGGAAATTCCCAAGGTATAATTTCAAATGAAGAGGCTCTCTTTTTTTTCTCCTCTGAATGCCTCACCACAATATGCAGTTTTATAACACATCCCAGATTCTCAGATTCATTTGGTGAAGACAGTGAATTAAAACCCTTATGAATTTTTCTGACTTGAAGCTGGAGAAGAAATAGAGGATTGATATAACTCTGTGAAGTCATGGTGGTCCTGCTCTTTCTGGTCTGTTTGTTGCTACCATTTAGTTCCTTGTGTCCACTTTTGAGAGTCTCTGGAATGCTACTCTTAGACTCCTGAGGAATTGAGAGTCTTTTCAAAAGACTCTGTCTGGAGGCATATTTAAAATCATATTTAAAAGCATGTAGCTCCTGTCTTAAGTGTATGTCTTCATTCATTAATAGTAATTTAAGAACTGAGAAGTTAATACTTCAAGTAAAACCTGCAGCAAAACGGTCTCATACTGGGCTTGTGGTCTCACAGGTGAGGCCAGTTGGGAAACTGAAGGCCAGAACTTGGGGCTAACACTGCACTGTTATTTGTGCCAGGGTGTTCAGTTTGTCTTGGTTCAACAGACTCCTCCGTCTTCCCACAGAGAAGTCAAAAGACCCAAAACAGCAAAACACCTGCATGTGGTAGGAACATCAGCAGTAAGGTGAGTTTGGTGGTCACATCCATCGCCGTGTTCAGCTCTGTCCAAACTGTGATTGTGTGATTAGCACTTAAGCAAAAGCTTAGGAAAATGCCTCATCCCCTTTTGTGAGAGGTAGAAAAATCTCTAAGTAGCTGCTTTCATTGAACACTGCAAGCCTCGTTGAGGTGTACACCTTTTATACAAAATCCTCTAGATGAACTGCAATGGAAAATACGGGTTTGTGATCATTTTGAATGATGTGTGATTGCCTTGATTAGCACTATAGTTACTAAGCAGATAAGCACATCTTTGTTTTAAAGGGAACTTGAATTTTTTTTTTTTTTTTTTTTACTATAACTGCCAGTTGCTTAATCTCTACCATCTTTAGTCTGTTTAAAAGAAAAAAAAAATTTCCACCTAATCTGTGCTTGTCAGTGATGGCAGATTTCAAAAGTAACTCAAGCTGAAAAAAAAAAAAACACTCTATAGAAACCATCATCAGTCAAAAAGTTTGCATTAATATTTCATTTCAGATAAAAATGAGACATTTCCTGCTTCTGTTTTCCAGACTTGCATGCACCTTTGATGTTCCATAAAGCCGGGCATTCATATTATATTGAGTTTATTAATTCATAATGACCTAGTAATAGTTATGGGGTGATTGGAAGGGATGGGTAAGTCACAGAAAAATGGTAAGCAGAATAAATTGCACATTCTTATTTTGGACAGATAGTGTAGCATACAGTTTCCCTGCTTTCTTCAGTTTACGTAAAGAACTTCTCTTCCTGAAACACTGATCCAATTAGGCCAACTTCTTGTTTAAAAGCTTTCTATGCCTGCCCCTTGCTGTAGTTCAAAAAAAAAAAAAATCAGGCTTTGAAAAAATCAGGCTTCTGATGATTTATGTCAGCTTAGGTCAGATGCCCTCACTTTGTTGAGTCTTGAGATGATGCCCCAGGTAAGGCTGACCCGGTCAGTTCCTCCTCTGCTTCCTGAGTCCTTGAGGGATCTTTTTGTAAAGCGTGACTCACCCTGTGTTGGAAGTCTGTGTCTACAAGTCTGACTCCCTCCCGTGGGTAGAGCTTACCTTTGGAAATCGAGGCTAACCAGGGCTTGACACATATTAGACCTCTGCCTGTATACGGAGCAAGTCCATGGATGGCCTTCAGTGGAGTGGTTGAGCAGGCTCCAGATGATCTTGTCATGGAATCTATGTCGACTGTGGAAGGACTGCTGAGATACAGAGACCACCGTGATCAGGAAGCCCGAAAAAAGTCATTGAATGTGTATAGATGTCCCTTCATTTGACCTCTAAGAATGAATGAATGCTACCTGAGAATTTTTTGTTTAGTTTGTTTTTAATGAAAATTGGTATCTTCTTTCTTCTTCTTCTCCTCCCCTTCCTCCCTCCCCTCCCCCTCTTCCTCCCCCCACTCCTCCTCCTTTTTTAAATAAAGCTTGCCAGTACAGGTCATTTTCTCCACGTTTCCTCTGGAATTTTTTTCGTTACCAAGGTAATAATACTTTGAAGTTTTGAAATTTTAAAATCCAATCAAAGCATTTCACCTAGTGACTCAGATTTTTATCCTATAAAAATGGGCATAATGTTTTTGCTATTCCTAATTTATTTTGAGGGAGACAGAATGGAAATCTTACTTGATCTACACATCTTTTGCAAAGTTGAACAACTTAGTCTGTTGGACTTTTTGCTAGAAACCAGCCTGTACTTTTTAAAAACCTTGGAATGTTATTTGGCTGATCAGCTAAACATACAAGTACCTGACTTGGCTTCCACCCTCTTAGCTTTTCAAACTACCCCGAGACTTAGCCAGTGTTGCCCCTCACCCCGTGGTGAGCTGAGCCAGTCGCGGTGAATTTACATTATTTTATGTTTGAACATTTGGGTAGAAAGCTGCCGGATATTGAACCTTGTGGGTTATGAAATGGTTTTAGGTGTGTAATGAGGCACACCACGATTCTACACAGATGGACAATTTTACTAGCACACTTTCTCAGAGATGTATTTGCTGGCTACTCCTGAACCAAACCAAACAGTTTCCAAATTGCCTTGCGTACCACCCCCAACTTAAAGACTCTTGATTTATAAGCATCTCTCTTTCACTGGAGTGGCTGCCAACGGATCCCCTTCCCTGTTTTGGTTGAATGTGCTTTTAGTTTTGGCATGAATTGTCTTTGTTGATACGAATAAAACAATAACAGTAATTTGAGGCTTTATTGGACTTGTGCGCCAGCCCTTCTGCCAAGCGCTCTGCAGGCGGGGTTTAGTTCATTCTCACTGCAGGGCTCTTGTGATGACTGACTTTAGATGAGGAAGTCGGGGCAGCGAGGGGGGAAGTAGCTTAACTCCGGTGCCACAAACATGGTTTGCAGAAATGGACTTTCTGTGGCGTTTCTGTGTGTCTCTACGATGCTGCCTCTTCCTTCCTCTTTTCAAGCTCAGAAATCTTGCCTGCAAATCACTTACACTTGAGAACATCCATTGTGTAGCCATTTCTGCTTTTCCTCTCACCTTCTCATGATGTAAAGAAAGAGAAAGTGATACTAGGCGAAATTTTAAATATATCTTCCTCAAATGGCTCTCCTCAGTGAAGAAGAGCGGACGTGCTCCCAGGGCTGTGATGGTGTGCTTTGTACCTGTTGCAGCTGAGCTGGGTGGGGTTGCAGCTTGTTCTCGGACGTGCTGAAACAGCCCCTTCAGGGCTCAAGGTACATACCTCTTCTGAATCGCCTCTCCTTTGACATGAGTTCTCTGCTTACTGGGACCTAGAAAATGTAGACATTTCCAGCAACCCACAATGTTAATGGCCCTCACCAGCAGAGACCAGTCAGAACCACAAGTCACCCACTGAGACACATTCTAGGGTGAAACGAGGGAGGAAACGCAAGCATCACACGAAGGCTGCCTCTTTGAGCTTCTGAGGCCCCTGGTACCGGCTTCTTAGAATACAGGTTGGTGGCTGCAATCTCGAACGTTTTCAGGGCCCAAGCTGTTACCATGAGTGGAGTGCAGGGTGGGAACCGAGATGGTTATCTGCCAGGAAAGCGGGGCTAGGGCAGGAGTGGGGCAAGAGAAGTTGGAAATGAGGAAATTTTAGGGGAGATCTCCCAATTTTCAAAAATTCTAACCAGTTCCACCCTTTGGAAACGTCTGAGGGCCAGACACACAGTAAATGGACTTACTAGTATTTGACTAAATGGAATCTGAGAAAGATTTATCTTTTGGGTAGGAACATAATTCACAGGAAAGAAGTCACTTAGTCTTCATTTTGAGTTGCAAATATTGGAAACCCAGCGGTCCTGGAGCACTTGATGCCTGGTAGAGAGCCTTGATGATGGCGGTGGTATTTGCTGAAAGGTCATCTGTGTGGAGCTGTAGGGACACATTCTTTAAGGAGTAGTTTCTTGGGCCCCATGGCTCAGTTGCATGAGATTCCAAGTGATTTCATAAGTGGATCCATAGTGGGCGCAGAGGCTACGGACTGAGGTCTTTTCTTTGTATTATTCCATTCATGAAACTAGTTTCAGACAGAGAAGCAGAACCATGGTGGGTGTTTTGGGATTAAGGGTTTTTTTTTTTTTTTTTTTATAGAAATTGCCCCTTCCTCAAATATGAGAAGAACTGGGGAAGTGAAGTCCTTGTAGGGGGACTCAGGATTAGAGACCTTTCCACCTGGTCCCAAAAATGGGACTGCAAAGGGGAGGCACATGAGGGTTCTCTAAAAGCCATTGCCTTTGTTTCTGTATAGTTCCCACCTCTGTGGCCCACAGTCAAGTGTCTAGTGATGGGCTGGGGGTGGCCATTGATTGGGATGAGAAAGGTGTGAGAGCAGAAGCAAGGACAAGCTGGGACCCACCGGGCACCTTCCATCTGTCCATCTACCTCCTCAGAGTAATGAACTGGACTTCATTCTACTTTCCGAATCTCGCACACACTCCTCATATGGCCAGCTTTAACTGGACCATTGGAGGGAGAGGATTACATCAAACTGGAGCTCCCACGTATCCCAGCTGACAAAAGTACCGTCGGCATACTTTATGAATAAGAATGACTATGTCCTTAGAACTGAGCTACTAAAACTGCTGAATTGTTTCCTCTGCCCCTAAAAGCCTTCTCACCCTGAAACTCAGGACTTAAATAACATATTTTCAGGACTCTTGCCTTGGCCAGGCCAAAGGTGTTTTTCTCTTTAGGGTCCTCCTAGCATTTTATCAGCCATTTATCTGTACATTAAAGTTAATTGTTTTATCTGGTATTCCTGACAAATTTTAGTCTGGTGGGTTGGAGGAAAGAGGGGTATTTGGGACCATCATACAGAGAAGCAGAGGGCAGAAAGAAACTTTGGAGGTTAGGTTGAAGGAAACTGACTTCAATTTTGCCTTGGGCCCAACACACAAAAATCTCCTTCCTACCTTGTAGTTTGGTCTGCCTGCCTGTGGTCTGCCTGTCAGTCAATCCATTCATTCATCCATCAACATCTGTATTCATATTGGTCCATATATATATATATCCTTGTCTATGTATTTATCTGAATTTATATGCAGTATATTTATCTAATCTATATCCTGCTGTAAACGTACATTGAAAGCCTTTTAATGGAAACTTTTATGGGTTTTTGATTATCTTATGTCAAAAATATTCTGTAGCAGAGAGATATAATAATCCTCTTTAGAAAGAAATTTTAGTTCTGGAAATTCTTACACAAAATAAACTTAAAGCAGTCTTAAATGTCAGCTTCTTATCAAGCCTTTCGTGAGATAACTGGTTTCTCTGCATATGAGGAGATGCTCGGATAAGTGAGAACCCGTGCTGCTACCTAATTGGTCCATCCTTTGTCTCACCACAGAGTTGTGAGAGCGCTAAGTCTTTGCAGTGAAGGGAGGCGTGTTTGTAAGTTTATGGCTGAAGTTGGCATTTTTTGCCAAAGTGTGAGCTGCTTTTAGGTGATACCTCAGCTTTTTATTGAAGAGCTGGCTACCTCTATGTCTTGATTGGTAGGTAGTATGACTGCTGAACAAGATAAGGTAAATTACTTTCAAACCTTAGAACATTAATTTGGAAGTTACCTAGCACACAGCGACAGGTTTTTCCTTCTTATTTCCCATAGCTGCAACTAGACTCTTTCTTATCACCTATTACCAATTTAGTAGATACTTTTTAGTCAGTTTTGCTTGCCACAGAAGTGACCAGACTCCATCTTTCCTCCTGATGGTGTAAGTTTCTGGTGTATATTTATGTGTGTATGTGTGTGGGTGGGGGTTATGTGATGTCGAAGTGCTGAGAGATAAATTGTCATCAAAGACTATTCTCCCGAAACAGCTAAACATTCTGGGTAGAGATAGTGGTCTCCTCAGGTGCTGATCACTTTAGATTATTTTTTAAAAAGATATCAGGCATGTATTGAACTCCTCCATGTTCTGGGCACTGACCTGGGTGCTTGGCCGTTCTAGGTACTCAGTGGGAAGATTGCCTACTGGTCATAGCCGAGGTGCAGAACAAAAGGATGGAAGCTGAACAGTCTTGAATGCAACCCATCCCATTCGTTAATTGACCACATATTTATTGAGCCTCTATTTTATGTCTCGGGAATTGGGCTGAGTGCTGAGGATTTAGTGGTGAGCAGAGACAGCCCTGTTGGAGCGTAGAGTGCAGCTGGGAACAGACAACCATCAGATGATTATACAAGTAAATATAGACAGTACTCACTATGGTAAATGCTCTGAGGGGACTTAGATGCTGTGATAGGAGCGTGAATTGGGAGCGTAGGCACGGGGGTCAGGAAAGCTGGTTTGGAGAAGGCAGGGCTCTGGGGTGGAGGTGTGCTGTGGGAGGAGACTGGTCTGTCTGCCACGCCTGCATTAAGCCGTCCTGCCGCCCTGTGCATGCTGTAATTGGAAGGAAGAGCATCTTTGGGGATGTTTTGCTCCACATTCCATCCCAGGGCCCATTTTAAGTCACATCTCCAGGGCTGTTTGGTAACAGGGCATAGTTGGCTCTTGCTCCAAGGGGCTGTTCTCCTGCAGGCTGACTGAGTCAGCCTCCTGGGCTCTCCGACCGCACCTGCCAAACCCACCAGGCACTTCATTCCCGGCCAAGTTTGGAAACTCACACAAAGTTCCCCTCCAGGCCCTCTTCTAGGAGAACTCCTTGACGATTTGCCCTGTCCTACTGTTTTTTTTTTTGTTTTGTTTTGTTTTTTTTCTGATCACATCAATCTAGTTAGTGTGCCTGTCCTCTCTTTGTGGGAAGCTTGCTGTGTGTCTAGGCCAGACCACCCAGTGCCCGATCCCTCCCTGGCCTTCCTCGCAGATGGTCACCCAGGCTCAAATCACAGAGCGTGCTGCTTTTTCACCCGGGGCCAACTGCTTCTCTCCTGAACACTCCCTTTTTAGACTTGCCTGCGCACGTACCGGTGGGATGTTAGAGGCCAGGTGCACTGGGGAGAGGGGAGGGGAAGTCAGTCAGTATACAAGGAGTATTTTTTTTTCCCAATTCAAAACTATCTTTTATTGGAACAGGATGTGCATCCATAGTAAGTGCTTGGTCAGTGTCTGCTGAATGACCAAATGGTGTCCGGGATGAATTCGCCAGCTCCCAGTCCAAATCTGAGGACTCTGGCTGGTTGCCACCTAGGCTTCGATCAAACAGCTGTATCTGAAAGTTTTATGTTAGAATAAGGATCCCACACGTTAGATTTCTGCAGAATAGGTGAGCCCCAATCTCTAGCTCCCCCAACACCCCCGCCCCCCACAGCCACAGCAGTCAGAGAAAGCTGGGGAGTTTATTAAGGGAAATATGGCAAGGAGGATTTATCACAGCCTTCCTAGAAACTTGCTGGGGTTCCCTAAATCCACTCATTTGCTTGCCTCTGATGGGTGAATAACCCGGCGACTCACAGTGCGCTACTGGTGCGAAGGCTGCAGCATGTTCCCACTAGTTTTGTCCTGTAAGACCTGGGGAAAAACGCTTCTATTTGATGTGTTTTTAGGCACAATGTGTCAATTCTTCTGAGACTTTTGTTTAACTTTTTTGTTTTTCCTAGAGGAGGCACGGTTTATAAAAGGTTTGAGAAGCCCTTTGTTAGATGGTCTTTTGTTTGCCGTCTGACTTCGAAGTGGCAGAGTGATCACTTAAGGAGAAATCAGTCTAGAGAAATTCGTCAGGAATAATAAGAATTTCTGTTTGAAGTCCTGAGGGGGCTTAGTCATTTTTTACAGTAGATATTCATATTAACAGTAATAATACCCATATGTATTGAATTCTTACCATTCACTAGGGTACAGAAGTACGATTGTACATGGATTATGTCATTTAATCTTTATAACAGCCCTATGAAGGAGGTCCTATTGTCTTGATTTGATACAGCAGGAAAGTGAAATAAGGTTACATTATTACTAAGGGATGGGTCCAAATGACAAGACAAGCCATCTGTCCTGGGAGAACATGCTTCTAGCTCTTCAGGCAGCATGCACTCAATAAGAGAGCACAGTTTTGTTTCTCTCATCTCCATTTCCTTATGCTGGAAAAGGGTTCAAAATCGAACACAGCTTTGTGATCTGGCCAGATTTTTCTTTGGAGATGGACGAATTTAAAAGAGAACGACAGCTTGTACACGGATGTTCATAGTAATTTTATTTGTAATAATCCTACACTAGTCACACCATCAATGCCCCTCAACCCTTGGATGGAGAAGCAGTGGCATATCCATGCAGTGGAGTCATATCCAGCACCAGGAGGGACTAAACTATTGATACACACTAACATGGGTGAATCTCACGATGCTATGCTGAATGAAAGAAGCGAGAGGGAAAAAGGAGTGTGTATGCCATATGATGCCATTTATATAAAGTTCTGGGAAATGCAAATTAACTTACACTGACAAAAAGCAGATCAGTAGTTGGGGACGGTGGTAAAGAGAAGACCAGGAAGAAACTTTCTAGGGTGATAGATCATTAACTTGATTTTGGAGATGGTGTCATAAGCATGGATATATTGTCAAACTTACCAAAGTATGCAATTTAAATATGTGAAGTTTATCATAAGTCCGTTATATCTCCAATAAGCTGTTAAGGTATGTACACTAGGGGAAAGCAAAAAGAATGATGTGTTTATATGTGAGGGAAATAGAAGAGAAATGTGTGCAGTGGGAGCCTCATTTACAGAGTGGCCTCTGAACCCCAGAGAGGTTGTTACTGTTGAATGCATCCATCAGTGAGTGTTTGTTGAACATTCTGCCAGGTAGTTGGGGAGTATCGGAGGTGTGGGTGAGACACAAGCTTGCCTGAACTTGGCAATGGGACCCCTTCAGAAAGAGCCTGAGCTTTGGAGTCAGTTGGGTGTGGATTTGAATCTAGGCTCTCCAGCTTCTTGAGGATGCAGCCTTAGAGCTCCCTTAACTTCTCTTAGCTTCAGTTTTGTCACGGAGGAAACAGAGACAACAGTATCTTTATCTCATGGTTGTCTTAAGGATCTTAAAGATACAGCAAAGGCTTGGCCAAAGTATGAGGCACACGGTAGGAATGCAATGATGTTGATCATTATTATCAACCCTGCACGCTGACGATGCATTTTAACTTTGCAACCAGAGGTCCAAATTCTAGGGGAAGGAAACAGTTGCTGTGTGCTGGTCTTCTCAGGCAAAACTTCACTTGAAATAGCTTTTGAAACCTGTACAGGAGTTAGATAAGTGAAATGAGCCAAGTAAAAGTGCAGAGATTGGGCTACATAAATTGGTATTTTGGAGTAGGGTGGGGAGGAAGTCTGGTTGGGAAGAACAAGAGAGCCTGCTTGCTGGGAAAGATGGTTCCTAAAGAGTTTTGGGCACAAACAGCATAGAGACTTGAAGGCAGTGGTGAAGAAATGGAATGGGGGACTTACTGACACAACAGAAACAGAGTCACAGACATGGGAAACAAACAGGGTTACCGGGGGGAAAGAGGTGGGAAGGGATAAATTGGGAGTTCGAGATTTGCAGATACGAACTACTACATCTAAAATAAATAAACAAGTTTATACTGTATAGCACAGGGAACTGTATTCAATATCTTGTAGTAACCTATAATGAGAGAGAATATGAAAAGGAATATATGTATGTATATGTATGACTGAACTATTAAGCTGTACACCAGAAACTGACACAACATTGTAAACTGACTATATGTCAATTGAAAAAAAAAAGGAATAGAAGAAAGAAAGATCTGTGTCATGAGGGCTCTTACCTGACTGTTCAGCATTATTGGCATTTTGGTCTGGACAATTCTTTGTTGTGGGGCTGCCCTGTGCGTTGTAGGCGGTTTAGAAGCATCTCTGACCCCTGCCCCAGGGATGCTGGTAGCACTCCAGCCCCTACCTAGTCACGACAATCACAAATATCTCCAGGCTGCAAGTGTCCCTTGGGGGCCACTGAAGACCACTGCTCCAGGGGCGAGACCAAGTGTGACTGAAGACAGTATTTTCTTTTCCATGTTGGAAGGGAGAAAGGATTGGAGCTCCAACAACGATGGAATAAATTATTCTAGTTGCAGAGGTTTGGAGGTAGAGTGGTTCAGAGCATTGATCAATGGATTCAGGTCCTGCCCCTGTCACTTAGGAGCTGCATGGCCTTTGGCAGATAACCTATTGGTACTTCAGGTGCCTTATCTGTAAAATGGGGTGATGATGGTACTTTCCAGTGGGGCTGTTGTGAGAATAAATACATTGTAACTGAAACCATGAATCATTTGTTTGAAGAAAGCAGCCTAGCGCTGCTTCTTTTATTCAAAAGACCGGGAAAGCCGTGTATAGGAAGACAAGGATGTCTTCCTGTCTAGCCATCTTGAGTTGATTTTTAAAGTGCCCCTTCTCTTGAAAAGACCAGTTAAAAAATTAGTCTGAAAAGAAGGCATTGAGAGAGAAACGTGGAAAATGCTACTTTGTCTCCATGCTGATTCTTCCTCCCTGAGCCCATGGAGAGATCCTTGTGATATTATGTAAAAGACAGGTGTCCTTGAGCAGAGCCGAGAATGATAGCTAAGGCTTGAAGTGGCTGTCATTGAACTGAGTGGCTGTGTGCTGGAAAGGAACTTCTAGGAGTGGCCTTGGCCTCGGGGAAATCTCCTTGTTGGCACTGCAGGAAGGACATTGCAGACACCAGAGCGGACCGTGAAAGAGCCTCCCCTCCAATGGGACTTTTCAGTGACACCGGAGACCCCGTGTGATGGCCAGATTGCCCAGCCGAGTCTTCTGCTGCATTTACAACATGCGAGTTTCAGAGGCTGCTGAGGAAATGCTATCAGGGATGTGTGAGGCTTCAGTGAGTGAGAACTTCCTCCCCGCTGCCCCAGCGACACGAGAGCCTAGGGCCTGGCAGCATGACGGGTGCAGTGGCTTATCAAGCTCATGAGTGGCGGCTGGCCCCACTGTGTCCCACAGTCACAGAAAGCTCCCCTAACACTGCGACAGTCCAGGATTCGCTCCCAGATTCCTCAGATTCCAAACACAAAGAGGTGCCCTAGTGCTGGAGTGATGGCCCCAGGGGAAGGCAGGTTATTTTTTTTAAGCCCTGGTGTTGCCTTCACTACAGACAGATGGGCCTCCTCTATCCTAAATAGAGGCTCTTTAATAACATTTGCTGCTTCTTATTAACTTAATTTACTCACCTAATCTCATGAATCTAAAGTGCTTTGGAACATCATTTGAAATGTTCCAAAACAAAGTAGGAATCATTTGACTCAGGACTTCCATTGGAGAGAAGTGACTATTCAAGGAGGTTTAAAGAGTTTTTGTTTTTGTTTTTGCGAACCTTTAAGAGAGTTGAAGCTTCTTCTGGGGTCTAACACATACCATTCTGTGAGCACCATGCTTACATTAGGTCAGTGGTCTTTAAAGTATGTAAAATCCTGCCAGTAATTCAGGTTCATTTGATGTGCTGGTTGAATTTATTGTAGGTAGGGCCGAGTTGAAGGAGAAAAAGAGCAGAGATACAAGCTACCCCAAACAAAACCCTGAATAGCAGACACTGAAATAAAAGCAAGATGTTCATCCGTGTCTTGTTCTGACCTATTGATTGAAATAAAAAAGTGTAATGATTTAAAAAATCAGAATGCAAGTGTTAGGAGAAAATGTTCTGAGGATTTTTTTTTTTTTGACAGTCTTTCCTAAACATTTCAGGCTGATTGACAGAGAATAAAAATCTAAGATATTCCCTACTGGGCAGTGTTTTGTGATACCTTAGTCTCTGAGTTCCAGGAGAGGCTTTAACCATGTTCACTTGCCAGTCCTTTACCCATTGTTAAAGGTTGGAAAATGTTAAGGGTTAGTTGACATGATTCACATACAACCTTGATATAGAAAGACGTCGAGCGGGCAAAGACTTCTACTCCTGGCTTCTAAGTCTGGTTCCTCTATTCCCCTCAAAGCTGTTTCTGACACTTAGAAATGCTCCCACGCCCAGCATACATACACTTTTCAGGAAGCATGCAGTATGGTAACCGCCTTTCCAAAGGCCAATGGCAAAGCCACGTCTGACTTCAAAATGTGGTTACTCTTTACGTTGGGAATGCAAAGCAGAAAACAGCAGGCCAGCCGTGTGCAGAAATAAAGCCAGGAGAGACAGTATATTTTCAAGAGCAATTTAGTGCGTGATTGATCTTACTGATACTGCTAGTGTAGTGTTTATAGCTGACTGGCTTTGCCCGCAGCAACTGGCCAGCACTCCGGGTTTACGAAAAATCATGGGAGAAAATACATTGATTAGTTGGTAAGTTAACTCCACTCTCTAAAATTAGGAAGTCAGCCTGTCATTTCTAACTTGGAAAGATGTTCATAATGTAATATGTCTAACTAATCACTGGCCAAAGTCGCCTTTGTTTTCCTGGCCCAACCAAATCATCTTACTTTTGTGATTTTCAACTGCTTTTACTCAGTCTTCTTTTCCCATCAAAATACCTGAGAGGCAGTTGTGCCCGGGAAGCAAAGTGAATTTACAGGATGCTTCAGAGACTTTAAAAAACAAAACAAAACAAAAGATGAATTTCAAAATTGTATGCTATATGTGGACTGGAGTTCATTTTATTTTAACATCACTCTATCTGCATGTATGAATTACCATTCTCTACCAGTGTCGATGGCTGGGCATTTTTTCACATTCTTTCTGTGTGGTGTGATGGAGAAGACACTTGTCCTGTCCTGAAGTGGGAATGGAGGTTTTAAATGACATTAAACATCACAGGACATCTTCCCCTGATTCTCTCATCTAATTCTTAGGGCAGTATAATCTGTCTTCCTCTTTACTCCTTGAAAAATTAATCGAGATGTTATCTACAATCAAATGCCTTAGAGCAGGGCTGGCAAACTATGGTTCAGAATGGCTTTCCCATTTTTAAATGGTTAAAATAATCAACAGAAGAAAAACATTTTGTGACATGTGAAAAATTACCTGAAATTCAAACGGCAGTGTCCGTCCGTAAAATTGTATGGGGACCCAGGCAGGCGTGCCCGCTCAAGTGCTTGCTGTCTCTGGCTCATCCTCCCTTACAGACTGGAGTCCTTGCAACAGAGACTGGATGGTCAGCACAGCCTAGAATGTTTACTCTCTGGCTCTTCACAGAGAAGGTTGCCTGTCCCTGGTGTGGAAGCAGGTTGAAAATGGAGAACCATCAGTGAGAGAAAAAGCAGGAGCTTTAAAGGCAGGCAGGGTGGACTCCATGCCTCGGTTTCCTAAAAGTAAAATGATTACAGATTGTTCTATTTTGGAAGATTTTGGTGAGGATGAAATGAGATAATGAATGTAAAGCGTGTGTGTGTGTGTGCATACCATATACGTAATATATAGAATACTTTATGTAAACATACTATATATGTATAGATGAAGTGGAATAATCTGTAATAATATATATCTATTAGTATAATAGGTATATTAGATATATGTTATATAATAATATTTACAGAATATAATAATACATACAATATGTGTGTGTGTGTGTATACACACCTCATACTCAGTGCTTGCTTGTGTCTCTCCCTTCCAGTGCAACCAATTTTTCAAGTTCATCTTCTTCCCTCAGGTCACCTGTTCAGACACAACCGTAGCAGAACATACCCTTTTCCAAGCCTGACAGTGGCTGACGAGCAAGAAACTCCTTTCTCACTCCCACCCTTCTCCTTCCTTTATTCAGCAGCGTCTTTCTTTCCTCCGCAAAACTGGTGGCGTTCAGCCCAGCGAGGGCAGTGAAATGCATTTTACCTTGAGATGACTAGGTGTACAGAATTGGTCTTGACCTAGAATGAAAGAAAAGCACTGCCAGGCATCATCCGGTCGGTGGGACTCCAGAGAAAGCACCCGGCGAGAGGCACCTAGAGCACTGACGTCGGGCGGAGAGTTTCGCATGTGGCAGTGACATTCTGAGCCCAGAGCCCAGTGTCTCCCCCGCGGACCCTAGGGAGCCCCCCGCTGTCACGTGGGGCCGCTTCCACCTGCCGGGCTGTGTTTTTTTCGGCATTAACACGCTCCTTGTTAAGCCGACTCGGTTGCTTTCTAAGCCGCATCTCCACCCGCCAGAAAGAAACACAGAGCCGCTCAGCGTGAAGGTGAAGGTTCTTTGGCAGCGTCTTCCGCTTCTCTTAGTGAGCACGGCAAACAGAGAACTCCCTTCTTTCCGACTTAAGTTACACATATTTTTTTTTCCTCTTTTTTACTTTCAAAGCTGGCAGCCTCATGAGAGCGGCCATTCACAACGGCTGCGCCTGGGATGCGGGGCGCCACGCATGGGGCCTTTCTGGCCCTCCTGGCCCCCTTTCCCTTTGACCTGTCTCTGTACCGTGTATTATTAGCCACCTTGCGAGGTCGGAACTTTGCCAGCCGCTGGCTTCTGGATGCCGGAGGTCGCCGTCTGAATCTGCTGCCTGTCCAGGAAAAGGAGTTAGTTCCTACTGTCAGTACCAAAAAATAAAAATTAAAAAAAAAATCAGATTGTCTCAAACTCTTTTAGGTTGTTAGTGTATGTGATAAGTAAACTGGAAGTAAAACTGATGCTGTGTGCCCATTACAGTTTGGGTTTTAATGTGAATTTTGTTCGGATTGGTCAATGATGTGCCCATCTGACCTTTTACTTTTCTTACTGTTAAAAAAATGAGCACACACCTTTCTTTCTCCTCTTTTATCAATATTTTCTCCTGACCCACCAGTCCTAATGAGTTGGCGGTAAAGAGGTTGAGGGGTATAGTTTCAAACCTTTTGATACTTGGCATTTTCCGGGGTGGAGTGAAGAACCAGCTTTAGTTCTTGTTATTGGCTTCTGGTGACCGTCTGGAATTATTTTATAGATTGTGTTTGGCTGCCAGCGTGGTGCTTGGGTGTGATTAATTTGTGCAGTTTGCCATTGGATAAATAATATTCATCCCTTGGATCCTTCCTTGTTCAGAAGGGATTAGCCAAGTGAACTGGAAACCATGCCTTTGCAGGGAGAGCTTCTGCTGTTTGTGATAATCAATGAACAATCTAGTGGCTGATTTAATTCATTTCTTACAGAACTAGCTGACTCATTGGCTCTTAACGCTCCTTAACTTCTTATGTAGTGTTTTAATCTTCAGTTTCTTACACATCCACCAATATTCTCGTGGATATAGTTCAGAATTTAACATTCCCTGGAAACCTTGCTCTGGGAATTCAAAATAAATACCTCTTGAAATGAGATTCAAGAAAGTTGTCTTTCGGATGGGTCTGTTTTTCTCTGCTTTTCTTCTCATAGAAGCAAAATGCTTTGAATAAGTGCAATGAACTTAGTGTTTTTGTTTTTGTTTTTTTAAAGGAAGGGTTAAAAGAAAATAGAGCAAAACACAGGACACACTAGAGGTCTGTATGCCATAGAACTCTCAAAGCCCATAACTGGAAAAAAAAAAAAAGCCCATAATATGGCTTTGGGTTTTGACATTGCATCATTTATAGGCTAAATAATTTATAATTACGCTTTTGCCCTGCGGGATGGTCGCAGCGTGTTCCACCAGGAGGCTGGGGTTTCTGTTCACATCTACAGTTCACTTGATTAATGTATCAGATAAGTGACTGCAAAACAGAGGGGTCAGTTTAGGGAAGCTTTCTCCCTTCTGGCCATCCTTTGCCTTTGAACAGTTGCCTCCTGCATTTTGTTCATCTGAACACTGCGTTAACTTGCGTGAGGTAGGGGAGCTGGCTTGTTGCTCATAAATTGTAGTAACGTGTCTTTGGGCTGCTGAGAAGTGAAGCGGGAAAGGTCTCAGGTACTGATTTGTGTGTGTGTGTGTGTGTGTGTGTGTGTGTGTGTGTGTGTCTCCATGGACTAGACTCTGCTTCCCCACCTCCATTTTAGCCTAAATTTCAATAGCAGGTGAAGGTAGGGTTGCAAAATTTAACAAATAAAAATACAGGTGGTTTGGTAAATTTGAATTTCAGATATACAGTGCATAATTTTTTATTATATTGTATTGATTATATTTTATCATATTGAGTATGGTGTTTTATCTGGCGACCCTAGGTGAGTGTTGTGGTGCTAGGTTTCTCTGTGTTGAGGGCCCCCAGGTTAGACTGTGTGTTCAGAGGTAACTGTGAGTGGGATGTGAGAATGGGAAAAGAGGATGCCGTTTAGTAAGCATTTTTTATATCAAATCTTTCATTGTTAGTCCTCAGCTCGTGAGAAACATATAGTCATCCCCCAGTATCTGTAGAGGATTGGTTCCAGGACCCTCATGGATACCCAGATCTGCAGATGCTGGAGTTCCTTATATAAAATGGCATAGTATTTGCATGTCACCCATGCACACTCTCCCTGATACTTTAAATCATCTCTAGATTGCTTAAAATACCGAATACAATGTAAATACTATGTACATAGTTATAAATGCGATGTAAATGCTATGTAAATAGTTGCCGGACACTTGTTGCCGGACACATGACAAATTCAAGTCTTGCTTTCTGGGATTTTCTGGAATTTAAAAATTTTCAAATATTTTCGATCCTCAGTTGGTTGAATTCATGGATGTGGAACCCAAAGAGATGGAGGACTGACTGTATTGTCAACCCTTTATCCCTTTGAGGATAAAAATAGCTAACATTTAATGAGTGCCTTCCATGTGCTGGGTGCTGTTCTGAGAGGTTTGCTGTATCCTCATTCAGGACTTGTAGTCACCCTACAAGGGTTAAATACTGCCAAGATTCTCATTGTACAAGGGGAGAACTGAGCTGAGGTCCTGTAGCTTCTAAGGGATTGTATGGAGTTGAAGAAAAAGGGTGCATGGGGAATGTCTTGCACCAGGTCACGTAATTCGTAATTAGTGGAGCCAGGATTTACACATGGTCCCTTCACTCCAGCAGTTTTTACTTTGGCTTCACAATGGACCCCCCCCCGGAAAGCTTTAAAAACTACAGATAACCATACCCAGGGCCGACCCCCAGAGAGTTGGATCTGCTTGGTCTAAGATTGGCTTGGCTCTCAGCATCTTTAAAACTTCCCCAGGCAAGTCTCGTGTGTCGCCAGGACCTAGAGCAGCTGCTTTAGGTCAGTTTCGGAGTAAAATGAATGACTCTCCTTCGGAACTCTAGTCACTCTCTGTGGCCATTCCTTTAGTTCCTCCTCCTCCACAGAAACTCACCGTTCCAAATCTGGCAGCTAATTTTTCATGGTTTTTGTTTCTTCAAAATTATTTTCAGGAAGTCCTGGTGAATATATGTCGGGGTAGACGCAAACCACAAAGAAGGACCTCTTGGGGGTATTCTGTTGATGGATTTTCTGAGCCAGCGTTTCTTTTTCATTCATCCATTATACTTCCTGGAGGAGAGGGGTAGCCCTTTGTTCCTCATTTAGCTCCAGCTGGGTACCAGGCTGGGGATTGGAGGAGGTCCACAGATGAATAAAGCAAGACCACGGCCCTCCAGGGGTTCTCAGTTTGGGAAGGGAAGTCTATAAATGGAGTTTGAGGTTTAATTTTCTGAAAGTCACTTCGGAAGAGTAAAGAGTATTAAGGAATTCGGAGGTGGCAGAGGCAGGGGGAGGTGGTGTGGGGAGTGGCCTCCGCAGTCTGCCGCCTTGGCTGGAATTCCTGCCCCACCGCTGATAAGCTGCCCTCTCCATCTCCGTGCCCTCGCTGGCCCAGGGGAAGTTCCAGTCCTTTGACGGGAGGCGAGAGTCAGTTAGTGCCTGTGGAGTACACACCGCCAGCCGGCCCGCCCGGCCCAGGGTGAGAGCTCTGTCAGTGAGAGCTGCCAGCTCTACGCATTGCTTTACTTTTTTTCAATTAAAAAAAATTTTTTTTTTTTTCTGTGCAGCACTTTAAGCTTTCCAGCTGGCCTTGGCTTTCTGCTGATGGGCCTAGAGCCTGCATCCTAGGTTACTAAACTTTATCTCTTAGTCCTTGAATTCACAGCGTCAAGAGTTTCCTTTCGTTTGGCAGCCCATGAGGAGTCAGGAAGGTGCGTGAATAGGGAACTGGACCCAGTTCTAGAAGGTAACTGGTGATGCAGTAGGAACTGGAGTGGGATGCGATGGGACCCCAGGACCCTGGCTTAGCTTAAAATAATAGTAAAAAAAAAAAAAAAAAGATATCTAAACCAGAAGACAGCAGACATAGAAAGAAGGGAAAGCTTTTGGTACAAGGACTCAGACACATATTACATGTGGTGGATGGTGAGAGAGGGACTGAGCTGCTCAGGCAAAGTTGCATTACAACTTCATCGCAAGCAAAGCAATGCCAGGTTCCCCGTTATTTTGTGCGTGCTGTGATTGCCCGTTTGGGGATAATGTAGACTCTCTTTCTGTCTAACCTCCACTGATTTAAGAGCTTGAATGAAAAATGCCTCGCACCACTACTACCATCCCATCTGTCCTTTATGTTGAACTTGTGCTTTCTTACCCTAGTTTGTGTAAGTCTTAAGTATAATACTTTGCATAGAGAATCGATAAATCTTCTGTTGCTGTTTGACCAATGGGGCAATGTCTTTTCTTACAGACAGTTCTGCAGGCAATAAATACTTCTAATAGTCTGAGTACGTTTACTTCTAAATGGGAGTTAGAGTCGTCAGGCGTCTGCTAATGCCAGGCTCAACTTACAATTCCGAAACAGAAGGCAGATGACTCGCAAAGACTGTTCCCACTCTAGATTTTTAAGGTCGCTGGAAAGCTTCTGTTTTTGCTACAAGCTCTGTACTTTGTGTACGATGTGTTGAGACTTTTAGGAGATTGCTGTGACTTCAACATTTTAGCTTTGCCAAGGTAGCCTGGACCAGGGGTTGGCAAACTTTTTTCCTGCGAAGTGCCAGATAGTAAATATTTTAGGCCTTTGTGGGCCATAGAGTTTCTGTCACAGCTACTCACTCTGCTTTTATGACATGAAAGCAGCCACAGACAGTATATAAACAGATGAGCTTTGCCATGTTCCAGTAAAACTTTGTTTACTAACACACGTTGGGGGCCAGATTCAGTCCCCAGACAGTCATTTTCTGATGCCTGGCAGAGTGTGTGGCCTGGGGGACCCAAAGCTTTTGGTCTTATTGACCAGTTCTTAGCTGTGTGACTTATCCTCTCTCAGTTTTCATTTTATCAGCTGTAAAATGGGGTCAGTAGAAGAACAGCTTCCTGGGGGTAATTTTGATACTAAGTGAGATCACACAAGTAGTTTGGCAGAGTGGCCGGAAATAGTCAGGGCACAGAAAATGTTAAAGGAGAAAAAAAAAAGAAAAGAAAAGAAAACACTGGTCTGTTTCAGTCTGTGATATACAGTAATCCTGAGGTTTGACTGCAGTCATTTTAAGGCAAGGAGAGACCAGTGAAATAAAATTGTTGAAGGATGGGTTAAGATCCGCAATGAACAGATGTAAACTAGTTACATATTGGCTTCTCACAGACTAGAAAAGTTGATGCGATCATGGAAAAAGCCTCACATGGCCAAGGTTGTTTATTCTTTGGTTTTTCTTCTTGGAAATCTCGTGTCATTCCCTTTCTGGAAGTAAGCTTAGACTTTTACCTACTTTTTGATGTAGATTTGGGCTCCCCTCCCTCAAGGTGAGGTGTAGGGAGGCACCTCTAGCAATGAGATGTAAGAAGCATTTATTGAGCACCTGCTGTGTGTTCACATTGTGGGAGGTGTTGTGACTGCAGAGGGAGTTTTCAGTAATCATGGAGCTGACAGCAGAGTCGGAAGAGAAATGCATGCATATGTGAACCAGCCAGGCGCGGTGCAATACAGTGTATAAATAAATGAAGGCTTGCGTGATGCAGGTGGGTCATGTAAAGGTACTGAGGGAATTCAGTGTGAGAAAAAAAGTCCTATCAGATGGTGTTAACCTGTGGGAGCTTCGTGAAGAAAAATCTGGGTGGGGCCCTTGCAAGTGTAGTCCACTCGGCTGGGTAGATCTATTTCCTAGGAAATAATTCTGCCCTGTTCCACAGAGGCATCGATTTTTGATGGATAAACTGTCTCCTCGTTTTAAAAATGGCACCAAATCACCAAGGCAGTGACGTAGAGGGTAGAACTTTGTGGTGACAGCCCAGGGAGCAAGAATGGCTTTAGGCATTTGCTTGGCTTCACACTTCAAAGAACCTAAAAGTGAAGGGTGATTTATTTATTCATGAAAACATGCCACACATAACTGCTCCTTATGCCTGGATTTCTTGTTGTGTGTGGTCAGGCTGATCTGGCGAGAGCCATGGCAGACAGAGAGGTGAGGGGCAGTCCTCCCGCTGGGATGGCGGTTCCACGGAGCAGGCAGGCATTTGGGGCTGTTGGGTTCATTGCCATCTGCCTGGCATATTGGAACAGCGTGTTTCATAGAGTTGGAGCTCAAGAAATAGTTTCAAAAGAAACAGTTGAGGTGTGCCGGTTACCCTAAATTTGAGACTGGGCATCTAAGCGGAGTAGTCTAATGACAGAATGACCATAAAACAAGTGAGGATAATCCAGTAGGTGGGGCTGTGATCCGTGTTCAGGCGGGAAGACATAAGAAAACCAACTGCCCATCTTGGATTCAGGAAGGCTTCCTATGTGCAGTTGTATGAACTTGGTCTTTGAAGAGGGGCGGACTTATGTCAGGTATATCAAGGCCAGAAGAACAGGGAAGGGCAGACCTCCCAACAGGGGTAGTTGGGCAAAAGGCATGGTGGAATTAAAGAACAAGGCAGATTCAGGGAATCCATAACAAGCGCTTTGTGATTAGAGTGAAAGGCTCAAGAGAAGGGTCATTGATACACATACTCGGAGGGTGTGGATAGATGATATTTTAGATGTGCTTTGATGCGGGGACCACAATTTCTTGGAGTCCCTTCTTGTGCCCTAAGTATCAAAGACCATATGAATGTCTCCATCCTTAAGGGGGAAAGTAAGTTCTTTACCAGAGCAAACACTGGGGAAAGAGGAGAGGGAGGGGCCTCACCCATGCCGCTGGCTGGTTGGCTGCATGGGTGCATTGGGCTCAGTGGTGCCGGGAGTGGTGCCAGATGTGACACTTGCCCAATATAGCTGTCTTAACATTTTTTGTTTTGTTTTGTTTGTTTGTGTTTTGTTTGTTTTTTAAATACATCTAGCATACTTCCTCCAGCTTGTAGGAAGTCACATTTTCTGCTTTAAAGAATGTCAACCATTTATTAAGGGTACGTGATTCATGTACCAGACCCTGTTCCAAGGGCTTCACCTCCAATGCTTGGTATGGAATTCTTTTAATAGCCCTATGAGATAGGTATTATTTTAATCCTTTGTCTGTTTTGTTCCCTGCTGTATCTCCCATGCCTAGAAAGTTTCCTGGCACGTAGGAGATGCTGGATTTTGAAAAGATGAGTCCAGTGCAGACATAATTTGGCCAAGTCATACTGGTTCTATGTAGGAACCAGAGACCAATACTGGATGACTTCATAGTCTGGGTTCTTCACCCCTCTGATGCCTAGAGGGGGAAACTGCAGTGTTTTCCAGACTTGAGGTCTCCTTTTTAATGTTCTAGTTGTGGAATGCCTCTCACAGATACTTTCGGTCTTTCTCTAATTTGTTTTGGTTAAAATATTTACACTATATCAGGTACTGTTTAGAAATGGCTTTGTACTTTATCCATTTAAAACAATGTGTGAGTTTATTTCTCCTAATTTCCATCTACTGATAATGCTTGTTTTGCGCAAGAGTGGGGTCCCTCTGCAATAATTTAAATTCCTTTTCCTACTTTCTCTAGAGTGTTTTTTTGAGGCCAGTGTTTCCTACTCTGGCTTGAATATATCACTTGGGGAGCAACATTTGGATGGCAAGATTTCTTCTCTAGAGATTCTGATTGATTTGGTCTGGCTATGGTAAAGCAGATTCCAGACACAAAAAGATAAGAAGAGGGGGATATGATAAAAGTTACTTGGGAGGGTATTGTAGGAATAGGGGACAGAGCTGGCAGAGTCTTGCAGGTTCAAAAGAGCATTGGAAAAAATGGTGTGGGTTCATGTGCCTCAAGGGTGTGGGTGGTGGATGGGGTTGGGAAAGATGAACCCCAGGAACTAATAGACAGACATGATCAAGGGCCTTGTGTTCAAGGCTCAAGAATTTTAACTTCATCATGGGCCCAATGCCTTATTTAGTGGGTATGTTTTTTATCCTTATCGATGATCAGAAAAGTAATACTTGTCCATGGAAACATTGTAGAATAAACTGACCCCAAAAGAGAAATGTTCTCATAATTCTAACCTGCCCAACTCCAAAGAAATTACTACTGTAAAGTGTTTTTGGTGAATCAGATGAGTGACTTGGAATTATAGTGCTGGTGGTGGATAAGATGGGGAAGGGCTCAAACAAGATGTTATCCAGTTCCAGTATCCCAGGCAGGAGATGACTGAGGCTCTGAACTAAGGCACAGGAGGGTGCAGAAAAGGAGAGGCAGTGGAAAGAGATGTAGACGGTGGAATGGATAGGGTGTAGAGGGGGGCGAAAAAGGTAGAAGGAATCCGAGGGACCTCTGTGGTTTCTGGCTGGGTTAACTGGCTGGATAGTGGTGTCAGTGAGAAGGCTGAGGAATCTGATGGGAGATCATATCGCTGGGGACATGTCAACTTTGAAGTGCCCAATGGGGTGTGCTTATGAAGAGGTCGATTAGCCAGCTGGAATTACGAAAGTGGAATTTAGGAGTGAGTTGGAATTTACGAATGTGAATTTGGAAGCCAGGGATACATGGGAAAAAAGAGAGAGAGAGAGAGAAAGGGAGGCAAGAGAAACAATAGTAAAATGGGTCATAACTGCTTGAGTGTTTTTGTTTGTAAAGAACTTCTCATGCTGAAAAAGTAGAAAATTTTAGAGAAGCCATCATGTCAACTTTTTTTTTTAAACTTTAAAGTAGTCCAAATACAGATTATTTATGAATTTTAGAGAAATGTTCACTTTAGATTCCAGGTAGGGTCATTCCCAGAGCTTTGTGGTGAAAGAAATCGTGTTTCTGAGGATACTTTTTAAAATGTTGCACTGAAAAAGCGTGACTCTTGTGAGTTTTGAGTTTTGGATATTGGGGGTGTGCATGTATGTGTTTGAACTGAGTTCATAGAAGTTACATCTGAAATCATTCGTCTTCTGGGCCACCTTTTGGTTTTGGAATACATTAAAAAAATTTTTATTCCTCTAAATAGTCTAGATGAAGAAGAAATGCCAAGCATTATATCCTAGTTTAAAAAGTTTGAACTTAAAAAAAGGCAGATTTTTAAACATTTTTTTATTGATTTATAATAATTTTGCAATGTTGTCAAATTCCAGTGTAGAGCCCAATTTTTCAATTGTACATGAACATATATATATATATATTCATTGTCACATTTTTTTTCTCTGTGAGCTACCATAACATCTTGTATATATTTTCCTGTGCTATACAGTGTAATCTTGTTTATCTGTTCTACATTTTGAAATCCCAGTCTATCCCTTCCCACCCCCACCCCCTTGGCAACCACAAGTTTGTATTCTATGTCTATGAGTCTGTTTCTGTTTTGTATTTATGTTTTGTTTGCTTTGTTTGTTTGTTTGTTTGTTTTTGTTTTTTAAGATTCCACATATAAGCGATCTCATATGGTATTTTTCTTTCTCTTTCTGGCTTACTTCACTTAGAATGACATTCTCCAGGGACATCCATGTTGCTGTAAATGGCGTTATGTTGTTGGTTTTTGTGGCTGAATAGTATTCCGTTGTATAAATATACCACCTCTTCTTTATCCAGCCATCTGTTGATGGACATTTAGGCTGTTTCCATGTCTTGGCTATTGTAAATAATGCTGCTATGAACATTGGGGTGCAGGTATCATCCTGAAGTAGGGTTCCTTCTGGATATAAGCCCAGGAGTGGGATTACTGGGTCATATGGTAAGTCTATTCCTAGTCTTTTGAGGAATCTCCATACTGTATTCCACAGTGGCTGCACCAAACTGCATTCCCACCAGCAGTGTAGGAGGATTCCCTTTTGTCCACAGCCTCTCTGGCATTTTTCATTTGTGGATTTTTGAATGATGGCTGGTGTGAGGTGATACCTCATTGTAGTTTTAATTTGCATTTCTCTGATAATTAGTGATATTGAGCATTTTTTCATGTGTCTATTGATCATTTGTATGTCTTCCTTAGAGAATTGCTTGTTTAGTTCTTCTGCTCGTTGTTGGATTGGGTTGTTTGTTCTTATTAAGTTGTATGAGCTGCTTACATATTCTGGAGTTCAAGCCTTTGTTGGTTTCATTTGCAAAAATTTTCTCCCATTTCATAGGTTGTCTTTTTGCTTTACTTATGGTTTCCTTTGCTGTGCAGAAGCTTGTAAGTTTCATTAGGTCCCATTTGCTTATTCTTGCTTTTATTTCTATTGCTTGAGTAGACTGTTCTAGGAGAACATTTTTGAGATGTATGTGAGATAATGTTTTGCCTATATTTTCTAACAGGAGGTTTATTTTATCTTGTCTTATGTTTAAGTCTTTGATCCATTTTGAGTTTATCTTTGTGTATGGTGTTAGGGAGCGTTCTAGCTTCATTGCTTTACATGCTGCTGTCCAGTTTTCCCAACACCATTTGCTGAAGAGACTGTCTTTATTCCATTGTATATTCTTGCCTCCTTTGTCGACGATTAGTTGACCAAAAGTTTGTGGGTTCATTTCTGGGCTCTCTGTTCTGTTCCATTTGTCTATAAGGCAGATTTATTTTTAAAATTTACAATAGCCATGTTATTTGTCAGTGGACTTGTGGCAGATTCTAATAGTGTGGTTCTGGAAAGCACACTGACTTTTCATGGCTTCAGATCTGGTTTGCTTCCCAGCGCTGCCCCTCACGGGCTTTGCACAGGAGACTTGAGGATTAAGTTACACTCTGGATGAAGAACTAAGCACAGTTCTAACCTGTCCAGGGTTAGTATTAGAGGAAACACTTGGGGGTGGGGTAGAGCTCAGTGGTAGAGCACATGCTTAGCATCATCATGAGGTCCTGGGTTCAATCCCCAGTACCTCTGGTAAAAAATAAATAAATAAATAAAAATTGTCCCCTTTCCATTCTTTCCTCTCCCGCTCCAAATGCATGCTCTGTTTCTAAGACCCTTTTGTAACGTTCTATTTTAACATACTAAACATATTGTCAGAAACCGTGTTTCCCAAAACATATGGTGTAGTTTATAATTTCTAATTTAGCTTTTTCATTAAAAATTGAAAGCTTTTTCACTTTATAAACTTCCTTCTACTATTAACGCCTATGTGGGGGTAGTGGTATTCTCTTTCTGTTTTTCTGGTGGTAACTTTCCCAGCAGTGTGTGTCCTGGGTCCAAATAGAGTATGATAAGTGTCATGCTTTGGCCATTAGCAGAATTATTTCTCTCGCCTCTGCAGCCTGTGGCAAGGGTAAATCAGAGAGGTCCCTGGCCCAGTCCCCTATTTGAATCGGTGGTCATTCTGAATGTCACAGCAGCTGGGAAACATAGGCCCCATTGGGAAAGCAGCAAGTGAGAGTCGTGTCCAGTGCTGCTCTGTTCCACGGTGCTGCGTGGCATCAGGACTGTAAGTCCGCGCATGAGGCGGAGGCCGTCACTTGGCCATCTGTGTGATCCAAACGCCAGTTTGCTTTTCCATCATTGTCGGGTCTGCTGTTGTTTCTATGCCTGAAAGTGTAGCCTCCAAGAAAAGCCCACAATCTAGAACTCTGAGAGGTGCTATCAGCCTTTATCCCTTTTCTCTTTGAGAAGAAGATGTAGACTTTGCTCAGCTTCTAGAAATGTCGTCTGAAGATCGCTGGAAGGAAGTGTTTGGAATGGCACATATGCTTGTGATCCTGGTAACCAAGGAAACATGTCCCTGCTGCAAAGCTTCCTTTAAAAAAAAAACGATAGTACCTTTAGGGGATTGTCTCAGAATCACCCACAGCAGGATTCCAAAGGGATCTGAAATCAAACTAGGTCACTTCCAGAAGCCGTATCAAGAATTAACAAAGTACACGAAGAGCTGCCTTTTTAAAAATCCACTGTTTCGAAGAGCAACCTAATACATTGTGGATGTTATGTTCTACCGTGTGAATAATCTGAGTCTTATATCCATTATAATGGATGTTGAATGAATCTTACTGGAGTGAGCTTTCCTCTGTTTGTCTTATTATTTGTCTTATTATTATTATTATTATCATTGTTTTTAGTTTGTCTCCTATTCCCAGTGAATCTTTAGATTCTCTCCTCCCCTTTAATAACAGTCAGTGATTAAAATTATACAGTGAAGATCCAACTCAACAGCGACCCAGCTTTCACATGGATTTTGCTAATACATGCATCTTGGGTAGAAGCGTAGAAACTGGAGTTGATTTAGAAGATAATCAGATACAAACTTTTCTTTCAATAAACTGAGAAACTGAATCTATAGGAAGGGTTACTTAGAGGCAGAAGGCACGCCCTGAATCTGAATGTATGCATTTGGGTGACGTTCTTGACACAAAGACCTGAGAGCTGGGACAGGTCCTGCATGATCACCAGGACCACTGTAACGTTTATTTTTGTTAATATTTGAGATTTCTGAGCACTGGACAACAGGAAAGCAGTACTGAAATCACAAACAGCAGAAGGATTAGGACAGTTCTGTGGAATGCAGAGGCCTCAACCTCATATGCTACAGCGGCCAGACAGTCTTTACAAGTATGCAGACTGGTCTGGCGTAAAAGAACAGGGCAGGTATTTGGCGAACTGCAGGGGGCACAGATACCTGAAGTTACTTTACCTCTGGAAGGACTCTTGACAGTCAGAGGGGTGGCCACCCGGCCCTAGACTTTCTTGTGATAAACTGTAAACTGAATTTGTGCTGCATTTTTCTCAAGTGATATGTTTCATAATTAAAGAGGTTGAAGTGGAAAGAAGTGTACACAGAATTCTCACTTGAGAGCAAGTTTTACACCTGATGCCTGGTTATGAATTAAATTTTATACCTGGGAATAAAATTTCAGCTTAGCTTAAAAGTTAAATTCTTACCGTCTGTGAAAGACACTATGAAGCTTTGATGGGATTTTAAAGATACCAGATGATTAGGGTCATGAAACACATCTGTGTTGTCCTGAAGCAGTGGTTCTCCACATTCAGTGCACACCATAGTCACCTGGAGGGCTTCTTGCAACAGATGGCTGGGCCTCACCCCCAAATTTCTGATTTACTAGGTCTTGGGTGGGACCTGAGAATTTGCATTTCTAATAAGTTTCCAGGAAATGCTGCTGCTGCTCCAGAAACTGAGATTTGAGGACCAGGGAATGAAAGGAAACCCAACAATTTCCTTAACTTAATATCAATATTGCATTGAACTTGGTGCTTTTATTTTCTTCTTGACCCACGTGCTCAGCCAGTCACTTAAAGGCTGTGGCACCTTAGACAGACTCTCAAAGAGTGGTCAGTGTTTAACAGTTGGCTTTCGGGTTGAGGAGGAGCTCTATTTTGTACTGTTGCCAGTTTCTGTGGTGTGAGTACTCTCACCATGGCCTGTTTAAAGCTACCAATATCACATCAGCTGCCTGTGTAAATTTCCTGAAAATTTAACGATTGTCTTCACCACACCTGTGAATCATAAGGAAGTGTCAAAGGTCACAGTGAAATTTGTGCACTGTTGGTGGGAATGCTGGTACCACCATTATGGAAAATAGTATGGAGGGTCCTCAAAAATTAAAAATAGAACTACCATATAATTCAGCGATCCCACATCTGGGTATATACCCAAGGGAAATGAAAGTTTCTCAAAGAGGTAGCTACACTCTGATGTTCATTGCATCATTTTTCAAAATAGCCAAGATATGGAAACAACCTAAGTGTCATAACATGGATGAACCTTGAGGGTATTATGCTAAGTGAAATAAGCTAGACAGAGAAAGACAAATACTATATGGTATCATTTATGTGCAGAATCTAAGTAAGTCATAACTCATAGAAGCAGAAAGTAGAACTGTGGTTGTCAGGGGCTGGGCGTGGGGGAAATGAGAAGATGTAGGTCAACGGGTACAAACTTTCAGTTATAAGATGAGTAAGTTCTGAGGATATGATGCTCAGCATGGGGACCTTAGTTAATGATACTGTATTGTGTACTTGGAAATTTGCTGAGAGTGTAGATCTCAACGGTTCTCACCACCACCATGAAAAAGGGTAAATACGCAAAAAAAGGAAAAAGAAGGAAGGAGGGAGAAAATTACTTTAACCTTACATGAGACAGGCTTTTACCATCTCTTTGAGGGTTAGGTACGAAGAGGGAATAAAAAAAAAAACTCTTGTTTATGCCTGGGCAGTCCGATGAAGGTGATAGTTGTCCAGGGGGTGTAGACACTATAGTTTAAAGGTCAAAGACTGGCTGTCTACAGAGGAGTTTGATTGGCTCTAAAGCCTTTTAATTTTGAGTTAGTTGCTGACTTGAACTGAGGTTTTTTTCATATGAAAAGAAATCTAAATTTCTATCTTTTATTGGATGAAAAGTTAGAAGTTGTGGCAAGTCCAGGCTCAGATTTTGCTCATCCACCATTAGCTGGAGCAGAGTACCAGCTGTTTCCTCCTCCACCTGTTCCCCATATAGGCTGGGCGGGACCTTCCCAGTCTACCCATGTCCCCAGGCTCTCAGCTATGCTACCCTTGGACCTGCTTCATCCAGCTCCGTCCACTGGCTGTTGTGCCCTCTGCACCATTTGAAGATACAGATCCAGGAGAAGGTGTATCCTCCTTCATGGGTGCAAATTCCAGTGGGGAGAAGGGAAGTATTTGATCACCTTGAAGGACCTTAAAATTATTTTTATTTTAGTTAGATATTCTTTTTTTAATTTTATTTTTTATTGAAGTGTAGTTGATTTACAGTATTTGTTTCAGGTATACAGCAAAGTGACTCAGTTATACATACATATATAAATGAATTTTATTTATTTATTCTTTTTAGTAGAGGTACTGGGAGTTGAGTCCAGGACTTCCTGTCTGCTAAGCATGTATATGCTCTTCCACTGAGCTCTTAACCCCTCTTCCCCGGTAAAAATTTAAGAGTAAAAGTGGTCAAGTATCTCTTTTTGTTGTTTCTTTAATGTTTTCATCCCCCTATCCTCCCTTTACTTGGGGAGGGGGAGAGGAGGAAAGAGAAATTACACATTCTAGAAACAGAAGGCAAGACCCAGAGAACCCTCTAATTTCTCTTTCTAAACCACAGACCTGAGACCTAGATGAAATTATTCCTGATAAGAGAATACTTGCTCCCAGGTGGTTTAATTATTGTTTAGATGGTATAAACACTTTTCTTTCCCAAGTCCTGTTATTTATTTGTCACTCTGGTGTTTCTTTTCCCATTTTTTTCTCAGCATCTTGAGTCTGCCCTGCCCAGGTTGGTTTTTTACATCTTTAGCTTCTGTTAGTATCGGGAAAACCCACAGCAGAAGAAAACCCTTCTCATACAATCTTTGACCTGCCTGAACCACACTGTGGTTATTTTATTTGAGGGTGGTGGCATGCGGGGGAGATGTTCTAAGAGTCTGAGAGAGAAAGGCACGGATTTAAATCTGATCATTATCAGATTGAGAGCTGAATACCTTGGCAACTTTCACGAGGAAATATCCCTGGGAATTTTTTCTGGATAAACATCATTCTTAAGTTTTGACAGCATGCAGAATTGAGGCCACCCACATTGCGTGGAGTACAAAACCATTCAGTGACGTTTAAATGATGTGTTTCAAGAGTTGGGTTGAACTTGTAATTTAACCTGGGGGAGAGTAAACAAATACTTGTGGGAAAATATTTGTGCTCAAAATCAATAAGGAATGGGCAGGAAGTTGCCTGCATTCTGAGAGCTCTACTTTGCAGCTGAAGTTAGTACCCAGTGGCATCTGTCAGTTGCAAGGAGAGAAAAGAGCAGCGATGCTGACTCTTGGTTGGGCATGTCGACTCGCCAAGGATCACTGCTTCTAGCTCCTTCTCTTACGGTGTTCAAGGTCAGTTTATCCACAGACCAATAATCAGTAAGATTTATTCAGCATTTCACTTTGTGCCACATGGTACAACACAGGAATTTAGCACTCTCAAGAGTCTCACTTGTGAGACAGAGAAACTGACTCTTCGAGGAGTCAGTCAGTCTGTGCTGGTCACACAACTCACGTGTGAAGGAGCCAGGCTTCGGGTCCAGCTCTACCTGAGTCTACCTTTTGAATCACATATTATCTGTAGAAGTCACAGCCCTTAGGAAAGGATTCCTTATAGGTTTTATTTTTCCCATTCATAAATGTTGAATCTACAAACGCATCCCTAGAAGAGTTTCTTATTTTTTTTTAAATTTATTTATTTATTTATTTATTTATTTATTTATTTATTTATTTATTTATTTATTTGTTTGTTTGTTTATTTATTTATTTATTTTTAAGAGTTTCTGATTTTAAACTCCTAACTCCTGGGTACATGCAGTTCTTTGTGTGTTGCCCAGCGTGTACTGTCTATCTAATGGAACATGAACATATCTTGATTTTAATACATATTGATGTATATATTAGGGTGAGTTTATCTCCCTTTAACCTTTATTTTTTTCCTTGTAGTCATTTCACCCACCACCCAGCCAAGTATATAAGGAAATAAATATTTTAAACTTTGTTCTTTCACTTAGAAAATGAGAAGACATCAGGTTTTGGATACCCAGCTAAATAAAGTAGGCAGATTCCTATATTTTGTAAACAACCACAGCATCTGGTGGATGGAGCATGTTAGAATTTCCATTGAACTCTCACATGTGTCAGTTTTCTGCGAACACCTGGTACTCTCCCAGGAACCCGGAAGTGTGCTTTTTATGAAGAATTTCTTTTTCCTCGAGGCCAGAAGCGTCTTGTCTTTTCTCTGATGTGGCTCTGGGCCATCGGTGGAGTACTGGCAGCTCTGGGAAGAGAATGGCTGCTTCAGGGGCCCAGGCATTGGGACCGTCACCATCTGTCCAGGGTTGCAGGCTCTCTTCCCTTTAGATGTGGTCCTCACCACAAGGGCCTTTGCGGGTTGGAGCCACAACCCTCCTTCTTCTTCTCCAGTTACAGCTACCTAATTGGTTGTAAAATGTTCACTTGTAGGTGAAAACTCATTTTGGCAACCATCAATTCCCACTGTAATTCACTTAGAAACTACAGCGTTTCTATTAATGGAAAAGTAAGCCCAAGCATCAAACAGCCTGCCTAATATGTGCTGATAATTGCATGTTGTTGATAACTGTAAACTCTGAGATTGCGTTAATAAAAGGTAATAATTTCCCAAGACAGCCTGGAAGGGAACTGGGGACGGCTTGCAAATTCAGCCATTGCCATTTTGCCGTGTTTGGCTGTGCTTTTAGTTACTGGGAACTGATCTGAGTGCTAATTATGCACTGGGAAAAAATTTTTTTTGGAGTAAATAAGGGTGGTTGGAGATTGAAAGCTTTGTGTCGACTTGAGGATGGGGTGACTGCTGGTGGGGCAGGTGGTTTTCTCAGATCACTGTGAAGAGCTCAGAGCACAGTGGTGAGGGCTTCTCCGAAGACTGCAGCCCAGCAAAAACCTTAGATGGTCAGTAAGGAGTCTGCTTGCCTTTCAGATCCACATTTCATGTCAGCTGATACTCAGAGCAAGTGCTTGTAGAGAGACAGGGGGCTGAGGATAATCAGAAGACTGGGACTCTGTCCCTTAATTGAATGCCCTGGACCAGATCCATTCAGTTCACTGAACCTCAGTATCCTTGACATTTGCAGACTGTAACTAGTCTGTTAGGGCTGTTATGAGCATGACATGAGATAATGTAGATAAGGGAGACCACTTTGTAAACTCTCTAAGCATGAGGAAACTGGATACCTGCCCTTTCTTAATTTCCTGATGTGACAAATCGACCCAGGGAATGCAGCCCTGGAAATCTGTTCTGTGTACTTGAGATTCTTTCAAAACACCACCCCTGAGTAGTGCTTGTAGTTTCTCTCTCTCTCTTTTTTTTAAGATGATTATTAAGAAATCAGTTTATGACCTATGCCTTGGGGCTGGAAGTGCCTTTTTTGGTAACAGATTCCTGCGGCTTGCATTGGGTCATTACTTTGGGCAATCTGATGCCTAAGAAGATCTTGCTCTCCGTGTTCCAAATGAACCCTCTTGGGCTTGGAAAGACACTGTCTAGATTGTGTGACTAACGGACTGTTGAAGGTGTTAGACGTGGCGCAAGAGTCCAGTGAGTCAGCGGCTGACTGCCGTCTTCACTAGCTAATGCCATTTTTTCCCCGCAAAGATAAAAGACCTCCCCTGCCCCTCAAACCATTAAGTTGACTGTAATGGCGTTTATGGCAGAGCTGAAAATCAAATGAAAATCAAGTTACTGCTACTTTCTAAGGGATTTTTTTCACTAGTGGCTCAACATGGGTCAGACTGCTTAAGAGAAGGAGGATGACTAGATTATGTCCTTCAAGAGAGATCTCAGAAGTTTATGGAACCCTTTTTGAAAATTTGACAGTTTATATGCATTGAAAACCTATAACTAGCAGGCAGGTTTGTTGTATTTAATTGCATTAAAGGAAGTAAAAGTAGCCGAGTTGGAAGAGAAGATTCTAGAAGAGATTGTCACCTTTTATCAAGATTACGCCATAGACTCTGAGTCAATAAAAAGTAATCACCCAAGCCTTTCCTTTTGGGATGCGAAGGAAATGGATGCCGTGTTGTCTTCTACACTGTCTTCTCTTCCAGCCCACACTTGAACTGAGTGCTGAGGGTATTGTGGACGGGGAGTGTGCATCCTCTGTGGGCTAGAGTTCCCTTGGCAGAGCCAGCGTGGATCCCAAGAAGATCATAGGGCTCGTCTTGGACCCCTGTGTCTCTTGCTGCACAAGCGGAGACCTCTGTGTATTTTCATCACAGAGATGGGGATGAGTGGTGTCTCTTAAGTCTCAGCATAACTGCAACCTCTGTAACTCAAGAGACAGTCCTGCAATAGAGGGTCATCCTTTCCCATCCACAGCGTGGCATCTTTCTTCTGCATGTGCTTTTGTCTCGCGTCTTTGCTCTCTGCAAAACTTCCTCCAGCCAGAGATTGATGTGCCGGGGTGATTTATGGCAGTGATTGTCGGGGACTTTTGAAGCCCATCCAATTTCAGGATTTGGCGTCTCATTTCTTGTCATTTATGGCACATTTGATGAATTCTCGCTATCGGCTGACATGTTTCATAATTGTCAAAACTTTGATTGAAGTGGTATTTCTGGAAAAAAAAAAAACACAACAACTATGAAGAGGGGAAAAAAAAAGCTCCTTCACCACATTTTGTGTGTGTGTGTGTGCCCGAAACTGCTTTGCGTGAGGTTCACAGCCCCATCATTCAGCCACGCAGTGACTTGCTGACCTTGCAAACCCGTCTCCTCACTCTCCTGTTATAGTCTTGTTCCCGCATTTATGGTGCCTTGTATTTTGCTGGTTTGGGCCTTTCCTCATCCAGATGGTAAAAGCTGTTGTACATAGCACTTTGGGGAAAGTTTCTAAGCTTTTCCTTCAGGCGTCTTTCAAGGCACATCTGAGTGGGGCTTGCATAGATAGTATCAGCTCTTTCCGTTATCTTAAACCCGGTGTTGGTTTATTTTGTTTTTGTTTTCACTCCACGAGCCAACATTCTTTGGCTGGAGTGTCTCTCCAGCTCTCTAAGTCGCTGACTGCTTTCAAAACCTAGCAGTCTGCTTGTGCACTGGGGAGTCCTCCTCACAGTTAAGGTGGCAAACATCAGGAACGGATCGAGTCCCCTCATACATAGAGTTGATTTTGTTGTTTATTTTTCTCTTATTTTATTATATTTTTGTCCACCTCAGTCTTGTGCATCTTCCGAATTCAGTGAAAACTGTTTATAGCAACTGACTTCTTTTCTGGCCCTCTCTGTCCCCAGAGTCCAGTGACAATGAAGTCTTTCTTTTACCCTAGCTTATTACAGTCTGTCACTTTCCTTCCCCAGCAGCCATCACTAATACCAGTTTCTTTTGTATCCTTTTAGAGCTATTCCACACACATATAAGGATTCATTAACACACATACGTAGAAACACACACATACATACAGACATCAATATAAGGTTTGAACTCATAAAGCTGGACTTCTCTTGCTACTGTTTAAAACACACCGATATCTGTCATCTCCCTTGGGCTCATCAGATGAAAGAAAGTCTCCTTATGTCCTACCAGGACACGCCTCGTGGGATCTGGTTCCCCTCTGACTCCGGCTCCTTGTCACCAGTCTTCTGGTGAGACTTTCTCTATTCTCCAAGCCTGTCCCGTTCTTATGTTCTTCTGAAGCCTTCCTTGGTCCCTCACATTACATCAGTTACCCTGATACATGCTGCCTAGTGTCCTGGACTGCTCATTTATAGCGTTTATCACGGTATATAAATTCTGTATTTGTATGATTATTTGAATAGCGTCTTTCTTCCTCTACTAAACTACAAGTTCCATGAAGACAGAAGCTTTTCTTTTCTTTTCTCTTTTCTTTTCTTCTTCCTCCCTCCCTCCCTTCCTTCTTCCTTCCTCCCTCCATTCCTTCCTTCTTCCTTCCTTCCTTCCTTCCTTCTTTCCTTCCTTCCTTCGAAGCCCTTTTTATCCCTGGAGCCTGCGCATTGCCTGAAATATAGTAGGGTTACCATAAATAATGGTTAGATGAATGGACAATGAATGACAAACAAATGGCTGGATGAATGGGTGTATGAGGTGGAAGCTTCCTTTGGGTCAGGAGGAAAGGCTGCCTTTTGGAAAACGGTTGTACTTTAGTATCAAACACATTTTTTGCCTGTAAACTCTAGGCACTTTCGTTTTGTTGTTTCTAACCAATTCTTAAGCAGTCAGCCATTCTAGAAAGGTTGACGACAAAGCACTGTCAAGAAAACCTTGGCAGTTAAATAGGATATTACCTTAGAGCACTCACACATTCTCACCTTTCTGGATCTATTCTGGTTTTTTTTCTGGTTTATCTTTTTAAGTGTAAACATGCCTGTTTTTATTTGGAAAATTCATCTACCTTGTCATCTGCCAATGAGGCATCCAGAAGATAAGGCGGGGTAGATTGGAGAGAAGAGGGAGGGAAAGGAGCGACTTCCATGCTGGACCTCGGGTCCAGTGAAGGGAAGACCACGTCAGATATCCGTGTTCCCAGCATCTGGCACAAGTTTAGTACTTGGTACCTGGTGTGGAGCTGAAGTGGGACGATGAACAGATGTACAGGCAGAAAGGAAGAGATGTCACTGCTAATTCCGGAGCTGACATTACCGCTAATGAGCTGCTCTGTTTCTTTGCTCAGGTCTCGCTTCTCATAAGCTGCTGGACATACGTATGACTTACGCCACAGCCACTTTTTCTTTCAAGTTTACCATCACTTTTTTCCTTTTTAGTTTTTTTTTTTTCTTCTAACTCTTGTGTTTTAATCTTTTGTCTCTGAAAGAGACAAAAAAAAAAAAAAAAGAGGAAGTGATTGGGGCAGGGGTGGGGTGATGGATTGTTAGGTACAGCTCTGCCTCTAGACTTGGACTCATTCATTTTTTTGAAGGCTGAGGATTTAATTGACCATCACTGTATTTCCCTCGTAGCCTGGGATTCTGTTTACATTTATATCGGTCTACTTCTTGCATCTCAGATGATCCAGAGTCAAGGTTTTCCTATTCTGAAGCTCCCCTTCTGCTGACTGAGCTTTCTTCTAAACCAGAGTCAGGGTAGGTGTACTGGCTGCTGATTTCCCATGGTGCGGATTATGGCAGCCCCATACTTAATTGCCAATGGTCAGGAACATTCCTTCTTTTTTTAAAATATATTTTTATTGAAGTATAGTTAGTTTACAGTGTTCTGTCAATTTCGGGTGTACAGCACAATACGTCAGTCATACAGGAATATACATATATTTGTTTTCATATTCTTTTCACCATAAGCTACTACAAGATATTGAATATATCTCATCTGTGTTATACAGTATAAACTTGTTGTTTATCTATTTTATATATAGTAGTTAGTATTTGCAAATCTCGAGCTCTCAATTTATCCCTTTCCACCCCCTTCCCCTTCTGGTAACCATAAGTTTGTTTTCTATGTCTGTGAGTCTGTTTCTGTTTTGTAAATAAGTTTGTTTGTCTTTTTTTTTTTTTTTAAATATTCCACATATAAGTGATATCATATGGCATTTTCTTTCTGTTTCTGGCTTACTTCACTTAGAATGACATCCTTCAAGTCCATCCATGTTGCTGCAAATGGCATTATTTTATTTTTTATGGCTGAGTACTATTCCATTGTATAAATATACCACAATATTGACGGATGACTGGATAAGGAACATTCCTTCTTCATAAGAGTTCCTGAGTTATTTATAATTAGCCCACTGTTTTGTTTGTTTTTGTAGCTGAAGTGTTTGAAAATCGCTCTTAAGTAAAATTGTCCTTCTTTACCTTATTCTCTGCAAACTTCCTTTTTCCTTGGCTAATCACAAAAGCCAACCCAACCCTAATTCATCCTAAGTAGTGAAACTGTTTTGCTCTTTCATGAAACATTTTCAATGCTTATGTAACATTTGGTTATTTTCCAGGAAAAAAAAAATGGGACCTTGCCCTGAAATTTTGTGAGGCTTCTGATTTGGTTTCTGACACCAGATGGAAGCAACAGACTTAAATCCCCGACCCACCTGCCCCTCTTTTCCTACCCTTTATTCATTTGACTTTTGACTTTTGATACAGTTCTCACATGTTAAGATATGCCTGGGTTCCAAGCCTTATGCTATGAATGATCCAGGGTTCAAAATACTTGACCTTCACCCTTTTCCCAAGGCGTTTACCTCCATAAACGATAGGACACTCTTTCCGTCATGAAAAGTAATTGGTTGTTTCTTTTAATCTGCACAGCTGCATTCCAGAAAGTAGTAAATCTCTGGAATTATTGAAATAATGAGCAACAATTAGAGACATTATTGGGTTGACCTTGGGAGCTAATCTTAAGGGAGATTAAGAAGATATCCTTTTTTTCTATATCCCTTCCCTATTCTTTTCCCCCCATTATATATTCATTTCTATCAGCTTCACAGATACCGAACACGTTATTGACCTTAGGTAACATAACCAGTACCTAATGAGAAAGTCGTGACGGAGGTTTCACTGATGGTCAGTTTCCCCAGAACTTCATGAGTCAGGAGGCTGATGAAAATTCTTGGTTTTCAGCCAAGTTTCTATTTTATTTCAGATGGAAAACCCCAATCTCCCTCTACACTCATTAAAATAGATTGATCAGGGCAACTTAAAGTGATCAAGAGGACAAGGTGGTTTCCAGATAAAGTGAAGAGCAAAAAGGTGTGGACCTGAGAGCTACAGGTTGCAGGGAGCTGTGTAGGGTGTGGGCAGGTGCAACCTGGGCTTGCTCGGCAAATCCCAGAACGATGGAAACTTTTAAGCTGGAAGGAAGCAGTTTGAGTTCAAACAAAAGGAAATGGAGTGTCTGCCCAGAGGATAACAAGCATCTCAAGCTCATTATCTCCAGCACCTGTACCGTCTGAAATGTCACGATATGTGTTCAGGAATGATGGAGGCAAAGCCCAGTGATGGCTTCTCAACATCCAGGCAACGTTTGGATAGCACTCCAGCCTCTGAGTACATCATTAAACAGTTCTTTTGTCCAGAGTTATGTTTGGATGCCCTTGTCAGACATACAGTCTGGAAGAAACTATAGACTTCTGGTCTGACCCAGGGTGACAATTTTTGTGCTCTTAAAATTGGCCATCCTCCAAAAGTGTCCATTTTACTGTGTTCATATCTCAGTACCTGAACTTCTACAGAGAAATTTTATTTGAGTCATAAATTTTTAATGTCAAAACCCTCCTGACAATTATTAGCTAAATGTTTAATCCAAAAGAGAGATTAAATACATATATCTTATAACTTAGCTACCAAATGACTTTAACCCAATGAAGATTTTCTGTTGGAAGCAGTTTCATAAGACTTTGGGGAGAGACACCTGAAGATCACATATTTTAGTGGACATAACAAAACCTTTATAATACATTATTAACTGCCCACTGTATGAAAAATATGTTCACAGTAGCTACCCAAAGTAAATAGTTAGGCAATCCTTACCAATTAAAGCCTCCTTCTTTTAAAAAAAATTTTAAATAAAAGTGCATATTTGTGCAATAAATGATTTATAGAGAAATTTTAATGTGTAAGCTTTCCACCGAGTCTAACTGAAATTGGAAAGCTTTGAAATGAACTCATAAATATTGTTCTAACATACAAAAATATACTGGAAGCTGTAAAACGTACAGCAGTTTATCACTGAAAAGTTAGGCTGTGTTAAAAGATGTAGATCTGGTTTAACTCTGTCTTCCCCACAGGGCTCAGTAATAACTTTGTCTATACTGAACATTTTGCAAAGTACTTTTTACATATATCATTTTATTTGATCTGTGGAACCACCCCTTCAAGTCGGAAGAAGGGTGGGTATTCTCATCCTGGTTTTAAATGCAAGGGAGCCGTGGTGGAGGGTGGCTAAGCGACTTGTTAGACGGTCAGTAAGATAACAGAGTGAGGACCTAAGAACACACAGACTCGATGACTCACAAATCCAGGTCACTTTCCCCTCAGCCATGCTAACCCATAATATAACACTATTCCATCGGGTAGAGTCCTAAACTAACCTCAGACTGTGCCTAATACCGAAGGGCACATGCTACATTTTAATAAAAGAAGACTATGACAGCAAGGGTTAGCTTGCACTCACGCCTTTCTGTAATGCTGGGTAGCCGACTATTTCAGAAAGCTCTATGTTTGCATCTTTGATCAGATCATACACCGAGTATTGTTTTATAAAGGATCATCACAGCATCTGTAGTGTGTGTGTCTTAGACAACACAATTAAACCAGTTCTGATTTCACTCAGTGCTTTCAAAACCACTTCTGCCTCGGACACCTGCAGTCAATACCTAGGTCTGGATCGAAGTGTAGCGCAAAAGTTAAAAGCAAAGATGTGTAGAGAAAAGACCACGAGCTGTCTCTTTCTAATTCTAGCAAGGCTGGGGGTGGAAGGGGATTTGTAAATAGAATCTCTGATGGCATCAGAGTGAACGCTAATAGTTAGAGTGAAATGTCTAACATTTTTTGTAGCTGTAGGAACTGACCAGATGATTGAGTCTGTTGGCCATCTCTAAATGAAATTTTATTAAAATTCTCACCAGACAAGCATTTTGGTAAGGATAATAAATAAAACCCCAAGTACAGATTTTAGGTTCTCTTCTTTTATAAAAAACACAACACATTTTTTCCCCCAGAGGCCATTGGAAGAGCATTAAAATAGTAAGTCCTGATGAAGGCTGTGAACAATCCCTCAAATTGATAACCAGGGCTGACTGGCTGGCTTTGTTGCAGTATCTTTTCCATGCTGGGCTAGTCAGAGATCTGAAACATGAGACTGTAAAAAGCATTCTTCGTGCATTGGATGTATGGCTTTTGATTATTTATTTAACCACTCTTATTAGAAAGCAGTGTTGATGGTGGTGAAGATGGCAGAATCTGGAACCTGGATGCCTGGGTTCCAGTCCTGGCTGTGTTGCTTACTAATAGGGTAAGTCATCCTGGGCAGCTGTTTAACTTTTGCAGCTATAAAAAGGGGATGTTAACAATATTGAGTGCAAAGCCAGTATTTAAAATAGTACTTGGCACACAGAAATCTTTGGTCTCTTCAGATCACTGTGTTAAGAATGCTTGGGTTTCTTCCTTGGAAAATTGCTTGTTTAGGTCTTCTGCCCACTTTTGGATTGGGTTGTTTGTCTTTTTTTCTTATTAAGTCATATGAGATGCTTATATATTCTGGAGTTCAAGCCTTTGTCAGTTTCATCTTTTGCAAAATTTTCTCCCATTCTGTAGGTTGTCATTTTGTTTTGTTTATGGTTTCCCTTGCTTTGCAGAAACTTGCAAATTTAATTAGGTCCCATTTGTTTATTCTTGCTTTTATTTCTATTGCTTGGGTAGACTGCCCTAGGAGAACATTTTTGAGATGTATGTCAGATAATGTTTTGCCTATATTTTCTAACAGGAGGTTTATTGTATCTTGTTTTATGTTTAAGTCTTTGATCCATTTTGAGTTTATTTTTGTGTGTGGTGTAAGGGAGTGTTCTAGCTTCACTGATTTACATGCTGCTGTCCAGTTTTCCCAACACCATTTGCTGAAGAGAGTGTCTTTATTCTATTGTATATTCTTGCCTCCTTTGTCGAAGATGAGTTGACCAAAAGTTTGTGGGTTCATTTCTGGGCTCTTTATTCTGTTCCATTGGTCCATATGTCTGCTTTTGTACCAATACCATGCTGTCTTGATGACTGTAGCTCTATAGTATTGTCTGAAGTCTGGGAGAGTTATTCCTCCAGCCTCTTTCTTTTTCTTCAGTTATGCTTTAGCAATTCTAGGTCTTTTTGGTTTCATATAAATTTCATGATCAATAGGCACATGAAAAAATGCTCAATATCACTAATTATCAGAGAAATGCAAATCAAAACTACAATGAGGTATCACCTCACACCAGCCAGAATGGCCATCAATCAAAAGTTTACAAATGACAAATGCTGGAGAGGCTGTGGAGAAAAGGGAACCCTCCTACACTGCTGGTGGGAATGCAGTTTGGTGCAGCCACTGTGGATAACAGTATGGAGAGTCCTCAAAAGAGTAGGAATCCCACTCCTGGGCATATATCCGGAAGGAACCCTACTTCAAAAAGACAACTGCACCCCAATGTTCATAGCAGCACTATTTACAATAGCCAAGACATGGAAACAGCCCAAATGTCCATCAACAGGTGACTGGATAAAGAATAGGTGGTATTTGTATGATAGAATACTATTCAGCCATAAAAAATGACAAAATAATGCCTTTTGCAGCAACATGGATGTCCCTGGAGAATGTCTTTCTAAGTGAAGTAAGCCAGAAAGAGAAAGAAAAATACCACATGAGATCGCTCATATGTGGAATCTAAAAAAAAAGAACATAAATACAAAACAGAAACAGACTCATAGACATAGAATACAAACTTGTGGTTGCTGAGGGGGTGGGGGGTGGAAAGGGACAGACTGGGAGTTCGAAACTTGTAGATACTGACAGGCATATGTAGAATAGATAAACAAGATTATACTGTATAGCACAGGGAAATATATACAAGATCTTGTGGTAGCTCACAGTGAAGAAGAATGTGACAATGAATATATGTATGTTCATGTATAACTGAAAAATTGTGCTCTACACTGGAATTTGACACAACATTGTAAAATGACTATAACTCAAAAAAAAAAGTTAAAAAAAAAAGAATGCTTGGGGATGGGGGGTGGGGGTGGGGGTGGGAATAAAGACTCCGGGCACCTCAAGGCCTGGGAGAAACCATTCCATCTCTATGGAGATGTAAGGATGCCTTTCCTGGGTCCAGATGATGTGAGATGAATAATCACGGGAAATGCATCTTTTCTGCAGTAGAACCTAAACCCACCATTTACTTATGGTTCTACTGACAGTTTAATGCTGGCTTAGTCATATTATTCACTATTCCTGTTCTGACAAGCATGTCTCTGATTCATCTTCTTTCTTCCTCTCTCTCTCTCCAAACACACACACACACACACACACACACACACACTTTTTTTGAGTGTAGCATTTTGGAGAACTCCTTAGCGTTACATGCCCTCAAGACTTCGATCCCCCTCTGTATAGTAGTCTCAATCTATTTCTTCCATTTCCACCTCCTTTTTTGGTACTGCCTCACCTTACTCTTTCCTAAATGAAAGGGAAAGGAATTAATTAAAGTTAGAGAAATTAATTTTAGGTTGGGTTTCAGAAATGAAGAAACCTGGATTTCTTAAGCAACTCACATTAAGCGAGGTTATTTCATGTATATTAAGTTTGGGTTTTTTTTTTTTTTTTTCCTTTCTTTCTTTTTTCCCTCTGCCTCTGGAGCTACCCAAAGCACATTGATCACTTTTTACAACTTCGCCATGATAGGTGCAGGAGTTGCTTTTTTATTGAACCATAGATTGCAGCATTATAAAACACACTCATTCAGAGGAGTAATGAAGGCCATTTTTAATTGCACTCGGGAAGCAGGGCACTATTATTAAATTATACCTGCACCTGTATTGGAAAGAAGAGAGAGGAAACCAGATCATGTTTCTCGTTGCGATTTGAGGTTTCCCAGAGCTGAAGTGAATTCAGGGCTGTGTGACAAAATTTGGAACTTCAGCCTTTTGGGAATGTGAGTCAGAATTTCCCCAGTCCTGTTATTAACCTTGGATACTCACAACTGTTGCAAGTCAAACACCCAAGGGGTTAGTACTCTATGGTTATTTACTGGTGGGTGACTATACATGCACAAATGGGACACAGGGGCACAGGAAGGCTTTTAGTTAAAAATTCTGTATACGTACATTGTATTAGTTTGCTGGGGCTCCCACAGCGACATGCATAAACTTGATGGCTTTAACAACAAAAACCTCACAGTTCTGGAGGCCAGAAGTCCAAGATCGAGGTGTCAGCAGGGTTCCTTCTGGGGGCTGTTAGAATCAGTCCCATAGCTCTTACCTAGCTTCTGGTGGTTTGCTGGCAATCTTTGGTGTTCCTTGGCTTATAGGAGCATTACCCCAATCTTTGCTTTAATCTTCACATGGTGTTTTGTGTGTGTGTGTGTGTGTGTTCAAATTTCCTCTTCTTATAAGGATACCAGTCAGATTGGATTAGGGGTCCACCCTGTTCCAGTATGAACTTGTCCTATCTTAGCTAATTACATCCACAAAGACTGGTTCCAAATAAGCTTGCATTCTGTGGTACGAGGGTTGAAACCTATGCATTGAGGGGGATACTAGTCAACCAGTTTGTCTTTTTTGGTATATGTATGTATCACAATGTTCTGCTATAAGTTGTTGAGAATTTCTAAGAAACGTGGAAATTAGTTGCAAGAGAGAAAAATTCCTTCTGCGATGAACAGCTCTAATTCCCTCCTTGACATTTCAGGGACGCATTCTGGAAAGTGAAGTTGCTCTGAGCTAGTGCCTGGAAAATCCTGTGCAAGCGATCATTCCTTTTGTTGCGTGCTTCCAAAGAGTCTTTTGGCAGCCCTGTGCTTAGGCCAGAGGCCTCCACGTCCGGCGGTTTAGGCATGTGTATACACGATTGTGTGCAGGGTTGTGTGAAGCCAATTATGGTTGGAAACAGCCGCTTAGCCGGCAATTAGTTTCCTCGTGATCTCGAATTATGCTGCTTTAAATTAAGACTGTGCAGATTTGAGTGGTGTTGGTAATTTACAAAAGACATTTTGGGGTTATAACTAGAAATGTAATCTTCCAATTAGGTGGTTTTCTATCTGATACCTGTTTTGTTCATTAAACTGAAGGCCTAGTTTTAGTATATTTCATCTACTTTCTAAAGCAATGGTGAGAGTTTGCACGTCAACCAGGTGAATGGGGATAGGGGCAGAATCCTGAATCTTTGCCTGCACCCTGACCCCAGCTTTCTTGAGTACCCAGTTTCGGCTTTATTACTGTTTACTTTAGCAACTCAGGTAAAAACAAGCATCAAATAACTCTTCCGTTGCATATAAACCCTGAGGTTTTGCAAGAGACAAAAACCTTTCAAAAATGAGATCTGTTGTTTAAATAGGAAGCAGTGTTCTACTATTAACCCAGGCCAGCCAAGACATGCTCTTTAATTAGCCTACAAAAGAGAGGCTAATATGTAGGGAGAATGGAATCGACTTTACTTAATAATGTCTTAGAGGATTAAAATGCATCCTAAGGTGATCAGATTCAGATTCAAGGAAACAACTGGATAGAAGTAATTTAAGTTCAAGATGATGGACATCTTATCCTTATAAATACAACTGCACCAGTCCATCTGGGGGAAAAGGATGCTAACTGATGCATTTTCCCTCTTTCACTGGAAATTTTATAAACGTACTATGCCTGCAGAAGTCCACACGTCACAGGCATGCAGCTCGATTATTCTTCACAAAGTGAACTCCTCTGTGTAACCAGCACCCAGAACAAGAAACAGAACCTTGAAGTCAGGGAGGGTATAACTCAGTGGTAGTGTGTGCTTAGCATGCATGAGGTCCTGGGTTCAATCCCCAGTACCTCCATTAACAACAACAACAAAAAAACTAAATTAAAAGAAAAAACCTTAATTACCCCCCCCCCCAAAAGGAGAGAAAAAAAGAAACAGAACCTTGAGAGGCTGTCCTGTCCCTTCTAGTCACTAATTCCAGGTTTTGTGATTACATTGAAAATTTTTTTAAACTTTTTTTTTTATTGAGTTAAAGTCATTTTACAATGTTGTGAAAACTTTTTTTTTTCTTAACCAGCAGTCAATACTGATAATTTTTGAGAGCACACTTCCAACGTGTTGCTTTAGTTGTCGGTTAATTTTTACTGGGAGCATTTCCATGTTTCTTGTACACCCTCCTGGAGGTTGGGTTTAACTCCTGAGAGTGGGGCCTTCTGGCTGGTGTGACACAGAGCCGAAGGTGGCATTTACTGCCTTGCAGCCACGTCCTCCAGCCACGTCTTGCCTTCTGGTCTCCCCTCCAAGCTGAATTCCTGGGGCTCCGTGCAACCAAGGCCATCTCCTCCTTCACCTCCACGTCTTGCACTTGTGGTTGCCCTGGCCAGGAGCCCATCCTCCCCCATCCGCTCACTCCCATCCTGTTAGTTTTCTAGGGTTGTCAAGTATCACACACTGGGTAGCTTTAAACAAGGAAATTTGTTCTCATGCAGACCTGGAGGCCGGAAGTCCAAAGGTAAGCTGTTGGCAGGGCCGTGTTCCTCTGAAGCCTCTAGACTTCTTTTCTTGTCTCTTCCAGGGTCTAGTGTCCCCAGATACCCTTGGCTTGTGGAAGTCTAAATCCAATTTTATCTCCACTTTCTCATTTCTTCTACCTTGGGTCTGCCTTCACTCGGCATTCTCCTCTCTGTGTCTCTTTTCCTCTTCTTATAAGGTTTTTAGTCATATTGGATCATACTCCAGTATGATCTCATTTTAACAAATTTTATCTCCAGTCTTACTTCTGTTTGTTTATTTACTTTACAAAATTTTTTGGCAGGGGTAATTAGGTTTATTTATTCATTTAATGAAGGTACTGGGGATTGAACCCAGGACCTCATGCATGCTAGGCATGCACACCACCACTGAGCTATATTCTCCCTCCTTATTTCTGAAAAGGTCACATTCTGAAGAATTAGAATTAGGACTTCAACATCTTTTGAGGGGACTCATTTCAAGCCATAACACCTACTTTTCCCTCTTTGTTGGTTTGAATGTCACCTTCTCCAGGAAGTCTTCCATGATATTCCTATTTCCCAGCATCTGGCTTTGATGTCCCTTTTGACACCTGAACTCCCTCGTTGTAATACTCCTTGGCATATCTTATAATTGTTCCTTTGTTTTCATTCTCTGCTAGACTCTAAGCAGCCTGATGTCAGGGATAATTTAGGGTATTTTAGAAATAATTGTTTTCAAATTATTGGAAGTGTTACATTATAGGAGTGGGGCGACATTTACGCCTTTTGAAACCATTTGAAATATTGATACCTGCGTCCTCTTCATCATTTCTCTTCTGGGGGAGAGGCAGTGGTACTTACTGGTAAGAGCAAAGGCTTGGATTAAACATTGCCCCCCTCTCTCGAGTTTTTGCCATCGTGGATGAACAGTTTCTAAATCCTTGGTTTGAAAGCATATGACTGTCGAGCAGATGTGGTATCTGGTTCTCTCCAGGACCCTAAGCAGCTTACTGATCCAACAGTTTAAAGACTGTTTACTGACCGCGGTAACATTACTTCTGGTTGCCTGTCTTAATTCATTTTAGATTAATCTGTCTTGTAGTTCGAAGGAAAATGAATTGAGTCAGTAACTTCAAGAGTTATGTAAAATCTGTACAGTGCTAAATAATTGAATGGGGTTTTATGTACAGTCTTGAAATTGGAATGTCAATTTGACACAAATGCTCCAAAACAGAGTTAGATGAGCTGATCTGCTCCTCCTGTAAAAGCTTTGAAATGTCCATTGCTGTGTCATTCCAGAATGTGCCATCGCTCTCCTTCGTGGAATTTTCAGGGCCCATTAATTTTCCTTGAGGACATTAACTCTGGGAGGTGAGTTTGCAGGTTAGGCGTGGGGTTGAGGTTTTAGGGTGATGGTGTCCAAACCTCAGTGTGCTTAAGAATCACCCAAGAAGGTCGTTAGGGAGGATGCTTTCTGGGTCCCATCCCGGAAACTCTAATTTGGTAGGACTGTGCTTGGGGCCCAGGAAAGTCCTTTGCAACCACTGGTGGCTCTTAGGCTGATGTCCTCAAGCCATATTTTAGAGAAATATTGGTTTAGGGGATGTGAGGGGGAGAGTATGGGAACTTGAGAAGAAACTCAAGACAGTTTCCCATCAAATACATTTATCACAACCAGGCGGGCCAAAAATTACTTTTTTTTTTGAGTGGGAAAAGGGGAATGTTGCCAAGCCCCCCAAAATAAGTTTTTGAAATTTCCCTGGAGATCTGTGGGAGGAAAGCTAGTGTATGATTCTTACCAGAAGATATATGTGAAGTCTCTTATCAACACCTTTAATCCCATTTTACGATGGGAAAGACTTGAAGCTCAAAGAGCAAAGACGACGAACACTGGGTGAACACCTACCAAATGAAACAGCAACGATATTAGTGGTTATTACCATTATCTTTATGTCGTGTGCCCCACAGAACAGCCCTGTGAGGTGTCATCACTGCCATTTACAGATACAGAAAGTGAACGTCCGGTAGTTCAGGTAACCTGTCAGGGTGACTCGTTTAGTTTGTGGTCGAGCTGGGATTCACACACAGATCTGTTTAACTCCAAAATCCATGTTTTCCGTTTTTTTGTTTTTTACTACATCAGGTAGATTTAAGATCCTTGTGTGGCTATAATTACTAGGTAAGATGCAGAATGGCTAGTTAAATTTAAATTTCAGCCGACCAATGACTGTTTTTAGCATGGAGCATAAAGTCGTTGGATACACTTACACTAAAAACTTAGTGGGTTATACTAAGACTCTAAAAATCAGTGGGTCTCCCTAAACTGTAAACCACATTGTTTACTGAGATTCACATTTAACTGGGCATCCTGTACTTTTAGTTGCTAAATCTGGCAGCCCCATATATGGCTAGTGGGTTTCAGGTTATAAGGTCACAGCCTCCTGACTTCTGACTCCAAGTCCAGCCCCCACTCCTTTCTGAGTGCCGCATCCTGTCTACTGTCAGGTGTTCCCCCCACTTCACTTTGAGGCTAAGTGAATAGCTCGTCTGCCCTGCTCCTCTCTTCTGAGTTGGGTAAAGCCCAGCTCAGGTCAGAGCAGAGTCTGCCTCAAACCAGCGAGCGCACAGACGTAGCCAGCACTTCCTTCACTCTACAACCTGGATATTCTCATTCACTTAATTTTAGAGACAAGACCAAGGGCCAGGGTAAGTTTAGAGACAAGAGTGAGAACCAGGGTCAGCTACTTTCTTAGTGATGATAGAAAGAATCAGGCCACCACTCTGCACATCACATTTAGGCAAAGGCTTTAATTTTGGGTGTAATTAAAGTTAGAGCAATAAGGGTGAGTTAAAAAAAATAGATCCTAGGATAACATTTTTTGTGAGAAAAATAATAATTATTTTTAGGTTAATGTTAGATTGAGTGCCTGATAATAATTATCTTTTTTTGGTTAATGTTAGATTGGATGCCCATTAGGTTGGGCAGTTTACGTACATCATTCTTAACAGGCTGCCCTGGGAGGTAGTAATTATTATCACCCCCGTTTTAAAGATGCGGGAGCTGATAGGGAAGTGATGTACGCAGCCGCAGGTGTAGCACTGGTGGCACACAGACCTGGGATTTCAGCCGGGTGTCTCTATCCTACAGCCCTGCTCTTATTTGCCCTGTGCTGGCACCAGTGCTAGAGCTCTCCAGCTGGGCTCAGGCCTTCCACAGCAGACTGCCTTGTCAGGTGGCCTTGTAGGAATCTGTTCTCTGGCCGCCGGAGGCCCACAGCTCTGAAGGATGTTGTGCGCCCCACCCCCATCCCCACCGGTGTGCTAGTGAAGGACTCAGGACTGAACCTGCAGCCACCAGCCGTTTACCCACCCCAAATTTTAGACGTACTTGCTTCCCATGATCAGGGTCACTCCCGACGTGACTTTGGATACCTCTGGCATACTGGAAGGCCACAGTGATTTTTCAGGAATAGACCTTGGCCCAGGGGAAACACTGATATGTCTTACATGTGCTGTGGAAGCTTCCAGCATGCCTTCTTAACTCTTGATGATTGCAGAGTTACTTTGGAATTAAAACCAGCATCTGGCACGCACTTCAGTAAAGTTTCCCTGCTTTTGATGAGAGCTTTTGGAAGCCTCCGTCTGTGAGTTTTCCTTTATCAGTAAATGATAACAAGGCGCTTTAAAGAAAGAAACACGTTCATGACGGCAGTTCTTGTGTGAAGGAGAAGCACGGAGACAGAGCCAGTCTTTGAAGCACGGTACCCTGTGCTCCTGCGGCTGCATCTGTGAGCATCTCCCCTCGCACCAGGGCCCACTGCGTCTGACGTTCTCTCATCCTATCTGGTACTCTGATGGCGACAAATAGCCTCCTTTCTAGAATCATTTATAAAAACAGACTCTTCCCATTTCTAAAGTGATGAAAAGGGTTCCTTGAAACAGTGAGATCAAAGATGAAGTTGGGAATTTGTCCTTAAGTGAACATTAACTGCATGTCTTGGAAGCATGGCAGATGGAAGCCTGATCCTTTGAAACGCAAATGAAAGCCTTATGAGCCAGAAAAGGGGGAGAAGTGGGAGGTAGGAGGTGCAGGGAGTTCTGGAGTCAGACAACGATCCCCTTCCACATATGGGATTTAGGGTAAGTCATCTTTGCCTCTCAGAACCTCACTTTATTTACCTGGTCTGAAATAGTATGAATAATGCTGATCTCAGAGAGTCCTGGCAATTAAGCGAAATATTGCATATGAAAGGCCTGATGGGCATATATAGAATAGATAAACAAGATTATACTGTGTAGCACAGGGAAATATATACAGGATCTTGTGGTGGCTCACAGCAAAAAAGAATGTGACAATGAATAAATGTATGTTCATGTATAACTGAAACATTGTGCTCTACACTGGAAATTGACACAACATTGTAAAGTGACTATAACTTAATGAAAAAAAAAAAAAAAAAGGCCAGGATGCTGACTCGGACCCAGTATTTGCTCAGACCTTTTTTTTTTTTCCTCCTCTCCACATCACAATGGGTAGTGGGAGATGGATTTTGATTTATAGAGATCTCATTTTATAGACAGATTTTTGTTTTAGGGGAAGGAGATAATTAGGTTTATTTATTTATTTAATGGAGATACTGAGGATTGAACCCAGGACCTCGTGCATGCTAAGCCCTTGCTCTGCCACTGAGCTATACCCTCCCCCGACCCCCATAGGCAGTTTTTTAAATGAAAAAAAAAATTAGCTGTTGCCTGATTCCAGCTATTCATTCATTACTGTTTATGGCAGAACAATTTCATGGGCACCTGCGTTATTCCTGGGACTCTTCGAGCCACTGGGGATAGAGTATGAATGGGACAGGCTCAATTCACACCCCTCTGCGGCCTCCTTCGTGGATGATAGGCCAGTCAGTCTGCAGATGGAGTGTACTTGTAATGTCGGGTGATACCAGGGTTCTCTGGGGAGGGGACTTTTGAGCGTAACACTTCCTTACGTAACCTTCCTTAGCAGGTGAGTGGCTGCTATGTTGAAGATGAGGAATAGCCATCACTGGACAGTTAAGTCTTTCCTCTGTTGTGTGTAAGTTTTCTTTCTTGCATCTTTCTGGCTCTCACTTTTCCTTACCCCTCCTCTCTCCTCTTCTCTGCCATTGTCCTCCCAGCATCATGTCACTGGCCAGAATTGAGTTACGCCACAGAAATCTTTCATCAAGGTGGCTCTTCCATTGGGATGTTACTGTAAAGCTTGGCAGCATGAGAGTTGGCTGCGGAAGTAGCTTCTAGCAACAAAGGAAACTGAGATGGGATAGGGTGAGAAAAAGTGAGATGAGAGCTGAGAGAGTTCTTAAAACTTTCATGAGGGTCCATGAGCCAGTGAGAACAGGTGGGGGCCCCTCTGTTGCTCCTGAAAATTGATACCTTCAGCCCAAAGTGATGGAAGGCGCCTTGTCAACTGATGTGCTCCATAAATATACTCCTGATAGTCCTGAATGCTCATGTCAGAGTAACTGCTCTAATGCTTCTCCCTTTAAATAGGTGAGATGGATTTTGGGAGATCAGTGTAATGCATTCAAGTAGAATTTATGTTAGTTTTCTTTGTCAGCAGCTGCAGTTGGAATTCTTTCCAACTAGTGGTCCAAGTACTGTTCTTTCCTTGTTATTTTGCCGAGATTTGCTGAGAGGTAGAGGTTGGCGGCAGGGTGGGGAGGTGGAAAGTAGGCCAACAAGTCTGAAAATATACAGGGATCTTGCCAGCTCCAGATCCTAACATCTGTCTTTTGACAGGCAAATGAAGACACTGAGGGGCGAAGATTGCTCCAATTTATTTTTCTTAGAGCTTCTCCTGCTCAAGGGTTCGCCTTCACTAGCACTTAAGCCTGTCTGTATCTCCTAGAACTCGATATTCTCACCAGCCTCTCCCTCCCTTTGTTAGGACTCAGTGTGCCTTCGGGGCAGGCAGATGTGGACCCAGTGCTGGTGTGTACGGCATGCCTTGCCATTGCCGAGCCTGCAAACATTGGCCGGTGTCTTGCTTTGACCCACTCTTTCTCCATGTCCTTTTCTCGAACTGCCCTCTATGGACCAAAGCCACGAATCTCCTATGACCTCATTTTCTGGTACTGAAAATGGGGACTTGTGATGTTGGCCAGGTTTTGGATGGTTCTTCTAGGATTGAGAGGTAATCTGGAAAATGTAGTTTGGCTGCCAAGAATTGGGTGTTTCCAGGACATTTTGGTGGTTTATTAGAACAACGGAGAAGAGTGTTAGAACACTGGAGAAGAGTTTTAGAATCTGGGAGGTGAGGTTACTTTCCCAGAGCAACCCAGAAGCCACTCTCACCAGAAAGGACTTGCAAACTTCTGAAGTCCCTGTTATGACCTTTGGCCTTTCCCTCCCCACGCGAAGTCATCGGACACCTCATTTCTCATGTTGTTTTCCCCAATCTTCTGGGATTTTCATCATTAACATCCCTTCCCCGTTTCTTATTGTGTTTCAATTTTGTTTTGTTTTGGGAGGAAGGTAATTAGGTTTATTTATTTATTTTAATGGAGGTACTGGGGATTGAACCCAGGACCTTGTGTATTCTAGGCATGCGCTCTACCTCTGAGCTATACCCTCCCCCGCTTCCCCATTTCTTTTTAAATGTTCTTCTGGTAGTTCCACTACGGAATTTATTCTACAGATATACTTACGTGGGTATGAGATGACCTATATGTAATTAATAATACTCACGCTTGCTGAGCCCTTACCCGGTTTCAGGAACTAAAGATTTTACATATTTTAAACTCATTTCATTCTTAAAACAACTCTGTGAGGTAGGACTAATACTGTCTCTATTTCTCAACACGACAATGGAGGCAGGAAGAAATTCAGTAACTTAACTACAATTTTTATTTTACTATAATTTTGTTTTTAACAACAGAAGATGGGAAACAACCTATTCAATGTATGTCTAAATAAATATGTAAATGCTTCATTCATACTATGGAGTACTGTGTCATCACAGAAAATGGTATTGACTATCGTCATGTAGTCATATGTAGAAATCTCCATGAAACAGTGAGTGAAAACAAGTCTGTGTATGGAATATAAAGTGCTAATCGTCTCTAGAATTGGTTGGAGGGGAGATGTGACATTTTTTCTAATATTCAACTGTTGAATGGTAGTGATCATCTATGACGGGAAGGGGCCCGCGTGGAAGATGAGAGACAGAGGTAAAAAGGAAGTTTTTCCCCCGCTATACTTTGATACCTTTTGAACTACCTGACTGTATTATCTATTCATGGTGACCTAAATAAATGTAAAATAATATTAGAAATTTCTGCAGTACAAGCTATAATGGACAAAACATAAATGAACCAACTCACTTTGTAGTCAAAAGAGCAAAATGACAGTCATCACAGATGTTTTTTGGCCCAAGCACTTGCCGTATGTGATTTGTCCCCACCAACCCTTGCAGGGTACTTGGTATTAGCACCATTCACGGGTGGGATGCTGAGGCTCACGAGAAACAGTTGCTGGGTGAAGGCCCAGCTCTGACGCAAGGACCGTCTGATTCTAGAGTCCACTGCAGGTTTTTTCCTTCTGTCTCTGTAGACTCTCTGCACCTACTAGAAAAGGAACCTGGGCTAATGAAGTTCAACTCGTATGATCCAGATACAAAAACACATTTTACCAGGTTTATTGGAGGCTCCATGATGAGTTAGTTATGCTTTAAAATGGAAATCTTAAATTATGAGACTCTCTTGCTGGTGTTCTAGAGCTATTCTTTAGTCCTTTGAGACTTCCTTTTTTTTTTTTTTTGAGTTCTTAATATTTTACTGGAAAATCACTGTGACATCTGTCAAATAGAGACTTTATTTTTATGAATAAAACTAGGGAGTCCTTTGGTCTGGCGTTTCTGCTCCAGATTGTTTTAGCAAGAGTCAGAATCCCAGGAAAAATGCTGTCTGAACCGGGGTGGGGGGGCATGGATGGGCTTTCAAGAGTTTATGTAGCTCCAGGAAACTTTTCCGTGTGTTGATTTGCGTGGGGGCATTTTCCTTAAGTTGGAGGGTAGTTTTAAACCAAGTTATCAAAGATATTCACGATCCCCTGGGTTGTTCAGGATTTCTCCTTAGACGGTGCAGTGATTCTCATGGAACCTGCAGACAGGTTTTCTACGTCCATCCAGTACTTTTCAAAAAGTGAATCAATTGCCAACTCTAACAATTGGGAGACTTCATGTAAAAACCTGGGCTCAGGGCTTAGGTAGAAAAGTTGGGAGGCTTGACAGCGTTCGGCTTGCAGTTCTGTGTACCGCGGTCTGCGGGGCCCTTTAACGGGGTGTGCGCTCTAGTTTGCCTCAGCCCACGGAAGTCAAGGCCAGCCGGAGACTACATGGCATTGACTTGGCCTGAGGAGAAGTGGGTTTTGGTCTCTTTCTTCCCCAAAGCAACTCTTAAAACAGTGTGCATCATTTTTTGCAGAGGATGACAATGAGACTCAGGTTAAACGCCATCACCTCCCGTTACACACTGACGTGGATCAGGAGGACGTGGAACTTGAAACCAGATTATCTGACTCTATCGTAATATTTTCTCCACTGAACCACCGTTGTCACCTGTTACTATTTTATTTGACCCTCATATGCCACTAGCGCTAGGTAAAGAATTATATCCATTTTACAGATGAACAAACCAAAACTTAGTCCAGCTCTGAGAAGCAAGGTCCTGTGTACCAACAGGCCGAGCTGGCATGTGGTCCCAGCTTTTCTGAATGCAGACACTATACCCTTTGAGTTGTAGGTACTCATGAACTACAGAGATTTGTATTAATTCTGAGGTTCTCTGCAGCTAAGACATTAATGATTCTAACATATTTGATTCCAAACAGAAGCAGGAAAGGTGGAGGGACCCCCCCCCCCCCATTGTTGATGTTGTTTCAGAACTGGTGGAAAGTTCCTGGTGTCAATCAGACGACGACTTATAAAAGACTCATTTCCTGCAAGGCACTAACTGGTCTGGGAGCTGTAGCACATGGCTGAAAACTAGGAGAGATGTTAAGTGGGGTAACAGATTGCTTTCCAGAGTCCTATAATCTTTAATGGGGAACTAGCTGTATACACCTGAAAGGATGTAAGCACCTTTATAGAGGCTAAACCTCAGTAAGCACAACGAGTCACATTCTTTTAACTGTGTTCTCACCAGAGAGCAAAAGGGATGCTGTGCTGTGTGATATCAGTCAGAGACGACTGCCTGATGGAGAGCCACTGTTGAGTGGTACTGGGAACGTATTCATGAGTGCTGTGTGCTAGCCGGTAAATCTGTAAGGTGGAGGTTCTCTGCTACGACTGAGAAAACTTAGGCTGTGCTGTTTTCCCGGATGCTTCTTGACCCGTTGAAGAGTTTGCACTCAGCCTACAACCTTCACTTACACGTAATATAGAAGCAGAGGTGCAGAGAGGGCCCGTTATCTCCAAAGACGACAAAACGTGGTGAAGGCCTGGTTTAAGTGAACCAGGGTTTAAATCCTGGCTCGTCCACTTACCAGTTTGTGTGACCTTAGATCATTAATTTAATTGGCCTCTTACTGCCTCAGTTTTCTGCTCTGTAAAACCCAGAGAATAAAAAATTCATAAGCCGTGGAGCTGTTGTGAAGTTCAGTGAGTTACGTGCGAAAAATACTTGGGACCGAGTCTGGCACATGCTGAATCCGGGCATAGGTGTTGGTGGCAGCGGCTGCTGATGCTGTTTTATCATCGTTGAGATGCTGTTTCCTGCCTTGCTCAGGTGTAGCAGAAAGGGCTTGCGATCTAGAGCCCAGAAACTGGTGGGCGCAGATGCCGGGAAGGGGCACCCTCTGGGGCTCTCTTTCCTGAGCCTTAATGTAAGGACATTAGACTAATTCCCCAGAGTCTGCCCTGCTGCAAACAAGTCTGGGATGCCCTTCCATCATAAGAAGCATTACTAAGTGCTTGGTGGTCTGTGAGCCTGGGACAGCCGCCTGCACACAAACCCCTTGTTGTCAAAAGACAGCTGAACTTGGGGAGGACTGTGGGCTTTGACTCTGAGCTTTGACTCTGCTGCTCCAGCTATAGGATCTCATGCAAATCACTTGTTTCAGGGCTTTTGTCTCCTCCACGCCATATAAAAGTGGGATAATAATATCATCTTTCAGGGTATGTATGGGGAATGAATAGTTTTTGGTAAATGTCCTGCAGTGTGTGGTGGCCTAGGAGGCACTTGGGAAGTGGCAGCAGCTCTCAGTATTGTGATGAATGAAAAATTCTGGTCTCAGATCCCATAAATCAAAATACCCTAACTCCTTGGGTAAGACTGTTGCCTAAAGTCATCGGCATATGTGAAAACAGATACATACTGCTGATTGCATATTACTTGAAGAATGTGGGTAAATTAATTGCATCCAGAGAAGGGGGTGACTTTCTTGAGATTAAATCAAAAGGAATTTCCTGGGTTTGTGGTGTAAGGGAAGTTCACAGCCATGGCGGCGGTTAGAATAGTGTGGAACTGAAACGCCAGATGCAAGGACCAAGAATAGTGATTCCAAGTGGTTGCAAAAGTGATGGAAGGATTGAGCAATGGACTGAGTTTAGCTGGACATCTACCATGTTCCATGTTCAGTTTCCTTCCTTTAATGGCTGAAATATTTCGAGGTCAGTGCTCCTTCCTCCCCCAGCCAAAAACAGCTTCTTTTTTTGTGTGTGTGTGGTATATTTCTGCCCACCCTCTCTGTTTCTGGCCTGCATTTGCTGATTCATTCAATAAATATTTACTTTGTATCTACTATGGATACAACAGATCCTAGAGATGCAACAGTAAAACACACATGTGCACACGTGCACATGTACACGTACACACATACGGGCACACGTGCTCATGAATCCCTCCCTTTGTGGAGTTTACATTCTATTTGAAGAAGACAGAAAAAAAATTTAAAAAGCGTTCGATAAAATATATAGTTTGTTCTCCTTAGGATTGTTGCGGCTTTCCCCACTTTTTTTCCCCTCGCCTCTGCTGTTCTGGAGGTTGTGTGTTCTATGTCTCCCTCCCTAACCCATCTTTTTGGATCCCCTTCTCCAGGATATGCTGAACTCCTAGCTTTTATTCTGTGGACTGGGAGATTTTGTTGTATACGGGGCAGATCTCCTTCTTTGTGCACATGGAAGCACAGTCGGTCTCTCTCTGTCTCCTTCCCTCTCCCCCTCCCCTGCTTGAAGGTAATAATCTAACTTCAACATCCATGATATGATGACTTGCCAAACGCTCTATTTCTAGTAACAGTTACTAAGGAATTGTGAGAAGGCTTCGGAAAATGGCACTTGGCCTCTGCTTAGCTTTTATTCAGATCGGCTGTTTTCCAAGGCCCCAGAAGATCAATGATACATGTAGTACGAACGGGCAGTTGCAGGGTCAGGGTGTATTTATTGCTTGCTGGGGCATGTTATTGACCAATAAGAAGTCAAACAGGGCCTGGCTACACCGGCTAAGACATGGCCTCTGAGCCAGTAAGACAAGAGATCACCTCAGGCCACTTCCGTTTACACGGACAGGTGTGCAGACGGACTCAATGTTTGCTGCTCTAGGCATCCGTGTGTCCGCCAGGACTTCGGCTCATTTGGTCCCGGTGGAAAGGCTTTGAAACTTGTGCACAAAGCTGTGCATTTTTTAACTCAGCCAGTCTCAAGGTGTACAAGGATTGTTCATTTTGAAACCTCTGTTAATACACCCAAGTTCACTGCAAGGTTTTGCTGGGTGTGATGTACCAGTTCTGTTTCCTTATACTGATCGATCGATCGATCATCTATCATCTATCACTTCTACCATATCTCTGTCTTTCATCTGTCATTTATCTTTATACACACAAACCTATTTATAATGTTCTCTCCTTTGATAGTATAACTTGGCATTGAATGAAAGGGGGGACAAGAGAGGTTTTGATAACATGTAATGAAGTACAAGCACAGTGCACATATGCTTGGATGAATCAGGAATCCCAGAGGTACATTATTCAGGAAAAAATCAAACTCTCTCTCTTTCTCCCTCTCTCTATATAGTATATATTAAAGAAATACGTAGTGAAAGATCTCCTTTAGCTTTACGTTGTGTTCTAAAACTCAGCTCTGAGGTTTATGTTCTTGCTGTGAAAAATAAAACAATTTTATGAAGTTTTAAAAGAGTATTTCTCTTCCTTTTTCTTCCTAGGTGTCAAAAGTACTGTTTTGGTCAACTATTGAGTGAGGAAGGAGAGGCTGGAGCAAGGAAAACAACAGGAGTCCTCCCCGAACCCACAGTGAAATCGTCCTTTCACTTTGGTTCCTTGAGCTGAAATAGCATGGAGGATTAGGGTTGTGTGAGCCTCAGACAATCTGAGATTCATGTGTTTCTCTAACCACCTGCCTTATAGTGGACATTTTTAGCATGTGTTTTGTGTGTGGGAGGACTGATCAGAATGGCATTAGGCATTCAAAAGAGTATCTAAAATTAAAGCACAGATGTATTTTGGATTCTATGATTTAATCACATTTAATGAATCTACAAAAATGTTAGTGACTTAAAAGCGGGGCTCGGGGTGGGGGTGCCAATCGTTGTGACCACTTGCACTGTCTGCAACGCTAGTCTCTATATGGTCCTATGATCCTATATGTAGGAGTTAAACTGCAGAGCTTCTCGTGTCATTTTAACCAGAATCATCTCTCTTTAAAATGGGAATCAAATATTGACTCATTGGTTGGTTGGGCATAATTAAATTAACTTTTCATTGTTTTGGGTAGTGGGGAATTTTTTGTGCGGAATCTGGTTGTTTTCAACCCAAGAGTTCGGCAGTCCATTATTTAGAAATAATTCTGTGAACCACTAAGTTAGAACAACCAACTTTATAAGTGATAATACTGTGTAGTCACTGTTGGTTTTTCACATTCTCTTTTAAAATCTCATCCCAGAATTTCTGAAAAGATGAGGAGGAAGTAAATGAATATTTCCCCAGGACCTGCTGTGTCCTGGGCATCGTGTTGTACAAGACAGATGTGCCCTCCTTTCTTGGGCCCCTTGGGGTGTTAGGCATATTACCTTCCTTTCCGAGTGGAGAGAGAGGTTAGCTAACATGGGCAAGGCCACCCAGTTAGGGAGCAGTAGAGCTGGAATTGGAATGTAGTGCTGACTTCTGGACCTGGAATCTTCCTGCATCAGTTTTAGGAAGATGGGCTCATTAGGATTTATCTGGGGTTTCACCAGTTAACCTTTGGGAAGATGGGCCTAGAAGACTTTACCATATTCGGTCGTCTTGTATCTGTGCAATAACACTTTCATATTTGTGGCTCCTGTTTGCAAGATCAGCATGATTCTACAACAGGAACAAACTCCCTCCCTAAAAATGCAGATTTTACCATTTGCACAAATGGCCGTGGATTCTTGCTCTCAAAGAAGATGCTTTGCAAAAGCACCAGACTGCCAGTCACAGAGGATACTCCAGGGAAGGGCTGCACAGTCAGGATGTCTTCCCTGGGGATGGGGGTGGTGGGAGCTCCTTGCGGAGCAGAAGTGAGCCCTGGTGAAACAGAGCTGTGTATTCAACCGCAGGGGTTCAGGGCAGGAGTGTTCAGTTCAATGACTGTTTACTCCTTACCCGTTGCTTTTCTCTTCCCCATTTTCCATCCTGCTTTAAGGAATGTAGGAGTAATACAGTTTTGCAAAGGGTCTTCAAAAGTTCTAGTAGGAAAGATTGTTTTTCCATGTACTATGACTGCATCACAAATTACTCCAAAATTTACTGGCATAAACAGACATTTATTATGTTGATGGATTCTGTGGGTCAAGCATTAAGACAAGGCAGAGCAGAGATGGCTTGTCTTTGTTCCTTGATGTATGGGGCCTTAGCTGAAGAGCTCAAATGCCTGGGCTGGGAATCATCTGAAATAATGCTGTCTAATAGAACTCTCTATGGTGATACAAAGATTCTTTATCTGCACTGTCCAACATGGCAGCCACTGGACATTGTGGTTATTGGGCAACTGAAATATGGCTAGTGCAGTTACAGATCTGAATTTTTAATGTACTTAATTTAGATGTAAATAGCCACTAGAGGCTACCATGTCAGACAGTGCAAATCGGATGGCTTGTTTACACAGTGAGGTATATACGTACTGTCCAGTATGGTAGCCACTAGCCTCTAGCTGAGAATTTAGTTGAGGCTGTCTCCATTGGAATAGCTCTCCACGTGGCCTGCTCTTTGTCATCACGTGGTGGCTGGGTTCCAAGCATCTTGAGAGAAAGAGCCAAGGCACCTAGGGCAGGAGTAGACAGTGTTGCTTCCACCATATTACATTCATCATGGCATTTACAAAGTCCCACCCAGGTTCAAGCGGAGGGGCAATAGGCTCCATTTATTGACGACAAGTGGCAAGGTTCTGGAAGAGCATTAAGACTGGGAATATAACTTTGGCTATTTCTCCAAAATATAATCTGCCACAGGAGTTCCAGGTACCCAGTCCATTCACATGTTGATTCATTCAGCAGACACTGAGCACTACTCTGTACCTGCACTGCGTTCCTTAGGGGATGGCAGTTGAAGGTAATGATACTAAAAACGAAGTGGAAGGGGTGAGCGGGGAAGGCACTTAGTATCTCCACGGCAGTGTGTTATGTGCCGGGATAATATGTAGAGAGCAGAGACGATTAGCTGAGACATGTAGGAGTCTCTTTGAAGAAGCAACGTGGAAACTGCATCTTACGGTCGTGCTGGGCTGACTGAGGAGTTTACCAGAGAGACACGAGTAATTTAAGCAAAAGGGCAAGCCTGTTCACAATCGGAAGGGCGAAAAGCTAACTTTTCCTGGGGATGCCTCAACTCCCCAGTGCTTGTTCCAGAAAGAAGGCTGTGCAGTTACCCTGCCGACCGCATCCTTGATTTTGCCTGTGTGTCCCCACCCACACCGTGCATACTGAGAACCAGCCGCAGACCCAGCAGGTCTCCAATCCAGAAAAATCCATAGCCCAAGGGGATATCATCGATGAATTACCAACAAGTTGCCTGTCAGCAGGAAACATGGATTGGATTAGAGAGTCCTCATACCGCACTGGCTTTTCTAAAGAAGGTCTGGCTCTGAGAGAGGAACAAAGATGCCTGAACACATGGTCAGCATTGAAAGCAAATATTGATTGTCCCCCGCTGGGGAGCCCAGCTAGAGTGGGTTAGAGTCTGATGTCAAAAAGTGCTGGGGTGTGGAAAACCATGAACTGTGCTGATTGACCAGAATAAAAGCTCCATCTATTTTTAAGAGCTCAAAAATGAGGGTGAAATATTTAAGAGAGTGGAAGGGCAAAAGTGATGGTTAGAACCCAGGCCTGGGCTGAGGCGCTCTCTCCGAGTTGGCCTCTGTTATTCTGGCCATGGGTTTTGGACCATCCTCTCTGTCACCTGTTCTGCATAGTGCTTTTCTGGACCTGTGACTGCTCCTTAAGCCTGTGCAAAATTCACTTAATTGAATGTGACTGTCCAAACAGCTGATGTTCAGTGCTGTTCAGATTTAGGATTCAGACCGTCTGCTGGGTGTTCTTATTAAACTGAGAGAAAAATGCTCTGGCTGTATCTGATTGCATCTGACTGTCAACTGGGTTAGAAATACCCGTCACCACCAGATGTACGAGATCCTGGGGAAGGAGCATTTTCTGTAGCAAATTAGACTAGCTAGCTCCGTGGATCCAGATTGACTGAAACAGCTTACTGCTTCAGGGATAAGGCTGGGTTGGGTTCAGTCATCTCTTTTAAATAAAGTCTGAGCTAGAGTCTCTTAATTGAAGATTTTCAAAATCTGCTCCTTGACTTTGAAACCTGTGATTTGTTTGCAGCATTTTCCAATAGAACTTTCTGCAATGCTGAAATGTTCTAAATGTGCACAGTAACTATTAGCCACATGGAGATATGGAGGACTTGAAATGTGGCTAGGGCAACCATGACGGAGGAGCTCAATTGTTAAATTCTATTTAATTTAAATGTGAATAGCCACATGGGGCCAGTGGCTGCCCCAACGGGCAGCACGGCTGTACAGTCTGTTTTTCGAGATGGTCTATGCTGACACGAGAGTGAAAGCTTCCCTGACTTTCTAGCTGTGTAACAGGGTCTTAACTCAGGAGTCAAGTCTTTGCTCTCACAGCAGTCTATGGAAAGAAGCAATAGCCGGGGTGCCCTTAGCAGACTGAAGGCTTGGGATGAGAAAGGAGAGAAAGGGCCACCAGGCCAGTGGTGACACTCGGTTTCCCTGTAGCCTCTCTGCAAGATAACCAGGGTATTGTTAGTGGATTCAGTAGCCAACGAAATTCGGGGAACGGCCGAGGTTAAATGCAATTATGCAGGTTCTTTCTGAAACTTTTCTCAGCCTTAAATACACTGGTGTGGATTGTGACTCTCCAGATAAGGCTTCAGGGCCAAATATATTGGATCCTCTTTTCTCTTTCTGGTGTATTCTAGGAAGCATGCTTTGGGAAATACTGGTTTAAGCCATGACTCTTTCTGCCATAATGGCGACTAAACTTAAAGTCTATTGTAGGCAATGAATCTGTCCCTCTTCTGGGTTTCTGCAGAGTTGGAAATCTGCATGTGTGCTTTGAGCCTGATCATTCCTTGGTGGTGTTTGCATGGTTCATTAACTCTTCAAGTAGGGAGATAGCTGGGCTGGCCTGGCTAGACTGCACGCCCTGCAGGCCGGAGACGCAGGTGTCTGCTTTGGACAGTTGTCCTTTTCGTTTCAGACCTGCTTGAGCCCAGCGCTGTAACAGCTGGCAGGCACCTGCCCCGCAGGCCCGAGTGCAGCTTTTTCTTTCCTCCCCTGGGAAAGGGGGACACTTTGTACCTCCACACGACTTGCCTTGGCTGCCCACTTTCTGAGTGGTCAGGTTTGGGTCTTGTAGTTGGAGGAATGCTGGCGTTGCCTCCATCAGTAATTCTTTCCTCCCTTTTCTTTTCTCTGTCCTTGTACAGACCCACACCTGAGTGCATGGGGACTTCTTTCTCCAAGTCCTTTTTCTTTTTTTTCCCTTTGTTTTTAAATAACTCGATCAGCCAGCAGGAGACAAATAGAGCAGATCAGAGCACCCTGTTCATTTAATCAAGTGAGTTACTAAAGGGAGAGAAAATGGAAGAGAGAAACATTTCCACCCCTTTCTCTTTCTCTTCTCTCTCTCTTTAAAAATTGCTCAACAAGTCATCTGCAGAAAACATCTGTCTCCCCAAGAATAAATGTAATTTAGTTTCTGATGTCGGCATGTCCCCCTCTGGTTGGAAGGAAGAGTTTTTGCCACACGGTAGAAGTGAAATCAGCAAGATGCTGTCTGTTGGGAGGTTGAAATACTGAGCTTTACGAGATGACAGTAAAGTAGCAATAAGTGGTGTTTTTCTGCCTGACAGCATCCCCACTGTGGGATAAGAAAGAATGCCGGGAAGAAGGGACTTGGAGATGCTGTCTGTCCCCATGTCATCCCTGGGTCCCTCACGCTCACTGTCACTGCAGGCCCACTATGCGGGAGCAAAAGCATCCCCAGTTTCTCTGGGGCAGTGGTTGTCTGGCTCGTACTGATTATCTTGTCAGGAGACAGAGGGTCTGCAGAGTCTGTGCTGTGGGGAGTGTCAACAGCGACTCATACCTGAGAGGAGCGGGCAGCTCTGAGGACCTGGGAGAAAATGCGGGGCTAATGTACGAGGCCTGGAAACCTCTTTTTTGTTAAGAAGATTCATGGGTCTCAGAGGAGTGGAGTAATCAGGGCCAGGGGAAGATTTGGGGCCAAGCCTTTATATCCTACATCCATCCACTTACAAAAATTTTTCATAGTTAGTTGAAAAAGGGAGGTCCCATGGAGGCATATTTGAACAAATATTTGCTCTCCCTAATCATGTACCCGCAGCAGCTCTCCTGAATGTTTCATGCAAACCTTAATGTTTACAATAGCATAAGGAAGAGTTTATAATGTGTCTGGGAGGCTTCTGAAGTTGGGGCAATAATTCTTCTTTGCACTTATCTAAGACTTTCCTTCCTGAGAGACCTCAGCCATATTTACCTTAGCCACCGTTCACAGGGCCAAGTCAGGAGCTGAAACTCCAGAGAAGCGAGGAACTACCTTGTGCAGCTGCCAACATGTTTTCTAGGTGAGACACTAGTTTTTGCCAAAAGTTTTGTGCCAGCCACAATCCTTTCTTTCTGAGTTGGAATAACAGGCAAGTCAGAGCTTACAACTCCCTCCTGGTAGTGGGAAGTGGGATTGTGAGTGTCACATTGGGTGGGTGGGGGGCAGGCTGGGCTGTTGACCCTGACGGTGGTCTTCTGGCTCAGTCCCTCCTTTCTGATGGGTCAAACCATCTCTTTATTAGTCTCAAGATTTAGTGAGTCTTACTAGGAGAAGACTTGAAGGACTTATCTGTACGTTGAAGACATTGGGGTCTAGAAGTACGGAGTTTGAAACCTTCCTCCACCCTCTGGTAGGACCTTGGGAAGATTAACTTCTCGGCACCTCAGTTTTCCCATCTGTAAAGTAGGCATAATAAACACCATTCACGTTTGGAGTGATGTTTAGAGGAAGCGTGAGTCTAGCTCCTGAGCTGGGTTGGACTCTGGTGCTGGGGCAGTGGGTACTACTTCTGACCTCACCTGTAGAGACTTTCAATACCTGAGGGCCACCTTCATTTGGCAGGTTCGATAAAGATGGCCTCTGAAGCGACTTCTAGAATTTTTTCTCTATGCAATTCATGGTGTCCAAAACAACTCAAACTGGATAGCTACGTATTTTTCTGCAAAATGAGTGACAAGAAAAGGGGATGTTCTGCCTAATTCAAGTAAGGTGATGAAGCACATGAATGTGGCCAAGGCCTCTAGGAAATCAGGCCATGGGCAGCAAAGGCACGGGTGGAACCTCCATCCTCCAGGACTGGATCTGTAGATTTAACTTGAGTTCACCATCTCAGGATTGCGGAAACAGCTGCCGGAATAGGTACGAGAGCTACCGAGCATTCTGCTGTCAGGGAGACCATATATTTAGGTGAGTACGTATAAACACTCCCTTTGTAGGAGGCTGCAATGTGTCAAGATGTCTCCTCCGCTGAGGGGTCTGCTTTCCTTTCTCCAACTCTGGTTCAATCCGGTTCCATGCATGCTGTGCCCAGCTATCTGGTGGTCTCAGTTCTCTGGAATTTGTTTAAAGTAAAGCCAGTTGTTTTTTATCCGTTGTCTTGAAACAGAATTGCTCTCCTGTTCTTAATTGTTATCATCTTCAAGGGCAGGAAAAGATAACTTCCTCCACAGAAAGAGAGGGAGACCCCACTTGGCTTCCAAGGGGTCATTTGATTTGTTTCCCATTTTCCCCCTGCACAGATGCATTTAATTTATAACATCATAGGTGTCACGTGAGCTGTGGAGGTGCGAAAACTCCAGGCGTCTTCTGGCAGGGGCTGGCATCTGTTCTTGGGCACTGACTGCACATGCCAGGAGGTAACATCTCAGCCAGAACGATGACTGTTGATGCTGAAAGCTGACTTCCTGTTCTGGACTTTTGAGTGGTTGAGTGGGGGACTTGGTGGTTTGTAAGTGATGCTCAACAGGGCTTCTCCAAGTGGTACTTCCACACGAGAGGAATGGTTACCAAACAGAATGGACTTTGGAGTCGGCCAGTTAAAAAGAACTGTTGAAGAGTGTCAGGCCCTGTTATAAGGTCTGGGGCCATAGGGAATAATAAAGAGCGAAGGGTCTTTGTTCTCTGGAAGTGGGGGCAGGTGGACAACAAACATGACAGCAAAAATAAACAAACATAAATAAATAAGACTGGGGAGGGGACTGGAAGCAGGGAGACCCCTTGGGCTTTTGATGTCCTCCAGACTATGGTGATGCTGCGCAGAGCTGGATGGGAGCCCCGGGGAGATGGGATATTCGTCTCTAGTTTGGCGGTAGATCCAAGGAAACCTGCTAGGTCTTGCCTCTGCTGTGCTTTGTTATTTAACATCTCTTTAAAACCTGCCTTTTATTCCCTCTGTAAAAGGGAGATAATAGTAGACTTACTTTACAGAGTTGTAGTGGTTAAAAATGCATGTATGTTTTTAGTTGTTATTGAAGTACTTACATGAGAGCAAGGACCTCACACTGGTTGTCAGGGGAGAGCACTGCCCTGTCTTTGGATGGCCACGTGTCTGGCTCTGAGTTGGACCAGCAGGAGTTTGTGCTCTTCTGTCCGCAGGGACCGGCTTGGTGTTTGGCATCAGGAGGCAGGAGCTGCTTTCCTTGCCTGCTCTGCAGGTGCTGCTTTTCCTGCTGCCACCTCTGCGGGAACTGCTCCTTACTCTGCAGGGCATGAAGGAGCAGCTGGGGTGGCGGGGAGGGCAGCCCTGGGCCTGCACAGGTGTCCTCCCTCTGTCTGGTCAGTCTTCCTTCTCTCACTTCCTAGCATCGCTTCCTAGCCACTTCCCCACCTTCCCTGATGCGCTGTGCGTATCCCCGGAGAGCAGTGCTTCTGTCCGCGTGGTCTGAGTATCCTTTGCAGCAGAGCCACCCGAGATCATTGTTAAACCTGCAGGCTCCAGGCTGTCCCCCAGACCTCCTGAATCAGAATAACTGGGGCTGCTCCCAGCCATCTGCACTGACTGATAAGCTCTCTATGCCAGCCTGTATACATGCTACATTCTGAGAATCCCTTGCTCAGAAGATGTGAAGTAGCTAATGTTGGTTGTAGGTTTATTCTGTGACCCTGCCAAGTGTTTTCCATGCACGAACCACATGAGCTCGATTCTCATCATCTGCTTGTCTTATCAGTGGGTAAACTGAGGCATAGAGGATCTCAGCAATTTGCTCAAATACCGATTAAAGAGCCAGTTCCTGAACCCAGACCCCGGGCTCTTGTCCTCCCCTCTTTCTCTCAGCCCCTCTTACGTAAGTGATTTCTAGGAAGGCATCTCCTTAGTTTCAAAGGAGGACTCGGTGACCTCCTGTTATATACAAGGTAACAAGTGAAACATGGACTATTTTTAAATGGAGCTTTAATTTACATTAAAGCCTGGGATTTAGCTCAGCTCTTGACTTCAGTGTCCACCCTAAGTTATTTTAAGGAATGTTCCCTTTTGTTCACAAAGGTAAATCAGACCTTGTTGGGTGGCCCCGCTTGTCTTGTAAACCTTTACCCGCTGTGCGCCTGCGTGTGCCAGGAGGTTGTGCTGGTCTGTGCCGGCGCCTGGGAGGCTTTCTGCCGATAGGCTGGCACCTGTGCGGGTTGGACGCCACGTGCGCACTGAACGTCACGTGCACGTTGGACGCCACGTGCACGTTGGGCGCCACGGTTCTCCCTCAGCCCCCTGACCGTCCGTCTGCTTCCTGGGAGGCTGTGCGGAGAGACGGAGAATCTGGGGTTTTCCCCCTGTCTGGAGGTCGCTGAAGGTATTTGTTTTTTTCTTCTTAGTGATTCCAGGTTAGTTAGTGTCTGAGGAAAAGTTGGCCATCAGAATAGGACCAGCCCAAGCAGGCTTGAAGATAAAAATCAATCATTCCATTCATACTACTTTTGTACTGCAGACTTCTGTTGCTTCCAACTCCGGGGAGGAATTTGCTAAAGAAACGACCTCCCACATCACTTAAGGTGGAGAGAGATTTTCAATATGTATTGACTTGAAGTTTGTTAGAGAATATTATTTCGAATAGGATAGGTGGGGAGAGGTTGCGACTAATATTTTATGCTTTCATCTCAGGTTCTGAAAACCTTTCAAAAGGTGCTCTTTGTGCATTTCTGAAAGCAGTTTTCTTGGTTTTAACTCTGAGTTGTGATCACGTTGGAAATCCAAAGCCTAATCTTCATGAAAAAGGAATTTTAAAATATGATGGTCTTTCACACTAAACATTTGCAAGTTTGGTTGGTTTGTGGCAACTTCAAGATTTACAGCTAATTGTTCCATTAACTACTTGCCCAATGTTTCCACATTGTGGGGATGCATTTTACCAGCTGTTGAAAAGAACTTGTGACGTTTTCTGGCCAGTTTCCAGAAAACAAACCTGTGACCAATGTAGAATTTTCTGAAACTCGTATCTCTTGGTTCATTTGAGTGTCCTCTGTGCTGAAGTGTTGGGGCTTGAACGCACAATACTGGAGAGATGTGATCACAAAGAGACTATACTTCCACTGTGTTCTGGATGAATGGGCTTCTGTCTTTTGTCCTGAAGTTAGTCATTCTCTGTAAAGGGAAGTTAATAAGAGGCATTTCTGAGGTGGGACAGGGACACCAAAAAGTTTGAATTTTGTAGAAAAGAGGAGTGCAGGGCACGGAGAAAGACCCATTTCTAGGCAGAAAGAGGAGGCTTTGAGCAAAACGTGTGTGTGTGTGTGTGTGTGTGTGTGTGTGTGTGTGTGTACACATGTACATGTGCACGTACCTAATTGGTACCTAATTGTAGGATTCATTTGAGGCATCACAGAAAGAACCTTTTATTCCTGGAGCTGGTGTGGTATATCAACTCTTGACTGTTAATTGGTTCCTTTTTTTTTTTTTTTTTTTTGTGAAAGAGTTATCAATGCTTCCTTCTCATGTAATTTTTTTTTTAATTGAAGTATAGTTCTTTTACAATTTGTTGGTTTCTGGTGTATAGCATAATGATTCAGTTATACATTATATATATATTCTTTTTCATATTATTTTTGATTATAGATTACTACAAGTTATTGAATATAGTTTTCTGTGCTATACAGAAGGACATTGTTTTCTATTCTGTGTATAGTAGTTTGTATCTGCTAATCTCAAACTCCTAATTTATCCCTCCTGCCTCCCTTTCCCCTTTGGTAACCATAAATTTGTTTTCTGTGTCTGATTCTGTTTTGTAAATAAGTTCATTTATGTCTTTTTTAATGATCTTTTTCTTTTTCTTTCTGGCTTACTTCACTTAGCATGATGATCTCTAGATCCATCCATGTTGTTGCAAGTGGCATTATTTATTTTTTTTTTATGGCTGAGTATATTACATTGTGTATGTATACCACAGCTTCTTTATCCAGGCATCTGTTGATGGACATTTAGGTTGCTTCCGTGTCTTGGCTATTATAAATAGTGCTGCTATGAGCACTGGGGTGTGTATATCTTGTTGAATTGGAGTTTTCTCCAGATATATGTCCAGGAGTGGGATTGCTGGATCTTATGGTAGATCTTAATTTATTTCTTTTTTATTTTCACTCAGAGTACTTCGGGTTACAAAGAGTCATAAAGTGTTTAGTACCTCTCTTAAAGGAATAGTGTAACACAGGAGTCACCACTATCCTTCAGCAACAAGACAGGTGTATGGTAGGCTTCTGGAAAAGAAGAAATCCACGTTCCAAAACTGCGGAAGTTGTGACACGGTGTCGAATTCTGTTGTTCAGGTTGAGGAAGAATAGGCTGATTCCAATATAACTTATTCCAATATTACAGGAAAGTGATTTGTGAGTTGACTCTAACATTTGAGATTTGTTTCAATCATAAAAATGACAAATTAGCCAAAGAGCCAGCAATTGATGTCATCTCATGTTACATAAATTTTGACTTAAATGAAACAAATGTAATCAATGTGGCTACACCCCCATCACTTCCTCTTTACACAGTTTATAAAGTTAGAAAAAGTAGCTCACATGAACAGAGTTTATTTCTTTAATTTTTCAGCTGAAGTTTTTCTTACATTTTGCTTCGAATGACCTCTTAATTTTTTCACCCATTTCCTTGAAGGCATAGAATCCGTTTATTCGTAGAGCCTCTGGAATGTGTAGTTGTGTAGACGTAGTTGTAATGTGCTTTTCCTTCATGCTATTTTGATGTACCAGAAACACTTTCTACTCCTTGGGTCCCATTTGTAGAGCTCTCCACGAAGAGAGAAATCTGCAGATATTGTACTGTGCCCGTGATCAATGTCAGGAAGTCTTCCTAATTTAGGGGCTGACTTACAAGGTGTTAACAGCAAGATCGGTGCCTTCTAGAGGCCATCTCCCTGGTATCATGGAGCAGGCGACTGAAAGGGCACCTGTGGGCACAGGAAAAGAGGGTGTGGAGAGAGCATGTCTTTGAGAGCATCTCCAGCCGCCGCCGCCCACTGCCTTATTTTTCCCGGTTACCACTTGCTTATTGTTTGTTTTTCCCGTTAGAATGTGGGCTCCATAAAAGTAGGGTAGTTCTCAAATTTGTGAATTAATCTACCCCTGGCACCTTGACCAGTGCCTGGCACAGAATGGTGGTTTAGTTACCGCATAGTGAAGTGACTTTTTGAGTTTTCCATTTCTCAACTACATACTCTCTGAAAATCATAATGGGAGGGGAGCCAGAGAAGACAGACAGACCCTGTATACAGGATAAGGCAAGGCAGATCAATTCAGAGTATGAAGAACAGGCAGGATATGTCATCATGACTAAGACTACTCTGCTTTCATGTTGTTAGCTCTGGAAAATAACGCAGCTCTTTGTGTAGCTTCTTGCAGTAAACACACACATACCTTAAATCGTTAGATTCTCCTAAAAGGTCCTATTAAAATGATGTTCATTGTTTTTAATGGCTGTAATGTTTGTAGTAGAACTGCCTGTATTTTTATTTTTTAGGGAAAGGGAGGGTGTTACGAGTACCAGGAGGTGGTTAGAACACGCTTGCATCATGGCATCTGCTACTACTTTGCATGTTGACGTTTGGAGTTTTCTGATATTTTTCATTGTAGTAGTTAAGGCTGGTAGCCATTACTCCTCCTCCACTCTGACTGGTGTCACTTATGTGGAGAAGAGAACAGACAGGCCTTGTTAGCTGCCTTCAAGGAGACTAGAAATCTTGTTTGATGGGGGGAGAACTGGGAGAAGTGGTGTCTTAAAAGTGTTTTATTGGCCTTGTTGAAGTGTCAAGAACATTTAAGTCAAGAGCAGGAGAATGGTGCTGATCGGGAGCAAATTTAAATTTGTTTTTCATCATGTGAGAAGCATCATTAATTTTGAACGAGGCGTTAGGCAGAACTCTAAAATGGCCCCCAAGATTTTGACACCCTGGTATACATGTATCTTACCCTGGCTATCTAATCAAACTTTAGGGAAGGTGCTGCTCTGAAAAGATTGTTGCAGATGTAGTTAAGGTCCTAACTAGCCAACCTTAAGATAGGAAAATTATCCTGAGTGGATCTGACCTAATCAGAGGAGCCCTTAAAAAGGGACTGGACATTTCCTCAAGATAAGAGCCAAGCCTCGACGAGGATGCAATCTGAGGGAGCTTCTCCTTTGCTGGTTTTGAAGATAGGGGGTGGGCAGTGTGGGGGATGTGGCCATCATTTCAGACGGCCTGGCCGTCAGTGGCTGGAAGTGGCCCCAGACTGATGGCCAGTGAAGAAATGAGGACCTCAGCCCTGTAACCACAAGGAACTGAATTCTGCCGCAGCCATTTGTGCTTGGAAGAAGAGCCCAGGTTCCTGATGAGAATGTCGCCCGACTGACACCTGGTGAGACCCTGAGCAGAGAAAACACAGGCCATGGCAAAACTTCTGACCTGCAGAACTGTGTGCTAATAATAATAAATTGGGGTTCTTTTAAGCTGCCATGTTTCTGGTAATTGATTACAGCGGCAATAGAAAACTAACACGGAGGGAAATCTCATTCAGATTAAATCTGAAAAAAATCAAAAAAGAAACTAAACTTTTTTAAATGAAATGCAGTTTGCTTTTTGAAGGAAAGTACTTCTTTTCAGTACGAGTTGCCAGCAAACACAGCCAGTGGGATCAGGCTCAGGGCTGTTGCCTCACTCCTTTGGGTCCTGGCTAAGTAAATAGATAAAAAGTTTTTGTAATTAGTAATCAACTGTTTATAAATTAATGGGTAGCTCCAAAGTACGAGCGGAAACCTAAAATAGTTTCTGCCAAGAGTTTTTATCTATTCTTGGAATAGCCTTATTTATGCATTGTAATTTGCTTAGCAATCCTTTCTTCGTAGACAGGGCAGAGATTAGTGTCAGCCCTCCTCCTGCCTTGAATACTGTAGTTTCTGAATTAGTAGAGCTGGAATTCATAGTCTGAGAAAAATAAATTAAGAAAGCACGTAAAATCCAGGGCTGCTAGCTTCACGTAAAGAGGGAGCCTTTGATGAGGATTGCGATGCCCACAGACGTTTTTCTATGAAGGCAGATTTTAAAGTGGGTTTGCGTAAGTGAGGTCTCTCCTGAGACGCGAGGGAAGCATCTTTATGCAATAGGCTGGAGAAGTGCCGTCAGTAAGCTCAGGAAAGTGGCCCCTTTGAAAGGACGCAGATGCAATGGTGGGCTGGCTTTGGCGTGAATAACAGCGCAGTCAGGAAAGCAGACGCTGGCTCCCTCGGCCGGCCGCCGGTGCACACGCCGCATGGGGCTGCCCTCCCAGTGGGAGTGTGTGTTTGTCCTGCCGGCTGGGGACTGCGGTTTGGCCTCATTGTTTACAAGAGACAAGACAGCAGCCTCTGTCCTCCAACTGCTGCGAAAACAGTGTCAGAAAACCAGAGCGAAGTTTCCACTCAGGAGCTCACCCTGGAAAAAAACTTGCCGAACAAACCAACCTTCCTTAATGAAAGGCCGTCTGGGTGAGCACGCAGACCAGCGGGCCAGAACCCGAGGACAGGAAGCGCGTCATGGGAATCGTTGTTGTTGAGCAGACTTCCCAGTGGGATTTCCATGGACTGCGCTGGCACCGGGCCCAGCGGTGAATCGAGGAAGCTGGGAAGCAGTGTGGACGGTCTGTAATGGAATCGTAGTGACGGATTCACGTGCGGCTTGGGTGGAGAATCCCCCTCTCTGAATGTCTCCCCCAGAGTGAAGCAGGGGCTCAGGGTCTGGCTGGGGGGATTCACCGTATCCCAGGAACCCGGCTGGGTTCTCAGTGAGACGCTGGTGGAAGAAGCCCGCTGTCCCCACTTTGGTGGATCTGGCGCTTTCCTGGGGGAGCTAGGAAATACTGATTATTTTAAGTTGGAATTTATCACTAGAAATTTTGCTGTGATACAGAAGAAACTGACCGGGTAACAGTGATCCAAAAAAGTGCTGGCAGTGGGCAGTGGGGATAGCACGGTGACACTACAATGTGGAGATCAGGGAAGGCTTCTTAGAGGAGATGGCACGGAAGCTAGTCAGGAATTCAGGATGAATCAGCCCATAGTTAAGGGAAGAATATTCCTGCTGGGGGAAACATGTGCTCAGCCTGAGTCAGGAGGGAGCTTCGTGTAGTCATGGACCCCCAAGGAAGCTCGTGTGGCCCAGACAGTGATCAGCAGGCAGGTGTCACCTGATGGGGATGGAGAGGTAGGCTGGGCTTCTCTGCACAAGGTCTTAAGTGTAAGGTTGCAGGGAAGCCATGGAAAGTTACACAACAGCGGATGTGTACGTGCCCTGTTGTGCATTTAAAAAATCTCTCTGCTTCCTTTTATGAAGAAGGAGAGGAGCAGGGCAGGAAGGCCAGTTTGGTGGCAGTTCAGGAGAGCAACGATGGGGCTGTGAATTGGGAAGTGACAGCAGAGGTGACCGAGGAGGATGGATTGGAGCAGTCCTTTGGAGGAAGACTCAGCAGGACTTGGGAGGGGACAGCATGCTGAGAGGAGGAAGAGGTGAGGGGGAAAGGTCAGGGTGACCCCAGCACCCCCACCCCCCCTTTCTCCTTTGCCCAGCCCTTTTCCTCTGTATCACCATCGTGGGAGAAAATGAGACCGGGCTTGTGAGACAGTTGCTGTGATGAGTTAGGGCCAGGATCCAGCAATCTAGAATTCTGCGCAGAGCGCTTGGAAGCCTCTGGACGTTGACACGGAGTGTTGGCCCACTGTGAATTAATAACAGAGCCAAGCTATCTTAGACGGGAAACCAGTTATTTCCACCACGGGGGTCTCTTCATTACAGCTTTGCTGCCTTGTACCTGGTATCTCCAAGCTTCACACTAAAGACTTTGGTCCCAGTGCCTCGCTGAAAACACCTGTGTTAACCCATAGCGGTCTGGGAGAACTATGGGGAAGCGGACATATAATGAAATGATTTAGTTAAATGGTAATTAATCTTCTAGTTTTGTATGTCACTCACTAAAGGCACAGTGGTCCAAATAAATGCTGTTTTGTATGTATGTTTCCCCGCAGTGCTGTGTTCTCTTACAGAGCTTTGCAAAGATGGAAGGAGTCCCTTTATCCATGCAAAGGTAGAGATTAGGAATCAAAACGCGGAGCGCTTTATGGTGGAGCGTGTGCATTTAGTGTGAACTGTGTGTTGTGTGCTCTAGTTATTAAATGGAGGAGGGGCACTGTCTTTGCCGTGTTCTTGTTACTCCTTTTTTCGGTATCTGTCTACCACCATGATACCCTGGGGGCTTCTAAAGGCTAGAGTACGTTTTTCTCTTTTTTATGTTCTTCAGGCATCAGAATCAATTCTAGAATTTTCACTACCTGCCTTACCATGACTGGCCCCCATTATTACAAAAATGTGCCACAGTAATGAACAGTGAAGACAAATAAATGGCAAATGGGTGCCCATGGAGACTAAATGGTCCTGTTTCCTTTTTGACCCAACATAGTAACGTCCTCCTCTTGGAGCCAGGACCGGGGGGGCTGTAGCATGAGATGGGGGAAAAGTCATGTCTCTTGGAGTCATTTCCACAGGGCCTGTGCTGAGCTCTGCTGGTTACTAGCAACAGAACCAAGCACAAGTAACCCGTCAGCTCCGCTCTTCTGTTTCTTTGCGTGGAACATGCTAATAACAACGTAGATCCTGCCTCCATTGCAGATAGGAGTGAAAAATCAAAGGCGAGGGAAAATCAGACCTGTGGTCAGTTGCACATCACTCTGTCACCATCTGTGGATGTTAGTGTTATTTCTGGACCAGTCATGGGAGTGTGGGTAGACCCCCCCCACCCCAAGACTAAACCCAGCCTTTCCGTGGTCTTTTTATTTGGTGGCTATCAGTGCTTTCAAACAAGTACCACTGGGTCAAAACTAAAAGTGTGAATCATGCAGCTCCAACACATTTGAAGAAAGATAAACCTCTCTGGGATGTCCTGCATATGTCATCCAGAGGAGGCGATCTCTCCCCACTCCACCCTGCCGCATCCTCACACAGACACATAACCCAGTCTGGCTTTTTTTCCCCCTCAGTTTAGATAAATTGTGACTTTTTTTTTAGAGAGAAAATTTCAGATAAGAAATTTTCACATAGTTAAATGCGACCTCTAGTTCCTTTTTGTGTCCTAGTATTTGTATAAAATTCCAAAGGGGTGATGTCGTGGCTGAAGGAAGCTGAGGGACAGGGCATGGGGAAAAGTCATTAGCTCATTACTCGGTTTTTATTTTGTAACCACTTAGAATAAGTATATGTGTAAAATGTGCGCATGATGACGTGGTTTTAGTTGGAGCCAGATGTGGTCGTTCAGAAATAAGTAAGCAAAGGGTTGCCAGAGATTGACACGTCACTGGGCGTCCTGTATTGTTGTTACTGATCTGACAAGGCTGCCCATGAAGTGAGGTGTGAAATACCTGACCCTTTCGTCGCAGGGAGGCTCCTGCACTTCCCGGGACAGAGTGGAGACTGGGCTTTTCTTCCACGGCCTTCATCCAAACAGATGCTCCATTAAAGATCCTAGATCCTGAGTTAAGGCAGCTTCACTGTTAGTTACTGTAGTCAGGAATTCTTCTCCTTGAGAAGAGACCATATCTCAGCTCTACCTGTTTCCTCATTAATTCTTTAGTTAAATGCCTGGGTTACGTATAGCTCCCCTTTAGGGAGCTTAGTTTGTTGAAGAAAGAAAAGCAAGTGACTAGCTTCACTGTCCGGGTCCTTAAACTTGTATTCTTTGTGGCGTACCTCCCAGGCCACTGGGCCTGAATGCTGAGCACGAGATGTTTACCTGGATCTCAGATCCTCTCGCCTGATTCTCCATATGACCACAGCCAAGCAGACCCAAACCCAACTGAAGTGTTTCGTTTCATGCCAGGACTATTCTGCCCTTTCTACCGTCTGTGTTCCTTGCCCTTTTCACATGTGTTCTTTGTATCAGGTTTACAGACTTAAAATGGCTTGTGGTCTACTGTGAGCCCCACATCATCTTTACTTCTCAGATTAACTAGCTCATTCTAACTTCATCCGAGCATCAGGCAGCTGCTTTTCCTGCTAGCACTTTCTTTTGCTACTCTGCCATACATACCACCTGGTGTGTCCCCACTGAGGGGCACTTGGGTATTTGATAAACTGTATGAAAAATCTCAGGATTAAGAGTCCTCTTAAACCTGAGTGTACTAGGTAACGCTGGGTTCCCTGGGTGATCAGTTCCAAAAGATTCTGCTCATAGCATCCAGGGATGCAAACACTAGGAGCTCAGTGTCTCGGGCCCCTCTTCCTTCAGGGTTCAGGCCTGGGATGCCTGACAGCACCTTCTTTGCTGTCACTCCTCAGCTCATCTCAGAGGGTCCTAATCCCTCTGTCCCTACCTCCTCCAGGATCTCCATCAGCTCTCTCTTCCTGCTGTACTATTTTAGGATTAAGTCTCCCGTTTAAGTTTGTTAAACAAACTTACTTAAACTTCCACTGAAGTATAAACTTACATAAAGTGCCAAATCCTAAGCGTCCAACCTTAAGAAACTGTGTGCGTGTCTACACCCATGGGATTACTACTAGGTCAAATACAGAACGTTTCCAGCAGCCTGAAATATCCCTCGTGTGTTCTCTGGAAGTACCTTCTCTTGCCTGTTTGCCTGCTTGTTTGCACTCTTCAGTTAGATTTCTTTTAACTCGGCATTGCTTCTGTGAGATTCATCCATGAGGTTGTGTGTCTCCCTCTGGTTCACCCCTTGTTCTTGCGGAGCAGTATTCGTTGTAGGAATATGCCACAGAGTGTTCGCCCACACCGCTAGGGATGAGCATTCTGGTTGTGTCTGGCTTGGGGCTATTTATGAATAAAGCTTTTATAAACATTTTTATGTGTATCTTCTGGTGCAGACTCTTATGTGTGTTGGCTGTGTGGCCACAAGAGGAATAGTAGTAGGTTATTCATCTGAGATTTTTCAGTCGGGGGAGACTGACTTTTATATTGAGAAGTATGCTGCATAGTAAACCTTATGGGGTATGTTTTTCCATAAGTTGAAAAATAGATCTCATACAGGTCTGAATACTTTTTTGTTTGGGACTCCGGGAGAAACTATTTCTCCAAGTTACCAATGTCATTTTAAACATGAATTCAGGTGTGTGTGTGTGTGTGTGTTAACTCTGAACCCCCTTCTTCAGGCTCATGTTACTATTTCCTATATCAGTCTTTTCTCAGCAGATTATTTCTGAAAAGTAGTAACATGTGGGTTCAGGATCAACACTGTCAGAGTCTTTCTTGTAAAATTACTCCTGGCTTGACATCGAACTACAGATGACAAGTTTGCCAAATTGTATGAGATAAAACTCAAACTAAAGTGAAGAGGTTAATTTTTCAGGTGCATGTGTTGGGGCAGCAAGCATTTATGGAGCACTATGTGAAGCCATCACTCTGTCAAGTACCATAAAATATTGCCATTATTTGCAAAGGGCTGATAGTTTGGTGGTGGGGGGCAGAAAAGAAAACCAGTGTTTTCAGTGTCCTTTAAATATTGCTTTGCATGTTAGAGGGGAGGGCGGGAGGACCTGGGGGGTGGAAGAGGGTGGGAACATGGGTGCATGGATGTAGGGCACCTGAGTCAGACTGAGACTCATAGAGGGCTTCCTAGAGGAGTAGATTTTGAAGGGAGAGAAAAATTTAGATATTTGGGGAGATAAGGTAGCGTCAAGGGCTGGTATTCTAGGCAAAGGGACCAAACAGCCTATTTAAAGGAATGGAGACATGGAACAGTGTTATCTCTCTAGTAGCCAATTTAAGGGATAAAACATGTTTGCTGGTGACGGTACTATTGCTGTCTGCATTTTTGGAATGACTTTCAGAGCTAATTTTCAAACAGTACCAGGAAATCACTCCTGATACTTTAGAACTCTGACCCAAGTGGTATTCCACAGCTGGAAACTCAACACATTTGTCTCCTGAACACTCTCGGCTCATTCCAAAGAAGTACGGTCTGTCTTCAGAAGGTTTAAGACTTCTCACTACTGAGAACATTGAAAAGGTTGTGTGTGCCCCAGAAATCAATTCCAAAAGGCCAGTTGTGTGCAAATAGCACTTACAATTGGAGTAAGTCTCTAACTTCCTAAGGTTGAGGTTCAGTTTATTAAAGACTTGGCTTTCAACCAAGTTTCTATTTTAGAGATTTGATGTCAAAATTGGACTGTTTTACGTGAGAGCCAGTGGATGTGCCTTATACCAAGTCCAAGTGCTTTTGGAGGAAGAATGCTATTCCTGTAATGTCATCACTAGCCCTGGATTTGGTGAAACTGGCCTGTAGACCATAGGAACAGGGTCATCTGGGAGAGAGCATCAGGGAGCAAAAGCCAAGTCCAGGTGATGATGGTCTGTGAGGTCAGCCGCACTGGGGTCACAGAAAGGCAGGTCCGTAAAGCTGTGGAGCTGATGGTGAAAGATGGGGGAGGACCCATCAGAATAGAACAAGAGAAGAAGGATCGGGAAGGCAGGAGGTGGAATCTGGAGAGTCAGAGAAGCTGGCTCAGCTCAGACAACAAGTGCTCTGCCTCTAGCTGAGTATTCTGAGTTGGCCTTTTCTTAGTTCGTTAACTCCTATGACATGTGAGCAAAAATAAACCAGAAGCCTTCCTTGTGTCAATATAGATTGGATCTGTGCTTTCTCATGTATTTAGTTAATCAACCCTAGTTATTTTTAAGGATGAGAATAGTTTTATGGCTGAGGGAGCTGTGAGGGAATTGGAAGAAGAATCCACTTTTTATCTTAGGTAAAGACCGTATTTAATGAGGGATTAACAATGGGGGCTGGTCTACACTGGTCTAAATTGGGTTTACATCTTTGTTTCCACTGCTCCAACAGTTCACAAGAGTTGTTATCTTTACTTTGGCTTAAACAGAACCACATATACCACATGCTTTTGGGTAATTAGGTTCCCAAATCAGTTTTTGCTCAAATCTTTTTTTTTTCCCCAGATATCTTTATAGACTTTACTGTTTAAGGTATAAAGGCCTTTCAAGTACTAAAATATGAAACTAGCATAACAACTGTTGATTTGCAAGGAGCCGTAAACACGTGCGGGGATGCAGATCCTGACGGTGGCCAGAGTTTTCATCTGTTTGTCCCCACACATCACATATCCTCATACAGTTTTGGTTAGAACCACACTGAGGATCAACCAGTGTCCCCTGAGCCAACGTAGCAGTTGCAGTGGGAGGGGAGGGACTTAATGGTGATTCCCCTGCTCCTGTCATTTTAGCTTGTATCTTGTAAGGCTGGCTGTCAGTTTCAGGAGGATGTCCACATGGAATCAAGGAGGAGAGTCCAGAGAGACTCCACACTTCAGTGCAGAAGCACTGGCACTTAATTTCTCACGAAAATAAAATGCTTTGCAGTGGTTCTACAAGTTCTATCACCACTGCCACATAGTCTGAAATATTGTTTCCGCCTTAAGGCAGCATCCAAACAGGTCTGTTCTTTGTTTTCAGAATCTTTCTTTGGCTTCTAGTGAAACGCAAGAAAACTATTGAGGAAAAGTTACTCGTGTTTGATTTTGCGTACACGTGTGTGCGGTGAGGGAGTATGCTTCCCCGCCCCCCTAGAAAGGGAGAAAGGCACTTAGAGCATAATGAAGTTGCCCTCCTGGTACCTCGTCACCTCTTCCTACCACCTGAGCGAGAGTGGTTTCATATATTCTCTTCCAGCAATTGACCTTCCTGCGTCCACCTGTGACTCACTAATTTTATTTGTGTCCGGCACCCTTGCCACAATTTTGCTTTCCAAGAGGAAAACCGTAAATATTCCTCCACAACGTTTATTGCTGTGCAGAATAAATGGGCAGCGGTTATAAAGTGTTGCATAGGGCACAATGGGTTCTTCAGCTGCTCTCTGGAAATCCAGGAGCCTCTACCGGTGCCAAGCTTGGTTTCACTTTTCTGTCGTCCAAGTAGTCCTCTGTTATGAATGGTCCTCTTGGTGATCCTGAACACATTGGCACAGACCTCAAGAATGTCTTTTGGGGGGAGAAATCAAGAAAGGGGGTAGCATTTGCAAAAAGAGTCAAACCCGGATGATTGTGAGGCATCGGTCATTTACGGGCCACCGTTCATTCGGTGGGTTTTCTAGGGGAAGAGGAGGGAAGCTGCACACTCTCCCCCTCCGCATCCCTGATGTTAATCTGAGTGGCCTCTTTATATCCTTGCTTAAGTGCCTTGGTTAAGTCATTAATAATCATGAAGAGTTTATAAACTCTGGATTTAATCTTCATTAATATCGAAAACTCAAAGAGTAATGTGCTTTGAATAGAAATAGACTGTTTCTCTAATTGATCCTCAAAGCTACCTTTCTCACCTTCAGTTTCTGCGGTCGCCTTCACTCCAAGAAGGGAGTGCCGTGGCATGATTTGGATCAGGGACCGTGCCTCGGTAACTGTTTTGTGACTTGGGGCCCCTGCTGAGTTTTATGGGTTGGCCAGAGCTGATCACACCATTTCCACTCCAGGAATGCGCCCCAGTTAGGCAGGCTTTGGGAGCAGAGGAGGTGGAGTCGTATGGTGGCAAGGGTGGAGGAGATGCGTTTTCCTGTGAATTTCTTTAGGGAGTGAAGTGGTTCGGTTTGAAATAAATGCAGATGGTGGCAGGCCGCTCCCTTTCCAAACAAGGCAAGTTAAGGTCATTCCGCTGTCTCGGGAGCTGAGGCTAGCCTGCGCAGGTGAGAGGCAAGCGGGACGGCCCCCTGGGGGAGCCGGGACTAGGGCAGACCAGCTGCCTGCAGTGGTTCCCCTGGAGGGAATGGGTTCAGGAAAAGACGTCCCAGGTGGAGGACCCTCTGTGAACCCAGAACAGCACTAGGTGATCCCTCAAGATTCCTCGTCCTTCCTTCTGAGAATCTGGTGAGAGAAGCCTTCCCACCTTTATCTTTTCAGGTGGAAAAACTGAGAAAACCCAGGATTGCCCTGCTCTAAGTAACAGAACGTGGCAGAATTGGAGCCCTGGGTCTTCAAGGATAATCCCGAGCGTGCCCCTCTCATATGTGCTCTCAGTTCAGTTAAACTGGACTTGCAAGGAATTTTCTGTCCACCTCAGTCAGGTTTGTAGTGGCTCCATCATGATGCCAGCACCCAGATGGTCAAGAACTTTAGCTGGATCACTGTTTCCTAGAGTGTGGTCCATGGACCACAGGCCTCAGCATCCCTGCTGAAAATGCTGATCTCTGGGCCCAGCCTCAGACCAAACAGATCTGCAGATCTGAGGGTGGGGCCCAGGTAGGAGCTCTCTGGGAATTTCTCTGGTGCCCCAAATTTGAGAGCTATGGCATGTAACCTCTCCATAGAGCTCCAGTATAAAAATGTCTTAGCGATGGGAATGGCTAAACCAGTATGTCCGCAGGCAGCTCGTTTGTGAATTCTGCCTCAAGAGCGTCTGGTTTTATCTCCTCATTTTATACAAAAGGAGACTGTGGTTGAGAGGGTTTAAGTGATGGTTAAAATTCTCATGGCTTGTCTGTGGTAAAGCTGAGACTAGAACCAGTCCCCCTTCCTCCACACTGTAGCTCGCTGCTTCCAGCCTTTTAAAAATCAGCTCATCAAGGAAACTTGGATCCATTTCAACCCTGTCAGTGACCCTACACTCGACATAAAAGATGAGTCCTGTGAGAACTACCATTCTGATTCACACTCATTTGAATGCTGGAAAAAACGGTTCATTTCTTCAGAGTTCTCTGTAGGAGGTGGAAAGATTCAATAAGCCAGCTAAAAAGGTTTCCATCACACACACACACACACACTCTCTCTCTCTCTCTCTCTCTCTCTCTCTCTCTCTCTGTCTCTCTCTCTGTCTCTCCCCCCCCTCCCTCTCCCTCTCTCTCCCCCTCTCCCTCTCTCTCCCCATCTCTCTCACTCACTCACTCTCTCTCCCCCTCTCCCCCCTCTCCCTCTCTCACCCACCCATACAGCCCAGACCAGTCACAACATGAGGGGTGGGGACTGGCAAGCATTGAGGCAAGATTTTCACGGATTTCTCAGTATTTGGAGGTGATTTCTTAAACTGTCCGTTAAAACAGTTCCATAAAGATTAAGCTGGAATTTCACTATGGCCTCAGAGAGAGGAGAATTTGCATTTCTGGGGTTCCTGTGCATATTTTAACATGAGACATTTTCACTTTATGTCCTAAGGAGGCTCTCCCATGATGGCTGACGTTTTTAGTTTGCAGGGCTGAACACACTGGTTGCCTTACAACACTCGAGAAGCAAAAGGTGGAAGAGATTGCTTTGGAAAACTGTTCAATGAAGTTAAGAAACACGTCTCTGAGGACAGTTTACTTGTTTGTTATTTATGGGTTCTCTTGGGTGGGGGTCCACGGGGAAGAGGCCAAATCCTGCCTGTTGGCATTTTCACTTTGGCTTCCAAATAAAGAGGTTTCTCATAGACAGCTTGGACCCCGCCCACAGCCCTCAGTCATCAATGCGGCTGCTTTGTTTTGTTACCTAATTGTTTCATTTGTAGAAGTTGCATCTTCCCAGTAAGGTTGGTGAACGTTTTTTGGACCAGGTGCTTTTGGCATTTTACTTCTGTCTTTCCACACCATCACAGTATAGAACCTCCTTTTGCTTAATACTTCGGGGCATGAGAAGAGATACATCTTTGTTCTTTCGACATATTATTATTGAGTGCCTTCTGTGCTCAATATCATAGTGATTCTCCATCCAGATGACCCAGCACAGACATATATAGTAGGTAATTTATAGTCAAATATTTATTGCTTTATGTAAGGCAGAGTGAGGAGTGGTTAATTCAGAGCATGCACCTTGGGTGAAGCAGGCTGGAGTTTGAACCCCAGCAATGATTCTTGTATTGTCTTGGGAAATTTGCTTCACACCATTCTGCCTTAGTTTACTCTTCTGTAAATTAATAGTAACTCTCAGTGATGGTGTGAAGATTAACCAGCAGACTGCCCGAGCAGGCAGGCACTCGGTAAGTGACAAGTGCAGTGGCTTATTATTATTATTAGCAAGGACCATAACAGTAGGAGTCATCTCATTCTTGAAGATGTGGTTGTGCTGAATTATCTAAGTGTTCATCTTCTGTGATTTTGACCTTTGGAAGGAACAGCTAGGTATAATTTCTGGGTTTGACCCCCCCCCCCCCAAGTTTGGTTTATTCAGCTCAGATCCGTATTTTATGATGTTTCCATTTTAATCATCTTACCCCAAGTTAACCAAGTAGCAATTTTAAGCATGGAAGTCTGAAGATACCTCCTTTTCTGAAAGGATTTTGTTGTTGATGTTGTTAATTTAAAGACTACTGCTGAAGTTTTTAGCTTGAGGAAAGGGCAGCATTTCCTTGGCTGTTGGCCCAAAAAAGGCGTAGCAACAGGAGCTGGTGCCCGAACAGAAAAGTGGAGTTTGCGAGTGAAGAGTTGATCATCTCGACAGCCCTCCTCCCTCCGATGTTCAGGTGCATTCTGGGAAGGTTAACTGAATTCAAAACACTCACCTTGGCAGGGTCACCTTTAAGTGCCAGGCGCAAAGCTCTAATGAGCTTCCTTTCTCATAATTCTTCTTTTCATGATTTTCTCAGCTGGATTCTTCAAAGGATTATTTGTGAAGACCTTTATGGTGTGTTATGATTTAATCAGATGTAGCTTGAATTTCCCAAGATGTGTTAATTATCTTCGCCACACAAGTGCAACAGAGGAGGCAAAATGTTTTTCATTTGGGCAGGTTGAGGGTTTGTTTAAAATGTACTGAGGGCCATTAGGATCAAATCAAAATATAGTGCATGGTAATTATGCATGAAATAAAAGATTACCCACTGTTTAAGTAGCTAGTTTCCTGATAATATTGCAGTAAAGTCTTGAGAGAAAATTGGTTTCCCGATCACAGTAGAACACCTTATTTAAGGGACAAAGTGAACTGTCTTAGATTGAACAATGAAAAAGAGATGGGGAAAAGAAAAAATAGATTTTATCATCAAAATTAACAGTGGATATTATCCTCAGTCTTAATGAAAAATTGTTTTAATCTTTCCCTTGATCAAAATGGAGACTGATTTGTTTGCATTTAGATAGCAAATGGAGTTGGTATATTTCAAATTTGATTAGAAACAGGAAAGAATATATGTCTCATGTAAGAAAGGAGGGGCATATATTAGCGTTGGTGTTTAAGAGTAGTTGAAGGCCTGGCTTCAGAAAGCAGACAGATCCCGAAGTTGGAATCCAGTCCCCACGCTTACTAGCTGCATAACTTTCTCCAACGTTACTTAACGTCTCTGACCCTCTATTTCTTTATCGGCAAAATGGGGTTGTTAATAGAACACACCTTGTTGTAAAGATTAAATGAGATAATGTATATAAAGCACTTAGCCAGATATATGTACTGTATAGTGGTGATAAATTAATATTAGCTGTTGTTATTAACATGTCAACTGAGGCTGTGGCTGATTAAAAATAGTCTGAATAGCAAGGGGAAAAGTTTGAAACGTCAGAATTCTGAACGTAGGTCATGTATGTCAGGTGGAAATCTGTGTCGGAGCTGGATGCTGCTTTGTGAAACTGATGGTGAGGGTGATAGGACGTTCACAGACGTGCTGAAATGGAGAATTTTCAGTAGCACGCATTGGATCGTTACTTTTTACCTTTCGAAAATTAAATAATGAAATAGACCTGTTCGTGATGATCTGGTGATTCCTGCAAAGCAAAGCAGATGATTTCTGCAAAGGTTTTCCTGCCACAGACACAGGTGAGGAAGACGTAATCTTGGTTATCCCTCCAATAGGAAATTTGGACATTGCCATTTTGTTCCTGGTGGGAGAAGTTTCTAGTTACTCCATGTATCTAAACTAGCTGTGTGAATAGTTAACGTAAGCTTGGGGTTAAAAATTAACTAGTTACAGAAAGTCCTCTTTTTTAATTCTAAAAAAAAAAAAGGACTTGGGGTATTAGAGAAAAAATTCGAGAGATTCACTGAGTAATATTTATCGAGCCAGTTACGTAGCTGGCACCGTGTTGGCGCTTTCAGATTCTATCTGATTTAATCAAGAGTAGCTGGAGGGGAAGAGGAAGAAAAGGATTCTTATTCCATATGTGTTAGAAAACTATCCTTTAAGTTCCAAGGGTTGAATATAGGCTTCTGAGTTGCCTGAGTATCAGTCTGCATGTCCTTGAAGCTATTTAACCAGAGGCTTCTGACCCCACAATGCCAGCATCAATTTTGGTGGTCTTTGGACCTAATTTCCCCTTGTTTTTCATGTGCCCGTTGAAGAGCCAAATGGAGATACTTGGTGCTCTTCTGCCCAGGGAGTCCTTGAGTTGGCACACAGTTTGGTTCCAGGTTGTTAACGGAACAGTAGCAATCAGCCTGGGTGATCGCGAATAGTTCGATGCTGCTGACCGATGCCTAGGACACCCTCCGCAATGGAGTCGTTCTGTACTCAAGACTGAAGAAAAACAGCTCATCATTTAGGCCGTGTTTGATCTTTACCCTCACGTTCCAGAGGATACATATACCTTCCCGTGGACCAGTTGACTCTCACACACCTTATGTCTCTGACATGAAGGAGACTTAAGAGTTAATTATGGTGAAATCATTTATTTCTGACTCCTCCTTTTGCTCCATTCGTTTATCCAGCAGTTAGTTACTGAATGCCCACTGTGTGCCAGGAGACATTCTTCTAGGCATCTGGAATGCACCAGCGAGTAAAACAAAGATTTCTGTGTGGGTGAAATTCCCACCCTTCTTGAACAGAGGTGGCTGGGACTCTTTACGGTGTCCTTGGCCTCCTGTTACTGTGTCTGGGAAGAAGAATTAAATCAGAAGGCAAAGTACTCTACAAATCCTATTTTGATGAACTAACGTCTGTTCCCGCTCCTCCCTCGAACTGCCACACCTGCGCACCTCTCAGGGGGCAGGAGGGGAAGACAGGATAAAATTTACTGCACACGGCAGTGTTTGCTCTGATCATACCGAAGGGCTGTGAACTCAGTCTCCTGGTCTCAGTAATTGGCATTTTCTAGAATCAACTTTGACCATCTCCTTGTGGCCCTCACTGGACAATTCTTCATTTGCTTGGTCCCAGAAGTTCTCCCTTTGCCACAAATGTACAATTATGGTAGTTATTTTCTTCTTTCTTTTTCACGTGCAGTACTGCAGAAGCCAGTGTGACAGCTGACCTCAGGGGATCCTTATAAAAACCGAGCAGCCAAGAATTATAAGCACCTCATTGGAATTCTACTAATTCTGGATTTCAGATCAACTGGGAGGGTTGTCTAGACGGAAGCTTATCTTTGCTTTACATTGCTATCTTCAAAGATAATGTAAATTAAAAGGATAGAGGGGAAATATTTAAAGTATATAAGTAAACAAGTGATAAAAAGCTCTGTAATTCCCCAAAGCAGGTTCTTTGAGAATGCACAATGGTTTGTACTTAAAATTAATATTCCGTGTTTAATAGCTTTCACCAGCTTTAATCAGCATAGCCATTTTATCAAAATTATTGAGACTTTCATCAAATGAACCTGACTCCCCAGGGGTAGGGAGGGGAGGTGGGTTGCATATAATAAAACTAATTTATATTTGCGGATAAACAGCCACACACCTCATACTCTTGGGACTAAGGTAGCTAGCAGTGGCTTAATTTGGTGTGCCACATTTACAGAAGCTACACACGCAGTTTCTGCTTTTCATAGCATAGATTCCTAGAAAGAAGAGTATTCCACATGGATAATGGCTTCCCACAGCCACTGTGTGGCCTGCTGTACCTTCTGCCAGAAGGTGGTGGTTCCTCCAATTCAGGAAGCTGGCCCTCTGATTTTCTGGTAACTGAACGAGGGAGAAAGCAGTGACCAAAACTGACAAATGGGCCTATATAAATGGACAGAATTTGAGGCAACGGAAAGAAGAGATGATTCCCTTGCTGGTTTTTTCCCTTCTGCACTGATCATTCCTGATTAATATCTGAGACCTCACTAGGACAGATTTTGCATCACTAACTCATGGATGGTCCAGAGTAGGAAATGCATAGTTCACCCAGGAGAGTTGGGAGATCACTAAGACCCTTTTCAGCTGTGGGATCTGCAGTTCTGTGCACAACCACCACAAAGGGAAGAGTTGTGTAGACACCATGTTTCAAGGCAGTGGCAGCTCAGCCTGCCACGTAAGGGCACTAGTCCAGGCGCATCTTGTTGTAACGGTCCTGCAGTTTCTCTTGGTTACCCTCCTGACAAAGATCTATCTGTCCAACGGTACAAGACCAGAGCTTATTTTCTGCAGCGACACTTGTTCTCAGCAGAAGCTAGCCAAAGATTCTCACTTTATATGTGATTTCTTGAAATAAGTGAATGTGGGTTGCATGTTTGCAAGTAGCATGCAATCTGAAGAACTCACTTTAAAGGCTTTTAGGAATTCACAGGTGTAGACTCATAAAATGTCAACTCATCTCACAATGAATCTTTTGGTACATCCAGATTTCTATATGCTGGGTTTGCTTAAAATTCAGTATAAATCTTAATTGCAAAGCATATTCAAGTCAGTGATTAATGTCAAAGATAACTATTTATCCTCAGGCCTGAATGCTAGGATTTTTTCTTCCTCCCTCAATTCCATATGCTCCTTCCTTGACATCTGCTGCAAAATCAAGAAATGCTCCGGGACAAGTAAATTCCCTGAAATTTGGTCAAAGTTAGAGTCTCCTGAATACCAGAGAGAATGGCATTGAGACTATGTCCCCACTTAAAAGAAAAAAAGTTTGTGAACATCAGGCAGAGTCTTACAACCCTTCTGGTTTTCTAGCTGCTAGAATCACCAGAGTTGGGGCGGAGCACAGACCATCACAGCAGCTTTCCCCCCTGTGGAGTTCTTCCTCGTTATGAAAAACAAAGGATTCCTGGTAGTTCGTCAGCGCACTAACACTCACGTAATTTGCCCCAGGCCTCTCATAATAGCAGTATCCAAAATTAAATGTCTGATTTCATTGCTTAAACCTCCTCTGCCGGCCGGGCATCCCGGACGCTCCTTATCACTTCTCCAAGGTGGCCGCCTCGGGCGGGCGGTTCAGCCAGAACCAAACTGTAATTAAACCGTCCTGGTTTTACACACCTGTGCTCACGTTCGTCTCCGTTTATCATGCACAGTGAAAGTTCCTCACTGCACAGATCCAGGTACTCATAGTCATGCACAAAAGAGGCAGAACTGTTCTCTAAGATTCATTCTTTTATGTGATTCCCTTTGCTGCCTCATCTCAGTTGACTGCCTCTGAGATGAGGTGATGGGGGTCGTGAATAATTCCTTGTTTGGTTTAGGTGAAGAAACATTGGAAGAGTCCATTAAGTTTGAAGATTTTGTAAGCTCTTGAAGAAAGTAAAGACCAAATGCTGGAGGGGGGGGGCACATTGTATTTAGATTACTTGTACAAAATAGCCTTAAGTTTTACCATGAAAGCTGAAAGTTATATTCATTTTCCAGATTAATCCATAACTTACATTTTATATTGTATTGGATATTTATCCTGTGTACTCACTGTGCTAAATCTAATGTTCTATCAAATGGACAGGTCATGCCAATACCCCATGAGTTCACATGGGAGGTTTGAGATGTTGAGTAACTTACCCATGGTTACAGAGAAAGTAAGTAGCAAAATCGGGCTTCCAGGGCAGAGGTGGGGAGTGAACTCAGACATTCAGCCTTCTTTGGTGTGGGCTCCCAACTCTGACACCAGACCCCAGTGCCTGATTCGGCATGACCTGGACAACTGTGTTATGAAGAAACGTTATGATGCGTTTATTATGATCCTGGGCTCTGGAATCAGACAAATGGGGGTTCAGTCTCATTCCTTCCCTAACTCTCTATGACGGCCAGCGTTCTCACCTGTGAAACGGAGATAATGAATCGTTACTGTGAGGGTGGTTGGGATGTGAAGGGAGATGATGGAAAGTGTTTATCCAGCATCTGCATCAAGCAAATGAGGAGGATGACGGTGGTGAAGCCAGAAGGATGGCGTAGGTAACAGCTTCAGTTACCTTTCCCTCCCTAAGTGGTGCCCTCCTCCCTGCGTAGTCGCCTCCCCGCCCCCCGCCATGGCGACAGCTTGAGGGCTCAGTCCTCCTGGTGAGGAGTACTAGCTAGCAAAGGCACAGAGGATGAAACATCTTTATTTTGGGGGAGCCTAAGGCAGAGCGGAGTGATGGATGCTCCACATGCAAGGCAGTGATGGGCAGGGGCCAAGGCCAGGGAAGGAGGCAGGAGCCTGGGCAGGGCGGGCTTGTGTACCTGGCATGAGAGTTCCACGTCCCCAACAGGAAAACGGCCTGCTCCTGGAGGGCTTTCCCCGGTGACAGCAGTGTTCCTGGGCCCTAGCCAGTCTTAAGCCCTTCCCATTCCCTCGCTCCGGGCACAGCCTGCTTCCCAGGTGCAAAGAGGTGCCAGTTGGAGGAGGTGCCACACGTGTGGCCAGCTGAGCGTTCATCTGGGCGCTTTGGCGGACAGGCCGCAGCTGACTGCAGTGAGAGCTGGACCACGTGATAAAAGGCAGTAATGGGGGATCAGAGAATTCAGGTAAACTCATCCCGTTGCTGGCTCTCAGCGGCTTCAGACGAGAGGCTTCCACTTGGACTAAAATGAGCATGTTTAATAGAGAAGCCAGGATAGTAAGTGCAAGGCCTGTGGAGGGAAATGAACAGGTGTATTTAGGAAAAAAAGTAGATCTTTGAATCTATTTTTAACTGAATGATTTAAACCCCAGTAAGTTACTTATTTTTGACTGGGCAAATTGAAAAAAGGATTCACTTCTACTTGTAGGGGCTAAAACTGGAGCCTTTGGGCACATAGTTAATGCTCAGTAAGTATTTGCTCACAGTGGACTCGAAGATTATTGTGTTGCTCCAATATGAAATTTCTAGAGTTCAGCTTATTATTATTGTCTTTGGAAAGCTAGTAAGCAATCTAATAATTACATTAGAATTAGCAATTTAAATAAGAAAGAAATAGGGGTTTTTAGTCTAGATTTGATTCAGAGACTATTTTGATGACCAGGTTGTGTTTTGGTTTCTGTGTGGGTTGAGTGTCAATGTGTCTCCATTATCTAACTGTTGGGGAGGGTGGGCGGTGATCTGTGTTTAATTCAAGTGTGAGACACAGGACACAAGTCTGCTTTCTTTTGGAAGTCAGGTTGTCTCTGGGAGTCGGGGTCATGTCTGGGACTGTGGCGACGTATCTCTGGCTTTCCTTTTCCGAGCCCGAGCCACACACTTCAGCACTGCTTCTCACTTTTCTCCACCCGTGTTCTGTGTACTTTCAAGTCTGGATGTTTTCCTATGAGGCTGGACTATTGCTCACAAAGAACTTGTCACCTGAGAAAAGGCTTGAGGGATTCCCCCTCTGCTTTAACATGGTCCGCATTTCAGTAAGTTTCAGAACCTTTGAAAGTAAAATGCACCTATTAAGACTTGTTACCGGGAACTGTGCAGGTGGCTGGTTTTGTTGAAGGAGTTAGAAACTGCTCCCTTCCCTCCCTCTCCAGAATAACCGCTGAGTTCCACATTCACTCGTCCTCTTACTTTTAGAATGAGCTGGCTGTAATAGTTGGTTAAGATAAGATCTAAAGGCGTTATTCTAAGAAAGCCCATTTCAACAGAAACATAGTTAAGTATCTTGAACTACACAGATATGCCTTTGACGCCGAGCTGAATTGAGCATTTTCATTTTCTGTAAGACTGGGCAAAGAGAAAAGGAAAAGAATGAACTTTTTTCACTCCCCCACTCCATTAAAAGTTTAAAAACAAGTGCAGATATTCTCACATTCCTGGAAATTCTGTACTGTGCCGTTTAAATGTCTCCGAGTGTGTAAGTGAGACAGGGCTTTGCTGTCTCAAAGACTTTCCCGGCGAGACCTCGAGGAGTCTGCGTTTCTCTAACATCCCCCCAACCCCCACCACCAAACACACACCATACACACACCTGTCTTGGTTAAATCCACGGTCCTTTTAAGATAAGTTTAGGACCCTGCAGGCACAATTTTACAGTAAGACACAGCCCTGATTAAAACATTGTGTGGTACCTATTAAGACCTGGGTCCCTTTACCCTTTCAATAAAAGTCTGGATTTTTTTGTTCCACAACTTTGGTAAGAGTCCATACCAGAGTCAGGGTGTGCACCGGATGCCTGATCTAGGGGAGGAGACTCAAGCCAGGTGAGTGGGAGTGACTTCTGCAGGGCAGGGCCAGGCTTGTGCCAAGGTACCTCATTTCCTATTCCAAGGTCTGGCCACCATTTAACCCCCCACCCCCAGAAAGACCTGCCAATGAGGAAGAGCAGCCTTTCTGTCCTGGGCTGGGGTGGCACGAACTCCTTGGCGCTGAAGGAACCATCAGCTGGAGTCTCTTTTGATAGTTTAATTTAGTGGCACTGTTTTGCTGGTTGACGTTTTTAACTTTGTCAGAAGTAACGGATTTAACCAGTTCTTCTGCTTTCATCTTGGCATCTTAGCAGTCTTCGAAAAACATCAACAGTAATGAGGTGACGTGGAATATTCTCACAACCTGCCCGCCTGGGACCCTCTGCTTTTCGGGTTTGCCACACTCGGCACTTCTCTGCACTTCTGGGGCTCTCCCCCTGGGTTTTGGGTAGAACTCTGTTACTGTTAGCGCTGCCCTGTCGCCGAGACCCAAAGCAGGAGAGAACCACTTTTCTGAAACTGTCAGATGGTTCGAGTTAAAAAGCAAGCTATGACTGTGTTACAGCCTGGGAAAAGTGAAACAGCGTGTTTCAAACTTGCCACAAGGTAGAAATTGTCTTGGCTGTACAGTTGAATTTGGTGAACAATTTCCGATTCTCAGCTAATGGCACCCTCCCCGGGGAAGCAGCTGTCAGGAGCCCACTGTCCAGACTATTTCTGCCCCTAGGCCCCCTCTTTCTCACCTCTGTCCCCCATGGGGAATATATATACATCTGTCCATAAGTAAGGAAACCTCCCTTAGAATGCCGCTGCCTCCTACTTTAGAATCTTAAGGTGAGAAAGCAGAGGTAGCCCTTTTCTTTGTTTTAAAATGCTTTCTTGGAATCCTTTGTGTCTGCTCACGGGACGGCAGTTGGGGGTCTTTTAACAGTAGTAAGGAACTACTATTTTTATTTTCCATTTTGGTATTTTAAAAAATCTATGCTTGTCATTTTGGGACCTTTTTCTGTAGCGTCATTATTTATTAATAACCGCACTTTAAAGATGCCAAGGGGATTGAATTACCTGTAAACAGCAGATATCCTAGCATCATTCTGATGTACTTTTGTGGTTATTTTAGAATTTCAGCTTCTTTGAGTGTTGTTGATCAGACTAAGAGAACTGGTCATGTCCAGGGCACCCTCGGGGTGGACTGTGGTTCTCAGGGAGGCTGGGGTGGCGGTGATAGACTGTTGGTAGCACATTTGTTTTCAGCAGTTCCCAGATGCAGGGAGTTTGCAGGGTGGTAATGGAGTTTTGGATTATAACCCCTCTGAGCACTGGTGGGGCTTAAAGTACTGCTCCAGATTCAGGCCTGGGTTTGCCCCTTTGGTCTGTTCATTGTCTGTGTCATTTAGCCAGGACATATATTCAGCTACCTAACAAGCATACAGCGGTGGGAGGGCTTCAGACTTGGCGCATGCGTAGGGTTCCTGGTACTTTACACCCTTCCTTGTTGCCGTCTCAGCACACTTGTTCTGGTCACAGGTTGATTCTTACCACGTCAGGGCAAGGCAACTTCTAGAAGTTTCTTCCTTGGGTCTCCTCTAAGGAGCAAGGAGACTTTTTCAGGAACCCCATACTGGACCCCCTCGCATCTTCCCTCACCAGAGAACAGACGAGCAGCACCAGGACTGGCTAACCCAGCCGGGAGTGTACTCTAAGGGGGGTCAGAGCAGAGCCGGGTTAGTCTCCGCCGAAGCAAATGGCTCCAGGAAAAGAGAAGACATACAGTGGGGATTCTTCTAGAAAGGACGAGCGAGGCCAGAAATGCATGTTGGGGTGACAACAAAGATGCTGACTCAGCCTGAGTTTCCTCAGTTGTAAGATGAGGACAGCAGCACTTCATGAGATGATTGCGGGAGCCGAGTGAGTTAGTACTATACAGCACCTCAGAGGTCCGGTTACATAACAACTATTCAATAAGTGGTAGCTATTGTCACAGTATTGAAAGCATTACAGTTTATCAGCATTGTAATACATGTTAAGTTTAAAAAATGATCATAAAACAGTGGAGTTGATGATCATTATGTGCCTAGGTAACCAACTACAATCTGAACTGGATGCAAAGCTACCCTTTGGTCTAGATCGTTTGGGGCTGGTCACTTGTCACATTGAGCCATGAGCATTTGGGGCTTTCAGGATGGCACTGTCACCAGAAGTATGGGCCACGAGATAGGTTTCAGCTAGGAGGAGCTAGACAGAGCAGCTAGCCAAGAAAGAAGGCAGGGCGCTGATTAGGTTGTAAGCTTTATTGGGGTTCAGAGCACCAGAAAATGCCTTTGACAGAATCATAGGAGCAAAATGACCACTTCCCCCCATACTCTGGGGACCCAGGCACAGTTTTGCTAGCTAGATGGTTTTATGAGGAAAGATTAAAGCGGTGAAACATGGATTGGTATAACTTGGCTAAGTGACAGCCGTGGGGCCAGCTGGGTTAGAACTCAAAATAAGATCATAGTCTCCAAATCCTGGGAAGTCCTGGGAAACAAGAGAGAAGTGTTATTTGGGGCACAGTGGGGGGAGGGGTGACAAGATGAAAGGCAAACTAATTAAAACACACTCATCCTTGCCAGAATTAAAAGCTGTTACCTCCTTGGTTTTCTAGCTATATTATTCAGTCATTTGCTAAATGTGGCTTCTGATACGTCAGCCGATGGATAACCTTTATATTGCTGTAAAATGGGTGAGCCTCTTTGGGGCACACAAATCCATCTTCCGTTCTTCGGTGCCTTACCTCATTTCAGCCAGCTCAGAATTAAAAGCAGGGAAGAGAGTGCTGAGGCTTTATGATAAGATTATGTCTTCTCACCCACATTTTTGTTGAGAGTTGGTTTTGTTTCCTAATAAGTTGTAAATTCCTCTAAGAAATGGTGTCCACTGCATCCCCCGTCATACTGTTTAGTGGAATGACGTACGTACTCTGTACATGTTTGCCAAGAAGGTGCTGAAGGCGTGAACCAACTATATTTTAAAGGTAACATGGTGCTCATTTTGTGCTCAGATAACAATTTGGTGTTTCATGCTTTTATACCTGCACAACTAATGCACATGTTACTTTGTGCAGACAGAACGTGGTGTTGTGTATTTTTTTTTAAAAAAGGATGATTTAAGATTAACTTGTGGGGGGCATTTGTCCTAGGATGATCACCAAATATGCTCCATCAGAAGCCACTGGAAGTCCCATCTTTATGTGTTCTAATAATTACGTTAATAATTTCTGATACTGATTTAATTTACTCATATCTTAGATAAGGTCCAAACCATCTAGATCAGGGGTTAGCAGACTTTTCTCCAATCAGCCGCTTGGTAAATAAGTTTGGTTTTGTGGGCCATATGGTCTCTGTCATAACTACTGAGTTCTGCCTTAGTAGTGTGACGATAGCCACAGATAATATTTAAACGAAGGAACGTGGCTGTGTTCCAATAAAACTATACATGGACACTGAAATTTGAATTTCATATATTTTTCTTCTTTTGATTCCTACCCCCCCCCCAATCATTTTTTAAAAATGTGAAAATCATTCTTAACTTGTAGGCTGTCCCAAAACAGGCCCTGGGTTGTAATTTGCAGATCCAAGTCATCTACTAAGTGTGATGTCAGCAGAGGAAGTGGTCTATGTAAAGAGCATAATTTTTAAAAATCAGAAGTAGGCAGGAGAATGGCTCGTGTATCACCATTTGCACAAATGTCTATTATGGCCGTAATTCCACTGGTTCTTACTATTTCTTTTTCCATGGGCAATACGTGTCCCCTGTGAAGGCAGAGTTCTGGCCCATTCTTCTCTGTACCCCAAGGGTCTAGTGCCTATGAATGAGTGAACAAAAGAATAAAAGAATCCACCTAATGTACATGTCACAGTAGGTGCTAGGTTACTGCATCACAAAGGATGAAATTTCTTTTGAGAAAAACTCAAAAACAGGAGGCCCACAGCACTGCTGTCAGTTTGCCTAGAGACACTGAACATCATAAATAGGCTTTGTAGAACATATGTTAGAGTGACTAGTGAAGGAGGGGTGTTTAAGTAGGGAAATATGCAAATCATTTTAGAAAGATGCCCGTTCCTACTGACTTGAGGTTGCCAGGGAATTTTGGTTCATCTCTTAAAAATGATCACTAATGATACTCTAAAATGCTAACCTCTTCTGCTTTCTGCCTTTATAGAGAGATTGCTTAACCCTCAGGAAAGGTTTTTGTGAAGAAATGATATCAAATAAGATTAGATTTTTTAAAACTAGGAACCATCTTTTTAGTGTGTTTGATACCATTATTTCTGATGATGATTTGATTTACCCTTAATTAAGTTCCAAAATTTGATAAAGCTCCCCCGAGATACAATTGCCCCCTTAAAAGTAAAGACATCCACATTTTTTTTTTTCACTTTTCTGTTTTGTTTCTCCATGGATACAGTGTAGAGAGCCAGCAAAATCCTCCTGTTAAACACCAAGAAGGGGCTGTCCTCAGTCTGGGTGGTTTCTACTGAAACAATCAAGGTGAATTTGTATATTTGAGCACAATTCATAGGCCATCCATTTAATATTCCCATATACTGATTCCCTCCCCCACTTTCTCTATGTTTGTCTTTTCAACCCATATCTTACTCCAGTGTCCGCATCCCTGGTTCTGTCAGGTTAAGCTGATGTAAGCTTCAAAGGGACAATTCAGACTTGACCAGGACACGGGCACCAGACAGTTTTGTTCCTATTATGGCCACATTCGTTTAGCTGTTGTGTTGTGATATTTTGACAGAGTAAAGGCTCATTGTGACAGGAGCTTAAATAAACAGGAATTGGACTCATACCCCATTTCCAGGAAAAATGGGAACAGCAGGCAGTATCTGATGTAATTAAAGTGTATTGAACCCTGAACAAAGTCCTCAGTGTAAATCCCCATTTGGCCCTTACAACCAGCTGGCTTAGAACCGGTGATATGAATTGCCTGCTGGTTGAAAGGTCTGTGGCCCCTCCAGGGTCATGTAGAGTATATGGCGAGCCTATTAGCGATTTCCTTGACAGCAATTTTAGAAGGATACTTAGATGCCAGCTAGTCTCCCCTCCCTGAGCCCCAGTTACCTTGTCTACAAAATGGACATAGTTTTGCTTCCCATGTGGGACTGATGTTGGTTGGGCTTTTAAAAAAAAAGTTATTACTATTATTTAGTTTTTTGGGGGGGGTAATTAGGTTTATTTATTTATTTTTAGAGGAGGTACTGGGGATTGGACCCAGGACCCTGTGCACACTAAGCATGCGCTCTACCACTTGAGCTATACCCTCCCTCACAAAAAAAAAAAAAAAAAATTAAGTACAGTATTTAGCAGTTTCTCAGATTAGCAGATCCTCTAGAAAGTGACTCTTGCTGCTGCTGCTTCTCTTTTCCCCAGCAACCCCCCCCCCAAAGTCTTAATTAGTAAAAGAATTCTTTTTTATCAGATTGAAATCTTACCAGACAGCCTAGTTCATGTTTCATGTTGTTGGGGACTTTCTGGGATATTATTTCTTACTTGTAAAATAGTTGAGCTCTTATCTCAACCCATTTATTTTGTAATTTTTTTTCACAAATGACTCACTAGCAAGCCTGCGAGAATAATTTCCAGATTTTCACATTTCTCCACCTTGATACTTATGTCATTCATGTATATGTGTGTATTTATATTTTTATTTTTATTTTTTATATATATATATATATATACACACACACACACATACGTTTTCCCTGTTTAATCTACTTCGATTTTTGAGTTGCTGGTTTTGACATATTTATACACATAAATATAATACACATGTAATTTATAAATCAAAAGAAACAGGCAGTGACATTGGATTTATGTTATATAAATATGTCAACTGTCTCTTCGCGTCACTGTGACTTTTCTAATGCTCTAAAATGTTTCTAAAGCTGTAAGTGTATAGTCTTATGTTAGATCCCTTGACTTCAAATGGATGTTTGTTATTCAACCTAAATATTATTCAGCCAAATTCAATTCTCTTTTATCTGGATTAATTTTCTCTTTCTTCTGAGGGTGATCTTATATACAAATTGCTGACATATTTAAGATGGTATGAGTAAGAAAACTGACTGGTACTTTGCAGAATCATCTGGTTCTAGGTGATAATGAGAGTTAGGGATCTTTATTTCCTAAAGATCCATTAGCCTACCTCTTAACCACTCAACAAAGAATATTAGCATCCTTAGACAGCATTTAAAATTCAGGCGTATCCGCCCTTCCAGTTCCAAGTTGGAATAGAGTTGTCTTCCACTGGGGAATAATTTGTCTCTATTAATTGAGAACAAATGTGCATGGGTGTTTTAATTACACAGTAAATTAGGAGAATATAAGATGCAGAATATGTGGAAGCCAAGAATTCAAAACCAGCAACTCAAAAACTGAAGTAGATTAAACAGGGAAAACGTCTCAGCATATGTGTGCAAGCAGGTCCCAAGATAAAGAAGGGGAAGAACAAGATCTAGACCAATTATTCGGGTTTTACCAAAGCTCCTTTCAAGCTGAACGATTCTGATTTATGGTTCTAAGCCATCGTTGGCTGGATGTGGCAGGTGGGAAGAAACCATATTCATCATGGGGTTACTTCAAGATGTCTGGCTTCAGCCAGTGGCCCTTTTAGGCATCCAGTGAAAAATAAGCGTTGCGGATTTCTTACGTGAATTTAAGTGTTAGAGAACTCCCAGAGCAAGTATCCAATCTCCATCCGTGGGGCTCTGAGAGTATATGCAAAGTCATGTGATTGTGAGCACCTGCGGGGAGAGTCCAGAACTTTACTTAGAGTCTCACTGGAGTCCATAATCCTAAAATGTAGGAATTGGAAGCTGCTGCTTGAATGATTTGTTGACTTCGTTCTCTTGTTATTTAAGATTAACCACAGTTGCCTTCTCATAAAGTGTTACAGTTTCTTTTTTGGGGGGCGGCGGAGGACGGGCAAGGGGCATTAGAAGGATTTTTTATATCTTTTTTTGTTTTAATTGCCCTGAGCATATGAGCGTTTATTGTAAGCTACCTTAAATCTTTTTTGGAAGCAGGTGGGATATGACAAAACATATGCCTTCCCAAGATCTTGGAGTATTGGATGATTGATTACAGGGTGAGAGAGGAGAGGATGTAGGCATTCCCTCAACCATCACAGGGGACAGAAAAATCGTCGCCAGTTGCTTGTTCTATGGATGGTGGCTGGGAAAAGTCTTCTTCAGATGAGAGGCTCAGGGAGGGAGGAATGAGACTTTGGTTGACCTCCGAAGTGAAACTAAGATAATTTCTGCCTGCCCAGCACAGCACAGTGGAGGCTAAGTACTCAGATTACTTACCCTGTTTTTAACGCTTCCAGTAGGGGTTGGGTTCTTGCTCCTGCTGGTTCACCGTGTACCCCCACGTGGACTTTGAGCTCCTGAAGAGTGAGGCCACTCGCTCCCTCTCTGCTGATCACAGCTGTTCCTTGGGCCGTGCCTCTCACGCAGCAGGCAAAGGGTGGTTCAAGTTAGCGATCAGGACAGGAACTGCCCGTGAACCTAACGCTGTCTGCTCTGTGGGGGATCCAGAGAGCACTGTGGGGTGGTTTGTGGTGAATGTGTCATCACCTTCCAGAAAATCTCAGAACATGTGCCAGCACTCAAGAGATAGACATCCCCTTCTAAATAGAGGTGACCGAGTTTAAGTCATAGTAGTGGATTGCTGACAATTATAAGATGCAGTTGCGTATTTGGCATATAAACATTTTCTCAGGAGACACTGGTGACCCTGGATAGGTATCAAGTATAACTTATGTGTTTAAACCCTGAACCGACTGCTAGATCTCTAGGCCACTGGATGCAGAACATTTTATCCCTTACGGGCAAGTGTATCTACCCCTCAGAATGGCTTATTTCCTAGTTTTTGTGCATTAAGCACATCTGTGTATACTTGTGTCTGCCTTTTCCTCTCCCTCAAATCCTAAGTGGAATTAATCACTTACTGTGGCCTCTTTAAACAAGACAGAACAGATCTCTGCTTAAAGCTTAGGTGGTTCCTTTATAACAGTCCTTGGCTCAGGTAGCCCATCTATGGCTCAAAAACACGTCCCATAAATGTCTTGAAATCGGCTTCCAAGTCATCGAGGCCGTCCTCTGTGAAGGCTCGTGAAGCAGTGTGGAAGAAGGAAGAAGGAAGAATTCTAAGGAGGGGTCAGAAGGTGATTCTTTTTTATTCCCCAATGTAAGTTTCACTTTCCCCGAAGAGGATGGTGGAAACTCCCCCAGGACAGTGCCAGGTGGCAGAAGGGCCGATGGTGAAGTCCACATGGGAGCACGAGACGTTAATCATTAAAAAGCTGTCGGCCTCCCAGCCTCCCCTGGATCGATGCCTGTTTGCTTTGACAAGCTTGGGCCCACTCCTGGCCCTCATACCAAGGCTTGGCTCTTCTTGTTGACGAAGCTTTTCGTCTGCCTCCCTTGTGATCCCTGGTTCTGGGCCGGCTCCTGTGGGTGGTTCACATCCTTGGCTGTCTCTGCAGGCCCTGGCCTGTCTCTACCTTCCTCCTGTGCGACCGGCTTCAGGCCCAGGCCCCGGAGGGTGCAGAGGGTGCTGGGATTAAGCACGACATTGGGTTTATGTTCCTCTTTCCTGTGTTCTAGTGTTCCGCGTTCCCTTCTGCTGGTCCTTGCTTGGAGCATTGAAGTCAAGTACAGAAAACATTACTTGGGCTTCGATGCCAAACGGGAAAGAAAAAGAGGTGTGTCAAAAGTGCCTCACACACAACTCCAGATTAAAATGGACTCCTGCTAAACCCCAGTCACACTTTTTAATATTCGAGTGCCGTCTCCTCAAGTGTGACATGGGAATCTTACACTCGACCAACACGTGTCAAATACTCTGTGACGCTAGACTCTTAGGGGTAAGTCCAGCACCTAAAAGAGGAGGATGGGGTCCCCCAGATCTATTAAACTTGGCCCCCTCTGTCTAAATGGCCTCTGAGGGGAAATCCTGGAGTCCAGCTTGGGAAAATCTCCAGTGTATCTAAGTGCTCAAATGAGCTCACAGAGAGAGGGCTGCTGATTTGTTTGAGGAAAGTGATGTACAGGGTTGGGAGTAGAGGGTCAATTTCTTTCTTTCTTTTTTTTTTTTTTTAATTGAAGTACTGTCAGTTACAGTGTGTCCATTTCTGGTGTACAGCACAATGTCCCAGTCATGCATAAACATACATATATTCGTTTTCATGTTTTTTTTTCATTTGCAAATCTCAGACTAAGGGTCAGTTTCTCACTTTGCCAACTTGCTAACTACACGATCGTTGTTACTTGACTTCTCCAATCCTCAGGTTTCTCATTAGTAAAGTGGGGACAATAACATTGCTATCTTTGTTGTTGCTGTCATTAAAAAATCAGTAATAGTTGTACTTTGAATTTGGGGGAGTAGATTTAAAAATAGAAATAGCAGCAGTAATCAACATTGCCTGTTCTTGTAACGTGTATGTTCTTCCTTGGGAGGCATTCCAACCATGGTCTGAATTTTTCCAGCTCAAAAGTCATGGAGCGGTTGTCTTTAAACCTGTGGTGTGTGTCATTTCTAAGAAGAGTCTTAGATGCACCATAGTTGTAGCAGGGCAAAGCTGTCATCTCATGAATTTTCATTTCTTCACATTCATCAAATGGGAAAGAAATACCAAATCGATCGCTGTAAAGAGTAGAAAGAGAATGGTTCAAAATAACCCAGTTTCAGGACAACCTACCGCCCTGGGGGAATTCTACACTCCATACTCATTCCCTTTCTTGTAGTTAAAGGTAGAATTGGGGGAAGGTTTAACTAATAAAAACGAACGCACACCCCTGATCTCCCTTATATCCATTACATCTCCCTTATATTCCTCGTTCAGAGATGAAGGGAGTTTCTGAGAAATGCAATTGGAACTGAGCAGCCAAGAGATAAGAGAGAGTCACCTAGGGGACAGACAGCAGGGGGAGGCCAGACAGCTTGGTGAGGTTTGCAGCAGGGACCTGCCGGGGCCTCAGTATAGGTTATCCTGCAGCCAGAGCAGCAGTGACACTAGGAACACGAGGCCTGAAGTACCGGCTGACCATCCAAGGAGATGGGGAGATGGTACCCTAGCTACCCACTTCCTGGCGCATGGGAAGATATTTCACATGGCAAGTTAGAAACAAAATTCATTGTTGTACACGTAATAAATATCAGCGGTAAAAATAAAAATCACCCCTCCGGCCACCCCTCACCTGTTCCTGTGGATTGTGATCTGTGTGCCCTGTGAGCGTCCTTTCTTTTGCAGGAATATCCTTCCTAACTTCTTTTACCCAATGTTCTACTGTAGGCAGTTTTCCATTCTATTAAATATACGTCTATAACCTTTTTCTTTCCCCTGTATGTGACTGTGGAGTATTCCTTGGCCTAGATGGACTATAACTTATTGAGGAACTTATTGTTGGTCATTTGGTAGTTTGCAGTATGCTGTAATTGGTGCTGTGATTATAATAAACAGAGCCATTTTTTTTTATAGACCTCCCAATTCACTTTTGGCTATTTCTCCATAAAAGACCTCCCAATTCACTTAAAAAGAATTTTTTTTTTTTTGTGGGGGTGGGGGCAGGTTGGAGGGAAGTTGGAGGTAATTTGGTTTATTTATTTAATGGAGGTACTGGGGACTGAACCCAGGACCGCATGCGTACTAAGCTGTACCCTCTCCCCTACTGGAGAGTTTCTAACCCAGTGAATTCATGTTCTAATGATTCCCCAGATGCTCCATATTTTCCCAGAATCACTTGAACGCTGCATGCCCAGGGCTAGGAGTAGACCCCAGGCCATCTGACTTTATCGAATGTAGATTTTGTTACATCAGCAGAGCTTGGTCAATTTTTGAGTGTAGACAGTTTCCTATCATTACTCATACCAGCCCCAGGATAGGCTCTGGGGATGTAAAAGGCGGGGCCGAGGCTGCCCTGTCCCATTATAGACTCACAGGGAAGAGACCCAGGAGACTGGGGGTAGATAAATATCTCAAGTGTGCAGGTGCTGCACGAGCATCCAGGGAGGATGAAGAGGACAGTGTGATTCACTGGGGTGAAGACGACTTAATAAAGGGAGTGAACCCGGAGCTGAGTGTAAAGCAGTGGGGAATTGGGGTTTAATGGGTCAGTGCATCCCCCAGGTTAAATCTGATAGTTTTGGACATTAATGGGGAGAAGGAGGCAGTGTGAGGTGGCGGCAGGATCACAGGCTGTGGAAACAGTTTGCTGCTGTTTGTGTCCTGACTGGTAGAACAGCACAGTGAGCCTCGGCTGTCCCGTTCGGGAACAGGATGATGATAAGCATTGAACGTGTGGCGTGTGGCATTGGGACTGTAGGGCGGGCACGGGGTGGGGCAGGGTCAGTGGCAGGCAGAGATGGTGGGTGTGGTAGTGGTGGCACTGACCGTGCGGGTGACACCCAGGGAGAGGCTGAGACTCAGCCGCTTTGACAGTTCTCACCTGTGTCACCAGTCGGACGGTGTGCGGCTTAGAGCTATGATTTCCACCTTGGGTTTCCATTATAAAATGAGGGGGCCCCTGAAGAAAAGGGACAGTGGGTTTGGTGTGTGAGGCTTTCCAAAGGACCCATTCTGGGATAGCGGAGGATTTGGTACGAGGGTGTGGAATGGATTAGAACAGAGCCCTTCTGTGCCAGCTCTCTTAGGAGGCCTTTGTGAGGTGTGGGCTGAAAAAAGGTTCATTTACCATCAGCTCATTCTGCGCTGTGTGTGGTAAGGGCCTCAGTTTACTGCCGCTGTAGCACCAGCTTGCACGGCGTGTTGCTGTTTTTGCAGCTGCTCCCTCCCTCCCCATTATGAATCCAACCTGTTGCCAGGTCCCATTGCCGCTACCCTAGGTCCAGCCTTCCTTCCTGGAATTTGCTCAGACCACTGGTTGTTCTGAATGATGAGCCCAGCCCAGGGTCTTTTCTCCCTCCCTTGGGTAATAGTAGCCGAGCCTCAGAATTCAAATTTTGTGAGTTAGGCACCGATTTCCCCCTCCTGCTCTAAAACTTTCCAGTGACTTTGCATCCTGCGTAATAAAAATGCAGGTACATGGCATTTGATATTTACCTGTGCACCACCTGAATCACCAGATGTCCACATCCCAGCCTGCACCACTGGACAGTCTCTCTTGCTTGGTTTCTGCTCCCCTACTTACTGTCATGGGTGGAGGCAGGGCCTGCAGTGGAGAGTCTTCTGCAGGTGATACTAATGGAGGGAGGATTCGTCACAGAAACCAGTGAAGGCGTGAAGGAAGCAGGAAAGGGCAGGCAAGAAGCTGTGCAAAGACAGACACGAGTTCCCTGCAGGCAGACTTCAGCCTGGGGAGCTCTGCGCGGGACTGGCCCCACCGAGCATCCCACCTTGAGGCTAGAAGGCGGGACTTCAGCTCCCGGGATCAATCAGTCATTGGCTGCAGGCTGCCCTCGGGTGGGGGAGGTAGCCATCCTGGCATTTCCGGTGGAGGTGACACTTGTAGCCCCCACTACCAGGGCAGTTCTCTGGAAATACTGGCAGCCAGTATTCCCAGCGCAGGGATGACTGTACTGGCCAAGTAAAGGGAATCTGGTCAGGCCACCGGAAGCTTCCAGTGTACCTGCCAGTCAGAGTCCTGCCGATCCTTCAAGACCCAGACAGATTCTACCTATGTTAAGCGTTCCCCGCCCGGGAGTCCTCATTCTGAATTAACGACATAATCTGCCATCTCTGCTTTTTCTTTATGCCTCATGATAGGCCTTTGCAAGGTCCACCTCACATCACTGTGCGTTGGCTTACTGTGGGGCTCCCTGCTAGACTAATGAGTTTCTTCTGGAAGGCACAGCGTGTTTTAATTCATCTTTAAGAGGCTACTCCCCAGACCCCAGGACTGTCGCTCTGTAGCTGTTTAGTAAAGGCCACTTGAATTGAAATGAGCTAGAACATTTTTCCAGGCTGGCCTAGTGCTTTGACCCTGAGGGAACGTTTCCCCAAGCCTTCCCAGTTTGGGGGCGAGGGGTTCCCTCCCGGGAACGCTAGCCTAGCTCGCTAGTCTTTTCTCCCCAGGATGCCATCGCCATTGAGATTTTACAACCCGATGTAAGGTTTTTTTCTGGGCTAATTTTTTTTCACCTCCCCACCCCAACCCGCGCCCCCGAATGTCACCCTGCTTCATCCCCCTAGCCAGCCCAAGCAGGAAGCATACTGTCATCTGCTCCCTACATGGAGCCGGGCCCCAAGGGGGATGAAGTTGAACTGAGCATCACGTCTTGGATGACACTCTGGCTGCCCCTCAGAACCTGGCCGTTGGTAAATCCTGCCTTGTGTCATTGATGTCACGGCTTCTTGGTACAGCTGTGAGAATTGTCCAGAGGACAGCAGAGACAGCTCTGACAGACCCGAGAACCGTTTCTGGCGATTGGAAAGGGCTACTGCTTTGTAGTTCATTCTAGAACTCGATTCTGAATGTTGTGTTCATAACCCAGGAGGCAAATGGAAACATTCATCCAGTCATTCACTTACACCACGGTCTTTTCTTCCTTGTGTTCTGTTTGCTGTGTGCTGGGTAGGGGGAAATGAATGAGAGGTGGTCTCTGCATTTGAGGAAGTTGCAACCCAGGGGAGGAGATGGGACTGAGACAGGCATGTCCGTAGCTTGCAGTAATCAAAGGAACCCTGGGCTGTGCACCACAAAGAAGGAGGCATTCAGGGTGCTGGTGGAGAATTTAGTCTCAAGTTCCAGGGCCCTGAGGTCACATCCCAGCTCCCTTATTCCTTACCTGTGGGACTTTGGGCAAGTAGTTTATTTTCCTTGGCTTCACTTTTTCATCCATCAAATGGAAAGAAGAATAGTACCCACCTCCCAGGGTAGTTTGTGAGGATTAAATAAGCTGATCCATGTGAAGAGGGAGCCTGGAAGAACTGGTAAATGTTCGATATTATTGTGGATATTATTCTCGATGGGCCAGTTCCTATGGAAGGGCCCCGAGAATAGGTGGTATTTCAGTGAGGCCTTGAGATTTCACAGGCAAGAGGGGCTTCCAGTGGGGAAGAAACAGGCTGAAAAAAAGAATGAGGGGATACTTTATTTGGGAATTAACATGTGGCCTGGATGTAGGATGTACTGATGAATACTTAGTGGGTTTCTGAGGGAGCTGAAGCTGTAAAATCGGCAAGGTCCAGTGCCTTCGCTGCAGGTGGTGAGCCCTCAGTAAGTATTTCCCACATCTCTTTGATCTGTGGATCTTGAATTACCTTTTTGTGTTAACATTCATTTATGTTAAAGGATGCTGTTAGGCAATGGGTCCGAATTTATTTTATTGCAAAATAAAAAAGAATTATGAGGGTACCCCCTTGAACAAAGAGGGGGTTTTCAGAGGTCGGCGTACTGAAATCTCCACTGTCTAGGGCACCAGCCAGTGCGAGTCAGGTGGGGCCACTGAGCGCTCGAAAAGTGGCTAGTTTGGCAAAGAAACTGAATTATTAATTTCATTGAATTTTAATCAGTTTAAATTTAAGTAGCCCCAGTTGGCTGTGGGCTACCAGACTGCACAGCTCCGCAGTCTAGAAATCATTGTGGCTGTCCGCTGAGGGAGTGTGCAGACATAAGGCCTTGGGTTTGGGTCGGCCTGGGCAAGGGAGATGTTTCCTCTGGAGGAGTCTGGTGCTGTCGGCCCACAAGGCAAGGACCACAAGACAAGCTGTTTGCTTTGATCCTGTTGTTTCAGAGTATTCAGGCAGTCTGTGACTCAGGGAAGCAGTGCTCCGGCAGAGGGCCTTGAAAATACGAGGCTGATTACTGAGCCCCGGGAAGCAATTGTCATAATCAGGCTCTGTTAATAAACCATAGACCACAAGCCAACGTGTGTTCGCCTCTCCCTGTCTTTCTCTCCCTCCCTCCCTCCCTCTCTCAATCCAGTGCTCACTCTGGCACAAAGTGCTCAAGAGTTATTTTTTGCCCCAGCCTCAGATTTTAAACAAATGGGAGGTTGCTCTGAAGCCCATTGAGTACAGGGGAAAACCTTACAGCCTTTATTGTGCGGGAACGGCTAATGAGGAACCGCTTGACAAGAGCTTGCTTTGTGTCGTGGCTCCTGGCCCCCAGCCAGTGGATTCGCTCGCTCGCTGGGACGACTGCATTCAGGCTGGCTGAGCTGAGCAACAGGGAGGGAGGGGGCAGAGTGAAGAAACCCAGACTTCATAAATCAGGACGATTCAGCAAGATTCCATTTGCATTGAGTCTGGGCCAGGGGCCTGAGTGCCACGGAGTGTCTGCGTGGAAGCCGACATTTTAATGATTTGATTCATTTAGGAAGAATATTTTTATGGGTTGCGTCATCAACTGTATCAAGGATGGAGTGAAGTTGTTACATCACGATGAACTTCCATCACCTTGGAGGTGTCCGCATCCTCTGGGTGGTGATTTCAGACGAGACCCTCAGGGTAATCGCGTGCAATCCTCTTAAAGAAAGCGCTCTTTAATGACTAAAGCTGTTAATCATATTAAACACACACAGCCGCTCTGGGAAAAAGTGCCAAACAAGCATAAATTTTAAAAAAGGGTTCTTGAGTTAGCTAGATGGAGTGTTTCCGGAGGGATGTTGGGTGGAGGGAGCTGTCACGGGGGAGGGCACGGAGGAGGAGGTGGAGGAAGACGGTGGTCATGGACCCGGTTATTGGTCTCCTGTGTGGGAGGCGCCCAGTCAGTGAGTGTATCGGACCGCTTTGTGCCACACGCAAGAGACTGTCCACTTCCAGGTAGTTTAAACAATTAAAGAGAATTTACTACCTCACATGAAAAGAGGTGACAAGGCAGGCAGTTCTAGGCGGGGTGTCTGGCTGTGGTATTTGGTTTGTAAATGACCAGGCTCATGCTGTCAGGGTTCCAGGTTGACTTTTTTTGTGGTGAGCTTGGTTTTTCTCCAGATTTGGTCATTTTTGACCAAATGGAGTTTTATTTCCCCACTGGAGTTTCTTCTTGACCAGTGGCGGTTTATTAGACTAACAGGGTGCCTGGGATGTGAGGAACCCCAAGTCGATCCATTTGGCATCTATAACATGGGATTTGGAGATTCTGGATCCATATTCCTTCTGAGGCATTGGTGAAGGACAGGCTCCCACCCTCACTCAGCCAGAAGCCATTCGGGGAAATTTCAGCCGTGAAGGTAATCCCCTCCCCCCACCAACCAGCCACCTATTTGGGGTTTTTTGCAGACCTCTCAGTGGAGTTAGGTTGCTGAGTCAGACCACCATTCTACTTGAGCAAACATGGGAGCCCAGTTTTCCAAATACAGAGGTTTTGTGGGGTGATTCACTGAGTTGGAGGAGCAACCCTGCTTTCTCCTTAGCCCTTGTGTTGACTAAGGCAAGAATTTATAAAAGCAGCTTCATTGACTCCCATCTGCCTGATGTTCTTACGTAAACCAGAAACAGGGAGCTTTGAACATAGCATTGTACCGTAGAGGTTGGGTTTCATTAAATATTAAATACTTGCCCTTAGAGTTGGAACCTAGTGTTTCGACAGCCCAAGTTCTCCCTGTACCTGTGGTCTTCTGTGTTAAGAGGCTATGGCAGGGGCCTAAACAATAAAAATAAAATTAAATTAAAAAGCTGTGAGTTACAGAAATATATATATTTGGATTGGGATACTCAAGACAATAGAGTTTGGATGCCTCGAGGTTGTAAGAGTGAGAGGTGACTGAGCAGGCTTTCATGCAGGAAAAAGACCTGGGTCTGAGAGATGAAACAAGGGGTGAGTGGAAATGAGGGGCCCTCATGGTGGCAGTGACGGTGCTGGCTCCGTGCCCCTCCCACTGCTGTGTGGTTGCCCGAGAGCCACCACAGGTGGGTCATAGGCCTCCTAGCGCTCACCTGCATTGACTTCTCTCCACAGTCCTAGGAAGTTTGCGGGTCTTCCTTTTAGAGATGAAGAAATTGAGGCAACTGGAGTCTAGTATGCAGCAGAGTGGATTTTCAAGCCCAGATCTGTTTCGTAACTAAGCTCCTATCCTTTCTCCCTAACGGTGCTCTCAAAGCTGTGTTCTGCTGAGGCCTGAAGAATCTCCAGGTTAGATGCACGTCTGGGATCAATTCAGGGAGAAAGGACCACAGTGGCTTGGGGACTCCCAGCCTCTGCTTCTCATCAGATTTACATCTTGCTTGTTAACGTTGTGAAGGAAAAGTTCCCGTGCTTTAAAAATTAATAATAAAGGAAGTAGAAACTCACAGACTGCTGTCCTGTCCCTCAGTGCTTGATGCCAGTTTGTATCCTTTTATCTGTGGAGGGAGAGACCGGAGGTCGGGAATAGCCCTGGGTTTTGTGAGCACCCAGCTGGCTGAGTCCCCGGGAAGTCACTGTGTCCCAGCTTTCATTCTGCAGCCAGAAGCTGAAAGGCCTGATCCCTTTGAAGAGATAGAGGAGAGCAAAGAGGGTCATCGAGATGAGAAAGGAGGGAAACGGAGTGTGACGTTCCTCGGAGGAAACTTCCCCACCGGGCACTGCCTCCAGAGCTTCTGCACTGAAGCTTAATGGAAAACCGCGTCCCCGGCCCTGTGGAAGCCCTGGGGACCTCTTCCCATGCCTGGGCCGACTTCCCCGGCTCCCCTGGCTCTCCTGGCTCTTCCATCTCTCCTTATTAGAGGCCTGGGGCTTGCTGCCTCCCTCCTCTCTTACAAAGCCAGCTCCCTCCTGCCCTGTTCCTCTGCCTCCCTGGACCCCTTCGTCCTCGCTCTTCCTGAAGGCAAGTAAAAGAGCTTTTCTTTCATTTAAGACAGTGAGCGCTCTGGGGAAACAGATGGAGGAGAACAAAACGAGCTCTCCACGACCTGCTCCTCCCGTGTGTGAGGGGGATGTGGGCTCTGATCATGGACAGTTGTGTTCCACACTGAAGGGCTTGCAGAACGTTGTGTCGAAGCGATGCATGTCAGAGAAGGCACAGGCGGTTCTGATGGGAAAGACAACCTTTGTCCAGAATCGGCGGCGGGAGGGCAAGTTTGGCTGGTGGGATGGTGGCACAGGTCCTGGGAGCTGCAGCCAGGGTTGGGTGGGTCCGTGGTGTGGGGAAGAGGGCAGCTCCAGGTGGAACTCGGCCAGGTGGTGGGGACCCCCTACTCTCCGAGCCTGTGAGCGGGAGTCTGGACTTGTTCACTGAAAACAAAACAAGAAGTGTGATGTGACACTTTCAGAATGCGGATTGTGGACAGCTGAATAAAAGCAGCAATGCTCTCTTCTTTCCATGCCCCATGCTTTTCTTCCCTCATTTGTTCATTTAACAAGTGTTTATTGATTAGTTACAACAAGCCAACCCTGGTCTAGGCACATGGGACACCAGTGCAAATAAGACCAAGAGGGACCCAGCTCTCTTGGTCTGTAGATGGAGTATAAACAAGCTAGCCGATGCTTGATTAAAATGCCCCCGAGTGACTACGGCTACGCAGAGAATTAAAGTGGTTTTATGATGCGCTAGCAAGTGACTGGACCAAGACCAGGAGGCCTCTCTGAAGGGGACTTTCAAGGTGGAAAATGAGTATAGAATGGTGCCGGTCTTGTGAAGTTTGAGGAAGAACATACCACTGAGGGAGACTAGCCAGTGTAAAGGCTCCGAGGCAGATGAGAGTCGTGTTCCAGAAACAGCAGGAAGACCAGTGTGGCTGGAGTTGATTGAGCAAGGGAAAGAGTGTTAGGAGTATTAATTTTGTATCCCTGCTGAGTGTCCTTGAGCAAGTTCCTCAACCTCTCTGGGCTTTTGTGCCCTTGCTGCCAGCTCTGGGCCTCACATACTGAATTTTGAGTGTCCTCGGATATGAATCCAAGTTCCTTTATTTTGTGTTTTCATTGTGATCATAATCTAAGAACAGTCCTGAAAGCTTTTTCTGGGTCATCATGATGCTCCAAGCCTGAGCAAAGCTGTGGATTCCATTACTGTTTATGCTGGTTTTGTGCAGTTGGATCTGGGCAGGCAGGACCACGTGTATGTTGCAGGTAGGGGTCCCCTTTTCACCCGTCAGCTTGCCAAGTTCATGCAGTCTGCTCCCAGACTCAGTAATTGGATTAGATACCATTTAATGCAGCTTTCAATGCCTCAGAACTAGCCTTATCTTCATTTGAACAAAACACCTTTTCAGATTTACCCAAGTGACTGCTTGGTAAAATCAGCACGGAGGGACTGCTCCCTGGTCTACATTTGGAGAAGCTGAAGTCTGATTATCCTGAGCATGTGAACAAAACTTTGAAGTTCTTAATCACTTTTTGTTCAACCTGCTTAATGGAAAAGGAAGTTAAAGCCCCCCAAAACAGAAAAACAACAACAAACACCCCCCCCCCCATTAAATACAGAACCCGCCAGGAGCTCTGTTTCTCTGCTCTAAAACTCAACATGGGTCAATGGGTTTTAGCAAAACAACCCGATTTCAAATGAAAATAATTTAAAATTCCTTTGGTTTTTAAAATTTTGTGTTTGTGCCCAAGGACTCACATTTCAATAAAAGTAATTTAAGTGAATGCATTTACTTAACACGTTTTCCATGTAGACCTTTCCTTCTTCATATGTGATCCATGTTAACTTAAGTTTGAGATCCACTGCTCCAGGTTACAAGCTAGCTACAGAGTATTTCAAGTGGTCCAAAATTTAGGACCCAGATGGGATGAATGCAAAGCTTTGGGATTCTGCCTTTAGCCACCATAGGAACCTTGAGAGATGAATATGGTTATTGGTAAAGGAAGAGGTCTGACAAAGGAATAGGATTTTGCAGTGAGAAGCCATTCTTTATTAGTATATCTGGGGACAGGCCCTTTGGAAGCATATTTTTGAAAATAGTTATCTTTAGAAAATACTTATCTCCATGCCTTTTTATTTTTGGATTCTGAAAGATCGATGATCTCGGTCAAACAGTGGTCTTAATATCTAGGTATTTGGATTTTCCTAGGTATTTGGATTTTCCCTCCCTCCATCCCACCCTTCTCTCCTTCTCTCCTCCCCCTCTTCCCTCCCTCCCTTACACACACATGCACACACCCCATATATTATAAATGTAGCTTTAAAGAGAATCAGTGTAGCTATAAAGATTTACCAGTTCCTAATATCTCAGTCTACCCAGGAAATGTACCCCTATAGCAATCTGCTTGGCTGTTGGAGAAGACTTTGTCAACTTGTCATGTTGCTTATATAAATATAGACGTATATATTTAAAACTCGATAGACATTTTGCCATCACATTCTCTTCTCCTCTCCCATGTCCTCAAGCCCTAATCCATTTTTGGAAAGAAGTTTTGGTGGTAGGTGGATCAGATGTGGGATATTCAAGAGTAAGTCTATCAGTTTTCTAAACAGAGATGTCTTCGACACCTTGATGGCGTGGATAAATGTTCTAACCCTTCTGAATATATGGTTAAAAGAATTCATTTGCATTCAGTTGCCTAAATGTGTCTTCAGAGCCTGGGGCGAAGTGGCAGTTGTCACTCGAGGTCCCCTCTCCTTTTGCTTGGTGCTTGCTCTCTTCCTCTTGATGTGTGAGCATTTCAAGAAAGATGTTGATTGGCTCACTGGTGGGAAAGACAGTGACTGACAGGCAGTCTCGCACTTCTCAATGAATGACAAGATCATCCATTTGGCCAGCTTTCCACCCTCCTGTTGAACACAGAGCTACAGCCAGAGACCCATCTTGAGAGAAGCATGTCAATATGGCTGTGTAAGCTTTGCAGTTACGAATCACTGGAAGGACCTTCATCTCTGATACACTTGCTTCAACCTCACCCCCATCACCCTGTTAGGAGCAGTTCTGGGGAATCTGGCATGGATCTAACCAGAAAAATCTATTGAGCTTGCCTCGAGTTTTTTTATTTTTCTTTCCTTTTCTTTTTCTAGTTTTGGTCTTTCTTTTTCATCATTTCATTCACTCAGCAAATACGGAGCTCCCACTCCATGTCCATTGACGGCATTACTGGCTAGTCTGTGAGTGTGAGAATCAGTGGACCATGTGTATGGTCTGTCATCGTGTCCCCTGTGTTGTCCACATTGCATAGCATGGAGTCGGTGCTGTTTGGAGTGACTGGGGGAAGTGGCTCCTCTTAGGTTTAGGTCACCTGCCTGTAGACCATCTTTTTTGAGCTTGTGTCTGGTGTCTCCGTCTTTGAGGGAGCTCTCTCTTCAGCTCAGCATCTCAGGTACTATGATACAAAACACTGCTTGGTCAGGCTTAACTCATAAACAGCACATATTGAGCACTTACTGTATACCATGCACTGCATGTGTATGAACTCATTTCCTTCTCCCAGTGACTTCCAAGGTGTAGATGTCCCAAGAGGACCCCCATTGATGAAGCCAAGGATGGAAAGGATGCAGGATGTTTCTTTAATCCACCTGGGGCTCAGTCATTTCAGTTTTTGATTTGGCCTTGGGCCTTTGGGTTATTTTAGTGGGAGCGTAACTCAAAGTCCTCAGCCTTACACTGCACATTTTAGCCCATGTCACAAGTGCTTGCTCTATAAAGAAATGGTCTCACTTTTACTTTTCTCTTAAAAAACATCCTTCCTTTGTAATGCACTGGTTTAATCTTTTTGTTTTTGAAATATCGACCAATGTGTCAAGCCCTGCAGACTCTGAGCACAGGCATCTCTTGTCATGTCTGACAGATGCTCAGGCCTTGGCCTGAGATTTCACATACTTGAGGGTTACCAGGAGGGGAGACTTGTTATGAAATTCTGTTGGATGTGGGATCTGAGCCAGTTGCCAGTGAGATCTCTCCGCCCTCCTCGATTGTCATGTTCTAAATAAGTTTTCTTGCTCTTTTGATCATCCTGATTGTTTTGCCATCCTTGTTTGTTACTTTTCCAGGGAGGCATTCCTTCCTTGAAAAGAGAAAAAAAATTAAAAGTTTAAAAAAAAATCTGAAGATTTTCAAGAAAGTTTATGTAGAGAAAACTTCAGAATTTTTAGATTCTGTGTCTCCTGAGATATAATTTACTCTGTTGCCTTTTTTGGTTTGCTCATTCATGAACACATGCATACATACGTACGTGAGTTCCACCAGATATTTACTACCCGCCGACAGTGTGCCAGAGAGTCCAGCAGTTGTCATCAAGTCGAACTTCGAATAGTTGAAAGGGCAGTGGCCTTGGTTTTATCCCATCTTCCTGGAACGAACCATTCTTTGGTGAATCACCCAAATGTCTGGGTCTTCACCTTCGAAATGAGGCCATTGTCCTAGGTGTTCTCCGTCAGCTCCAAAGGTCGAGGACGCTTATGATAAGGGGTGGGCCTGCTCAGCTACAAGCAGCAACATCATTCATATCAAGCCATTCAACAAGGAGGAAGTTGCCTTCTCAACCCAAGGCTCCGCTGGACAAATAACACGCCCTCTGCTGCCTCTCGGCTTTGACTGTGGCAGTTACTATGAGAGGGAGCTGTTGATAAGCCAGAGAGACGAACGTTTGCAGGTCTTAGCCTGCAAGCAGGACCAACTACATGATTTACAGCGTCCAGCACAAAAGGAAAACGTAGGCTCCTAGTTCTAAAATTGTTAAGACTTTTGAGGCACAGCAGAGCATTAAGCCAAGCTTGCGACCTTCCTGAGAGTACCGGGGTTCTGTGTCGCAGCCTGGGCCACATACTTCTGAAGCCAGACCACCCTGCGAATGAATCTGGTGGAAAGACAGAAGTGTCTTTCTATTCTGTAAGCAGATTAAGTGGATATGCTACTGTTTCACAAGTGTATAAGTTATTTTTGTTATTATTGCTATAATTATTATTTTAAATGACACAGCTCCCTCTGCCCATCTTCTCTTATGAGAGTATAAACCCCCTGAGACAGGGATTACAGTTTACTGAATTTATGATTTCTGCCAGCCGGATAACTGGCATGAAAATCTTTGTTGAATGCAGTGAATGAAATGTTTACTTGTAAAAAGAAATTCTGATTTTTTTTTTCCCCAAGAGACCACTTCTTCCAGTGAAATGGGTTTTAAAACTCCACTTTAAAGATGTCAGAGTAACATTTAAAATGGTGTGTGTGGGAAGTTAAGACAGACAGCTTGGTGAACTGCTCGGACTTAGAACCGAGCCTATGCCGTGGAAAGGGGAAGGGCCCTAAAACAGTGAGAAGCATTTGTTTTGGTTTTGTTTGATACCCTTTGGATGCAACACAAATCAGTGTTTTTGTTGCTAGTTGGCACTTCTTAAAAGTTGGTAGCCGGATGAGGTAGAGCTGAGGCAATCAGCGAATGAAATTTACAGGCTTGCCGCATTCATAACTCTGCATTTATTCTGTGTGATACTGTAAATGTGTGTTATGTCTCTCGTTATTACATATCCCAAACGTGGCAGAGAATCCAAAAGAGGGCTCATTGAGGGAGTTACAAATTGCACGTATAAACCAGTGGACTTTTGAGTGTTGATAAGGCCTCCGAGGTGAGATTGATGAAATACATTATGATGTTCAGGGCTTTAGTTGCTCGTTTTCTTCTAGAATTTTTGGCAGGTCTTTAACCAAGAGATATCAGCAGTGCAGTTATTTTCGATAACCTGGACTCTCTAGGAAAATTTAGAAAGCCATCCAAGCAGAAGGTAAATAAAGATGTTTATAGGTAATGCCTTTTCTAGAAGCATTTTTGTTGGTCTCTAAACTGATGGAGTTGAACTGTCCACGCTCTTGCTTTTCGTCATTCTGTTTGACCTCCTGTATTGTCACCTCGGCTTCAGTGACCCTCCTCCTTCCCTCCTCCTACCCCAGTTTTTTAGAAGGCAGTTGTATTCATGAGCTAATGCACTTAGGTGTTTGAATTTACTTGGTAATTTTGGCAATTAATGACTTTCTATGGATTCAAGTCTTAGGCACCCCCCCTTCCATCCCTGCACCTAGCTGTGACTCTGCATTAGTGATGAAGCCTGAATGACGACCTGGCATACCGTGTACAAGAAAGTAGGGGAAACTTGTCTGAAGAGCAGTCAGTTAGGTGAGCATTGATGTGGAGGCCCTATCAGGGGTTTTCCCTGGTCTGTTTTCCACAGAATTCACGTGGGTCCTGATCCCTAGGGTCACAAGCTGGAAAGCAGTGGTTTTGGATCTTTCTAAAATACTTTAAATAAAAAGGAGTTCTACCACCCAAGCGATCTAAAGAGCAAGATCAAGTGTGCCGTGACAGTTGCACTGGGACCGTGCTGAGGTTTTAGACTGTGTTCTTGGGAAGAGGCTCACAGTTGCCCCATAGAGTGAGTGTCAGCGTGCTGGAGTGCAAAGGAGACGGAACCGGGAGCAGCCTGCCTGGGGTCTAGTCCAGGCTCTTCTGTGGTCTTGACTTAGACCTGAGGCAGCTTGATAAACCCTCTGGGTCTCAGTTTCCCTAACTTTGAAATGAAGAGGCTCAAAGAGACAACATGGGACACGGCTGTTGTAGGACACTGGGGATGAAAGCAACGTCTTGTTTTTAAGCAATGACAGATAGTCTCATAGACCTAGAGTCACGTGCTTTTTGTAACTGGAAGAGGCTGTGAGGTTAGGGTTTGTCTTTTTGAGAAAAGATACTTTTCAAACTTCTGCTCCAGTTCTGAAATATGCCACCAGGCCTCCCCATGCACTGATAAGTTGTGGTTGGTTACTTTGGTTTGTTTTTGGGTTTTTTGTTGTTGTTATTGTTCATTGATCTATTCATTCTTTCAACACTTAGGTGCCAAGCGCTTTATTAAATGCTGTGAAAAGAATGACGGAGAGACAAACGTAGCTCCTGCCCTCATAGCTCTTACAGCCCTCTCCTGTCATGTGAGGAGGGCCACAGAATACAGCTTAGGGGGTGGGGCGTGGGGTGACATTGTATTTAGAAAATGTTTCTAAAGCATTTCCATTTCTAGCCTCAAGATATCCACTACAGCATTGGGATGGCATTGCCATAGTCCCTTCTTACCTAAAAGATTGCAAATCTATCTTTTGGGATATTTTCCTCCATGGAAACATGTCTCTACATTCATAATGAAAATCATTTTTGTCAAAAAGTAACAGAACCCTTGCTTTTGAGTTTTTCTTGAAGTGGGTTGCAGACTTGTAGGCATCCTTTAATGAGCCCATCACGTGTCAAAAATTGGATACATTTCAAGAGCCATTATATGCACTATTAATGACGCCTATCTGTGATCCCCTTTGAACCAGCAGACACCAGTATGCAGAATAAAGGGATGTTGATTTTGCCTGATCTTTCTCAGGCTTGGGTTAGGTTTTGTGTCCTCCTGACCCACAGCGGACCAGATTTTCCCTTCTCCCCATGCCCCTCTTCCCTCTCTGCCTGTTGTGCAGATGACAGTGCTTCTCTGGATTTCCTCCTTACTCTACGTGCCTTGGCCCGTAGTGATAATTACCTCTCTCTGAAACACCTGATGTAACCATGGAGGCCAGTGTGAGGTCAGTAGTACCCACATGGCACCGTAATTACTGGCAGCTGCTGATTGTCTTTGTGCTCAGAAGATTTGGAAAGATGTTGCATAAAGACGTAAACAGATAATTTCCTTTTAGCTTCAGTTAACAATAAGACCTAAAGGGGTTCCACTCGTTTAGCATTTTTTCCATTGGTTTTTTATAGCAGCCAAAGATACCGCCCACTGCCACCCCCATGCCTAGGGTACTACTCTAGGGGGTAGCTGATGACATACAAGTAAAGCAAATGTCTTAATTGTATGTGAACCATATAGATCAGATCAGCCAGTTCCTTGTGTGTGTTCTAATAGCTCTAGCCCAGTGCCATGCACAGAGAGGGTGTTCAGTAAGTATGTCACCAATACAGTAGAAATAGAGAAGAGAATTGTTCTTGCATCAGGCTGTATGAATTACCTAGGTATTTCTTAAAATGCAGGTTGTGATTCAGTAGAGTTAAGGCAGAATCTAACGTCCTGTGTTTCTAACAGCTCTCGTGCGACACCAGCTCCTTTGATCCCAGAGCCTCCTGAGTGCAAGTCAGGCAGGGCTGGGACTGTTTAGCTAGCTGCTCTAAGGCCCCATCTGGGAGTCCTTTCCAGTACATCAGTGATGGTGAGTGCATATCCCTGCGTTTTCCTTCTTCCTCTTATGTGGCCCCTACCACTGATTGACTGATAAGTTCATTCCCTGCGAGTCCCCGAGATGCAGCATCAGAATCACCCTCGGCAGGGTGCTCTGGGCCCCAGTTACTAACTGAGTAGACTTTTATTCCCACTCATACTTGGGGGAGGGTGGAGAGAAGAGGGACATCCTTACACTCCCTGTTGCTTCTCTAAGTCAATTAAACTTACCAATGATCCAAAGCCCCAACTAGCTTTAGCATTGAAAAATGTTACCTCTTTATCCTGTGATAAGTTTAGTGAAGATTCTTTGCAGCAAACTGTAGAAACTGAGTCTAGGTGAGCTCACCAGAAGAAGAAATTACTGAGGAGTATTGGACAGTTCACAACGTTAACAAGGTGGCTAGGACTAGGCCGGGGATACTGGCTGGAAGCTTCACTGGGACCTTCTCAGAAGCAGCCCAGATACACTGGGTGCTGGGCAGTGCCACCACTGGATCCTGAATGCTGCCTCTGATTGGCAGAGAATTCCTCCAGTTGTAGAAAAGGGGACCAGTTATTGGGCAGCCAAAGAGGTAGATGTCCACCGTAACTTTCACGCTCATAGAAAGCTACTTAGCAAAAGTTCCTAAATGAAACTAGAACTCGACTACCAACCAACTCTAGCAACCCAGCCACGTGCCCCTCTGCGCTTTTAATTGCTGTTAATTGCTGTTAGGAATCAACTGACCTCTTCAAATGGATGGCGGCATCTCCTTTCTTTAGGAAGGGAGAACTTGGGAATTGCAGGAAGGAGCGTAGGGGGCGGAGGTGCTGAGGGCTGTGTGGCTCAGGTAGCCTGCGGCGGTTTCCAGAAGACCTGTCTCCTTCCAGGAGTTGTTGCCTTTGAACCCAAATGGCTTATCTCCTCCTGCAGCAAATCCAATTGACAACTGAATGTTTGCAGTTCTACCAGGGATTTCAGTGAAACTTTTGAAGCTGCAGTTTTTGTAACTGGGGTTAGGGAAGAGAAAAGAAAAGAAAAGAAATCTGAATGAAGCGAGATAATCCTATATGGAGTGTGAGCATGTAGTTTGATTTCTTCTATCGTGAATGCTTTCCAGGCAGATGAAAAAACTTTTTGGAATGTTGAATATATGCGAACATTACAATCAAGGCTGTCTGCTGTGTCTGTGTGCTCCGACTCTCGTGTTGCTTTCCCTTTGTCATGTTCTGCTGTGCCCTATAGGAATGTGATCAGACACTCAGAAGTAGAATTTGCATTTGGGTAAATCAGGCCCAAGCTGTTTGGAGGAGAGGCTTCCCGTCTAGGGCTCAGTGCTTGGAGATGGCAGTCTCACATCTAGGTTTGGTTTAGATCATGGAAATAATGCCTTTTATTTGTCCAAACATCAGTTTACTCAGCACCTTTATATCTCTTCTTTCATGTGATCGTCACTCTAACCCCACGAAGTTGGCTGCATGGGAGTTGTTATTCTCATTTTGCCACCCAGGGAGTGATGCTTGGGGGAGAGCACCCAGATGAGACGCTTGCAGGTGGCGTCCGGGTGACGTCCTCTGGTGAAGTTGTTGGTACCCTGTCACGTGTGTGAACTGGCAGCTGTTTTCGCCCTTCGTGACTGGGACGCCCCTTTATGTGTCTCGGTGAGCTGCCCCACGAGACTTAATGAGCGGCGTCTGTAAGGAACAGCAGAGTCTTCAGATCAGAGGAGCACCTGTTCACGCTCACTGTGAAGCAGTGAGACTTTCTGAGTAGCTGCTCCCTTGTGGGTGACACTGGCCAGAGGAGTTGCTGGGGCCTGAGCGTTGCCTGAACCCTTTAGTCCCCGTTACCATTGGGAAATGCAGCCCTGCCTGGATGTTAACTTCCTAAGCTGTAAGTGCATTTTCTGAACAGAGAAAGGAAAATAGAAATCACCTTCTTGGATGTAACATGTTAGAGGATGACCTTTACCGTTGCTGCGCTCCCGAGTTCTACATATTTGAAGATACAGGTTTGTTCCAAATTGTACATCTTTTGTGTTTTGGGGTGGGAGGTGCCTGTAGAGCCCTGCTAGTGGCGGGGTCTCGCTTAATCTTTCGGAGAGGCAAGTGGGGCTCTGTTCTGCACCAGCCACTCCTGTTACTCCAGGACAGCTATGGATGAGGTATCTTAATAGCCACAGGTCTGTTCCTCCTCCCTCAAGTAGCCCCTAAGATGATAATGCCAACCCTGCTTCCCCAGGCATTTGGAAAGAGTGACTGAAGTAAAGGAAAGGCATTCGGAGTGCATGACAGCAGCTGGAAACACCCACTGCAACAACGAGTAGGAAAGCAATGTTTCCCGGGAGGTCGTGTATGATTCTTTTCCATCGTGTTTTCTTTGCCAAGTGAGAAGGTGGCCCATGCTTGGGAGATACGGCAGGGAAAGAACGCACTCGACTAGGATTGAAGAATGTGTTACTGATTGGTGAATAATTTTGCTGTTAAAATTTCACTGATACAGTTAAAACGTAAAAAGTTGATTTTTTCCGCCTCTTCTGTTCTCTCTCTCTCCCCTTCACACATTCCCAGTTCCTTCTCCTCCCACTCTTCCCCCTCACCAAATCGATGGTCAGCGTTACAGCGTTATGTGGTGTGATCTGGCCTCACATGAATCTGAGAAAAATAAACCAGAATTTAAAAACACGTCTAGACACGTAGTAAATATGTAAAACCTACATTCATTGTTTATAAGCTGTCATATTAGATGACCTTCCAAGTGACTTCAAGTCAGTCATTTTAACATGATTTGGAATTTGGACTTGAACTACATAGTAAGTGGTTATTTCTTTAAAGGTCAGGAGTCATCTTAATTTTCACTTTAACAAGCATGAAAGTAAAGAGAAGTTCTTACATTTTATTATTTTTCTATGGAGTTGAAGTCTCAGTTCTCCAAGCTTATGCAGGACAAAAACAAGGGTCTTCCCCACAGTAGAAGTAGCTGTTTTGAATTCAGCAACCTATAGCTTTTTTTTTTTTCAAGATTTTTGGATGGCTGTTATTGTCATGTTCTACTGCCATGCGCCTAATGCATCATGTCAGCGATTGTTCACACGAGTTATAAGATGCCCCTAAATGCAGTTGCTTAAAACCACAGTTTGTAACTTCTCAGAATCCTGTGCATTGACTGGCTTGTTCATCCACTTCAGTGGTGTCCACTGGGGTCACTCATGTGGCCGTGTTCAGCTGGTAGCTCAGCTGGGACACCTTGGTTCACCTCCATCCATGTAGCCTTTCTCTCCAGCAGGAGAACTTGGACTTCCTTACAGCATGGTAGCTGGATCCTGAGAGGCAGGTTCCCAGAGAGCAGAAGCAGAAGTGCCAGGCCACCTAAGGGCCCCAGTCAAAACAGACAGGGTCGTATTTGCTGTAATTCTGCTGGTTAAAGCAAATCGCGAGGCCACCTGGATTTAAGAGGAGGGGAAATAGACTTCACTTCTGGAAGGGAAAAGTAGCGTACGCATTCAGAGAAGGGGAGGGATTGATGGAGCCGTCGCGGGAGACTGGCACAGGCCTTGTGCCTGTGCGGCAAAGTCATTCCGTGTCTATTGGGCCATAGTTCTAGGCGAGGATAGGTGGAGCATCTTTGAGGCAGGAACCCGTAGTGTTCCCGTGTTCCTTACAGGACCTGGAATCGTGCCTGATGCAGGGCAGGTGCTCACAACCGTTGAATGAAGGAACATGCTGTGAAATTTTAGAAGGTTGAGTATAATATCAATCCTAGGTTAACATGGCTGAGAAATAGGAAATACCAGCTCCATGTTCGGTGTAGTGATGTCTCTTTTGTTCCACCACCTCATGCTGTTTAAAAGCCGCATCACAGGAGGCTTTGATGCTCAGAAAGGAAGTTGTTTGGTGGATCGCAGTGTTCACTGGTGGCTTCAGTAGCCTTCCTGGAAAGGGCTCAGGGCCCCCCACTGCCAACGTTCAAAAGGGCAGGATCCTTGCTGCCAGGCCCTCACAGTGTGCTCACCAAGCCGTGCAGGGGCTCCGAGCACCTGGTGGGCACTCAGTACCTGCTAAGTCAGCGAGGGGCAGCGAGTGAGAGAGGAGAAGCGAGGGGATTTCGGTGCTGTGCACACAATGCAGATACACCAGGCATGTACCTTTGGGGTGGAATGTATGATTGCTTGTCCAGGCACACCCTCGTCTCCTGTTCTCTCTTTTCTTCCTGCAAGAGACCATTCTACTGGGCAGACAGAAGGGATGTCAGTATTACATGCTCAGGAGAAGGTGCAGATACGTTCATCATGCCAGGTCCAAGGAGAGCTTTGAGTCTTGAGGCTATCCCATTAGCTCTGTTGAATAAGTATTAGATCATCCACCTCAAAACTTTGGGGTGAGAATTGTATGAAATCATCTTAACAAGGAAGATGTTAAAGAAGCATAAGTAGGTTTTTAGATTTTCCTGGGAGTATTAGGATGAAGATAAAAAATGATGTTAGCAGTAGGCAGCTACTTAGGAAAGATGCTTTTACAATGTGGTAGCTCATGAAAATCCTTTTCTCTTCTTTAATTTCCTTCCCAGCAACGCTATTACTGATACTGCTATCTTGGTAATGTCTGGAGAGAAGGAATTGATTTTGATAGGTGTTCTTGAATTATTTGTACTCCCTTTTAGCCATTACACTCTGAAATAGTTTTTTCTTAAACAATATTGTTTAGACAGAAACCTAAATTTTTTTTTTGTTAAGTGTCATTTCTAACTTTAATTTTGTCATTTTAGCCTTTTCTCTGCTTTGTCATGCATGCTATTTTGCTATGTATATATTGTCATTCCAAAAACTAAGTGGCAGGCCTCTATCCTGAGAATTACACATCTCTTAAAGAAAAAGAAAGAGGAGGCCTAGCTGGGTTTCCTGGGTAATGGATGTAGCTCTGTGTGTGTGTGTGTGTGTGTGTGTGTGTATACACATGTGCGCGTACGTGTATGCTGTCACTCTGGGCCCTGGGGACTGGTATCAGAATTACTCTGACCTAAAAGTGCACTCTAGATTTTTACATACCCCCAGTCAGAGAGAGGAGAAAACATTTGCAGCATGGAATTATCAGTCCCATTACCACCCAGGTGTCAAGGAAATGAAGCTTTTCTATTACACGATTGCAGTAAATCACACAAGAGGATGACAGCCTCGTTAACATGGCTAAAGTTACTGTAATTTATGTATAAATAACTTTTCTGTGTCAAGACGTAGTATCATTCAGTCCCTCCAGAATAACATCTTTTTCCGTCGGGAAGAAAAAAGTGAAAATGCCAAAAAAAGCCATTTCTATCAAAGAAATCCACAGAAGACAGTGGTTTCCTGCTATAAAACTGGCTTCGACAAAACCACAGCATCTCTGCTTTATAATTTTAGGTTTTACATTCAGCCAAAACAGGAAATTTCAGGCCTTATCTCAAAACAGTGATGTGATATACAGTGGACTCTGATATGTAAACTGGCCGGGAACCAGTTTAAGGGCAGGTTACTATGTAAGGATCTCCTGGGTGTTCTCCTCGACCCAGCTCGGTCTCTCTTAAGCCCCCAGTTTCCCCCTCAATAAATGTGGCCACTGAAATGAATCACTTTCAAGATCTCTTCTAGCCTTGAAGGCAGAGAATTTTAAATTACTTTTTAAATATAACATTTTAGTTGTTTTTTTTTTTTTTTAACACAAAATTAGTTCTTGATCATTAAAATAAACGGAAGAGTAAGGAAAGGAATAAAGGAAAAAGCAAAAATTTTCCGACCCTCTCCTTAGGTCCCAAAATACATAATTTTAAAGGGGGCCGTCTCTGGATCTGGAAGAGATGATTTCTTCAGATCATTCCTAGAGGTCATCTCTAATGGTGACGGCGTGTAGCCCTGTGAGATTTTCTGGGCAGTATTCTGCAGTGTGTAGGGCTGGACCACTTCCAGGGAAGCCTTCTTAGCTTAGGTCTTGATCAAAGAGCCTGTTGTATCTGTTTCTACCATCTTGCCTTTAGTAGTCTTTGTTTCTTCTTCACATGTTTGAAAAACAATTCTCTTCTTCCTCTCTCATCTTCTTTCTTCCTTCTCCTTTTCTTTCTCGTCCTGCGCCTCTCCCCATCCTCCTCCTTTCCTTGTCTTTTCTGCATTTCTGTAAGTATCCTAAAAAATAACTATTCCTTGTATCTCCCTGTGAGAAAGGTGTGTTGGTATTGCAGATTGTCATTGTTTTTAGAAAATAAAATATTACTGTTAGTCAGGTCCACAGGATTTACTGAGTGCTTGCTCTGTGTAAGACATCAAACTGAGTACTAAAACACGCTGTAATAACGTGGTGTTAAAACCATATTTGCGCCGGCCAGCACAGATAGAAATCTTGTTCCTAAACCAAAGTCTGATCTGCTCACCTGCTGCACAGGGAATCCAGTCTATGAACACTGGGTTATGATGAAGGAAAGTACAACATTTATTTACAGGGGGTCAAGCAAGAAGACTGGGCAGCTCATGCGCAGAAGACCCGACCTCTCCAGTGACCTTCAGGCAAGGGTTTTTGAAGGCAACATTAGGGGTGAGGGTGCGCGATTAGTTTGTGGACATTCTTCTGATTGGCTGGTGGTGAGGTTTCAGGAAACTTAATCATCAGCCTTCTAGTTCCAGCCAGTCTGGGGTCTGCGTGCTTGTGTCAGTGTGGAGTCCCCATCCTCCACTGGGTGGGGGTGTTAGTTGCTGTAGAACGACTCATAGATACGTGTCAGACAGTTGTCAGTATCCCTTCAGGAGGAGCGAGGATTCTGGTGACTCTGCTGTTCTGATCATTAACTGCTTGAGTCTGCTCATTGAGCTCAAAAGCCAAACGGGAATCCGGGGACACAGTAGGACTTGTACCCAGGAAGGCTCTGCGGAGTCCTACCGGGTTTCAGTCTGAGGGAGGCTGGTGTCCTGGAACCTGGTACTCTTTGCTGAATTGTGAAGAGGAAAAAGGTATAAAAAGGAACACTTTTTACAAGCTCCCCCTCAAAAGTGTATGAGAAATGTAAAATTTAGACCCACCATTTGCCTCCTCGCCAAGGCCAGTTTTCTCAGAGGGGGTCCCCATTTGCTCTTCGCTCTTGATTGGCTTAGGGCTGTTGAGTGTTGCTTTTTGTTGATGGCGGCTGTAGACATTTGCCCCTCATAAGTGCTTTCTTTATGGTATTTAGACTCAGTTACCCACTGGACAGGGAATCTGAACAGACCATTCAGACTGAGTTTCATCTGTTGTGTTACTGTGGGTGGAGAGATCATGGTCAGAGTCTCTGCTTTCTTTGGTGGTTAGTGGAATGTGCTTCCTGGCTGCCCCACCACGTACCAGGGAATAGGAAGTCTTGGCCGTTGTCTTAAGCTTATTTAAGGCTCATTTGTTCTGTGATCCTTTCCTGCCTTTGGTTTGAACACAAATGGGGAAGTTTAATCACAAAAGAATTTAACTTAATAATTCAAAAATATGTACTGTGTACCAGGCTCTGGGCTAAGCACCCACTTGTACCCAGAGGCAAGTACTACTATTATGCCCATTGTAGAGATAAGGAAGGTGGAGTTTAGAGAAGACAAGTGATTTCCCAGAGTCACTCAGCCAGTGAGTGATGGAGTCAGAAATCAGCCTTGGGCAGTTTGACTCCAGAGCCCAAGCTCCTCCCTGATTCCTTCCAGCATCATCCACCCCTGTAGCCTGACATCTCACAGATTTAGGTAGGGCTCACCAGCCTGTTTGTGATTTCATTCCATGTACCAGTGACATGCAACAGTAGAGCTATTTCTCAGACACACACCAGTGCGCTAATGGACTAGCTTGCGTCAGTGGTCCAGGTCCATGGTCTTGTAGACCTTGCCATGATCTTGCAGAAAGAGTTCTCAAGGTGGAGTCAAAACTCTTGGTCCTGTAGCTAAACTTTTCTAAGCTCTGGTCAACCCTTCTGTAAAAGAAGGACAGTAACACTTGACAAGGTCGTGGTGGTTGTTAAGCTGCATGGCATATATGAAGCCAGAGACATAATTGCTCAGTTTACTTTATTTCCTTTTTTTCCCTCCCCACCAATTCCTCTTCCTCCCTTTATTTCCTGATTTTTCTCTCTTGCTGTCCCAGTAATTCAGTGTGTCTGTTGCTGGGCTGTGGTTTCCCGTAGCAAAAAAGTAGAACTGGATGTGTATCTCCATCCCAGGCTCTCAGAGTGAGACTGTAGTGTTTGGAAGCTGTCGGTCAGACCCCACGCCATGTGGACCATCTTCCCTGGAGTTCTGGAGAGGAAAGAGGGCCTGTCAGTAGACAAATGTGTCACAGGAGGAGGTGGCCAACTAGGGGAATACACTTTCGTTCTGATATGTCTTTCTCCTGGGAGTGATTTTATCTTCATCAGCCATCGTCTTGACCTCCCAGGACTTGCCTTGTGTGGTCTTAACTGGAGCTTGTGGTAATGATGTGTCTGACAGAGGCATTTAATCCACTGTAGAGACACCGTCCTTAGAGGACACGGGATGCGGTTATGCTCACCATGGAAAAAACGTATCAGGCCCCATCCTGGACATCTTGTAATGAATTCCTTCTTAAACGTTCTCTAGCAGGAGTTCCTGGGAAAGGGAAATCATCTCAGAAGTGGTGATGATGAACGAATGATGGCACATGAATAGAGTGTCCAACTGTGGTCTTTTTCTTTTTGAAATTACCAACAGCATAAAGTGAAAATAAGTTTTTAAGAGACGTAAGTCACCAGCAATTATAGGACTGCAAATCAGCCTTACCTTTTTTAACTTTTTATTTTGAAATTATTATATACTTAGAGAAAAGTTCCAAAAATAGTATAGAGAGTTCCTTTATATCCTTCACCCAGCTTTCCCTAAAGTTAACATATTACATAATTGCAGTATAAATATTCAAACTTAGAAATTAGCACTGGTACAATACTGTTAGTTAAGCTACAGGCTTTATTTGGACTCCATCAGGTTTTTTCACTGCTTCTCTCTCTGTTCACGGATTCAACCCTAGATCCCACGCTGCCCTTAGTCTTCATGTTTTTCAGTCTCCTCCAGTCTGTGACCGTCCTCACTCTTTCCTTTTCTCTCATGACAGGCAGTGATTATTCATTCTAATGCTCCTTTTCAGTCGTTATGTCTAATTTGTTTTATAGCCAACATTGTCCTACTGTAGTTATATTTTTTCATTTAGCATCGCAGTATAAGCAGTTTTCAATGTATGGCATATTAAGTGGCAGGAATTTCTCTCTGCAGTAAATTTCAGGATTTGGTTAGTGACTCACTTATTTAAAGCTTCACAGTCACAGAATGAACAAGCAAAAGGACTTCTGATCATTTTCTCCAGCCACCCTTGTCATGCCTGCAAAGAAACCAAGGGCAGAGAAATAAACAGACAGCTAGGGACTCACAGATGGTGACGGTTAGGGGAGAACCCAGTCTCAGCCTGTTATCCTATGGAGTCTTCCTTAAAGCCCCCAAAATGTTCCCATCACAGTTGGAGGTGAATCTGGTCCTGTTACTATTACTGTGGTCTACCAGGTAGCCTCAGCCTGCCTCCCCCGCCTCATCCCCACTATTTCCCCACCTCCCTCATTACTTTCCAGCCACACTGGTCTTCTCTTTTCCTCAGACATCCCAAGCTCATTCTTCCTTCCCATCTCAAGACCCAGATCTGGAAAGCTGTGTATTCCATTTGGATTCTCGTGAAAGCTTGTCACTATATCCTTGATTTTAATGATAAATATTGGCTAGACAGTAAACAAACCTGCCTTTCGAGTCAATAAACTGGCCTTTATATGTTCAGTTTACTTTAGTAAGTCTTCCCTGAAGTGCTGTCCCTAGTAGAACGTGAGCTCGGTGAGAGGAAGGACCTCAACCTGCCCACAGCTGTATCCTTAGGTCCAAAAGCACACCTGGCATCTAAGAAGTAGCTCAGTAAACAAGTATCTGTGGACTTGAGTGAGTACATTTTCCGAGCACTATGATCGCAAGAAGAAGAAAGCTGTTCTTACCTTTCTTCTGGAGCATGTGAGAACACATCTTTCGTGGGTCACCTGGTCAACGAGAATTCATTGGGGGAGGGGTCTCCACACCTAGCAACACAATAGAGCTTTTGTTTAATCTGCCCTTCCCTTTTTTTTCTGTTTAATTGGAATAGTGTAAGCGACAGCGAAAAAAATGAGCACTGCAAAGGCATTTAAATCAGTGTCAGCTCTGCCAGTTGGCCTTTGACAGGGCGCCTTCCATGAGGACTCCACCCCTTGCCATAAAGGTGTTATAGGACACCTCGTTCCCAAACATTTGGAGTAGAATTAGTCTTTAAAGGATAATAAAATGCCAAGGTTTAAATACATTTCTGTTGCTTTCTCGACAGCTTTATTGTTACTCTGTTGTCATGGGAGTGGCCGAGGGGGAGGGTTTCGGGTGGGGGCTATGAAATGGTCTTTACCAGCAGATCAAAAGAACAGGAAGGCCTAAGGCACCTCCGGGTTCACCAGCCTGAAACAAAAGGACCCTGGTTGCCTTTGCTAAGGCATTGCCCCACCCCTCTCTACACTTTTTATTGTTAGATTTGGATCAAGACCTGTTAGATTTGAGAGCTTGGGCAAGCTTTCATTAAAAACTTTTTTTTTTCTTTTGAATTTCCTTAGTCAATTCATTTGGTAGGGCTTACAGAGGCACCTATTGATAAACCTGCTGTTGTGACTAGCAGTGAACCAACTCTGCGCCGTCGGACATTTAGAAATGCCCCATCAGGCCACTCAGATGCAATTAGAAGTATAAAACTATCCTTTTCACTTCCAAGAAAAAAAAAATCACTTCTAGCATATCATCTTTATCATAGTATCAGTCCATTCACTGATGAGAACTCTGGGGTTTGAAGAGATCAGGTAGTGGGTGATAGAAGATGAACCAGGATCCTAAATAAACTCACCTGCAAAACACACAGAGTCTCAGACATTGTAAATCAAGGGGAAAGGAGATGGGAAGGGATAAATTTGGGAGTTTGAGATTTGCAAATGTTAACCACTATATATAAAAATAAATTTTTAAACATTTCTTCTGTAGAAGCACAGGGAACTATATTCAATATCTTGTAATAACCTTTAATGAAAAAGAATATGGAAACAAATATATGTGTATATATGCATGCCTGGGACATTATGCTATACACCAGAAATGGACACATTGTAACCGACTGTAATTATAGATAGTAAATGTATTTGATTCTGCTTGTGGAACAGTAGGCATTAGAGTTGTTTGATTTAGGAAACTGGATAAGTGACGAGTAAATTCTAAACAGGCTGTTTGGTTTTTATTCTCATTTTGTTTTATATTTATTTTATGTTCACGAAACAACCGAATTTTGGCTGAGCAGGAATTCCTGAAAAAGGAGGACCAGACAGGGACCCAGGAAGCCTGGGTAATGCCTGCTCTTCCTCTGTCACCAGCTAAGCTATTTGGAAACTGGGGCAGAAAATACCCTCTTTAGGCCACAGTTTCCTTTACCCGGCTAGTTCTAGGTTATTATCATTGTCTGACCCTATTGTAAAAATCAGGGTTTTTTTTTCCTGTTTCAGTTTTATTAGGTAGAATTATTACAGTTTGACTGCATATATACATTATATTGCATGTAAATACATATACACAATATACTGCACATTTTTTAGTTTACATATGTGTACTGATTATTGTTTCTAAGAACAGATTAAAACTTCAGCTTTATAAAAATTAGGTTTTTAAGAAACTGATTTGTAAGAGATATACAACAGTTTTAAATTTCATTTCCCCGCCAGGTTTGGAAAGTAGTTCTCTTCAAAGAACAAACATCATTCCCCTGAATTCTATATTATTGATAACTTGTCTTTGCTTCAAGAGACTTTTTGGTGCACAGTATTTAGTGGATACCAAATAAATATTGCCTAAATTAGTAGAAACATTATGTTTGGCCAAAATGAAACAAAAAGTCATTCCTTTAAAGTTTAGACCATATTTGAGAAAAAGAAATGTAATCCATGTTGGTAAGACTGTCTCTTGGCATTACGGATCCTGAGGAAGTAGGTATATGCCTCCTGAAATATTTTCTTGCTAATGCTATCTTACTATTCAAGGTTTAAAAAAAAAAAAAAAAAACCCATCACGGGTGGCTGGTGTATTTTATGGGCTTTTAAATACCAGAACTGACTAACAGGCTGATCAGCAGGCTTTATAGTTTGCTTTAAAAAGTGAGAACTTCCTAATAGGGGAGACATAGTTCCCAGTTCATTTGTTTTTAAAATGAGAATTTCATCAGGAAGACTTGAGATGCATTTTCACCAAATGAAGTGTGGCATGACAGTAAACTTCATAGCACATTTTATTAATTCATATGTAATATGGCAGAACGAGTGGCTACGGAGAACAGCAAAGCAAGAGGATATTCCTCATTCAGAGTATCTCATTTTCCATTATTAATAATTAATAGAGCTTTTCATTTTTAAGTGTCACCACTGAAAGCTCCAGTGTGCTCAGCAGTAGGCGATTAGAGAGTGTTATTTTAAGGTAATAGTGTTCCTGCTAACAACAGAAGCCAGGGGCCGGGCAGGAAACACACTTATTGTCAGATGTGGGCATCATCCTGAAACAGACGCAGGCTTTGTGGATTGTTCTCCAACTATTTGCACACGATTCTGATGCGAGGTACTTAAAACAAGCACTTTATGGTGTTCAAAGGCTTTGAAAAATAGGAGTCAAAGTGGAACGAGGTTGTTGATAGTGAAAATGGCTAGACCCTTACTTAGATGAGCTGGTTGTTTCAGCTATTAAAATGCCCACAGTTCCCTGTTACCTGTTTGTGTTTGGACAAGAAACTGGATACTGGTGGACTTGTCTGTGTGAACGCATTTGCTTTGCTAAGGTAGCCTTGTTTGATCCGAGAACTGTTTGAGTGTGTGGGGTGGAGGATGTCAGGAAGGAATTCTGTGGGGCATGCTGTGTCCTTTAAGGGAGAATGCGGGGCTGCTGTGGGTGAATGTGCAGGGTCAGGCATGGTCTGGCTCATCACCGCACCGAGGGATGAGGGAGATGTGCTAAAACAAGTGGGCTCTCTTGTTTCTTTTCTGCACTTGAAACTCTGCACAGTTTAAATAACAATTGTTCTGTATTAGCCAATAATATGGGATGGGTTTGTGGGGGAGGAGTAAGACCTGTATGACATGACCTCTGCCTTCTGATCTCAGAGATCTGACACCTGCTAATCTCACTGTCATTCTCCTTAAAATAGGTGTAAAACACATGTGCACTATTTTTTCCCACAGAGACGAGTTTTCCCTGTATATTTATCATTCATTTATTTTTCTGTTGCCTGTGGTATTTTTTTTTTTTTTGAGGTATACCAGTTGTATATAAAAAGCTTAACACACAAGGTATGAATGTTCTGTGCTCTGAGGAATTACATAGGAAATAGTGCATGTGTTAAAACAGATTTTGGAAATGTGTTCTGAGGTTATGAGGTCTTGAAGAGCTGTCATTCAGGAGGCTATTTACCCCTGGGGATGACTAATGGATTTTAACAGATGGCAATTCAGATCAGTTGGTAGTGGCTCCCTGGTCTGCTGTGTTGAGAAGGATTCTGAGGACTTTTTCATTCAATGGGAAGGAAATCTCTTTCTTATGTCTGTCACAGTCATCAACCTTGTCATTTGTTTTGCCATTCCTGGTTTATACACTCCTCTGACACAAGACTGAGCAGGGACTTAGTATAAACCACTATTTAGATAAATAGGTTCTGAATCAATGTTCCAAAATTAAATCAAGTCCAAGAATTATTTGTTGATCAAAATTAAATCATTGTTAAGCTCTTACCGTGTACTGTATTCTGTGAAAACAAATATGCAGAGTTAAACTGAAAGGTAAGGCACTGAATGTTGGGAAGTGGTCAGACAATAATAACTGCTGAAAAAATTAGGAAGAGAAAGCCAGGTAGAGAGACGGGAGAATCAGAAATAAAGAATGGTAAAGGGGAAGCCATTCCTGCAGGGAGAGATGGTTTTATGCAAGCAAAGGCAGCTGGCAAGAGGTGTAGCATTTTCAGAGGAACGGGGGAAACCAGTCTCTGGAGAGATTGTGATTTCCAGAAAATGGGAGCCGCCAGCTAGTAGAGGGCCTCGGAAGTGCATTGTTTTCATGGTTTCTTCTTGCTACTTTGTTCTAGATTATAGTTCCCTAGAAGGTAAGAAGTAGGTTATCAGTCATCTTTCACTCATCAAAGTTTTATGAAGCTGCTCACCCTGAGCCAGGCACCTTATTAAGATGACAAAACTTGGTATGAAATCTGACCTGGAGGATTTTTCAGAGTGGAGTGGAAATAGCGAAGGATGCAATTACCCATTCACACCTGCATGCGTCATAAGGAATTTATCATTCACTCCATCATGCAGAAGAGAAAACCGAGGCTCAGAAGTGTTAACTTGCCCAAGGTCACCCAGCAGAGCTGGATTTAGGATCTAGGTCTTCGGCACTTGAATTTTGCCTTCTTTTCCCCAGAGTTCTCATAAGAACAATTTGATGAAGTGGTATATTTGTGGTCCTTTCTGATTTGATTTCTCCTTTGCCTAGAGTTAGGGAAAGCATGTTCTTGTAGTTTGTTTTGAAAGACATTTAAAGTAAGCAGTTTTTAAAGAAGCATAATACGCATACCAAAAAAGTCCACAAATCGTAAATGTGCAACTTGACCAGTTTTCACAAAGTGAACACGCACTTTATAACCACTACCCAGAGAAAATTAGTGTATTTCATTTATTTGAAGTGAGTGGAAACTGACCATAGGGTAATTGACTATTGTGCATTTCCTCTTCTTCCCTCCTTTTCTTCCTCCCCCTCTCCTTCCTCTTCTCCCATTCCCCTCTCCTCTGCCTCTCTTCCCCCGCTCCATTTCCTCCAGGCTGAAGTGTTTCCTTGGACTTCTTGATCACAGAACTTTGTCCCAAGGACTTACGTGAAACTGCCTGGTGGGTTGGAGGGGACAATGCTTGTCTTTTGCGAATCACTTCAGTTATACAGACTGAACAGGAGAAGTGCCAGCAATCTTGAGTGCTGATTTAATGTTATTCCAGCCACATTCTTCTCACATTTATCATACACCTAGAATGTACCAGACATTGTGATATTTTAAAGAATATTTTCATGTCAATTTTCACAGATGCACCCATTTTGCATATGAAGACACTGCAATTCAAAGAGGTTAAGTGACTTATGCAAAGTTATGTATAGTCTAGTAAGTGGTAGATTTCTGTACACTCACCCATTTTTCCTTAAAATGCAACATGGTTGCCTGCTTTTACCTTCACTCCTTGCTAAACTAAGTTTGCGTGACTAAAAATAAAACTAAATTAGTGAAAAAGGGCATAGACACACCAGGTTTGTTACAGGAACTGCTTCCTCCCCCCACCCCTTTTCTTTTTTAGAATAAGAACTCTGATTCCAGATAATTGCAGTCCTGGAAATAGGACACAGTCTCATATTTTGAGAAACTGTTCTCACATTTCCAGATCTCTGTAAGAGCCTGTCTTTGCAACCTTGTTTAGTTACACTGTTGGCTTAAAGCTAATGCAACTGGTTTTCTTAGACCCAGAAGTTCCTGAAGAGATACTAACAAGAGATAAATAGATTTCTTTGTGTTGTTAGTTTTAAAAAACAAATTTTAAGAACCGCAGGTCAATTACTGTCCCTTGAGTACACCCATGTTTTAGGAAGTATTTACAATGCCCTTTGAAGATTCAGATGAAGTTCAGGGGAAGTGCATCTAAGAATTTTTTTCTGACTTCTGTCATTAGAACAACCCTTACAGTTCGAGTTTTTTGGGAGTGAGAGTCTCCTTTGTTATTTTTAGTTCCTTCTCATGCCTTTGCAAACCTAGGAATACTGACATGTTAAAATTGATCCTGTCCTTAGATTATTGATTAGAGGCACCATTTAATTTGCTATTTTAGTAAAGACAGTCTATGTCAAGTTTGTAAGACTAACTTCTCTGTGTGAGTGTCAAACAAGGAAGAGGACATGAGAGTTGCAGTACAGGTCATTGGAGATTGAAAATAATTTTTAAGACTGTAGGACTCCTTTTAGGATGCCATTTTGATGCATGATCAGTTGGATCTATGATAAATCTGTAAACGTTTGTGTTTTTAAGAGTCCATCCTAACTCAAGGGTGAGCTAGGAAATTTATAAAATGTTCTGATATGTTCACAATAAACACAGTTTTTGAAGTGAACAATGAAAGTATTTTCTTTCCCTCCATCACTCATCAGGGATTTGGGCTCATCCAGGGACTGTGTTCTGGCGAATCGCGGGAGCTGAATTCACACCCCTCCCTTTCCCTGTTTTTTCCTTAATGTCTTCAGGAGTATTAGAGTTTTTGCCTTGGCAACTTTTTACTACTTCTTTTTAGCTTGAGCCTTCAGATAACCCTGAACATAATAAAACAGTGACCAAATAAGTGAATGCCAGAAGGAAAGGCACGTGGTTTTATGCTTCCTTTGTGCTGGGCATTGTTTCTAGACAAAACAATGTTGTGTGCATATAAAGAGCTGAATAAATATGGATGGAATGAATGAATGATTTATGACAGTGAAGATTGCATAGCTCAATAGTATATACACAGATCCTGGTTTCATCTTTCTGGTTTGTAGAATAAAAAAGTGAACTTTCCTTTATGAGGTTAGAGATTTGATGGGAAAATCAAGGAACACCTAAGGTGCTAAAGAAAAATCCCTTGCGCCCAGATTGTTGAGTGTATTTGTAATGTCCCTCTCCCTGTCTGCCGATGACAAGGATTCTATTTAAATATAGGTGGGCTAAATCAAGAAACTGAGAGGCTCCTTCGCCTTAATAGAGGAGAAAGGAAAATGTGAATGGGAGAAGATGGAAAATGAATTGTTTTGCCCATGGGTTCCCCCCTCCTTCTTTGCACAGGGTTACCGGAGGCTGTAGCGGGTGATTCTGTTGTTCTCTTAATATGTTTTGCCATCTCCCTTGTTTGGCTGGGAAGCCATACCAGTGCTGGGGAGCTAATTATCCGAACTGCATCAGGTACTCTAAAAGCCAGGGCTCTGGTGTTGCGAAGCATTGCCCTGGAAAATTCTAGACCCAACACTGCTGGATTTCATTTATTGCAGAACAGAATTCTGACTTCACTAGGACTTCTTCCTGGATCTGCTCTGCTTCTACGCAGGACTGAGTCGTCGCAGAGTTGACAGTGTCGACCTGAGTAGGAATCAGACGATGCTGTCAATGGCATAGTAGGCTTTGGGGTCAGACAGATTTGTGCTCAACCCATGGTCGTTCTGCTCACTAGTCGTGTGTCCCTGGGCTTGTTACTTAACCTGTGAGCCTCATCAGTAAATCTGGGGAAGGTATTACACACTTCCTGAAGTAATGATGACTTGAGGAGACATTACTACCAATGAATGGTAGCTACTAGTTCATACTAATATGAACATCCCCTTTTCTCCTGATTTTCCTAACCCCTCATTCCAGGAGCCATCAAATCTATTGCTGACAATGAGTCACACAGGGATTATGAGAGTAGGGGTCCTGGAAACAGCAGATCGTGTCATGGAGGTTGGGTCTCCAGCTGACCCTAGACGTCTGCTGTTGAGGAATTCACCTTGGCAGCTGCAGTGAGTCAGTATGTGCTAGTTGTCCCTGTTTGCCAGTCACAGGAATGATTGCAGGTGGAGTGGATTCCTACCCCAGAAGATTTGCAGCAGACCCCAGCCTGCAACAGTGGATTTCATGGCATCAGCCACGATGCTCAGCCCACTACACAGCCATTCCACATCTTGAGTTGGGATGAACTCGGGAAGCGGCCATGCCCCGGGTATTCTCTGCCAGACAACAATGCAGTGAAATTGTGTGGAACTTACTTTTAAAAACAGCGAAGAACATCCTCATAGGATTTTGATAAGTGAGAAGTGTACATTTATTGAATCCCATGCTTCCGGAGAATTAACAGTGCTGGTGTTGCCTTAATGAACACTGCTCTGCTCAGCTGGGTGCTTCAAGATGAACACCTAACTCAGGCCACCTTTCCTCATCTCCAGGTGGGAGTTTCCTCTTCTTCATGCCCCCACAGAACACTTTTCTCAGAGCACCCACCACACTGTGTAGAAATGAGGACTTACCCTGCTAAGACTTGAGCCCCAGGAAGGCCAGGACCCTCCTGAAGTCATCACGGCACATCCATCTCCTAACCCAACACTGAGCATGACGTGGGAGCTTGATCCGTTTTGCTGTGGTTGACCTGAACTTCACCAGGGCATTTAAAGCCTCTCTTCCTCTTGTAACTCCAGTTTGAATTTAGACAGTCTCTTAGGGTGCACACACACAGTGCAGGGAAAGATACTCAGACATGGAGTGTTCCGTGCTGAAGTCGCCACAGAGAGAGACCACTTTGCTCAGACATCTACTTTCCTGATCCTCCAGCCCCAAGAGGAGGCATCAACTCCAAAACCCCGGCAGCTGATAAGCTTTGATTTTATGCTGGTTGCAGTTATTTTGCTGGTTCTTCAAAACATGGGCCTGTGTTGCCTTTGAAACATCCCCTCTGGTCTTCCCCGTCCCTCCAGAATGGATGAATAGGTGTATGTAGCTGAGGAACACATGCTGCCTCAGAATGCTGGTGTGTTAACCCAGTGGGAACCTAGCCGATCCTTTTGAAAGCAACTTTTAAGAGAAACTGATGCCCCATGAACACAAGCTGTCATTGCCACTTCGTCAGCAAGCTCGCCTTGGAGCGGCTGGAGACTCATTTCAAGACTGCCTAATTATTTATGTGCCCACATCTCTCTCCCTTCCAGTGATAGGCCGAGACTGAGCTGGTTCTTAAATACAGGAGGATATGCCGTAAACGCTTTATCATGAAAATAGATCGCTTTTCTGTTATGTTTTCCCAAATCTTAAAGCTCGCATTAGATAATTGTATTTCTACCAGCTTCTGGAGATGTAAAACCGTTCTTTCAAAATCTTACCTTTATAGTGTTTGCAAATGTGAGTACAGCATGTCTCACCATCAGTTTAAAATGTGTGTGTGTGTGTGTGTGTGTGTGTGTGTGTGTGTGTGTGTGTGTGATTAGACAGAGAATGCAAATTTAATCCCAGTAAGTGCTTATTCTGTAGACCATCTTCTCTCCAGTGTAAACATGTGCTTATCAGTATGGCATAAATATATTCCAAAAAAAAAAAAAAAGAAATAGAGTAAATGGCCTTTTATTCAAATTGCACTTTTTTTTGATAGTGGTAAAAGCTTTATTTATCAATCATTTCGGTTTTTTTTTTCCACCTACAGATTTAGAGGGTAGGGAAAGAAAGCATTTGAGGGCCAGTGTTTTGAATCAAAACAAATTAGGAATTGGCAAAAAATGTGGTTTCCTGACTATTTACTGACCTGATTGGTATCATTTTCTGAGCTTGGGAGAGCAGTAGTCATTCATTTTTATTTTACGTCTACAGACTGAGTTTAGTAGGTAATGTGGAAACCATCTACCATAAATAAATTGCTGCAAGATAACAAACAGAATTAGAATCCGTGCTTGCTTTTGTCTGGTTCTTTTTTTTTTTCTTTTTCTTTTTTCTTTTTCTTCCCTTCCATCCAGTGCTGCCTGGAAAGGTCTGTAAGACAGCTTTTCAGAATGTTTGATAGTCTAACTTACAAAGCTTCATGTGGCCCTCAGCCGTCCAGGCATTTTACAAAAGCTACAAAGGGGCCACTTGAGGGAGGAAGTTACGATTAAACTTGTCATAGAGGCATAATGTAACAATAGCTGAATCAGAAAGATGTGATTAAAATCACACTTCAGAATGTAAATATATCACGATTTTGGGAAACAGACTGCATTTCTGAGCCACCGCTGTCGAATTCAGCATTTTCGTGGCTTTAGAGTCCCTAACCCCCTCCACCCACTGAACCTGCAAGACTGAAACTGGAAGATAGAGTGAATGTTCAGAACATCCCCATGATGGCTTTGTCTAGGGCGGTGCCTGGCATCCATGAGGAGGCACCTCCTCCAAAGAACTGGCTCCCCACATATCAGTCGTGAGAGAAAGTAAATCAAAGTAGAGACTCCAGTGTGGGGTCATGGAAGCCCCAAGAGTGTGTGTAGCTAATCTCATGCTTCGGTTGTAAAACAGTATAGATAACTTCCTTCTTGGTCTTTCTTCGCACAGTGTAGTTTCAGGGGGTGATAAGAGGGTGTTGTGCTTTGGAGTCGAGACAAATGAGGGAGCCCATTGACTTTGCTTCCTGGGAGGATGACTTTACTTTTCATCTATAAAATGGGTATAACAACGACAGTAATGGCTCAGAGATCACTTTTGTGTGCCAAGCCCCATGCTCAATAAAAAATATTCTTCCATTCAAAGAGGGGTGAACTTCGTATGTAGAGTCTAGAAAAAGAAAAAAGAAGACAAATGAACTTATTTACAAAATAGAAACAGACTCACAGACAGAAACAAACATGGTTACTGGGGGGAAAGGGGGTGGAAGGGATAAATTGGGAGTTCGAGATTTGCAAATATTAACTACTATATATAAAACAGATAAACAACAAGTTTCTTCTGTATAGCACAGGGAACTGTATTCAATATCTTGTAGTAACCTACAATGAAAAAGAATATGAAAACAAATATATGTATGTATATTTATGACTGAAACATGCTGTACACCAGAAACTGACACATTGTAAGCCAACTGTACTTCAATTAAAAAAAGAAGCAAAAAAGCCCAAAGAGGAGTGAACTTGAGGCTTAAAGATACTAGGTGACTGGGCAAGATGATGTTCTTGGAATGCGGTGGATGTAGGCTATGAGACCACCGCCACACCTGTCACCTGGTGACCGGCCCCTTTTGAAATCACCTCCACTCGGGTGGGTGATAAATGTGTCTGTCTGTGCCCTGCTGGATATGGTTTAATATTCTCATTTCTGTATTAGGGGGAGTTTTGACAGGTTGTAGGTAACAAGTGAAAAAGCCACATGCAGCTAGTTTGGTCCAGTATGGAGAAAACAACTAGTCTGGCTGAATTTTTTTAACAGGCTGCTGCTTTGGCGTCTTAGAAACCCAGCCTTAGCTTCATACTCGTTTCCATCAAAAAATATAATGTAATTGCACAGCAGGGACAGAATAGCTGACAAGGGAGGGCGCTTTTGGAGCAGGGAGGAGGTGGAACACTGTCCTTGAAGATGATGGGGCAGAAGCTAGTGGGTTGGGACCTGAGGGGGGAAAAGTCATGCACAGAGTTCATCTTTCTCCCTGGAGATAAAACCTGTAAAAGTGAACCCTTCATTTAAGGGCAGTGAATTTAGAAGGCAGCTAATCTGTTTGTCCACTGTTCTTTCTCTCAGTGTAATTAAGAAGACTTTGAAGAAGGAATATTGTGCTAAAGCTTAGATAAGAACCCGCTCTCCATCCACCTCCCCAAATCCCTACAGCCTCGTTTGGTTGTAATATTTTTCTTTTGGATTCCACTTTGCTGCCATGTGAGGGGCAGCAGGTGGGGAGGGTAGAGAGGAGGGTTCCTGGGGAAGCAGAAACCCTTGTGGGAGCCCGTTTTTAATCTGGATGATGGCTGGGTAATGTAAGCAGTGAGAGTTGGCAGAGGAGTGAAAACTGTAGGATTAATGGCCTTGAGCCTAATTCCCTGATACCTTTTAAAAGGCCAGCTAACCAGCTGGCTTTCTCCTTTTGCTCCACATATACTCTCTCCCATATCCCTAGTTTTTTCTTTTCTCTTTAGCCGTTTTTTTAACCCCTTCTCTGAATCTGAATTTTTAACATCAGATATGTGTCAAAAGAGAGCGTTGGATGGATGTATATGATCATATGCATCAAAGATGCTTAGAAGCTCATATACTAACAGAAAGACTTTGTCATAAAATACAAGAGATGACTATTTGCACTACAGAGTTACCTGGGGCTTTTTTTTGGGGGGGGGGTGCAAGTTTTTAAAAAAATATAACCTCTTACTGATGTGAGTGTGTACACATGGTCACGTGCATTCATGCAGATGTGTGCGTGGACGTGGTTTTCCAAGTTTTAACCTTTGGGATGTGTATTTTCTTATGTAATTAAAAATAAAACCCAACGAATGTTACCAATTCTTGTGCTGTTCCAGATACAGTATAAATGCATACCCTTTCTCATACTTTAAAAATTTTACTGCTTTACCCAAGTGCCCAATCTAATGTCTTTCTGAAGCCCACGTGATCTCTAAGACAGGCAGACCAGTGTAGCAGTAAACAGCTGTGTCGCAGCACAGCCATGTGAACCCCTACAGGTGTAAGTGCACGGGTAATGACCATTACTTTGGGTGCGAATGGAGGCGCCAGGCAGGAAGCAAAAGGAGTGGGACTGACTCCAGCAAACAAGAACTTGATTACTGTTTCCAGCATGAAACCTTTGAAGTGGGTCAGTGGGAAGGGGACAGAAAGGCGAAGCAGTCAGACTGCGAGAAGAAGAACATTTCTTGTTGCCTAGGTTATTCTGGTCGACTTGGAAATTCCCATCCCTGTCAGTTTGGTGGGCAGACATTCTCGTTATTTTCTGTGATTTGCATTATTATTGGGAGGTAATTAACAACACTGACATTTTCACGTAACACTCAGACCTGAATGGGTCTTAAGGACATTCCCTTCTGTCCTGTGGGAAGTTGTTTACTGTTTGATGTTTGAGTGCCTGAGACGGCTTAAGGTTCGCTCTGGCCGTGAGTGGACTCTCCTGGGCCTGCTGCGTCTTGTGATCTGATTGCATGTGCCCTGCCAGTCTGATGGGCTTCATTCTTTCTGCCCTGTTCTCTCTAATGCCTGGACGTTGTCTGCCGCAGTGATGATAGCGGTGGTTACGGCATTCGTTGACCCAAACGTGGAAGCCTTTTTCTAACTTGTCGTCATGGCTGGTTCACGTCCAGAGACAACATCTCATATTTGGGGATCGTGGAGGGCTTTTCCCAAATCACAGGTAAAACCACCCCAACGGTCCCTATCAAAGCCGAACCAAGCAAGCCGAGATGTTATCCAGTCGCTCCCGATAACTTCACAGCCGTCCTTGGTTTACAGCCGTCTTGGATCATGCCATCTCAGATATCCCATCGACAGTGGATTAGCTCATCCATCCAGGCTTTTGCCAGTTTGATAGAGCAAGCCCATGAAACCTCTAGACGTCACACTCACCAGCTGATGCTTGATCCAATCAACCTGTTCAGATTCAGTTCAACACTCATGTCTACGCATTTCCACGTTTATTTTTGGCCCTTTTCTCCATCGCTTCCTATCATTTCCCTTTGCTGTCCTCTCCCCTCTCCAACCCCCCAGATGTGGTGCGGTGGTTAAACTGGACGCCCTGATAAAGGAGGCAGCATCATTTGCAGCGTGTTTCTTGTGATGCATTTAATCTGCCCCAGTCAGGATCAGCCGAGATCTCTCTAACTACAAGTGACAGAGGTGGCAGTCTTGGGGAGGAGACACAGACACTGTCCGTACTCTGCTTTGAAACAGGGCCCTGGTTGTGGCCGGAAGAACTAATTCAGAGGCAGTTTAAATTCATTCCAGTCAGGGATTCCCATATTACTTAAAAAAACATTGAAGGTGGGAAGGGAGGGAGCAGGCAGCATTCGGAACAGAAGGACGAATAGGGCTGTCATTATCTCTCTGGAGTACTGATCCTGTTCATTTGAACAGAACTGTGCAAGAGAGATAGAGTCAGGATCCACTGCCTCTCCCGCCTTCCCGCCGGCCTCAGACACCACCCAGCACGACCGCTGAGGCAGAAGTGACTCCAAGAGGTATTCACTCGGCTGCTCAGTAAACGTGAACCAGAAGGACAGCAAGGGAGCAAGAGTTTTGCCGCCTCAGAGCGTGGTCAGTGCCATGCCGAGGTGAGAGCAGAAGGCACCGGGGATTAGGGGCAGGCTCAGATGGTAGGCACCACACGCCGGCTTTATGGGTCCGTTCAAGTGCAAATCTCTTGAATTGATGCTGCGGTACCCCAGGGAGGTCAGCCTAGACGCTTCTTGCCTCACTGCCCAAATTCCATTTGCACCCAGCAATCCTCAGAGGATTCCAGAGACCTTTTGTTTCTTCATGCCATTCTCCCCGTGAGCCTCCCATATGGCCCTGGCGTGGGACAGGCTGATCTAACCCAGTGGTATTAACAACGTGGCTTTGGTTGCTCTCGGAGACCTTTGCTTCTGTCCAAATAGCTTTTTTCTCTGCCTCCTCACTCAAAAGATTAGAAAATGCTGGTATTTTTCCCTTTTACTCTGTATTCTTCTGTTCTTAGTTATTTTGCAGAAAGTTCATATTGATAAGAAAGATGGTGTATCATAGCCATTTCTGTTCTGAGGGAAGTGACCCACTCAAGGAAAGAGGAGAGAAGAGTATATCGTCCATCCATCAATCCAGTCTCATCTTCAGCACACGCGCACACACACACACACACACACAAATATATACACATAAGCCCCTACATATGTGTGTATATATATGTGCCTGTATGTGTGTGTGTGTAAATGTGGTTCTAATGTGTTGGATGCTTTTTCAGGAATGTCCAGAAATGAAACCAGCAACACAGTTTTCAACACAGACAGTTATCTTTTGGAATAACGTGTCTACAGCCCAGCTACCTGTTCACCCTCCCTGCTGCTACGTACCCTTCCCATCTCAGTAGAAAAAGCAAGTCCTTTCTCAGTTGCTTAGGACAGAAGCTTTGATCTTGCCTTTGACTCCTTTCTCTCATAAAGCATGTCCAGCTCACCAGAGCATCCTGTTTGTTGTAACTTTGGGAGACATCCAGGATCCAGCCGCCTCTTATCTCTGCATCTAAGCCATGGTCACCACCCGCCTGACCATTGCCGTGGCCTCATGGTGCATTCAGGCAGCTAGAGCAAAATGTCACTGACTGGGTAGCCTTTTAACAGCAAATGCTTACTTCTCCCAGCTTTGGAGGCTGAGTCTGAGGTCAGGGTGCCAGTGTGGTTGGGTGAGGGGCCTCTTCTGGGTCACAGACTCCCTGGCTGTGTCCTCACATGGCAGAAGGGACATGGGAGCTCTCTAGGGCCCTTTTACAGACACATTAATCTCATTCACGAGGGCTTTGCCCTCTTGATCTAATCCCCCTCCCCAAAGACCCCGCCTCTTTAATACTATCACTTTGGACATTAGGATTTCAGCAAGGATCCTGGGGGGACACAAACATTCAGACCGCAGCAGCCTCCTGACCATCCTCCCACCTTTGGTTCAGTACAGATCCTTCTTCACACAGCAGCCACCAGAGGAAGCCTTTTAAAAGATAAGTCAGCCCTCACCCACCCTTTGCTCTCAATCTTGAGTGGCTTCCTGTCTCATTCACAGTGGTACCCACGGCCCTTCCCCAGACCTCCAGGACGGCGGAGTCTGATGTCACCCCCTCACACTTGTTTTCCCCGCTAGTCTCTCAGTTGACACGTATTCTCCAAACAGCAGCAGCAGCAGTAGAAGTGGAGGGAGTGGTAGACATAATTTTCTTGCCAGATTTAAGCTGGCTTTTGCTGGCCAGAATCCTCCCATTGAAAGTTTCCTTACAAGATCGCTTCCTTTGGGCGTTTTCCTCGGTGGCTGCATTTGAGACCTCACTGATAGGTCCTGAGGCGACGCCCAGCAGTGGGCTGTGTAGTTTTGAGGTTGCTGGAATCTCCCACTGAGAGTCCAAAGCTCAGGAGTTGGTTAGACTGGATAGCGAAGGCATCATCAGGGGTCAGCCTCTGCCATCAGCGAGCTTGTGCCAAGAAGGCCTTCTCGCCCCTCACTCCCGCGTGGGATGTTGTCTTCAGCCAGAGTCTCTGGGATGGGGGAACGCTCCTTTGAATATTTTCTATGTCTGGATTAATGAAAAGCAAAGTAAGCCCCGTGGCATCTGGTGCTGCCGCTGCGTACGAGAGTGCTCCGTGACTTCATTTGACTTCATATGGAAAACGTCTTTAAATGTATTGAATCCAGGGTGATGATGTTGATCACACCCACTCTGTCTTCCTGACTTGGAGCCCCCCCCCCCCGCCTTTTTTTCCCCTCAAGGGCATTTCCAACAAAGGAGTCTAGCTCTCACATTTGTAAACTGCCACCTTATTATCCTATTAGTCAATTACAGTTGCTGAAGAGCAGGGTAAGTGACAGTACAGCAGATTACAGCAATTTATTTGCCGTTCTCATCGTCTTGTTCAGCAGATCGTCAGGCTGTTTAAATTTAACGGTAGGACTTCTACGTGTGTTTCAGAGCAGTTAAAGTTGTAATCAGAACATTTAGGAAAACCCCTACTGACCCGCGTAAGTGCCGCCTCCTTCAGTGTTGCTGGTGATGCCTTGCCATCACTTTTATTAGCCAAGCTGACTCTCATGAGGAGAAGCAACCTGTTTGCAAAAGAAAGTTGGGCTCTTGCGGGCGCATGTGCACAAAGCTGAGGAAAGATGTCTCAGAGTGAAATTTCTTACTCGGTGAGTGTGCAGATAGCGCCAGGTGGCTGAGTCCCCCCGAGCAACTTGATGGAGTCTGTGGGAATAGAAGAGGCTGTGGGAGTGAGGTCAGGATGTGCAGTGGTGTACAGCGTGGTGCGGGGAGTAGCTACTAGCTGGGAGGAGGTGGAGCTGTGGTAAAGGAGGAAAAAATAACTGCCCTCTGTGACATCTGGTTCTCTTTCAAGCTGAGGGCGATCGTTTCTTGTAATAGTGGCTGCGGTGAAACGAAAAGAAAATCTCTGTAAAAAGAAAAAAGGTTGAGTGCTTGCTTACAATCTTTGGATCTTATGGGCCAGGAGGAGGGGGTGGAGGACTGTTACCTTGCACTTGTTCACGCCTTCAGCTTCATTGGTGGATGTGAGGAGCTTTTGTTATTAACGGAATAAAGGGAAGACCCCCCCCCCCGACCTTGGGGATACCCAACTTATTCTAAACTTCACTGAACTCTCTCGTCCGCACTGATGATTACATACTTACTTCAGTTTTACTGAGCTCTCAGGGTACTTTGTTAATTGTAAAGTCAACACAACCTTGCCTCCTAAGAATTTAAGCTCAAGAGTTTTAATACTCATACTCAGGGTTTCTCAACCTTGACACTATAGACATATTGGGCTGAATAATTCTTTGTTGTGGGGGCTGCCTTGTGCATTGTAGGGCTTTCAGCAGCATCCCTGACCCCTACCGCAGGGATACCAGTAGCACCCACCCATCACACAATTTTGACAACCAAAAATGTTTCGAGATAGTGCCAAAGGTCCCATGGGAGGCAGAATCGACTACTCCTTGGTGATTCAATCTTTGTCACTGGCAAGTAACTCAGACTTTTGGTACATACTTAACGAAAGTTGAGTAAATCTCCACCTGTGTAAGTCAGCACAGAAGATACTGAAGTACAATACTATTCTTACTGTTTTGTGAGTGTCTAGTACCTTGTTGGTGTAAAACATTGCACCCCAAATTTCATAGTAAGTTTGGGGAGGCAATTCTCTCTTTCATTTTTAAATCATATGTTCTTTGAAAGTTATTTCCAACGGTTTTGTAAGATAAATCACTATTTTGTTTCTATAAAAATTGTCCATTATGTGCCAGAATCTGGCTATAGGTTTTTCACCGTTGGCAGGGTAATTGACTAGCCTGGGCACTATATGCTGTAAAGCAGAAAGGTGGCGTTGCTTGAACTTTCGCATGCAGTTAGATGTGAAGGTGATTTCAGATTTTTGGCACATGGTGTTCCTCCCATAATGTAGGGCCGTTGAATGCAAAGTATTTCTGGCGTACTTTTCTCTGGGGGTGGACTGAGTCGTTAATAGTGGAAAGAGCATGGGCTTCGGCAGCCTGCATTACTTACTAGTTTATGGAGCAGAAGGTAATTAAGTGATGATGATACCAGAATTCAAACAAAGCGTGATACCAGGGTCCAAGGCAGTCCAGGAGGGCAAAGGGGAGGAGGAACTGGGACTCGAACAGGCCTTGATAGAAAGATAGAGCTCGAATAAGCAGAGAAATGGGGAAACCAAACAGAGTCTACTATAAAGAGACACCTCAGCTTCTGTCTGCCTTAGAAGCCTTAGGGCATTTCGCTAAGAGAGAACAAAGAATGGCCAGTTACCTTGGGTTCCAGCAAGCAATCGTTTTCTCCAGACCACTTGCCTCACCCTTAACTAATCACGTTGCCGTTTCTAGGATATAAAAATATGGTAGTGCGACCGTATGCAGTGATGGCCTTTAGGATTTTGAAGAATGAGACGTATTACGTGATTTCATTCAGCCTATTTCCCAAGCTGTTAAGCAACTGAAAGATCTGAGACTCATGCTGTCTTCATCTACAAGGATCATGAACCTATATGAATGTAATTGTAGTATTTAATCTATTATTGTAACTATTTTTATTATCACTATAATGTTGAAACATTTCATGACAGCGTAAAATGACAACCTCCGTGAAAATGACTTGACATGTATTTCTAGTAACTTCCTATATTTGTCTGGGTACCAGAGGTCTGCAGAATTTTTGCTTTGATTGTGTTTTTAAAAATAAGTATTCTGAGAAATGGCATTATATTTGAATAGTCTTATTGTTATCAATTTTTGGGCAGTAACCTTCAAATTGTGGCTATTTGATCAAAAAGAGAAGTCAGATAAGCAATGAGAAAGAAAGAAATAATTGAATGAAAAGAATAAGAAAGAGATTGGAGATGTTCCGGAAAACTTGTTTTGCTTGGTGATGAGTCCTTAAAATATTTTTTGAAGACTGAATATAGCATGGTCTTTCTTGGTAGAAGTAAGATAAAGAAACATCACCAAGTCATATAAATACCATCCTGAACGAGCCTATAGCTCTATCTAAAGAATTATTAACCAATAGATGCCTTAGAAAATTAAGGTATGGCCTGGAAAATAAACATAACAGTGTTTGTTATACATTACAGAGGGAAGACAAAGGTGATCCTTTTTCACAAAAAGAAAGCTTTCTTGGTCGAACTGTTAAGCAAAGATTATATTATCAGTAGCATGCTTCTGTGATTTATTTTATTCCTATCTTACAGATGTGTAGTGGAGGCACAGAGACTAATTAACATACTCAAAGTCACAAGCTAGTAAGTTACAAAACTGGGATTTTTTGGCAATCCAACTTCAGATTCTAAGCTTTCTTTCCCCCTAAACCCTAGAATTTTTATCACTATCCTATATTATATGGGGTTTCTAACTAGAAATATTGAAGCCCTTGAGTAATGTTGCCCATGTAAGCAAGGGAAACAGGGAAGAAGCCCAACCTTCTGAAACTGGTAAATGAGATGACTATAATTGGCTTGATTATCTTGAGCACAGAATGAGAAGACAGAGCAAGAGGTAATGATCTGGGAATTTCTGCAGGGTCTTGCCCAGTGACTGGTGGATGTCTAGTGTAGCTTTCCTTTGGAATTTGACTGTTTTTTTTCCTTGTGCTGAGCCAATTTGCAGGTGAATCCGTCATATCTGTCAGCGTAGTGCTGGCAATTCGGTTTAGTAAATGTTTACCAAGTCAACAGCCTGGATGCTTTGTCTTTGAGGGTGGGAGTGCTCACTCTCATTCGTGTATGGAGGACACAGTTGGTAGCTACCAAATATTTGTGGAGTCAAGTTGACTGACAGGTCACTTGGGCAGTGTTTCTATTATCACTCACAGTGAGACGGAAAGAAAGTACCACTGAAACGCTAGTGACTGGCATTCCCATAAGACTGAATCCGGTGCACTATAAAGCGGTCCATTTTGTACTCCACGCAAGAGGGTTTCATTGCTGAAACCTCAAAAGAACTTTATTCTGAGGCCAGCTCACTTACAAGTTAAATTTTTATATATAATGTTGTTGCCATTAAGAAAAATCTCTATTCTACACCTGGTATTCAACTAATATATCATTTCATAACTACCTCATGAGATATGTATTATCAGACCCATCATATTAACATGAAAACTGAGACTTTGAGAGAGGTCACACAGTTGAATATGTACACAGTCACCCGACTTTCAACTGGTATATGAAGCCAGGTCCAAACTTCTCAGTTCATTCTACTATTCCCTAGCATCTCCCACCAGCATTAGATAAACAATCAAAGGGCCAGTGTCCACTGGAGAAGAGAACAGAAGTATTTATTTTGGGGAGACTGTGGAGTTGGGAAGGCCCCTAGTACACACACCTGGATTAGAGTGAACCATAAGGTGGGTAAAAATCATGAGTGAATTCCTTCATTATGTAGCCACTAAAGAGAAGCCTTCCACTTCCTCAGAATATGTGATTGGCTGTCAGAAACGCAGAGGCAGGACAGGAAGGTAAGTTTTGATGGGATAAGTTGGGTGGAGTAAGAGTCTTGCCAAGAATCCCAGCACTACATTTTGAGCCAAGAAGTTGATTTTTTTCCTCCTTTCCTGGGATTCATCCTTTTGGACCTGTAAGAGTCGCTGATGTGTCTTCATAACTGTACCTCAGAGTTGATAGTCTAGGTTTTTTTCCTCTATTCCTTCTCATTTTCAAGGAGAAAAAAAACTATTTCAGGGTTCCCTTTGCCTCCGCTGCCAATATTAATACCAATATTGGTAGAACAACGTTAGATTTTAGATATTAAGAAACATTGACTTAATAGAACAATTTGATTTTGCTGTTTAATTTACATGTAAATCTCTAGGCAAGCTCCCATCTTTTAATATTTACTTAAAATATTTACTTTCACATGTATACACGACACTTGGTAGGAATGCATTTAAGATGAGTGTTCATGTATTTGGTTTGTTCTTTAGGAGAGAAGCCGTCTGTATTGAAATGAGTTGGAAGGGGGTCATTACAGCAGCTAAGTCTTCAGCCTAAAGAGTATGTTGGCACCGAGGCTATGCCTTGACACCATTTTCTGTACCTTGATAGTGTTATGGTAGCTTTCAAAATGAACACCTATTTGTAGCTCATCTCGAAGGTAGCATTCAAGCAGGGGAAAATAAACCTCAGCAGACCTTGTATTAACTGGAAAGCCACTTGTGGGTGCATTTCCATCCATTTAAGCTAAAGCTGATTAGCACTTTTTGAAAAGTGAATCTAAATCCTTGTGGTAATCAAGGGAAATTGAGCCATGTTGTTACTCCAGAAAGCCGGAGAGAAGAGTGGATGTAATGGCAAGTTTCTTTTTTATTAATCATGCAGTATATAGCTTGGTTCCACGCCTACCCCCTTCCCAACAAACACCTCTCCTAAGTGCTTGTTTAATAAAGTAACCCAGCAGGTGAATATTTAGGTTTTAGTGGAATTCTGATAGTTTCTTTTCAGTGCAGTAGAGAGAATAGAAGAGAATTTGGGGGTGGGGCCGTTTCCAGCATGCTGTTAAGGAAAGTGTGCAGACTGGTGTACATTAATGACACAATCGTAATTTTCAAGCAGGATGTGTTTGTGGATTGGCTGTGTGTGTTTACCGTAGTTAGTGGCTGTTCATCCTGGGGTGGTGTTTTAAGATGCAGGTTTTGTTATTATTCACGTATGGTGAGGCTGACAGACCAGGAGATGATTGCTATTGAAAAGATAGTGTGTTATTGGCAATTCCCAAAGGGAGGAGACATGCTGTGTTACTCAGGGCCATGCGGGGAAGCACCTGGGTTGGTCAGGATGCAGAGGGAGCAAGGGGGAATCCCGGATACAAGTCTTGTGGTTTTGGTGGGATGGAAAGGGTGAGTCGGGATAAACAGGCTTAGAATTGGGTAATTTGAACGCTTTCAGCTGAGTCTGGATCTCAGGGGCTATCTCTGATTGTCTGGTACCTGGCTTTAGAGAGATTAGGGCAAGAGAATAGTGGCCTGGTTGTAAGATCCTGATAAAGGAGGTGGCTGGAGGTATGGGCTCTGGACTGATGGGTTTACTATCTCTAGGAATTAGCTAACTCTGGGAGGGGCAGTCCCTCCAGTGTCCACAAGGTCGCAGATGCCACAAGCACCAGCAGAAAGATATGTGTAATACAGGTGGTAGGAAGTTGACTGCTCTCATACATCTAGCATTGATGGTTACATCTAGGAGGAACATTCATCTACTTCTGCCACCTCCAGGCGGGTGCAAAAGTCAACGGCTGGGCAGGCCCGAGATAGACTTGACTTGTAGCTCATTTCATTCTTTACCAAGCAGTTCCACCAAAGAGGCATCGGCTAATCCTTTTCCCCCTTCATTTTCCTTTGGGGACTCTTGGAATTTGTGAGATTCCTATTTGTCTTTCTGCTGCCTAATATGGAGCAACTGATGCCAAGGAATGGGGTGGAAAAGAGAGAGAGAGGTAAGATAATATTTAATTTTGTTCTTTTCATGCTTAAACAGATTCAAGGAATTTTCAGAGAAGAATCTTGTTTCAAGGCGATGGCCAGTTTTCAATTAGAGTCACTTATTAACTTCCTCTTCCATGAGCCGAGGCTCCTGAATCTCTTTGAAGACCCAGAGAAAAGATTTCTTCTCTCTCCAACCCTCTTCAAATCCCCAGGGCTACTCCTAAGCTGGTTGAAAAGCTCACAGATGTGAAGACAGAAGCAGATTTTCACCTTTATCGCATGAAAACTCTGATGTCTTCTCAGAAAGAAGCTACGCTGTGTAATTCAAAATTTTAAATGTACATTCAGATCTGACGTAGTTTACCTGCTAATTCTGTTAAAGGGATGTCTGGCCTGGACCCCAGCTGGTCTGTGGTCTCCAAAAAGCCGCACAAAGCCACTTGCAGAGCTCTGCACCCTCCAAAAGGTGGGCACCTTTCCAGGGTGCACTCCACTGCAACCATTGCTTAGCTGCGGGACGTTCCTGAAGATAGGTCTAATTTGGGTTCGTCTAGTTGTGTACTATTAAGGTAACAAGGGATCTCAGAAGGCTAGAAAGAGAAGTGGTATCATTGGAAGTGCCTTTAGAAGGGAGTTTGAATTGACTCAAGTCTTAACTCCAGCCGTTCAGTGTGGCCAGTGGGTGTTTCATGGCCATGATGGTTTTGATGAGCTTTTCTTGTTGCCTTTGCTGGCAGCATCATCTGGGGCAATAAGGATAAGCGCTGTCTGGAGAAGAGCAGTTTCTGAGATTATTTGGAAGTGAGTTGTAATTTCAGGAATTGTAGCACAAAAGCCAAAAAGAAGTTTATAAAGGAAGTAGAAGTTGACCAGTAAATGATGCCAGACAAATGAAACCTTGAGATGATTTTTTTCCCCCAAATGCTGGGTACCCAAGACCACTTTTAAATGTTCCATTACTTAAGAGGAAAATTCAAAATCACATCAGTAGACCCTCTTTTAAAAAGAAAATATCTGTGATTGAAGATAACATGCATAGCTTTGGGTTGTGTTAACTGGGTTAGAACCTTCACTGAATACTGAGTGTTTTTAATCTCCATTGCTTTCTTTTTCTTTCTTTTTCTTTTTTTTTTTACATCTACAGTCAAGACAGTTTTAATTTTTATTTTTTTATTGAAGTATAGTCAGTTTATAATTTGTATTAATTTCTGTGTACAGCATAATGATTCAGTTATATATACATATTCCTTTTCATAAACTTTTTCATTATAGGCCATTACAAGGTATTGAATATAGTTTCCTGAGCTAGATAGTAGGACCTTGCTATTTATCTATTTTATATAAATATATAGTTTTTTTTTTTTTAGTACTTGATAGTCCATGGGCTTAGGCCTTTCTTTCTCCCAGACAGTAAAACCTCTTTAAACAAATATAACATACAATGCCATACTGTATTTTTATACCCAGAGCACCTAACACAGACTGATAGGCATGAAGGACTGACTGAGTAACCCTGCTTTAAAGGCAATGAATTGCCTTATAGCACCTCTAAAGCTGCAAAGTAATGATTCATGTTCTTATTCTACTCTGGGGATTTTTCTGAGGCTAACTGTGAATTGGTAGAACGAGTATTGATTGGGGTGGAAAGTCTTAATAGCAGCAACATTAAGAAAATAGGAAATTAAAGTAGCCTGCTTGACACTGCCTCTCCCCAAAAAACAAACAAACAAAAACGAACAAACCTGCCACTTGTCATTTAAAATAAACTAAATAACAGCAGTAAAAATCTTGATCACTTGGCTTTGTCCTGCATATAGTTCCCTTACTAGGTTTTGGTCTTGAGTTAAGTATAAATTGGCAAAAAATGCCCGTTAGGTTTGTCACTGCTTAATTTCTTAATAGTGTTTCTCATCAGAATAACAGTTGGGAAAGGTCCTTTGTGCCAGGTCGGTCCCAGGGCATCTCTGGAAGAAGACATGTATTTTTTGTGTGTGGCAGCAACTGTAGTTTGGGAGAAGCAGTGGGCGTGGTTTTGTGGTTTCCTTCTTTTCCGGGCTGCTCATCACTTCAACCACAAAATCACTGTCAACCTTCAGAAGGAGAAAGAAATATTGGCCAACCTACAGTTTCTTTTTTTAATGACAGGCAGTGGCTTGGGTTCTTAGAGACCGGCCAGGCAGCTTAGTTGTGTCTGGAGTTCCCCAATATAGGCTTCGCAGAAATGTGGGCTGGTTCCTATGCTGCTACAAACCAGTCCTCTGCATTGGGATTGGCCTCTGTCCTGGAACCACAGAAGTGGTTTGCTCTACCCGTTGACTCATTCTGCTTGACTTCTATGTCACCAGGAAGAACCAGCACCCTCCCCAGCTCATGACGCTGTGAGACAGTGAACATTGAAATGAGTGGTAAAAGCCAGCCAGCCTGCGTTGAAGATCAAGTCATTCATTCAGTCATTCACTCATTAGGTATTTATGGAACCCTCCCGAAATTAGCCAGGTGTTGGTCCAGGATCTATGGATATGGTAATGAATCAGACTGGCAGTTGCAAACTTTTTCTTTGATGTGTCAGATAGTAAATATTTTAGGCTTTGCAAGCCTACTGTTCTTATTACAGCTCTTCAATTTTGCCTTTTTTTTTTTTTTTTTTTGGCAGAGTAGTAGCCATAGCAGCATATAAATGACTATTAACTACACTCTAATGAAACTTCATTTTTAAAAACAGGTAACATGTGACCCATAGTTTACCACCGGCTGAACTCAACCATAATATTCTTGTCCTTGCTGAGCATACATCCTAGTAATCTGCATTTAATTTCTACTAGGTAGTTATATTTTATAAGGAAGGTACATTCCTAAACATCTCACCTAACTCAAAACAAGAAAAACTGAAAACTTGAAAGTTTGAGTTCGTAAGCTAAAAGATCCCTTAAGAGGTTAAAATGTCAATATTGACCAGCAAACAAAAAGACTCACGTAAGAGTCAAAACAAAACAATATTTTAAACAACACATTTTTTTTTACTGGTTCATTAATAATGAGTAATGGTTACTAACTATGGAATATAATTTCTAGATATTAAACATCCACAAAAAAAACTAAATCATCTGTAGCTTTTGATGAATGGACCATTCCTTTAATGCTATGAAGACAAGATGGAAACTTGTCAGTAACTTCAGAAATCTTAAGTTTTTAAGATCACCCCATCTTGTCATGTAAGAACTACTGCAAACTCCATAAATGGCTTAAAGAAGCAAGTTGTTTATAAATTTATTGAATGCAGAGAAGTGTTCATTCAGTCTGCTGTCTTTGGTGAACTGGCCATTCACTGATTTGGTAACTAGGCATGTTGACTTTTGACAAAGGAATCTAGAACTGATCAGCATAGTTCTGGGTACGTGTTGTGGCTTAAAATGCTCTTTAGATGAATGGCTGCATACTTGATGAACACATGCATGTGGCCAAACTTGCTGGCAGAATGGTATTATCAGATTCCTACATAGCAAAGGAATTTCATTCATGATTCTATGTAGAGAGTGTTTGCTTTTGGAGCTCAAAAATTTAATTCAGTTCTGGGCTTGCTTATAATCCCCCCCCAACATTTTATTTATAAATTAACATTGATACATTTTCAAACATGTAGAAAAGTTGGAAGAATTGTCCAGTGAACACCTTTGTGACGTGAATTTTTAAGAAGTGGTAGGCTCTCTGTTTCCAAAGTAGCTAAAAGAATATCAACTCAGATCTTTTTTAGGATCATGTCTTTTCAGGAGTGGCCAGAGACTGAACTGAACCATTTCTTGTTCTCCTTTGTGTTTCTTAGGAAGAGTCGTAAGATATTCCTTAGCTCTAGGTTGTACATGCTCCTGGACTTGCTCATGCTCACTTTCAAAGAGTTAAAAAGGAAAAAAAAAAAAAAAAAAAAAAAAGCCAGCCTTAGATTTCTGTAGTGTCATAGAATCCCCATTGCCAAGCCTTACAGGAACTGAAATCAGCGTCAAAATTTTTAATGCTGGGTGTGAAGCAGAGCGGCTGAATACTGAAGTTTATTTCTCAGCATGTTGATAAGAACCTGAGAGGCTTAGGGTGCCCTTTGGAGTTGCCAAGGTATGTCTTCCCAGTGTTATAATTCCAATTTAACTGCTGCAGAATGAAGATTCGAGGCGTCTGTTACCCCAGCCCTGTCTCCTTCCAAATGGCAGTAGAAGGTTATCACGTGGCCCTCGGGAAGAATTTACTAGCTGCAGAGTGAAATGCAGTCTTCCACACTGTAATTTCTTGAGTTCCTTTTCCTTCATGTGGAAAAGAGTGATTGAGGGGGAAGAGAAGCCGTTTGACATCTAACCACAGAAGGGAAGAGGAGCCTCCTCCAATGCCTCTGGGCCGTTTGTGTTTCATTCCGCATCCTGTGGGCTTCTGAGGAATTAGGATGTGAAAGGGAGTGATTTCCTTTTAGAAGACTCGGTCACCATTTAATAGTAATCACAAGTTCGGGAAAACTGAAGGGTTGGAAAAATTTTCTGCGTCTTTCTGGGTAGTCGGCTACACTCTGATGGGTGCTTTGACCAACCCATCAATGATTATTTTGTCGGCCACTCCTGCCTTGAGATAATAGTATATAGGGATACAATATATGCCCTGTTGACCTCTAGCTGTGTTACCTGTTTTTGGCCAATGAAATTTGAGCTCAAGTCACCTGTGCCATTTAGGAGGAAACGCTTAAAGAGTCATTGAATGGTTCCACCATTGTCTTTGTTCACTCTGACCTGAAGGCAGTAATGGTGTCCTGGACGAAAGCTGCCTGGATTCCATAGTGAAGATGTGGAATACAGCCTTCAGCTGACCGACAGTGGCCGTGTTATTGGAAGCCATTGATCTGGGTGCTGGGGGTGTTTATTATCGCAGCATCGCTCAGCCAAGCTGGCTGGCATCCCACCCTTATCATACTGTAGTGCCTGTTCATAGTTCTCTGGTTCTGGAATGAATCATTGAAAGATTGTAAACCTGCACTTGTGTGATTGTGAGAGGGTGGGGTGGGGTTGGGGGGCTCTGAGCCAGCTGCGTTTAGAACAGTGGATTTTTCTGCCTATAGTAATTGTTGTTTTAAAAGTCCTCTTTCTCCTTCCTGGATTCTCTTCAAATGAGCCCTTGGAGAGACTTTAAACGGAATCCCAAGCAACTTGTCCATCCTTAATTAGAATAAAGCCTTCATGCGGGCAAGAGTTTGTTTTCATTGATGTATCTCAAGTGCTCGGCACACAACAGGTGCTCACCCAATATTTGGTGAATGAATGAACAACGTGATTTATTTCCAGTGGATTTCTCTTTGGATTTGACTTTAGTGAAGAAGAGAGGATTATCACATTCCTTAACGATGTTTCTGTGCCTCTAATAGAAGATTGGACTCTGGTTAATTGGTTGAATATTTATTTCTCTTAATAAATTAATTGACATCCCAAGGTTAAATCACCAGGCGTCATGACCTTAGTTAATGATAGCCAAGGTGTTGTCAATTACTTGAAATATTGCCTTTGCCTTATTTGGGGGGGAAAAGTTAACTTGTAGTTGAAAAGGAAAAGTTGATGGTGAACCTTCCCAAAATTAGATTCTGCTTGACTTCAGTATTCTGTTAACCGAACTGGATCAGAAACGAAACACGTGTCACCACATTGGATTCCTGGCCACTCTAGGCCTGGCCCTGGTTTCAGGATGAGGGTATTTCCGCGGACTTAGCGCGTTCAGTCAATTCCTCTGCTTTGTCATCGTTAGTCTGGATGTAAGTAGCATTACTGTAAAATCTCCCACCAAGAAATTTCCACACAAAGAGGTTTTCTGATGTCTTTAAAATAAAATGGTTAAAAATAGACCTTGTGGGAACAGTTTTCCACTTCCAAAACAAAATCCTGCAAAATGTTTTAATGCAGATTTGGGACCTAATTATTTTTTCTCACCTCAGCTTAGCAGTAGTTGAGCTACAACGAGAACAGTGAGTCTTGGTTTTACAGGGTCTGGCCAGCGAGGCCCTCCCTGTCCTGTGGAGCTTTTGTGTTGACTTGGCCATGGCCCGCTTCCCCACCCCTCCCCGGGGCCTTGCTAGGGGCAGTGGGTCCAAGTTTGAAGCCCTCTGTCTAGCTCCTCATTAATCCACTGACCTTCCCTGAGGAGGCCTATGAAGGCCCAGCCTTTTCAGCTTCTCTGGCTTCTGGTGATTGCAAACACTGAAGTCTGCGCTGGGCAAAGGGGAAAAGACTAAAAGGAGAACAGGACACAAAAGAGACTCTGTAATTAAGATCCAGGGTCTTCTATTGACTCGGGCTGGTTAAATCAAGCCTCTGTGACATGCCCAGGGCCTTGGTTAGTTTGTAGCACACAGGGAGCCTCTATATATAGAAAAGTCTGGGCAGGGAGGGTATAGACCAGTGGTAGAGCGCGTACTTAGCACGCATGACATTCTGGGTTCAATCCCCAGTACCCCCATTAAAAAATAAATAGATAAGTAGATAAACCTAACCCCCCCCCAAAAAAATCAAAGATATTCTTTACAAAAGGGGAGTGGGTGTAGCTCAGTAGCAGGCATGAGGTCCTGGGTTCAGTCCTCAGTACGTACCTCCATTGACAACAACCGGAAAAAAATTCGACTCCTGACTGGTCATGTAGTTTTCTTATTTCACTGTCATTCCCTTTCCCGCAGCCTGGGAACCCCCTTCTCTGAGTGCTCGTGACATTTCTTTACAGTTCTTGTTGCTGTTCCTTTATCTCTGTAGTTCTGACGCCTTAGAACAGTGCCTGGGACTTAGCATGTGCTCAGTAAATGCTTGTTGAATGCGGAATGAATGTCACACTGATCGGTGCATCTCCAGTATTACAAGTGACTAGTAATTGTTTAATTCTGCAGCAGTGTTTAGTCCTTTACCGCCTGCTGGGTGCTGTATCAGGAAAAAAGACTTAGACAGAAAGTTCCAGATGTTAAGATCGTTTGTCATCCAACGTGACCCACATCCATCATTGTTACGATGATGATGACTTACCCTGTGCCCTTACTACTACTAGCAGGTGGAAAATTCTCTGTAAGAAATGGCAAACAATCCAAACTCTAGCGACAAGGAATGGAATGCAGTTCTCGAAATTCCCTTTGCTCCTGTGTGCGGCATTTCTAAATAGCAGTTGTATGAGACTCCGTCCCTAGCCTGTGGGTCTAGGGTCTCATATCTCTTAAAATGAATTAGAATGTTTCTGAAATAAATTGCTCTGTGCCTCTCTTTCTGTTACAAAGTTCTCACTTTTCTCTTTTGTGCTCACTGCTTCCATGTGTCTCCCTGCACAGGTGTATTCCTCCTGCCTCTGTCCCAATAATCCTGTCATTCTTTAAAATTCAAGTGACACTTCCTCTGGATATGCCCCCCCCAGTAGATTAGCTGCTTCTCCCGAGGTGCTCTGAGTACACTTCCAGCATATAGTACTCATCACCTTTCATTGTTGCTGTTTGGTTAATAGATAGATGGTTAGACCTTTAACTCCTCTCAGCCAAAGCAGAAATATTATTCATCGCTGCGTGGTGGGCAGTTGGCATAGTGCCTGGCACCATTAGGTGCTCAGAATATTTGCTGCGTGAATTTAATAGTTTATGTGTTGAAGGAAGTTTCAGGTAGATGCTTACAGTCTTTAGCATCTCTCTTTACACTGGCTAGTTGCCCTTCCCGCTGCCTGGGAGGTTTAAATTTAGGGCTGGATTCAACCGGCTGGGGCAAAACCCACAGCCACTGCCCACTGCTGTGTGGGAAAAAGGGCCAGTGGGCGTTGCTGAGCAAGAAACCTGGGATCTCGCATCCTGATCCATGTTTTCTTGGTCATTGTATTCTTCCCTGTCCTTTTTTTTTTTTTTTTTTCCCTCCCCTCAACTCCTCTCCCCCAGAGGCAGGACTTGACAACTGATTATTTTGCCCTTATTTTGCCCACTTAAGCATCATGGACATATAACAAATAAAGGGGTGACCCTGGCAAGTCACTAGAACACAGCTGGAGCATTGCCTGAAATGGCTACGCATGTGGGATTAGCAGTCAGGGCTCTGAAATCACAGCTGTTGCTCGAGAAACAAGAGGCAGGAAGGGATGATGGTGAGGCTTCTTGCCGCTCCGTTCCCTGACTTCAGCTCTTCATCCGAGACGGGTGATTCCCAGCCTTAATATCAAAACATCAAGAAGGGTGCAACCATTCCCCTTGGCAGTGTCTTTAGATGTCTCATGCATAGAGAATCTGACCGGCATCTTTATTGTTTAACACCTTTATTTTGGTACGATTCCTGTGCAGTAAACTACATCTGTCCAACATCTTAATAGTCTTTTTTTCCTCAAGCTGCAGTTGAGATTCTTTCTCTCTTGCAGCTTATATATGTAGGAAGGAGAACGGCTGGCTGACCCTACTGTCAGATCTCCTATCAGACCTCGGAGAGAAGGAAATAAGGAAATAAATAAAGCAGTGTTAAAAAGCTGGGTAAAGCAATTTTTAAAACGCAGTCACCTGAATCTGTGATGTGACGCTAAGGATGCTGAGGAGAAGGCGTGTATTAATTAGTTTCTGTGATCGTCAGTGTTGGAATCCATTGGGACGTGAGACCTTTTGAAGTTCATGATGTCGGTGAAGGGCTGCCTACATCTTTGTAGACACGTGAGTAAGAGAGCAGATCAGTTGGCGGGACTCCATGGTAGCTCATTCAGCTAACTGCCCAGGATAACTGGGGGAAAGGGACAGGGTTCTTACTCTAAGGCTGTAGTTGAATTTGAAAAAATGAAATTGTCAAGCAAACTTGCCAGTGTATATCCATTCATAATCACTCATTATTCAGGAATCTAACAAAACCATTTTGTACCTCTCTGCTCATTTCTATATTAAAAAGAAACAATTATTTAAAATTTGGGAATTTCTCACAAGCTGGACTGGCTCATTATCTCATTTACTCACCTACTGATTTACACTTAAACGAATGCCGAGGTTGACAAGGATGAAGAGGATTGAGGCGTCTTGGGCAAAGGAGATGCCTGACAAATTCTCCCAGGCCGCTTGTGACCTTCCGTGTACCTAGCTACCTGGCTTTCAGGATGGAGGAAGATAGTCTTCGAGTGTTATGTTTGGGTGGCATTCTAAACAAATAAATCAGAAATGCAAACCAGAAATCTCTTTTGAGTATTGACCCACTGGTATCTGTATGAATCCCTCTGACCCTGTTTTCTTCTTACAAGTGAGAAAGAGGTCAATATTGGTCTTAACTGTGCTTGCTTATTTTTCCCTGTTCCTTAAGTCCCAATTTCAGTGGAAACTATATAGTTTTACTTTCAAAAAGAGTTTTGCATTCGTAGATTATTCTTTTAGGGAACTGTTTTGAACTCACTGACTGAAGTATTTACTCTAAGAACTCTAAAGCCCTCTCTCTTTAACTTCTTCCTCATCCCTGCTGTAGAAAATTCAGATTCTATTACACAAAATTCCATCTTGGCTTTCTCAACCCTAAGTGGACGTATATTTTCTTTTAGTTTTTTTCTCTGCTCAGTCTTTGATCTTAGAAATTGAGTGAACAGAACTTACAGAAATTAGATACCAAACTGCATCTCATGAATTTGCCATTTTTTTCTTTTCCATATTGCTAATATTGAAAATAATTATCTTTTGAATAAAATACCAACAACAGCAGTCCAGCTTTTCTTTTAATGCTGCACAATTAGCAGCTATCCAAACATCACATAGTAAACACATTAAAATCCACACCCGTATTTTTAGGTAACAAAATGTGCATTGAGATCCTCATCATTTTGTAAATTAGGTAATCCTGGTAATGTTTGATAGTGTTATTCTCAATGCTTATCTGTAGCTATACAGTCATTGAGCTGAATAAAATGTCACGATGTAGCAATTAAGAACATCCTTTTTTTTTTAAATCCACAAGTTCAGTAAATTACAACTTGATTGTCTGAGTAAACAATGTTACCTGCTGTGTCTGCTTTGTTATAGAATGGAGTTCTGCATGCAAATTAACAACAGTTAGTAATTCCCAGGATGACAGAGCATATTTTTCCTATATTTTAAACTTTCCTTCTCCCATCCCAGGGAAACAGATTAAGATAAACACATTATCCATATTATTCTCTTTCTCCAATTTCATGGCCCCAGGCAACCATGCCCAATCCAGCCCTACCCTAGGGAATACTGTGGAAGGACACCCCTCTGCTCTCACAAGTGCATTTAGCAATGCTTCACCAAAGCGTCCACAGCCTAATCAGGATGGAGGAAGTGTCAACTCATTTCCTCATTAGGGGATAGAAACTTGTGTGGACCAGACACATTACGCATCGTCATTCTTGCATGGGGGTAACCTGTGGTATTTCAGGGAGGTCCTGCTCTTGTGTACTGCATATGGTTTACTGTCAGATAATTTAACACCCAAGAAAACCTCCCTTGAATAAATTAGAATATATTTGCAAAGTAATTGGTTAATTAGGTTTTAGACATCTCCGGGGGACTGAGCTGAAACAGATGTGTTGAGAGCCCGTCACAGAGCTGGGGACGAGGGCTTCTTACTGAGCTTTCTGAAGGAAGAGCTCTCCTCTCACTTGCTCCTACCCATGGCGCCAGAGTATTCTGCTGCGTGCATTTACGCACAAAGCAGTGGAACATTTCTGCCTTGGACTTAATTGTTACAGGGACATGCTCAGAAGGTGCCACGTTCTTCAAGTAACTGTACGGTAAAATAAAGCACTATTAGAGTCGATTCTTTCTTGGTTATGTCAGGAACCATATGGGGAGCCACTTAAAACTAAAGGAGGACGAGGTAGGGAGTACTCTTAAATACTTCTGTATGACATAGGTGGTGCCTGTGAAAGTACCGTGAAAAAGCCAAAGCTTGAGCTCAGGCCTCGGAGGTTGAAAGCAGCCAGTATTTGTCCTTTTCCTTTTATTTTCTTTTATTGTATTTTCCCTCTGTGTCTTTACCGTTCTGTAGAATATCAGTTGGCATTCCGGTAAATGCTGCCCATAATACTAACGTGGCTTTTCTCACTGGATCATTAGAATAAATTCCACTTTGTTTATTCATTTTTTTCATGAAGCATTTATGGTAGACCCCCGGGTCCTAAGATGGATGCCAGCCACCAAAGAGAATGACACAGCCCCTGCGTTCAGTGACCTCTTGATGCTCTGTGGAACAGTGAGATTGGTTTGCATATTTCCTAGCCCTTCCAGTGGGAAAAGGTAGCCCATTCTGGAGCAACTTGCATGACAGGGAAATAAATTTAAAGTTAAAGACTGAGTACAGGTGAGCCACATGTCCACAATTCTGAACTGACTGTAGCAGAGCCACTCTCTGGGAGCGGGTGTAGACTGCTGGGCCAGGTGCTAGAATCTGGAAACAAATGGTGTAGCCAAGACGTGAGTCTCAACATCAGGCCTCCCCTTCTTCTTTCTGTTTGACACCCACTTGTTACATGGGTTGTCAGCTCCCAGAAGACACTTTGGCGTCTCCTACCCTTGGAAGAGTTCCTCGCAAAGAACAGACTGACAGCAAATGTTGAACGTGAGCAGATGCTTGGACCTAACAATTCTCAGATGTTTGAATGAAAGAGAGACACCCCTGGAGAGTCATCGGGGAAGACGAAAAGTCCAAGATGGATTTTTAATAAGACTCTGCATCCCATTTTACCTTGAGATTTGAGAGATGTGTCATATTCTCACAGCTAATTGCTTCACTGTTTGTTTTGCATACATGGTAAGAAATGTGTGCTATCAGAAATAACTTAGGAATAGAATAGTTGGATTGGCTTTTAAGGAAGTTTTTTTCTTTTTCTAATACTGATTTTTTTTTTTAAGTAAGAGGCAAAGCCTTTAATGTACAGAAATGATATTCTTACTTGAAATTAGTAGTATTTCAAGCTTGGAGGCCATTGCTTCTTGTCATAAGGGCTAGGAATTGTCACCACATACTGTATTTTTTATTCCATGTAAATGGGTTTTTCTCCCCAAATCTTAAAAAATTAGTTCACAGTCTAAAGAATTACTGTATTTGATTGGCTTTACTCAGAACGATATTATTAAAAGCACTGTTCATCTAGCATAACCTTATTTCAAGGAGAAATATATATATTTTTTCAGTGTGAGAGAAAATGAATCTGTATAGCAAAATAATTTAAACTCTACCTTTCTTTTTCAAGCAGAATCCATTAAAATGTAGCTTAATCAAATAAAGTTGCTTGAAAATTGGAAACGTATGTACTGGTGGTGTTGATGTTTGACACTGAGACAGGGGTACCATACAATGAAATGTAATTTTGTAAGTGGACTTTGTTCCTGCCGTGCTGTCCTTCAGTTAAGAGCTGACATTTTCAGAATGAAAGAAAAAGAAATTCACTAGGTTGGTTTTATTCTAATTTCCAGGTGTGGTTTATGGGGGGGGGGGCTGGGTGGAGGACCTGGAGGATTTCAGAGATTTCTGGCACTTGACTTCATCATGCACGTGGGACCAGAGTACCCCCTGCGTCCTGTGCTCTGGGCCCCGAGCTGCCCTTGAGCAGCCCTGCTCCGAGAGGAGCTTACAGCTGGTCCTTCCAGTCCTTGGGGTTGAAGAGACAAACCAAACTGCTGTTCATGTGCAGGGCCAAGCCTCTTCAGCTGTTGGCGTTTCTGTTCTATTCGGATACTGTGGATTGGCAGACTGCGTTCCTTTCCTTAAGTTCTTCCCCATCCTGGATGTGAAGCAGGCACGGGCCAGTTAATCGGGGTTCACAGAGGAGACGGGAGCCTGGAGAGAAGCCTTCCCTAGTGGAGTGGGGCAGGCGCCGGGAGTGGGGGCGGCCTGCGGGCCCTGGCAGCAGCAAGTCCAGCCCGCCGGGCAGAGCGCACACAGCCGGGAGCACAGGGTTGTGCAGAAAGTGAGATTTTGGGCAGGCAAGTGGCCCTGGAGAGGTCCTGAGGGCCCCAGGGCAGGTGAAGGGAGGAAGTTAGGAGCAGAGCCGTCAGGAGAGCGCGGCCTCCCTGCCGTCAGCTGTGAGGCTGCCTGACGCTGGTTCCTGGCCCTCCTTCTTGAGTGAGGACTCTGGCAGGACTCTATAGAGTTTATTCTGAGACGTGGCTTGCCTTTGTTTTTGTTTTTGTTTTAATTCTTATTTCTTATTGAAGTGTAGTCAGTTGTGAAACATGTTCTTATTGTAACATACCACTTGGCAGTGAGGATGTGAGGAAGGATCTGGGTAGTTCCTCCCTACCTCTGTTGCCGGGACTAGCATCCCTGACTGAAAGAACCTGACCAGAGGAAGCAGCCGTATTGGCTTAAGTGGCTCCCAGTGCCATACCTAGGGTACCGTGGCCTGGGCTGTGCTGATGTGCCGCATGGCTAGGAGTGGACTAGGTCCCCCACCCCCCAAAGGACTGTAGCTCCTCCGAGGGGAACTGGATGTAGGCAAGGACGGCAGCGATTATCCAATGTCAGAACCCACAGGGATGACACGTGTGCTTTGGGTTGAAATCCACCTTGGACTCTCCTCTGTGAGGCTGTCCACCCTCGTCTGGGGCTCCGTTTGTCTGGAGAAGAACGTGGGCAGATGTGCCGTTGGCAAGTGTTCGTCCCTGGAGCCACGGTCCTCAGATTGGAAGATCAAGTATGGACTTCATGTCTGGAACAAGGGAAAAGCCCAGTTACAAGAAGTTGAGATAAAAACCTAAAAGGGCTAACGGCATCAGTTGTGTGCTGAATGCCTCAATCTTGAACCCAAGCTTCTCAAGGCTTCTCTCTCCAAAGTGGACTAGTTTGAGAACTTCGCGTGGAATTAAACTTGCAAGGTGGCTGGTCATGTGTTTCCCAGTGGGGCTTTGAAGACAGCACGTGAAGGGGACCAGCAAATTTATCTGGCCGAGCATACAAACTGGTTATTACTGGGTTGGTTGATTAAGAGGTATGTTTATGTTCAGAAGAACATACAGCCTCCAATTAGCAAGAGAGCTTTTTGAAAAGTAAAGGCAAAGAAGGAAGGAAAAAAAAAAAGATATGTTGAGGAGAAGTGGGGAATCAGGGTCTCCAAAGATTGTTAAAGGTAAAACTCCAGTCTGGGATCCAGTGGTTGGTGACTGAAAATCATTATCACATGACCATTCACTGTTTGGTGGAGTGTTTGAAAAGGGCTTGTTAATCCCATTCCAATTCACAATGGGCAGGTGGCCAATTCATACGAAACACCTTGACGGTCCGCACTAATTGGTTTGTCTCCATGGAGCAGCCACATTGAATTGTCCATAGAGATGGATGGATGGTTCCTGCAATCCATCCCCCTCTTACAGCTCTCCTCCTCTCCCTAACCACCACCACCCACTACACACACACACACACACACACACACACACACACACACACACACACAAATGCACAGGAATGATTTTGCCTTTAAGTAGCATCATTTTTTTCCTACCCATCTTTCTGGGCTGTAAATTTCCCCAAGCTTTCTTTTTAAAAGAAGGAGTGGATTCGAGATAAGGAAAGTAAGCTGAATGTCTTTGGGACATTTTCAGGGTCATTTGTGTTTTCAGAGTTGGTTTCACTGCTGAGGATAGTAAGAAAAAAGTTATCTGTGAACAAAGCAGAAATGGACTTCATGTTTTGGAAAGCCAGGGAAACAAATTCCTAGACAAAGATTCATGCAGCCTAGAAATCATTTCAGAAAGATCTACTGACCCACAAAAACTTGTACCAGCCCACAGAAGCATTTCCAAGAATGGCTAATCATGTACTTTTGAGAGACAGACCCAAAAAAGGATAAAAACAGGCGTTTATGTAACTTCGATTGATAGCTGGTTCCTGAATAAATAATTACCCTTTACACCTGAAAGGCGGCTTACCAAGCCCTGACCGCCTCTGAGCTCGGCTGATGCTCTGGGCATTTCCAAGGGGCAGATAGGACCGATCACATTCGCTTCTTTCCATAAATGTTCTGTTCAGTCTAGCCGGGCCAGCAGTGGCATTTGGTGGCAGTTAATTTTGAGCTCTGGAGCTGGACTGAATCCTGGCTGTGATCCTGACCAGCTATGTGACCTTGAGCAATCCCTTCACCTCCCTGGGCCTCAGTTTTTTAATCACCCATCCCTGCCGTAGAGGCTCTGCTTAACTGAAAAGTATATTTTATAATGAACATGTTTTTAGTTTTCAGTTTAAAATGACTTAACTTTTGGTGCCTTTGGGTTTTACATAAGGGAGAGAAACTTCCATGTAGTGAAAAACTGTAATATCTGCTTCCTTTGTTAACGTGGCATTGCCCACCCCTCCTTCTCTACCCCCTCCTCCACCAACTGAGGGTAAATTAAAGCAATATAACCCAGTGTAAACATTTGTTAACCCAAATGCATTTCCAGACATTCAGTGTGTGCAGACACCTGGTTATACGTTTAGTGCCATCATCTCTAGGTAGGATGAATTTCGAGGACCTGCTTCTGGTAAGCCTTGCTGTGAGTTTTGACAGTCAGAAATAAACAATCTTACCTATAATTATCTCTGTCTGCAGAATGTGGTAGATAGGGAACAATGGGTATGAAATACTCCAGCTTCCTAGGGTCCAGGAGGGGTGAAAGAAATAGAGAAAGTTTTTATAAAGAGCAGGACAAAAGGAAATCGTGTCTGAATAAGCCATTTGATATTTTTCTTGCTCTGTAACCACCACTGCATGGAAAATGAGCTGATAGGCCCCTCTTCACTGCTCCTTGAGGGTAAAGGGAGGTTTGATTTGAGCCTCCTGGCCTCCATGAAAAGTCAAATAAATAGGAAGTGAAATTTACAAGGGATTCCAACAAAATCAACCAATGTTTGCGTAGGGTGGACCAGCACATCTCAAGCACTTGTTCTGGCTCTCAGAGGTTCATTTGGGTTTCCGTCATGGTAATTGGTCTTTTATGCAGATAAATATGATGAATGTTAGATGCACGAAAACTATACAAGAAATCCCAGCTTCTACTCTTTTGAAAAGTCCTTGTATCTTTGGAGAAGAGAGAGGAAAGTGAGGAATCTCTGTAGACTGCCCTAAAGAAAACCTGCAAGGCTTGGTAACCCAGTGCTGTCCGCTAAGTTAGTAGATAATGTCAAGGATACTTTTAATTTGGGGACAACAAAAAATGTGTAAACCTGTTTCCCAGACTGAGAAAGAAAGGAATTTTAAAAAAGGTTTCTGACGTTTGTGTTTTTGCTGTAAGTTTGAAATATGTTCTTAAGGTTTTTTGTTTTTTTTTTTTTAACATTTTGGTGCATTATTGCTTTCCCTTTTGAGAGGATGGGGTAGTTATGAAATTGTCTTGTCATGATGTCAGTGTAGTAAAATTCTGTGCAGCTAGTTGCTTGTGGAAGTGGTTGGAATAAACTGTTGCAGATCCAGGCTGACCGGCAACAGAAACTTTTCCAGCAACATGGGTGACAACTTCATCTTTTGGAAAATTGTATCCAGGTCGTAAAGGCTGGCAGTGATTTATGCTGACTCGGCTTACGGCTCCTTCTATGTGTATATGAGATACCACCGGATTCTACGGGGCTTCTTAAAGAACTCCACTCGGTCCACTTCTTTCATCCTTCTTCCTCAGGCTGCCTTACTGACATGTCTGAAGTGTGATTTGAGGGTCTGAAGGAAGAAGGAGTCAGGATCCGGAGCCATCTGGAGCCTGGGCAAGTAAGCACAGGGTGAACATCTGTTTGAAACTTTGTGGAGATATCTAGCGCCACTGATTGATAGTCCTTTGGGGAGTCTGTGTACAGAACCCAGACTCAAGAGGAAGCTGGCATCTGGCAAGAGTTGGGGTACACAGTTGTGCTTGATTATCAGGATATGACAAGTCTGTCTAGCCTACATTCATTGCCAAATTGTAGATTTCTTATTTGGGCCACATTGGTCCTCTCTGCCACCAAAACCTTAAAAAAAACCAAAACTCAGACTTATCATACTCACATCAAAGTATACAGAGTAATACACACATATCATAATGAAATGATGCTTCTGAGGATCATTAGAGTATAGAAGCTAAGGGTATGCACTTTGGAGTCAGGCGACTGGAAGTTCCAATCTAGGCTCTGGCATATAATTAGCTATGTGACTATGGGCAAGTCACTTAACCTCTCTGTGCTTTTGTTTCCTCATCTCTAAAAAGATGTTAGTAATGCTTACTTTTTAGAGGTCTTTTGAGAAGTAAATGGAGTTTATATATCAAGGGACTTTAAATAGCACCTGGAAAAATGAAGCACTATAGAATTTTGTGTGTGTTTTCTTTCCCTGGAGTGTATTGATTATGCATCAAATCCAGGGACACCCACTGCCCCGCCAGAAAAATGCCTTCAGTTGTATCAGTTCCCTTCCTTCCACCTCCACCACCACCACCCCACCCAGACTGGCTTGGTTTCCCTTGTTCCTCGAGCATGTCAGGAATGTTCCAGATTGGAGCTCTGCACAAGCGGGTACCTCTTCCAGAACTGTTCTTCCCACGCCCCCTTTAGGATGCTGCCTTCTCTTCAGCTTTCAGGCTGTTTCAAGTGTTGCTTCTTCAGAGAGGGCTTCCCTGACCACCCAACCCTGACTCAGATGCCACCTCCTACCGCAGTCACTCTGATATCTCCTGTCCTTCAGCCCCCATCAGGGTGCATAGCTGCAGATGATTTGCATTCCTTCAGGGTCCGAATCCCACAGTAGATGATGAACTCCACGGGGAGCACATCTCACTGATGTTTGAGTCCCCGTTGTAGAGCCCAGTGCAGTACTTAGTAAATATCGCTCCAAAGTAAGTGGCTGGCCGCCTGCTGGGCTCTGTTAGTCTGTTCAGGGTGATATGGCTAATGCGTCTCTTCTGAGCTGGCCAACCCTGATTCCCATCCCCCCGACCCCCATCCCACCCCTTTTACGTATATTGGAACAGAAGTCAAAGAGAAGTCAGGGAGAGAATCAAATGCCTCTTTTAGAGATGAGGCGTGTCCTCCTTCTCCCCACTTGGTATTATTTTGACCATCTGGTTGGGAGCTAAGGAGGAGGAAGCAGGACGTCCTTTCTGATCAGGTGAGTTCAGTGGGGACACTTGCCGTGTGGATGTGCCCCATCTACTGGTTGAGTCGAGTGGCTACATCCTTAAGGGATGGTAATACCCTGTGCAGGTAATGCTGGCCATCCAGCCTCTAAAAGCAGCTGAGACTGGGGTCTCTATCACACGTCATTACAGCAGAATGAAGGGTAGAGCCTGGTTTGTTTGTGGGGCACGCATTTTGCATCTCTAGTGTCTTAAATTTTCACCAGGGTCGCACACATTCTGTGGTGTGGGCTTTGCAAGTTTGAAGGGAAGAGTTTCACACTTGTGTCCACAGGTTAAAATCTGTAGTTTAACGTCAGTGTTCACTGTTTGGTTGTTCCTCGTGAATGTTATGTTGACCACATTTGCAGCATTTAGGGAATACCTTCTCTGCAGAGCATCTGAAGGAGATACAGACATCACACACACTTTTCAGTCTTCCGTTAGGGACTGTGGGTCCTTAAGATAAAAGTTTCAGGATGAAGATAGACTCTCTTTCTCTCTCTCTCTCTTTCTCACACACAAACACACACACACAGGCGCGCGCACACACACACAAATCACAACTTACATCACCTGCAAATCTCAATAAATAAATTGGGGAAGATGGAATTTGTCGGTTTGCTTAAAGAAACATAATTATTTTAAAATGACAAATGGTCCCTTTGTCAATAAATGATTTATATCTTAGCTTCCATGCCTGGATACCTTGTGTAAATTATGAATTAGCTTGTAAGTGGATTTAGCCAGGGGTACCCAGCAGGTCTCTGGGCTGAGGGCTAAGTGGGTAGCAGTTCTGTCACACTGCTTTTCTGCTGCTGTTGTGTCGGGATGCAGATGTCTGAACGTGAATTTGGGTGAGTGTAGCTTTAACTTGTGCTCCTTTACCAGGACTCATCCATCCAGCATCTCCATCCAAAAGAATCTCCCCTCGCACCACCCCTGCCAAACTGCAACATCAGAAGTAGCGAGAAGAACATAAAACCATCTTAATTCAATCACTCTCGATTATGGGTTTATTTTTTCTTTTTGAAAATAATTAAGTATTTGCCGATTCTTCCTCACTATTATTCTGCAGAGCCTCCCAAGGGAAGGCTTTGAACAAGTAGTTGGGGTTTGTGCCTGTATGTTTGATCACTGAGTTATTTAGAACTAGAGGATTTCACAGTGACAAGCGAAACTGCAGCTTAATTTGGTTTTTCTCCATTCAGAATGCTTTCAGGCACCTGAGCGCATGTGCCCAGCACCCTGTCAGAACAGAAATGAAAGAGGGAGGGAGGGAAGGAGAGAGAGAGAGGGAGAGAGAAAGGCAGACTGTGACTGCATTAACTTATCCGGAACGCAGCAACCAGAAAAACCTGGCAGTCAGCCATCTAAATGTCTGCATACATGTAAATTCTGTATGTTAAGGGTTAGTCGTATTTTATTTGAATTACCTATTGGAATGAACACCCAGTATTTTCAGTGCTCAGTGCTTTGAAAGATCGCATCTATGCCTCTTCTTAAGACATCAGAAACTGCCAGTGCAAAATCCCAGTGAAGCTGGCGGGTTCCTGTACTTCAGGTGCAGAGACCACGTTTGGATTTTAATTGTCCGTCTTTGCTGGCGGTGTAACTCTGGGCGAATTACTGGGCCTCTGGCAGATCTCGTGCTCAGCTGTGAAGTGGGGATAACAGTACCAACCTCAGACTGTGATGCTTGGATGGTGATGCTGCCAAGTGCTTCGCTCAGTGTTTATTGTATGAGTGTGCTAAAAGTTGTGACGCTTGTTCTGTCATTACCATTATTGTTACTTCTGTATGTGGTTATTATTTTATAAATATATTGTAGGTGTTTTTTACTAACAGCCTTTCCTTGGACATTTACATCAGCTTTCTTATTCTAGGGGAGATTTTGATTTAAAGAGTGGAAATGTATTTTGTGAGATTGAAATATATGTGTGTGTGTGTGTGTATATATACAAATGCATATTTTTTTCCCCCAACTTTGTCTTCTAATTGATTTTCTAAGGGATTTGCCACCTTACAGTTACAGGCGTCTGTGGTTTGCTCTGGTCTGGCCTCACAATACGATCTGTATTCTGCTGTGTGTCTGTCAGAGGTTGTGGGCAGGGCCTGTAATCCCTAAATTAGCCTAGGAGGTAGGTGGGTAGTCACAGTGTCTTTGTTGGGTGAACCCAGCTGAGGCTTTTCTTTTGTTCCCGGCCCCAGTCCAAACTAATGCCTTAATAACTGGAATTCCCTCTGTGGCCCCTCTCACCTTGAGGACCATTAAACTCAGTGGGAAGGACTCATCACAGTGGCAGAAAGGTGCCCTCCTAGGGTCTTTCCTGGCCAACAGGCCCCGGCCCCACGGTGGTCGGTACTTGAGCTCAGGCCCAGGCCCGGGTCCTTGGGAGCTGCTTCCAAGCACACTGTCCCGACAGAAGCTCCGGCTTCCTTTTCCTCTCAGGCCACTTCCACTGCATCCTCAGTCTGCCTCTTTCTGCAATTAAGTCATTTCAGCCTTTCCTCTCATGGTGTTTCTTCGCCCTAGAGATGTTCGGTGTTAGGGCAAAAACACAGGCATTGAAGCTGCTCGTAGCACTAAGGGAGTTAGGGAATTTAGATTTTAATTACTATGAAAATATGATTATTTAGGGATTCAGCACCATCTCTACAGAGCGTGTAGGATTTTGCGGCAACAGGAAAGGGGCTCATAAATAAGTCTAAAGTAGGGGAGTTGATAGGTACGGAGGGTGGGGGAGAGCAGGTAAAATGAACTGCAGCAGTCCTGTGTATCTTTCCTTCACCCTCATCGAGATGTTAACCCTCTTTTCTGCCACAGCTTTCTTCTCGGTACCACGGGTTAAGGTCTGATGCTGTGAGCTGCTGCTCAGCAGGTGTGTGGAATCCAGGATGCTGGTAATACGATCAACATGTTCAACAGAAAGTGCTTATCTGTGCAGACATCCAGTCTTGAATCCTCCTTTTCCCAGGCAGCAAGCAGCCCCAAACCTTTGTTTTACATACCATCCGATGGATTTAGTCTGTGTCCACTTGTTGAGACGATGAGTTGTGGTATGTGAATTTCACTGACCCGAATGTGTTTTCAGTCTCGCGATGGTCTTTGACAGCTGGCTGTCAACACTGCTCACGGTACCTCATCTCCGTCCGAGTCCTGCTTGACCCTTACTTATCCTTTAGGCTTCAGCTTAATCCCCTCCTCCTGACTAGGTCAGATTTCTCCTCCATGTGAGGTCCCTTGGGACCATTAGTCTCTCCTTGGATCACTCACCACCAAGACTGTTGATTTGATTGTGGTTAATTATTTAATATCAGTCTCCCAAACAAGACTAAATTCCATAAGGTAAAGAAACATCGTCATCATCATTATCTTCGCTTACCATTGAATTCCCCACTCCTGACAGTAGCGTGCCTGGTACAAAGAGTGTTCACAGTAAGTATTATTGGCAGATAGGTGGATGGATGAGTCTGCCAGTGAATGAGTGAAATGTCACTGTCTCCGACAGGATTTATTTTCTGTCTCTTCCCTGTCCTGTTCACATGGCCTTGGGGACCCACACACGTGGTAAGGGCTCCACACAAGCTTGTAATATAACTAAAGCATGTTGTAGGTCTTAGTGCCAAAGCCCCACAGTAGACTGGAAAAGTGAAAGTTATATAAATTCTTAGGAAGAGGCCGTGAGGATTCTGTGTCCCAGAAGTGGTCTTGTCGGGGATAAAATATGGCAAATGAACAGCCATTGGTTTCTCTTCTGCTCTACCTACTCCCCAGGACCTGGGAGTTTTACTTTAGATGGAGGCTGACCTCGGGAAGGATAGCTTCGCTAATTCTCAGCCAGATAAAAGATCTGGCATGATGCTAGGCATATCTCTGGTTAGAAGGTCATAAATCAGTCCAGTAGATTCCACCAGTGGTTCTCATGGTGACCCTCAAGACAGAGCTCATTTGGCTAGTCCATGGGACACCTCCAGAAAGCATTATAGAAGGGAGGCAGTGAGCCTGCTGTATAATGATTAGATCCCTGCAGTCAGAATGCCTGAGTTCAGATTCCACCTGCCTGCTTATAAAGTTTAGACAAATTAGGTATAATCTTCAATTTCCTCTTCTGTAAAATAGGAGATAATATTACCTACCTCCTAGGGTTGTTGGAAGAGCAAATGGCCAGACACCAAAAGTGTTTTGCAGAAGGTTAAGCATGTAATAAGCTGACAGTAAATGTTAGCTATAATTATTATTGCCATTTTTATTGATTGCAGGAATTTCCATTGCAAGCCCAAGCCAGTCCCCACGACTGCTTTTCCATTCTAACCCTTTCGGACTGTACTGGGACCCATGTTTTCCCCTGCCCTTTCTGTCCCCCTTGCCTTTGGCTAAGATGTTTCCTAGAAGGACCCAAACACAGTGTCCAAGGATGGCACCAATTATATTGCATCTTTATTCTTTATGCTACTTTAACCTGCACTGTAAAAGCCAACTTGAATTGCCTGAAAATCCATGCTGTACAGTGATTTGGGAGGTATGCCCAGGCATTAAATAAACTAAATAATGCTGACTGTGTGTATGCGCTTCCAGCCACATTGCCCTGCTTTCTTAAATCATTTAAGCACACTTAATCTAATGGAATGTGTTATGACTTCAGCAGCTTCTGAATAAAAGTTGGAGGGGGAAAAAATTCTGAAACGTGGCACCAACTAAAACCCCTATACAGTTATTTAAGGCAGCTTAAGCACTTCCACAGAAACTGGGCTCCGTTGAAGAAATTGCCACTCCTCTTACAGAAGGAAACTTCATTTTTTTTCCTTTCTGCCTTTTAAAATACTCCTTCTTTTATTTTTAGATTTTGGATGAGCATGGGACTACAAATCAATTTTCAAGCTGTTTCTTCTCTTTTCTGCTTGCTCAGAATAATCCTTTTTATCTTGCTTCTGCCCCTGCTGGTGTCATCGTGGGCAAGGTACTGGCTTTGCTTGCTTCATCTGGGTGTTTTCACTGGGTGATCTTGGTGGTGCCTCTCAGCTGTTAACATTTGTTTGATTTCATGATTTCTCTCCCTCGTTACTGTAGAAAGCACAAGAGTTGTGCTTTAAGCCTAAGATAGGAAGGTATTCATTGATCAAGTTGAAAAACCTCCACATTCCACGTTCCAGGGCTCTGAATTTGGGCTCTGAGAGTTAGTGGTTTTCAGGCAGTTTTTGTGCAAAGGGTGGTTTGGAGTTTCTTTTCTTTTTTCCTTAGACTTTATTTGGATGTCTGGCTATTTGATCTTGGTAGAGAATACTGTGTCTTGACACACACCAGTGCCCTCACCCTTGGCATGTTTTGGAAGCCCACAGGCGGGGTCCTAAGGCTGCCTGAGTCACCGTTAATGAACCAAACTGCCTGAAATGGTCCAATGGTTGCCTTTTGGTGCTTGGCAGGAAAATCCTTTTCATGTTCGTTTCAAGGTTGTCAGATATCATTATCCCCAAGTATTAAAAAATTTCAAAGAAAGGAGGCAGCGTGTTTGATTTATAGAATAATTATCTAGCTTTAGCTCTAACTTGGCTTTGGCAATGGTTTTGCAAGCACTCGAAAATTAAATCCATTTTTTATGGCACTACAAGGTATTATCTCACAGCAAATGATAATTAAACACCTGTGAAATCAATTAGCCCTTTAAACAGGGGGGGAAAAAGTTTCCAATTATGTTTTTGCACCTCCAAAACTTTTGTAATTCCAGAACCAGCCCTCGTGGAGAGGGATATGGTCAACTGGAGCTACTGGGTTAACTTTCCATAAAGATCATCCCGAAATTTTGCTTTGCCTTAATCCCGAGGAAGGCGGCTTGTGGTACAGGCTCCCTTCCAGAGAGGATGCACTTGCGTTTGGCGCTGACTCTTAGCAGCTATCCATCTGACACACAGCTGAGCTGTCAGCTCCTCTACAAAGGAAGTTACTCACTTTGTGTTTTGATGCCAAGTTTTACTTGACAGTTTATTTAAAAGCCAAGATACCTCAATGGAAACCAAGCAACAAGACGTTCCATGTGACAGAACTGCTCTCTCTTTAAGGGCCCTATAGCCAAGAGGTCTGAGCCACCTTCCTTACCAATTCATACCCTGAGAACAGGCTGAGTGGTTAATTGCTGAAAACTAACACAGTGGAAAACTGGCACTCAGGGCAGGCCTTTCAGCCCCAGAGGATCGTGTGTGTTTAATCATTTGCTCTGGTAACAAATTAGCTATTCCAGATGCCTCTTTTGGAAAATGACCTGCACTTCTGGAGAATTGAATGGATTTAGGATAGAGGCCATGACCATTTGAGACTCAAGAAGAAAGAAGAAGAAACGTAAACAGCGCCACGCGTTTGACATCCTCTGCATTTTGCCTCATATGTACAAAGGTCATTCCAAAAACACACTTGCCTCATCCCTGCTGAAGTTCATATGTGCCTTAATTTGCGTGGTACTCTCATCTGTACTGTTCCATTATGTCCTCAGGAGACGTCATCATTAGGTAGGCAAGACTAGTATGTTGTCTCATTTTAGAGATAAGCATGTGACAAATCAAATCAAACAGTGACAAAGTCAGGACCAGAAACTACGCTTTCTAGGTGTTTGTGCAGGTTGCATACTGCCACTTCCATAATTATCTCTTAAAGACATTCTTTTTTAGAAAAAGATATTTTCTGAAGACTTTTTTAATGGGATCTTGCTTTCGTAGCAGATGGCATTTGGAGAAATTGATGAATCTTAACGTTAACGAGAGATACCACCCTGCCACCGCATAAAACAAAGATGAAAGACAACTTCTCTTATATCCTTTTAGAAACTTGTCCCTAGAATTACCCTTGTGAATGTGGCTGCCTTGTTGGCCACTGTATGACTGCACAGGCATCATTCACTGAGCAATAAGGCGATCTGGCATTCATTTGACAAACATTTCTTAAAAGATGACTGTGGTCCACGCACAGGTCTAGGAGCTGGGGTCACAGTGGTGGATAGCAGCAGGAAGGCCCTGCTTTCAAGGAGGATACATTCTATTTAGGATGTAAGCCAGGGAGACAAATACACGCATGGGTTCTGACAGTGGTAAATCCTGGGACTGAGATGAAACGGGGCAATGGCACAGTGAGTGCTGGGACCACAGGCTGCTCTGCGACTTTCTGTCTGAATGCTGATGTGCATCTTCAGGTAGCTCTGGGGGAAGAATGTTCCAGGCAGAGGGCATAGCAAGTACAAGTCCGTGATGTGGTGATAGATGTGGTGTTTCTAGAAACTGAGAGAAGGCCGGTGTAGGTGTAGATGGTGAGTGAAGAGAAGGGTGGCTGGAGCTGTGGGCCGAGTGCTGGGGGAGCCCTGGCCAGGGTAGGGGGTGTGATTGTTAGTCTTAGTGCCATGAGGAGTCGTTGGAGATTTTCAGCCTGGGAGTGACATACTAAACGGGTCTGGGGTTGCTCTATGAGAGACAGATTTTAGGGGGACAAGACTGAACCTATCCTGACCTGAAACTAATAAAAACCAGGGGGCAGCTCCCAGGGGGCTTTTGCATCATTGATTCCCCAGTATTTGGCGTGCCACCTGGTATAGAGGAGACACTCCATTTTCATTTGTCCAGCAAGTAAGTGTCAGGGCATGAAGGCCTCCTGAGGGCCATCTGGTCTACCTCTGCCCCATCAGCTGTTCAAATTTTCTCTGTGTCCCATAGCCTCTTGCCAAAATGAGGCCACCTAGGAGTTGGCTAGCTCCTTAGCTGCTTCTCAGGGGAAACAGTGCTGAGCAGAGCTGGCTGGAGGGGTGGGAGGAGGGGTGACTCAGAGCTTTGCAGACTCTCTCCCCCAGGGCACTGTTGTGCTTCTGCCAAAGGAAATGGCAAAATCCAGACTTAACAGGCTTTCCCAGTCTCTAACGACCAAACCCCTCATGGGAGGGTGACCTGGTAAACAAACAATATGTGGCATCAGATCGTTCATCATCACACAGATTTTTATGTCTCATGGACGCGTGTATGCAGCTGTACATTTATATATTCACGTACCCAGATGGGAGAGATTGAGCTTTCTGTAGACAACCAGCTTCACGCAGCTTTCGTGTAACGCTGGTGTCCTATAATTTTTTGAGGTTGCACCGTCTCCGCCTGTGCAGAGTTCTGAGGTCTCGTTTGCTTTGCTTGTTCAGTGCAAAAGGCCCAGGAGTGAGCTGGTCCTGACTGTCACAGTCAGAAGGTGGTACCCAGGGATGGTAGAGGTGGGAAAGGAGATGGGGAGTGAGGGCAGCTGAAAGCAACGTCATTTCATTAGCAGTGTGTAATTGGATTCTCGAGGTATTTTATAATCACTTAAGTGCAGGGACCCGACAAAGGCTTCAGCGCTGACAAAGAATACAGTGTATGTCAAATTTCTCCCCGGACGGCCCCTCCATCATGCCTACTCTGGTGACAGAACAGCCCAACTGGAATTCCAAACACCCTCCTAATCCCAGCACCGACTCAGGTTGGCTGTGCAGGAGAGAATGTCTCGGCTCAAGAAGGGAAAGGGTCTTTGTGGGGTGTGGAGTCATTGCCCTCGCCCCAAAGCCGTGTTTATCGTTACAGAAGCCGGGAGGAGTTTCTCCAGTATTTTTCTTTAGCTCAAACGGAGGAAAGCCAGGAGACAGTTCAGTTGGCGTAGTGCCATGGGTACGTTTAACTTGATTTGCAAATAATGCTATTTATCAGGGCTGGTGAGACACAAATCCCCTCCTCCAACCCCTTCATCAGTGTGCAGAGAGGAGGTGAAATTCTTAACAAACTGCCAAGCCTTTGGAAATAAAGACAGAGAAGGGATAGAAAATACACGAAAGGCAGACACTACATAGAAAAGACACTATTTTCCATTCGCTCAGTCCGTTGGACTCAGCCTCAACATAGAGTGAAAACCATCCTAGAAAGACCTGGCATAATCATGAGCTGGATGTATTGTCATCAGCCAAACAGAGGTCGTTGTCACAAAAGCCTTGCGCCTCTTCTGTGTCTCTCTGTTGCTTCCTCGGAAACCGGTGGACGCTGAGCACTTTTCTTCTATTCAATACCTGTGTTCTGAGTGGCCCCTGTAGGCCAGGCCCTGGGGGTGGGCGTCAGTTCAACAGAAAGGAGGACCGTGGTCCTGCCTCCTGGAGTCCAGTGGAAGGAAAACAAGAAAGCAGGCAACTTCATACAGAGCAAGCAGTGGACAGGTCAGCCTGGGTGCTGTGACACGGGGATGGGGAGCGTTTCCTCTCAGCTGGAAGTGAAGCAGAGGAAGGGAGGAGGGGTGTAGGGGAGAAGTGCCCCATGCACAGCCGGCCCCTGAGGAGGGGCTGCTGTCCAGGCTCGGCACCCCACGCCGCCGGCGCCTGTGCTGGGCTTCTCCGCTCAGTCCACACTCCTGGCCCCACTCCACTTGGCGAGTCTTCGTGGCGCAGAGCCTGGTGAAAGGTTAATGGTAAGATAATGACCTCAGGCTTCCCAGTTTGCCCCTGGGCCTGCCCCAGACATTTAGCTCCTGTAGCCAAGACCTTCGTGTGCCTCTTCTGGACTCGTCTATCCTTCTGAGGTCATGGTTGCTGCTGGCTGCTTAGTCGTCGCTCCCATCCCTTCCCCCCTGGACCCAGCGAGCCCCTTATTTAGCCTGTTCAGAAATGCTTCATTTCCACTCAGAGAGTTTGGATCTGCATGTCCTGGAATGGCACCTGTCTCAGAGCAGTTTGAAATCTGGCATTGCTGAGCACAAAAACTGGTGCTCCAAGACCTCGCCTCCTTCAGATGGCTTCCCAAGATGAACTCCACATCTTTCATTTTCCCTTTGCCTTGGTGGTGAGGCTCGATGAGTCCTGTAAATTTTCACAGACCGTGGGAGCCTAGACTTTTCCTTATGTTACTTACCAGACAGCAAGTAGAGTGGTGGACAGTGGACCCATTTTTCAGCTAAAAGATTGACTCCCACTCATGTTTCTCAGTTCAGATCTGTGCCTTGGGCCAATTTCATATTTTTACATGCTATGGACTTGGGGTTTTTCTCAAAAAAAAAAATTGAAATTTTAAGTGTTAAATCTGTAAAGTCCAAGAAAGGGCCTATGGCAACATAGTTATTAAATAACTGAGCACCATCTTGGACTGAACTCCTGGTGTGACATGGGGCAGACTTTTGAGTAAGGGAGAAAGAGTAGTTGTAAATGGTAGCCATGTGTTGCCGATGCTTGGAACTAGGTGAACAGTTTAGGACTTCACTGCATAAGAAATGTTACTTTCAGACACTGCATGTGGGCTGCCCGAGGAGGCAGCATCATATTGTGGAAAGCAAATGCCCTTTAGAATCAGGAAGCCTGGAGTTGGAGCCCTGGCATGGCTGTGCCCAAGGCTATCTGAACTTAGTGCTCGCCTCTGAAGTTGGGTTATACCAAGTCCTAAGAACATGTCTTTCTTCTGTTTGAGCCCTTCAGTGACTCATGATCACCTGCACAGGGTAGTGTCTTGAGGTCCAGGAGACATCTTCCCAGTGGGACCCTGCCCCCTCCCTGCCTCCCCCACCCCATCCTGTGGGCAGTTTATCTCACCTTGGTGTCTTTATTCCCGCTCTTCTATCCCCAGAAATGCCGATCACCTCCGCTAGCTCTTTGCCGGACTGATTCTTGCTCTTCCTCTGATACTTAGCTCAAAGTCTCCCTTCCTCCAGAAGGCATCCCCGCTCCTCGCTCTCCCCACCAAAGCCAAGCTGTGGCTGTTGTTTCTCTTCTCTGCATAACCCCCAGCCCTTGCCTCCATCCTGCTGGTTCCCTCACTGAATAACAATCATTTGATAACACATCTACCTTTTCGCTGGACCGTCAATTCCTTGTATAGTACTTGACACATGGTATGCATGCAACTACTGTTTGTTGAATGAAGGAAAGAAAGCACAGAGGAGGTGCCAGGGAAGCTATTTTATTTCCCTTATCCTAGAGCACTTGGTGCAAATCCAACAGTCATAAGATGTTTGGGGGTTCTTTGTTTTTTTCTTATGGGATGTGATTCCAACCTGGGGGTAAGAAAAGAAGATTAAGTGCTTATGAGGATGGGGGCCGAGAGGGAACAGATCAGCTATAGATGTTAACTTACTTTATAAATAAATACTTGAGACAAACTGGAGGAACATCATGGGAAAACTCAAATTGTGTGACTGCAGAGATGAAAGCCTGCATCATTTGCTTCTTCCCTAGCTTCTTTTTTTTTTTTTCTTTTCTTTTCTCTTCTTTTTAATTTTTTTTTATATTTGGTGGGAGAGGTAATTGGGTTTACTTATTTATCTTAATGGCAGTACTGGGGATTGAACCCAGGACTTAATGCATGCTAAGCATGCACTCTGCCACTGAGCTATGCCCTCCCCCTTCCCTACCCTCTTTGATTAGCAAAAAGCAGGCTCATGTGGCAAATGTGCCTGCTTCAGAGGAATTGTGGGACGCACCGGAGGACCCCTGGGCACCCTGCACCAGCAACACCCTTGACTGTGTAGCTTTCGATAAGAAGGCAAAATCCTTTCAATTAGAAGCTGCTGTCGTGATTCACAGCTTCAGTTTTCATTTTATTTTAAAGGATCTGCTCCACATTTCTCCTTGGCTCTGTCTTTGGTAATCTGTTCTTTTTTCGTTTGTTACTTTTTTAAAAAATGTTTTTATTCCTTTTGTCTTGATATAATCCATACAAAAACTTACAATTGCATAGTGCATTGCCATGTACCCTATATGTACACGATCTCATTTAATCTTCACATCTTGGAGGCACAGAGAAGCTAAGCAGTGTGCACAAGGTCACACAGAAGTGGTAGATCCAGAACCCAAATACTTCAACCCATGTCTTCTAACTTCAGGCTGACTCTGTTTTCCATTATATTCTGTTGCCTCTCTTCCGTTATAATGATCATTTGTGGATTGCTTATAAGGTGCCCATACCTCCATTAAAATTATCATTTAATCTCCACAGTAGAAGTATTATGCCCATTTTGCCAACCAGGAAACCAAGATCTAGACACATTCAATAACTTTCCCTAGATCATTCGGCTTGTAAGCAGCCAAGCTGAAACTGGAGCCCAGGTTTGGCTGCGTCCAAAGCTGCTTAACCACTAAGCTCTTAATGACTAAGTCCTTAACTACCATGCCAGTGGTTCTTAGAATTTAGGGTGCATCTTCATTACCTGGAGGGCTTGTTAAAACACAGGATTCTGGGCCCTTCCCCCAGGCTTCTGGTTCAGCAGGCCTGGGTGAGGCTGAGAATTTACATTTCTCCCAACTTCCCAGATGATGCAGCTGATGCTACTAGTTGGAAGGATGTGCTTTGGGAACCACAGCACTAATGCCACATTGCCCCCCACCCTTTTCCTGGCTGCAGTGCATCGCTGCCAGCAAAAAAAAAAAAAAAAAAGTGTTTCATATGGAGGGGAAGGATTTCAATTATGCAGTATTACATGGCCCATTTTAAATGAGGTGTATCCCGTACATTATTCAATGCAACTTTAAGGAGAAAATTATGACGGCCGTAGAATGGCTTGGGTTTCTAGGTTAAATACAGGGTCATGTCATTTTTATTGCATTTTTCATTGCAGTAGTTTATGGAAACTGGTATATCTTCTGTGTCATCACCTATCAACAGGGGACTTAATGGCCATCTGAAAAGGGGAACAAAACCATTTATTAATTAAAGCTGAATGTTCCCTGAAATTAGTTGCCTCCCTCATCTAGTTACCTTACTGCTTAAGATATCCTGGGTTCATTATCTCCGGTTTTTAAGAAGTTTATGATTTTGATGTGATTTATATTTCTAAACTTAAGTCATAGGGCAGAATTAGTCTCTAGAAAGATTGTTCCCTCTCACTCGGCCTGTCATCTCCCAGTCTTTTTTCCCCAGCCCCGACTGCCGGTAAGCATTAATCGGTTCTCCATCCCTATAATTATTTCATGAATGCTATATAAATGGAATAAAGCAGCATATGTCCTTTGGAGATTGGCTTTCTCACTTAGCACCATTTCCTTGAAGTTGTTCTGTGTCTCAGTCGTTCATTTCCTTTCATTGCTGAGACGTGTTCTAAGCCCTACACGTACCACAGTTGGTTGAATGATTCACCCACTGAAGGACCTCCGCATAGTTTCCATTTGGGGCTATTAAGGATAAAACTGCTGTGAACATTCATGGACAAGTTTCTGCGTGAAAATAAGCTTTCATTTCTCTGGGATAGATGCCCAAGAGTGCCATTTCCGGGTCATATGCTAAGCCCATTTTTAGCTCTAAAGGAAACTGCCAAACTGTTTTCCAACATGGCCGCACCACTTTACCTTCCCACCAGCAACGTATGAGGTTCCAGTTCCTCCACAGTCCCATCAGCAGCTTTTATCATCTGTCCTTTTGATTGCAGTCATCCTAGTGGGTGTAAAGTGATACCTTGTGGTTCTGATTTGCATTTCCCTGATGGATAGCAATGTTAAGTATCTTTTCATGTGCTTATTGGCATTTAGTATATTTTCTTCGCAACAATAGCTCTTCAAATCCTTTGCCTGTTTTTAAATTGGATTATTTGTCTTTTGATTGTTGGGTCATAAGAGTTCTTTGCCTATTCTGGATATAAGTCCCATATCAGATATGTGATTTGCAAACATTTTCTTCTTTCTATAGGTTGTCTTTTCACTTTCTTGATGGGAGTTGGTGGGGAGCGTACTTTGGACTGTACTCGCCTAGGTTAGAGCTTCTATAAGGGAGAACTGGTAGGGGTGGTGATGGAGCAGGTCTTGGCTCAGATCTCACAGATGCTCACAGTTCTTGCTGAGATTTGGCAGATTTTTTTTCTCTTTTCTTTTTATTGAAGTATAGTTGATTTACAATGTTTCAGGTGTACAGCAAAGTGATTTGTATATATATCTATCCTTTTTCAGATTCTTTTCCATTATAGGTTATTATAAAATGTTGAATATAGTTCCTTGTGCTATACAGTAGGTCCTTGTTTGGTAGATTTTCTTGAACAAATGTTGTTCCATTTGTTGTCATGCCCTTAGGACAATTTCCAGAAAATGTAAATGAGTGTTCTTATCATTTGTACCAGTTAAATTGTTGTTTTGCTGGGAAGAGTGTCCACAAAATCCCACGCTGTGTCATTCTGGACCACCAGCCTTCCACAGTGTTCTTAATACAGGTACCCTCAGGAGAGGTCACGCCTTACATCTTCATCCGCCTTTCCCAGTTATCCAGTGATTCTTTGATAGGTGGAGCAGCTGGAGGAGCAGCTTCTCTGCACATCCTCTGCAGGACTAGAACAGTGCCTGGAACATAGTATTTCTTGAAAGAATGACTGAATACACGAATGAGTTTAAGCTCCTGGAAGGAGGGAGCTGTGGGGCGCGTGAGAACATCCGAGAGAGGAGTTGTAATACACCGGTGATTTTTAGGCTCACTGTCACTAGAACCAAAGAGAGAGGCTGGTCCCTGGGCCAAGCCTCGTGAGAAATCTGAAAACCACTATGTTAAGTTATGCATGCTTATGTTTCTCTATGTGCCTTGAATGTCAGTATAAATACACATGTTAGAGATTGTGTACAGAAGCAGGTTTCTATGGACAGACATACACACATACGTACAGTCAGGGGTTATGGAAACTTTGGGAACAGTGGGATATTCTCATGGGGACATTCATACTCCTTACCTAAAAATGATAACGTAAAGCATAATGGAATATCCAAACAGTCCTTAGTCCTCTTGCTCACCTGACTCATTTTGCAGATGAGGAAACTGAGGCCCAGAAAGCTCACTGTCTGGTTCTTAATGTCACCGGTTACCCAGTGGGTTCCTGAGTCCAGCAAGAGTGCTTGCCCCCCGTCTCTTCCCCCCTGCTGTGTGAATAAGCACAAGCTTCAGTCAGGGGGGCTTCATTCACTCCATCAGCAAATCCGCCTCCTGTACGACCAGTGCAAGATCAGCACCTTGAATGACTATCGTCTGAGTTCTTCCTAAAAGTTTTCTGCCTTTCCTCTCCGTCCACTCCCTCCCTAGAGGAAACTCTGCAACTGGCAACTATGAAACTTGTTACAGTCCAGAACATTAATGGGGTTTTACATTTTTAGCAGCCTAATGATGAGGCTGTACGAGCTTCTGTTCTAGTCCCTCAGGGGTTTCTATTCTGGGCATTTATTAAACTTTGCTGTAGCCTGAAAAATAGTTAACCTTTTTATATTAAAAAAATTTCAGTTTAAACTTTACGTGTGTATATATATATATAGAGAGAGAGAGAGAGAGAGAGAGAGAGAGAGTGAGAGAGTGTATATTTCCCTCTTCTCCAGATACTCAATTAGATAGGTATTCAGACATTATCAACAGTTGAACTTGAAGATACTTGTCAATTACTTCCCTATGTTTGGTGAGGAAAAGAGAAGCCATTACCATCATAATTTAATATATTTTTTTATTTTGCTGAATTTGAGCCCTCTTAAAAGTCTTTTCCACTTTGAAGTCTATTTTGCAGTTTAATTAATGCAGCAACGGTTTTTTTTTTTTTATTTTACTCTCAATGGAGATAATCTTAATCCATTCACGGTGACCTTTTCTTGTGCAAATTAGTTGTACACGCTTGTTTAAGCAAATGGTCCTTTGCATGATGTCTCTTCTTAATGACGGGTTTATAATTGAAAATTGGCTTACTCGCATATGCCTAGTTTGTATGAGAATATAAAAATAGATGTGGACTTTAAAAATATAAACGTATATATCAGTATCCCAAAAAGAGGAGGGAAGAATCCAATGCCTTCAGGCTATGATTAAATTAGACTATTAGAGTCAGAAGATGCTGGCGACATATGCTGCTGTCAAAGTCACACCTGTCTGACGAGCGGCGGAAGCTCTTGAAAACGGAGAGTGATTTCATCCCGACTGAGAACCTGGGCCTCCGCAGGCCGTGAGCCGCCTCCAGTTCCCCCAGGTTTTCTGACACTCCCAGTGAACTTTCAACTGTGTGCCTAGGAATGCGTTTGGGGAAATCGTTTTTAGAGTGAAAGCCCTAAACACAGTGGAATGCTTGTCCCCTTTCCTTCACTTCACCTGCGTGAAGAGGTGACCTGCATGGTCTGTTTTGCATTTTTTTAAGTGCAAAACAGTGTGGTAAACGCTAAATGGTATTTGAATAAAAGAAACAAACATCTCTTCTGCAGCCTATTTGCTGCACCCCCTGCTAATTTTCCTTCTCTAGTTCTTCCTCTTTCCCCATTTCTTAGGCCCGCTCCTTCTGTCTCACCCACTCTTTCCCCCATAAGTCACGTCAACCATTCTTGCACTGGGGTCTCTGTCTGTGGTAACTGAATGTTCTCGGTTAAACGTAGGGGAGAAAATGAATGTTTTGCACGTGTAATGGCAGTCTCCTGAGTGGGTTTTAATACCGTGGTTTTGCTGGGTGGAAAACAAGGACAGGCTTCGTTGTCCAAATGCTGTGTCATTAGAAAAGAGCAGCTAGCAGTGATGATGGTTTAGGCTTATGGGGCAGTCTGTTTCATCAAGACTCAAACATCTGATTTGGGAAGCAATGGCTGGGCAAGCCAGTGTTACTGGGACCATCAGATTTGTCTTGTATGTACTATCTGCAAACGACCCTAACTTGCTTTGTCCATCGTGAAGGCTCACATTTGTCCTCGCTCATGCCACAACCCTCCCCACCTCCCCCCACGGAGAGGTGAGGCTCGCCAGTGCTCTCCTGTTGCTCTGGGTGATTTCAGGCAGGTGCGCACCCCCAGGGGTTCATGCATTCCCCCGCCCCATTCCTACCAGCTCTTTGTCTGCTACTGACTCCTCCTCTCCTTCTAGGTATGATTATCGGGAGATGCTGCACAATGCCACTTTCTGTCTGGTTCCTCGCGGTCGCAGGCTTGGCTCCTTCCGGTTCCTGGAGGCTCTGCAGGTAAGAGACCCCGGAAAAGTCCCCAGAACAGGGCTGAGGACTGACGTCAGACGGGGTGGGTTTACCCTTAACGTTTCTCCTGGGATCAAAACAGAACCCGTGGTTTATCTTGAACACCTGAAATCTGTTTTCCCAAGAAAACCTGCAGTATTTTTTATGATCTGGGGGCGGAGGGCCGGGGGGATGATTTACTCCCTGCCTTTTGACCCGAGGAGATTCAGTGGTTTCACCAGGAGAAGGGAGGGATTCTTCAGAGACGGGTTTGCAAACAAAGGACACATCTGATCGCCCGCCAGGCAGCCGAGCTGGGCTCCTCGCAGACTCAGCCCTCCTCCTGGAAGCCAGTCTCAAGAGCATGAAAGTGGCTGATGGTGCTACTTCCTGAAAGCACAACTGCCTGTTCTGTCCCCGTCTTAGTCGTCACCCCGGTCCTCCAAATTCTGAGTGTGATGCCCAGCAAGGTGGCGGCACTCACTCAGCCCAGCTGTTCAGAGGCTCTGCAGTTCAGAGGTCCCGAGCAGCCAGACGCTCTGCTGTTCACCTTGACTGCAGATGCGCCTTCACTGCTGAGACAGTTGCCTCCACTTCCTGCCTGGAAGTTGCAGCCTGCCTTCCTTGTTCATGAGAAAGCCTGTCCTCAACCTCTCTCCTCCAGCACGCCTGGACCCCTTGCTGCTCTCCTTTCCTCCTCTGTGCTCTGCCCCTGGCCTGAATCTGTGGGTGCTCTCTAACATGCACCTTTCTGTCACGTCCCCCGACCGGAGAGCTGCCTTCTCTTGAAAGTCCTTTCTGGCTCGCTCGGTGCGTTCTGCAAAGTGTACCATCACCTAGCCTCTTGGGATGTGGCATGGAGCAAATTGTTTTCTGATTTGGGTTATGAGTGATTTGCAAGCAGAATTGTGTCATTAGCCTGGTGTTTCTTGGCTCTTTGGTCACCGTGCGGGTAGTAAATTGGCACAGCGGTGCTTGGAGTCCCTCCACCCTAAAAGTTCTGGTTCAGATGTTTGCACACAAGGAAAGGATGAGCATCCTAGCAGGGTTAAGTCTGCAAAACGCCTTATCAGGAGTGCCGAGCCCCCTTCTGCTCTGTATTGCCCACGATGTAGGGGTGAACCACTTTCCAAGTGGGACGGTGGCAGTTACATTGACAAGACTGTGTATGTTCAAAGTTGGTTTTATGCTAGGATTTTGTCGGTGAATGATTTTGTGACATCAATAAAACTTCTTCAACAAGACCAGTCATCTCCATGGAAATAAGGTCAGCCAAACCGTGTACTGGAATAGAAATGGGGATTTAGCATTCTAGGGCAAGACACAGATAGCAAAACCTCTGCTGGATACATACAGCCTTCATGTATCTTGATAACTCAGAAAAGCCCACTTTTCTTCTGACCTAAGCGGTCCAGGATTCATGCCACCTAAGATGTGCCAGTAATTGAATTTGTACCAATTTCACCCCTGGTTGAAACAGCTCCTGCTGCCGCTTTACTCACACTCACGAAGTCCCCTTTTGTGTCCAGGCTGCCTGTGTCCCTGTGATGCTCAGCAATGGATGGGAGTTGCCATTCTCTGAAGTGATTAATTGGAACCAAGCTGCCGTCATAGGCGATGAGAGATTGTTATTACAGGTAAGGAAGGGGCAGTGGCCTTCAGCAGATCAGTGGATTATTGCTGCCCCCATCCAAACTTTCAAAGAAGATGAGCCAAAAGTTCAGCTCTATAAAAGAAATTTTATCAGGAGAAAATTGCCTGTGTCGTGGTGAATATGAAGTCATTTAACTTGACACCGTCCACTTCCCGACACACACCCTGCCCAGGTCCAGAGAATATATTCAGAAAGGGAGGAGTTGCAGGTGGAGGATGTGAACTTTGATGCTGAGAAGAGATATGTATCTGCCCCCGTCAATATCCAGAATGTTTCAAAATGATGCCAGCCTGCACTTTGTGTTCCTTTCCCCTGTTTCCATATTTGCCTTCAGATTAATTTTCAGAAAAAGAGGTCTCTAGGGCTGATTCTTTTCACTAATGTTTGCTCAGATAATCTAGCCTAGGCACCTGAGTGACTGTTTAAAACATGTATTTTAAAAAGCAGCCTCTCATGAAAATGTGTGGGTTTTAACGTATTTTTGGCCATTTCAATTTTTTTTTCCATTTAATGTTACTGTCGTAAGAACACATAATATGAAATCTATTCTCTGAACAGATTTTGAAGACTTCTCATTCTGGTTGAGTATAGGTGCCAGAAGTTCTGTAAAGCCTATTCATCTTGCTTAACTGAAACTTTATGCTTGATGATTAACGCTTAACTTCCCATCCCCCAACCCGTGGTAACCACCATTCTACTCTTTAATTCTATGAATTTGACCATTTTAGATACCTCCTGTAAGTGGACTTGGCAAGTATTTGTCCTTCTGTGACTGGTTTATTGCATTCAGTATAGTGTCCTCAAGGTTCATCCATGTTGTCCTGTATTGCAAAATTGGGACTTAATATCATTGGAACATCTGTTACCCAAAGTGATCTACAGATTCAAGGCAATTCCCAGCAAAATCCCCAGTGGCATCTTTTTTTTTTTACAGAAGTAGAAAAACAATCCTAAAATTCATATGGTGCCACAAAAGACCCCAAATAGCCAAGTCAATCTTGAGAAAGAAGAACAAAGCCAAGGCATCATAGTTCCTAATTTCAAAATATGTTACAAAATTACAGTCATCAAAACAGTATGGTGCTGGCATAAAGACAGATATATAGACCAACAGAACAGAATAGAGAGCCCAGAAATAAATCCACGCATATACCTCAACTAATCTACAAGGGTGCGTCATAAAAGTTTGAACTTCTCAAGAGCTGCCTGGGAAGGGGGATCTGATGCTCACAGAGAAATCCAAGGGCAGGAATTGTTGGTCACTGAGGATTTCTAAAGCCCCTTTGCAATAATGTTTCAGGTTCAACGTAAATTGCTGTGCTCTTTTCTCTAAAACAATGGAGTATTTTAATGCTTTTCTTTTGTGGCATCATGTACTTTATCTTGAATGACCACAGATGTTTGTAGAATGATATTTTTAAAATGTCCTTGCTTTCTTTGCTGTCCAGAAAATTAAGTTTTTATCATTGGTTCTTCTTCTGGGCTGCTGCCAGTCTGCTAGCTGGCTGGTGAAATAACTCAGTACCCTCCCTCAAGTGACAGGCAAAATATGCGTCACCAAGAGGGCTATGAATTAGGCAAGCCATGCTGAACTCAGCTCCCAAGACAGGCCTTGTGTCTGGTACTCAGGTCTGTGATCTCCAAGGCTCCTGGGACCTCAGGTGCAAGAGAGGAGCCCTGCTGTAGCACAGTCCTCCCCGTGCAAGATGGTGTGTGCCAAACACATCCACGCATGAAAGGCCAGACGAAAGGATAGTTGTGGTTGTTTTCCATGTTGCCTTTTTCCTTCCTCTTATGATTTTTTAAAAAGATAATGCATGCTCATTAAAGGAAATTTAGGAAAGATACAGAATAAAAAAAAAAATACCAGCCATAATTTCTCCATTTGTGTACCACTGCTCCCCTGAGTTTGATGTAAGTTGGAAGTTTGTCTTTGAGATGGAGAGTACTCCAGGATACTGACTGGTGGCTGTCCAGTTTCTGCCATTTCGCCAGAAGCATTTCACCTTCTGAAGCGACTTTTTGGCCTGACACTGGGGCTGTCGTCTTTCATTCCGCACCCACACAAGCTTGCTGGCATGTTCCTCCCTCACATGCAGTCTGTCTTGGCACAGCTGCCTCCATATTGAACGGTGACTGCACTGTCATTGATAGTGGTTTTAAAGAACTGGCACCCAGCCTGCATGTCTGCTCTGGGAAATGTTTTTTGTTACGTTACCATTTTTCATTTCCTGTTTTAGAACGTCTCGGATGTTTTTATTTGCATATGTTCTTGTCATGTCACCAAAAGAGCTTACTGTTGCTTTCCTATATATATTTTGGTAGATTCCATTAGTTTTGTGACCAAACATGACCTTTTATTAAGACTTCACTGCATTCTGCAACTTCAAACAATCTGGCCAAATTGAAATTAATTTATCACTTGCCCATACCTGTCTCTCAGGACAAGCAGATTAATAACCAATAGCCAAATGTCATTAAAACTTGGAACTCTGTCTTTTCAATCAATTGGAATTACCTTCCAGAGCACTTTACAGAGCGCTGTCAGACACTTGTATAGTATGCAGACAGAAAGGGTGTGCTTCGCATGGTGTAGTAACATCAAAATGTGGCTTACATCAGAGAGGAGAATGTCCTGATAGGCTAATCTGCAATGTTCCCTTCCTCCCTTCCTAACCGCAGCTACTCAGTTTTCTGGAGACCACACAGTGATGATAGTATTTGACATTTTTCTAATGGACTGGTTTCTCGTGACCATGATAAATCATCAGAGTCAACCCGTATGACTCTTAGAAAATACCCCGATGTTCAGAAGAGGGTAGGATTATGACAACTGAGGAGGATCATTTTTTCTACTCTTCCTTTGGCAATCTAGGAAATTTTCTCAGTAAATAAAAATAAATGTTCTTTGACTTAGGAGGGATCCATGATCCAAGTGGTTTCTCTGCCTTCTCCAAGCATGTTTTACTTCCACTTGACCTTGAGCTCTGACTTCAGGCTAATGTTTGCCTGCCAGTCTTCCTCCTTCACCTGTTGGCCTCCATGCTGCTTTGGTGTTGGGAATCCAGATAGACACTTTGGGGCGACAGATTCAGTATCTGCTTTTGGACATTGCCAGGGCAAGCAAGCTTGTCCTCATGTGCGTATGACAAAGGAGTTCTATTGCTTCTCATAAGAGTTAGTCTTGAATCAAAAAATGCACTATTACCTCCTTCCCCATCCCTGGAAATACAGATGTAGTCTGAGTCACAATGCCATGGGTAATTTTCTTATGAAAGCAGCTAACAAGAGTATTCCTGCTTTGGCCCAGACCCCCATGTCTGTCCGAGTAGTTCCACATTAGCGAGGCAAGCATGCAGAAAGAAAAGGGCAGTTGCTAATCACAAGGAATCTCCCCTAAGAGTATAGGCTCCCAAGGTCTAAATGTAATAGACCTTGGGCTGTAGGTGAAGAGAGGGAGCAAGCCAAGGAAACTCGCCAGAAACCCAGGAAGTACATTTCAAAGCTCCAGACCCAAGCAAGTTCACAGGCTGACATTAAGCAATTGGTACAACTTTGAATATCATTTACCCTTAAGTCAATAATAATAGTAATAGTAGTAGCTGCTTTCTTCATTAAGCTTCCCATGTGCTAGGCACTGTGCAAAGCACTTATATGACCTTCATTACACCCTTATGATGTTGGTACTATATCTCCATTTTATAAGTGAGTAAATGGAATCTTTGAGAGATGGAGTAACTTGTCCAAGGAAGCACAGCTAGTAAACAGCAGAGCCAAGCATCCCACCTTGGTCTAACTCCTGTGTCCCTGCATTTGACCATTGAGCAATACTGCCAGCGAAAATAACGATGTCCCCGTGGTGGCTGCAGATGGCCATGTTCAGCTCCACTTGTATTTGCTGAACACCTACTACAGGCGTCCCTCATGTACTGTGCTTTATTGCACTTTGTAGATGCTGCTTTAAAAAAAAAAAATTGAAGGTTTGTGGCAACCCTGTGTTGTCACATGATGGGTAGCATCTTTTTTAGTAATAAAGTATTTTTTTAACATTTTTTTGAGTTATAGTCATTTTACAATGTTGTATCAAATTCCAGTGTAGAGCACAATTTTTCAGTTATACATGAACATACCTATATTCATTGTCACATTTTTTTCGCTGTGAGCTACCACAAGATCTTGTATATATTTCCCTATGCTATATAGTATAATCTTGTTTATCTATTCTGCATATGCCTGTCAGTAATAAAGTATTTTTAATCAAAATGTTTTAAATTGCATTTTTAGCCATTTTGCTACTGCACACGTAATACACTATAGTGTAAACCTGACTTTTATTACACTAGGAACACCCAAAAGTGCATGTGACTCATTTTATTGAGATACTTGCTTTGCTGCGGCACTCTGCAGCAGAACCCGTGGTAACTCTGAGGTAAGCTTGTACAACAGAGCCACTCTCCTAGCTTGAAAATGTGTAGCAGGATGGACAGCAGAGGATAGGACATCCCTTAAAATTGTGCAGCCTATGGTGGCAGGGAGCAGTGATGGCTCAATGTGTATGACACGTCGTGTTAGTTTGGGGTAAGTGCTGGAGCTGAAAAGAGAAGTGTGGGAAGCAGTGAAGCTCTCAGGGAGCGGAAGGAGATACGAGCACACAGAAATGACCAACCCCAGCTGTGTGTCAAAGGGAGGGACTCAGAGACAGTCCCTGAAGAGCCCTTTTGTCAATCATTTGTAGTCCCTGGCGTGGCATGTCTTAGAAATACTTGGGGGGACGATGTCTTTCAGCCTTGCCCCAAGGCTTGTATAACTGGGCTGTCTGTGGGCAGGATCCAGGATCTGTGGGACTCGGAGACCAGAAGACAGCAAAGGCTACTGTAGAAACGCTCTAAGCAACTGATGAGCCGCTACCAAATCTCAGATGCGCTCTCTAACTCCCATGCATTAAAGGTCATTAAAGCTGAGTCCCAGTAAGTGCTGTTTGTAGCTGACACCTCTTAAGGGCGTTTCGGTGCAGAGGCTGGTGATTTATAGTAGGTCTGTGTGCTAGAACCTGCATGCTCTGAAGAATGAAAGCCTCGGCCACATGGGTTCTTTTGATCGAATGGCGTCTCGTTGTTTTCCAGGTATCGTTATTATGTGTGTTCACCTTGTGTTACAGATTCCTTCTACAATCAGGTCTATTCATCAGGATAAAATCCTAGCACTTAGACAGCAGACACAATTCTTGTGGGAGGCTTATTTTTCTTCAGTTGAGAAGATTGTATTAACTACACTAGAGGTAAGTGAGAACACTTGGCTCTCCGCCTTGAATGATGGTACTTTATACATTTCTCTCAGCCCTCTCTTTTGCTGTTAGTGATGTGTCATTGGTCAAATGGGGCAAAACCGAACTTTCTGTGCTTGGGTTTCTCAGTTAACCCCCTTTTACCCACCCTGCCCTGCCCAAGCCAATACCTCCTTTCTTGACAAACTCCACAGAGGAAAGCTGACGTAGGAGAAATTACCTCCTTGACACAGAGATCGACTGTCGGACACCATTTCAGGGATGGGTAGCTAATGACTGTCCTCCTGTCATTTACACTCAGAGGCATCCTTTGAAGGCATATTTCTGGAGCCCACTTAGGGACCAGAGAGTGACCAAGTAGAGGAAAATCTTCTCCCATTCTAAAAATACGAATAGTTTACCAGGTACCACAGTCCAGTGGCATTCGGGTACAGCAAAATTAATTCTCAAGACACACACCACCCAGCTAGCATCAGTGTGGCAGGGATGCTTTAAGGAAATGAGGATTACACCCACCTGGGACAGAAAGTGTTAAACTTTAGGAAATCAGAAAATCTTCTAGGCAGATGGGTGCCCATCTTCAAGTTCCTTTTTTTTAAAGGCAGGAGGCAAAACGGGAAGGGAAGCATGATGATTAAAACCCTTGGAAGTAGAGCAGATAGCCGTGGCCTGAGGCGACACCAGAGTAGCACAAAGAACTAAGAAAAGATTGAGGACTCTGCACACTCACGGATGAAGGGCTGACAGGAAGGGGAGCAGAGGTCCTCAGGTGAAGCACAGCATCGGGGTGATGCTGCAATGTCACCACAGCAGACGGGGGTCATTTGTGGCCTCACTTTTGAAGTATTTTCTTTGGAAAAGTGATCGCTGTGCCAAAAGCGAATGTAATGGGGAATAATACACCACGAGGAGTCTAAGAACTTCCAGGAAGTTCTTCCTGTTTTGTCCACACCACTGTTTTCTTGCCCTCCTGGGTGTCGGAGGCTGTGCTGGGCACCTGGGGCATTGCCCTACCCCTGGCCTCGCCGGGGCTCCTGTTCTCAGAGTGATGTGTCTTGAACGGCACGTTGTTTTCATCCTGGAACTAAGTTGAAAGGGCTGTTAGGACCCAGGCCCACCCATGAAATGGGACAGGGTAGAATGTCTTCCAAAGGCTTCCTTATAACAGGCAGGCTTCCCTTATTCCTCCGGAAGCACTCTCCTCAATGAAAGTTGTGTTCACTTCTATTCCAGGCAGCAGATTTCAATCTGTAATAACTTCTACCCTTTTCTTTGATCCCTTCCTCCATCTAAGACCCTTCAAGGAAAGTTGAATGTCATTTTTTTTTTTTTTGGAATGAGTGCTTTTTATCAAAGAAGTGCCTGTTCATTTTATAAAATAATAGAAAATACTTATAGCACAGAAATAAAATAATCTATCCATACAAATCACCATTGACATATAAACATATTTTTTTCCTATGCAAATGTATAAATATGTTGTCATTTTTAATATAAGAAGGAATCTTTCCTTACTTGGCGTATAACTTGTTTCTTCTGCTTAATATTATATTAATATTATCTCATTAGGTTTTTCTACAATTATTTTAATGACTATATAATATTCCATTCATGATATCACTTGATTCCATCAGTTAATCCTCAATTTGAGGCCATTGTTTCTGGTTTTTCCATTGTTATACACATCATCAAAGCAAAGAACCTCAGCATCAAATTGTCGTGCAGGTTCAGGGTTTCTTCCTTAGGATAAATTCCTTGAATTCAAAGTCTTGGTTCAAAGAATATGCCAAAGGTTAAGATTTGTAATGTGAATTGCCAATTTTCCTGCAATAGAATTGAATCAAGTTGGATTCCTTCCAGCTTATATGAGTGGATCTGTTTTAATTATTTTTGTTTTTTTCACTTTCACCATATTGGACATTATATCCTTAAAAATGGTAAATAACTATTTTCTCAATTTCTAGTTCTTAAGACCTTAGTAAGAATGAATATTTTTCATATATTTTTTGCTCAGATAGCTTACAAAGGAAGAAAGAAAAACAGCCACAAAGTTGTCTTACTTTTCTCATTAATTTTTAAGAACTTATTATGTTAAAAACATTAACCCTTTGATTCTTTTGTTGCAAATACTTCCCCTGAATTTATGGTATCCCTTTCAATTTTGTTTAGAATTAGACAGTTTTTTTTTTTTTTATCTGTATGGAAAAGTAGCTTTTCCATTTGCTACTGTTTAGAAAGGACTTTTTGACCCATCGTTTTATTTATACACACAGCATATGCGCACACATTCACACACTTTGTTTTAGTACTCTCGTGGTTAACTTTTTATATTTACCTATTCAATCCAATTTACTTTTATGTATTATCTATGTTGAAAAAATCTAACCTTTTTTTTTTTGACAAATCATTGTGTAGTTGTTCTAGTACAGTTTTTAAGTTATTCTTTCTTCTGTGGTTTCACATGTCACTTTTATGAATCTTTGGGAAAACATCCAGACCACACACGTGTTTTCATTTTTTGTTCCTTGGTGAACCTGTATTTATTTAACCAATCTGTTCTTGTTAACTGTTAATGTTGTTTCTAATTATTTAATTTTTATAGATAGAGATAGAGATGCCTTTATCCAAGCAAAGACTTTCTGCATGTACCTTAGACTGTCGCTATTTCTTTAGAATGGAGTCCTTGAAGTGGGATTATTCAACCAAAATAACTAATGCTCATGACACATATTGTCAAATTATTCTTCAAAAAGGTTGTTGTATCAGTCTGGGTTCTCACAGGCTGTCTGGGGGAGACCCTGTCTTGCTGCACCCTTTTCAGTCTTTAGGATCACAATTAAAACACACACATACACAAACTTTGCTAATTCCCCAGATGAAAGATGGTATCTCATTAATTACATTTCTTCTGAGTATGGTTTATTGCATAGCTCTGGTCTCTTGCCTATTAAGTTGCAGTGCTCAGTTAGCCTATAATAACAGTCGGATGTGTTAGATTCATCAGAATGGGATCTTAGGCTGTTTTCATCTCTGTGCCTGGAAAGGCCTTCTTCCCCTTGGATTTAAGCCGTGCAGTTCTTCAGAGATGCAGTTGTTTTTAAAACACTCCAAACCATACGCTTCATTCAAATTTATAGCAACTGTCAAAATCTCCTTGTATGGTTCCAAAATTGGATTGTAACAATTTGACCTCTGAACTGAATTGCGTGAGAGATACCATCCGGTTTCCCTTTCTAATTCAGAGCTCAGATTACCCCAGGATCCAATGTAAACAGAAAAGCCGAGAAAAAAGCGGAAAATGCCATCCACAGGGACAAATAAACAGCCAGTATGTTCATACGAACGATGTAACTGTCACAAATCAAAGATTCCTACTTGGCTTAGAACTTAGACATTTAAGTCCTTGCAGTCCCTGCTGAGGGCCCACGGTCTGAGGCTCCTTCAGTCCCCCTTAGACAGCACAGGTTTGAGGATCCCTTGCTTTTGGAATGTTCTGCACTCAGGCTCCTCCTTCCGTGCTGTGTTCTGGGTCACGGGAAGGGAATTACTTGCTCTTCGGAGATTATGAGCTTTGGAGCTGCAGGTCGTGCTCAGACACAGCTGAAAGCAGGACGCCTCACCCCTCTGCCCCGTGCCCGGGCCAGGCAGCTCGTACATTCGCTCGTGCTGCGCTCTGTCCTGCTGGGGATCTGGCTAGTATTTCCAGTCTGATTGAAATCTCCTGATTCGGTGTCTCGGAATTAAGGAGTTATTAAAGAAGAGCTGGTAGGCTTTTTGGAGCTTATGTTTTTGTTCGAGTTGAGAAGTGCTGGTAAGGACAGTGATAGAGTGCTGCAATGGCAGGGTTCCTTCGTGGATTCCCTTATCTGTGAGAGTATTTCACGCCAGTAACACCTGGCACTAAGGACTGAACCCTAGGAGCTCGTTCAGAATCAGGCTGAGCAAAAGAAAAGGACACAGAATTGTAATAACATTTGAAAACAGCTCGTGGTAGCTTGGAAAGCACATTTTTAGTGGAGTTTTATAAGCTCTTCTCCAGCTCTCTCCTCAGTCGTCTAACTGTACATGTTCAAACCACAGTGTCGCTGGTGCTTTTGTCAGTGAACGTTGAAAATCAGTGAGAGAACAGAAGTAGAAGTTTGCTTTGGTTTGGAGCGAGGTGGCACATGGCAGCACTGTGTGTATTGGGTAACATCGCACTGGTCAAAAGGCCAAGTCAGGGTCACACAGAGTGACTGTAGCCTATAACCAATAGTCCATTATTTTAAAAACAGATGGCACATAAACATGAAAAATAAGGAGCCTGCCGCTCTTCCCTTTGAATTCCCATTAGTAAGAAATATTTTCCGTATTGAGGGTGCCATTGGGGCAATTAGGAAAAATTGTGTGTATGTGTGTGTGTGTGTGTGTGTGTGTGTGTGTGTGTGTGTGTGTGTGTGTGTGTTTGCATGTATGTGTGTGTTGGTTATGTGTGTGCTGATTTTCTCAGTAGTCCCCGACCTTTAAGTGTGATGTCTTCTTCACAATGATCAGGGGTGAGCACTCAGTGCCAGGGAGGATCCTGGGAGCTGTCCAGTGTAGCAGGAGGGAGAAGTGGACATTAGGAGAGGGACAAAATGACCTTTCTGTTTGGTGAAATAAGATCCATCTCCTTTCAAACTGTTGATAAGGCAAGTGGACATCAATGTTTCAGAAAGACGTTTGGCAGTACACAGGAACAGCCTTGAAAGTGTCTGTGCCGCTTGACAGAGCCCTAAAGCATCAGTCCTAAATGTGGGAAGTTTTAACTATAAAGATGTTCATTGCTTTGCTTGGAAACAGTTACACCATAGTTGGTCACTTAGGATAAGTAAACCATGAATACTGTTAATAATATGGAAAAATATCTGTAATATAGGATATCTGTGATATTATAGCTGTATAAAAATGGGAAAATCCGTACCTAGAAAGTGAACAAAGGAATGAGATTTTTTGTTTTAAGGCAAAAAAAAAAAAAATCCAGCGTCATGTATAAAGACTTAGACAGCTATTCCTAACAGATTCTGAGAGGTTGTTACAATTAATCTGATATCTTCATTGCTTATTACACATGAGGATAGTGAGACACAGAGGTGGCAAATGGCTTGACCCAGGTTGAATTCAATGTTTGCTGTTGCTCTTAAACCTTTGCTGATACCGTTCTGTCAAGATCCACTGGAAGAGAGTATAAAATGCTTTTTGGTATTTCAGAAGAATACTATAACTGATCATATCCCTGAATTCAAAAAGATAACAGTTTTGTGACACTGAGCCAGAAAGAGTCTGTGACACTGAGAATCACACCACACAGAGTCCCGAAGTGAGTGGTGACCCAGCGTGTGATGTCTCTGAGTTCCATGTCATTTGTATGTAAGTCGGACTTAACGATGCTGTCGAATGTCAGTGTGTCTGTATCTTGATATTCAGTCGTATTTACATGACCACATGCCAGAAGGGACATAAATTTGGAAAGCAAAAAAAGAAAGGATCTAAATGAGAAACTATAAAGGAGAGTAAGTAGACAGTAGAATTGGAAGGTACAAATAATTAAAAACTGGGGAAAATGATGTACAAAGTGAAATTGCTAAAACCCTTCACAACCATGACAGTTTTCTTCTAACAAATGCCTAGACAACAGCATTTTAACACATCTCCATTGTACCACAAAGAGCAAACATTAACATTTTATCTAGGTTCCTAAAATCTTCCCCGAATTAGAAACCTCTGCCAGGCCATTCAAAACGAGCAATTTCGATCTGGGGAAAAGAAAAAATGCAGATACCATTGAACTAAGATATTTGAGTTCTTCTAAATTTCCTCCCTGCTTCCTTTCTTCTCTCTCATTAAGAAATATAAACATGATAAGGTTTGCAAAGATAAGTGTAGTTCACTTTATTACTTGTCTAGTCACCATGTGGGATGAGATGAGAGTGTTAATAACCTTAGCAAATGATAAAACTCCATTTAAAATGGTCCGTCCTTAAAGTCACATTGCATTAAATGGGGACCTGGAAAATGAAGATTTTGGTCTTAAATCTCTCGAGACATATGCCAGGCTTTTTCTTCTTTTTTTTTTAAATACAAAAAATAATTGCTGAAAACATGAAATTCTGTATCAAGTTAATTATTTGCAGAATCATACCTTAATGAGTGGATGGTATAATTATGAGAGTTTGAAAGTAACAGAGAGAAATCTGTAAAGTGGACTAATCACATTCATCTGACAAATGATTTAGGACGGGAGAGTGTTTGACTCTAAATGTAGAATTTAATGATCTGCAAGGTCTTAAAGTCCAAAGAAACTAATGAACTAGCTTGGCTATTATTAGTCTTCCTATGCCACGGTTCTTGTCCTATTATGTAGGATGTTTAGAGCAATTGTTAACTCACTGCTTTTTGAGATGAAAGATAGAAAAAAAAACTTCAACTAACTAGTACCCCAAAGTCCTACAGTTGAATTTGAAAGGACACTGAAATATGTCAGGCAAATAAATCTGCCTCCTGAAGTAAAGGAACAGCTCAAAACCTGCATCTAGAATGTTCCATGCCCTCAGTCTGCTCCCAGCGCTGTCTCCACATGCACATCTCTGTGCACTGGGAGCACATCTTCCTGAGGTGGATCTAGAAGAGCTGCTAGACGCTCAGTCATCAAGGAAAGTCTTCCACACACTCTACTTTGAAATGAGCATGGGCTTATTATTGTAGAAAGACGAGATGGACTTCATGGGGAAACTGAAGTCTAATTAGGAAATTTGGTTAGCCATAATTCATCTCTCTCCTCTCTCTCTCACTCTCTTTCCATTGCTCTGGCACTTTCTTTGTGTCCCAGACATTTTATCAGTGGAGAATGGGGTGGGAGGGGAGGGGTGGTTACCCTACGTTGAGTGCCAGCATCCTTCAGATTTGGATGAGTCGGATTGACTCTGTTTCTTCTCAAATATGCTCAGGGTCTCATCCTCGCCATGCATTGTTTTCATTTTCTAGATTATTCAGGACAGAATATTCAAGCACATATCACGTAACAGTTTAATATGGAACAAACATCCTGGAGGATTGTTCGTCCTACCGCAGTATTCATCTTACCTGGGAGATTTCCCATACTACTATGCTAATTTAGGTAAGTGAGTGCCTTCTAGGCAGCTACTCCTGCTCACCCTCCAGACGTTGTCCCTTGAGTTTCCTTTGCTGTGGTGGCATCTTCAGAACATCCTGTGTTGGAAATTGCCTTCGAGAGCCCCATCATAAATGGTGTATTGAGATCAAGAATTCTAGATCCAGCCAAGCGTTGCAGAGTGAGAAAGACTCCTTTCTTATCTGAGCAGCTCGACTTTATATTCAGTGAAGTCATTTCTTCTTGAGAAATAGGCTCCCCAAATTACAGATCACTTCGAACAGTTGACAGTGGGTTAGCTGTCATTTCAAGTCTCATTATCTATAAAATGGAGCTAGAAGAGCTCTCCCTGTTTTTTTTTTTTTTTCTCCCCACAGTCCCCAGTTTCTCTGTCTCATACTGAAGGATAAACAGAACGAATAAAGGGAAAGGAGAACAGATTTAAGACCCTACGACCAGGGGCAGACGTATTCAGTCATTTGGCATCCACGGTGTCCTTTTCTGGGCCATGTGAATGCAGCGCTAGCGGGTAGAAATGAAAAGTCAGAGGAGTTACAGACTCTGCTCTCAAGTAGCCTTTAGTCTGGTCATAATGGGGAAGAGGGGACGGGCAGAGGCAGAAGCTTGACAAGAGGCTCCTGTTCCTGCCACAGACAGTTAGGTATTTGGAGCCCCACCTGCTCTAAGTGTTCATAACATCTCAGACATTTCCTCTCACTCACAGTCCCACATTTGAGGAACCCTGGGATAAAAAGCCTTTTTCAAGTTGATACGGCCAAAAGACTCCCGCTTTTGATGTGGAGTTAGTGGTTAGAAGTGTGCAAATGATGCTTCTTAAACGATCACAGGTAAATCTAAAAGCAGCGTCTTGTCCTCACTGGTCAAAAGGGAAGGCACGCCCTCCATTATGTTGATTTTTCCTACTTGGCAAAGCGTTGAGTGCGTATCTAGAGGGTAGGAAAGTTAGCCTCTTTCTAACCTGCAATCGGAGTACTAGGTGGATGATACAATTTGCTCTGCAAAACATCCGTATGATCCTTTGACGTGTATACACAGTCTGACTCTTTCCTTTATCCAGTCACCGTCCAAGCTTCCCTCGAATGTCCCTGCACTCCCTTGTTCACACTTAAACTACTAGAATGTGTAAGTAGTGGGTCTAAACGAATGAAGTTTTCAAAGACTTTTCAGCCTGTCTCCAGTTTCTTGGCGAGTTCTTATGGAAAAACTCATCTAGGGGAGAATGCCATCCCACCTCTTGCTCTTTGGTGGCAGTTGCTGTTTTGCCCATTTATGTCCCCCTCCTGCCTGGGGCTTCCGGGCACACGGGCGGCAGAGGCCTGGATCACAGCACACAGAGGGGCTCCTGGGAGGGCGGCGCCTTCCACCCCAGACGAACGGTGGTGATGCCCGTGACGGCTGTGACGGCAGCAGTGAGCTCGCACTGAGCACCTGCTGTCTGTTCTGTCCTGTCCTAAGTGCTTTGTGTGCATCACCTCATTTGATTTAATTCTCATAACAACCCCGTAAGTTTGATGCTCTTGCCATCAGCTCCACTGCACAGCTGGAAACACAGAGCGTGAAGAAATTTTTCCAAGCTCCCACCCACCATTAAGTGTCAGAACTGGGCTACAGACCTAGACAGCCAGGCTCTGGGTGTTCTTTCAACCTTTCCTACCTGATAGTTAATGTTTGAAATAGTATGAGTCAGGCAAAACCTCCTTAACTACAGAATTAATATGAATCAGACATATGCAAATACCTTGGAAGAAAGAGCACGTTTACTAAAATCCAGACTGAGATGTAAGTGACTGGAGTAGAAAGTAGGGTGTGTGTGTGTGTGTATGTGTGCGTGCATATGTGCGTATTTAGGCTTTGGGGGCCTAAAAAGCAGAAGGGAGATCAAAGATGCATCCTCAAGGGAGGAAGGGAAAGACTATCAAAGGGGGAATCTGGAAACAGGGCATTGAACTGTAAATTATCCAGGTCCCTAGACTCAGGCAGCAGTTAACTAGCTGCTTTTCACCTTGTTTCTGTTCTGTCGAGACTTAAGAGGCGGAGGGAAGCTATGTGAGAAGCCCATCAGCTCCAGGGTGAGGCGGCAGAGCAGGGAGGGACGCTTTCCTAAGTCTTGTTTTTTCAGGGCTTCATTAGGTGCTTCATCTCTGCCCTTTCTCTTGCAGGTTTAAAGCCCCCTTCCAAATTCACTGCAGTCATCCACGCGGTGACCCCCCTGGTCTCTCAGTCCCAGCCAGTTTTGAAACTTCTCGTGGCTGCAGCCAAATCCCAGTACTGTGCCCAGGTGAGTGGCGGGAGGGCAGCAGTGCCTGCCTCCTCAAGCTCAGTGGACTAGAGACGCCCACTCCTTACCTGCACCACACTGGGCTCCCCGGGACTCATTTAACGTCGTGCCTGTTACCCCCCTTTCATGTGTCATGCCTTGTTGTGCCCTTTTCTTCAGCTCAGAGGTTCTTGGAAGTGAAATGTAGTACAGGTAAGGGGTGGGTTACAAAGAGACCTTTGCCTGTAAAGTTACATACACCCATCCATCTGTCCATATATACACACCAAGATATTCTTTAAAGAATAGATAAGCACTTTAATAATAAAGATCAGGGAGGAAATAAATAAAATAGAGATTAAAAAAACAATAGAAAAATCAATCAAACCAAAAGCTAGTGTTTTGAAAAATTGAATAAAATCGACAAACCTCTGGCCAGACTCACAAAGAAGAAAAAAGAGAGCACAAATAAGCAAAATAAGAAAGGAAAATGGAGAAATTACAAGTAACATAGTAATACAGAATATCATACAAGAACATTATGAAGCAGTATATGGAACCAAAATGGATAACCTAGAGGAGATGGACAAGTTTCTGGAAGCATACTGTCCACCAAGACTGAACCACGAAGGAACTGACCACTTGAACAAACTGATCACTACAATTGAAATCAAATTAGCAATAAAAAACCTCCCTACAAATAAAAGTCCAGGACCGGACGGCTTCACCAGGGAATTTTACCAATACAAAGAAGAACTCAAACAGATAAACAAGGTTACACTGTATAGCACAGGGAAAATATATACAAGGTCTTATGGTAGCTCACAGTGAAAAAAAGGTGACAATGAATATGTATATGTTCATGTACAACTGAAAAATTGTGCTCTACACTGGAATTTGACACAACATTGTAAAATGATTATAACTCAATAAAAAATGTTAAAAAAAAAAAAAAAAAAACTCATACACTCATACCAGTCCTTCTCAAACTCTTCCAGAAGACTGAGAAGGAGGGAATACTCCCAAACTCATTCTATGAAGCCACCAATCACCCTGATACCAAAACCGTGCCAAGACACCACCAAAAAAGATAATTGCAGACCAATATCATTTCCAAATGTCAAAATGATAAAGTAGCATCAGAAAGGCTACTGAGAGGACCCAGGAAACGTTCCAACAGCAGAAACAGACTGGTTGGTGTCAGGAGGCATCCGCTTTTCTTTCACAGTGACCGTGACTAGTTATAAAATAGGGAGCAGAAGATTATATCTGTGGTGACAATGTTTTCCAAATTAGCATTGCTCTCATACTCTGAGCAGTGGTTTTTCTGAATTGTAAACTGCACGAGAAAGTTCATGCCCGAGAAAAGAGTGGACTTACGGTGAAGCATGCATTGTTGAGCTAAATGCATGCATTGGAAATAATTAGATCACCTAAAATCAGCAGCCATCCTGGAGAATCCAAAACATGAGCTCACTCCAGTTCTGACTTGAATTCTCGTCTCTCTCCCACGTTGCCTGGTGTAGCGCAAGCTCGTAGCAGATGTTCGGCGCTGCACTTCTGTTTAATTTGATCAGGGCTGTTATCTCAGTGTTGTTATCTTACTCGTCATCATAAGACAGCAGAATTTAGGAAACCACTTTAAGAGCCAGCCACCCTGAAATTGCTTCATTTCTCCCCAGCTTTCTCCTACCCGCTTGACACAGCTTTTTCTTAGGTTACTCTTTGTGTCCTCGCTCTCGTTGTTAAGTGATCAGGCTCTGAGGTTTCAGTGGGACTGGACTCGCTTGAAATTTAGTTCTGATGCCTGCCATTCTGCCTCGCTTAGATCTCCATATCCCCTCTCTCTGTCTGTAAGAAGAAACTTTGGGTTGGAGGCCTGCATAAATCCAGTCTTACCGAGCCACCTAATGACCCCCTGTCCCTTTCAGATCATAGTTCTCTGGAATTGTGACAAGCCCCTACCAGCCAAGCACCGCTGGCCTGCCACTGCTGTGCCTGTCATCGTCATCGAAGGAGAAAGCAAGGTAGGACGAGCGGGGGCTGAACTGTGGGGTCCACGTGGACTCTTTGTTCCTTCCACGGGGCCCTTTGGGTGTTGGCCTTAGATGTCTTCCTCCTGCTGCTGGGTGGTGCTGGCCCTGGACTGTTTTTTCTAAAACTGAACCTGTCTCTGAATGTCCTCAGCGTGGACAGCCATCAACTTTAGAATCTGGGACTCCTGGGTCCTAATACTAACTCTTTAGGAGATGTGTGACCCTGTCTCTGAGCCCCCATTTCCTCATGTACAGGATGGAAATGATAACACCTACCCCAAGAGGGTACTATTAGGAATAAATGAATTCAGGGCCTGGCAAGACTCGTCTTTCTAGAAATGATGAGGATGAAGGTGAGGCCGTGATGGTGCATGAGGTTTCCTTCGCTGACTGATCTGAGTTAGTTGTGTCTTTCAGAATAGTGGTTCTCCCTCACACTGATCTTAACAAGGGCATTTCCACCTTCATTTTGTTTTGATGTCTCCATCAGAGACTCTCAGGACCTAGCTGGACCCCTGCTTCCATACTCCAGCTCATTTTTCCTAGAACCAAATGATCTTCTCAGTCATCCCATGGCCCTTAAGGGACTCTTTTTGCTGATGCTTTACATTCACACTTGAGTCCAGGTATATATAGTCTGGCCTTAGCCAGCCTTTCCGGTCTTCTCTCTCATTGCTTTTCCTCTACAAATGTGATCATTCACAGTTATCTGACCTGCACTGTGTCCCTTCCTGCCTCTAATTTTTGTCTTTCCCGTTGGCTGTAAGTCTTGACCATCCCTTCCTCTCTGTTGTCACGATTCCCATGTGTTCTTTAAGCCCTTGCTCATATGGCTACCACCCCTTTGAAATATCACCCACTCTTGGCAGCCGGAGATCAGTTCTTTTTTCTCAAGCTTCCGCTTGTTGCTTTCTTGTAGATCTTACCCCCTGGGCCGGAATTGTCTCTATCAAATGACACTGAGACTGATGAAGCAGTTTCATCTAAGAGACTTTCCCTCTCAGTCCCAGAGAGTTAGGTCATGGGAGGTTGTCTCACACTAAGTAAAACCTCTCTGAGCCAGAGTAAAAACTGTCCATTTAATTTGGTTGAACCATTTGAAATCATCCTTTGGGTTGCTGTCGGTGTCGGTTTCATATTGTCCAACAAGATCCAGTGAGAACTGTAACTGTCGTGTGAACAAGGTGATCAGGGCATTGTCTGTTCAGTTCCAGTGTAGGGCTGCCTGCCGTGGGCTGGGCACCGTGCAGCATGTCAGAATACAGGGAGGAGTATGACGAAGCTAGTCACAGCCTCATGGGACTGGAGTTAAGCCATGGGGTTATCAGAGGGCTGCTTGGTAAGCATTTAATGAGGAAAGGTGGGAATAGAGTAATCACATACCTCTTGGCGTCAGTCTGACTTCCCCTTATGAATCCATCTTATGAACAGGTGTGGTTTCACATAAGGGACTGGCGCACAGAAATCTGCCTACAACCCCATATGTCTGTCTCCCCAGTTCCAGTGCCTGAGGCCCCGAACAGTGCTCAGATGCTGCTCTTCACTTTGAACTTAGGAATTCTTTGTTTCTTATGCTTCTGCGGGTGACTAGCTCTCTGTCCGGTAGATGAGTCTTTCTTTGACTAGATCAGGATATTCAAACAGGAGCCAGTCTGACTCCGAGGGTTCATGTTGCATTTTTATGCACAGACTCAGTGATGGACTCTGTGTTTTCATTCCCAGTGAGCATTCCCGGTGCCTGTATTTATACGATTATGATGCTGATAATAGCACCTCTCTCGCAGGCTTTATCAGATATGTCTTGCAAGGTTCCTCACGTTCTCCCAGCCTTACCTGCGTCTGGGCTTCTGGCCATGTGTTGTGTCCTAGCCTTCAGCTTGGCCACTGGCCTGCGTGGGCCACGACCTCTGTATTTCAGGGAACCTGGGCTAAGACTTGCGCCCATTTTGAGGATTCAGTGAGAGACTGCATTCCAGTTGTTCAGCGCTGGGCCTGTTACACAGTGAGGTTCAGTGAGTGTCAGCTACTCTTCTTGAGAGGTGGGGGGCAGCATGGTCCTGGCTTGTCTTGTGAGCTCTGGAGTCAGACCGAAGGCCAGGTCTTTAACTCTCTGTGCCTCAGTCCCTCCTTCCGCAAATGGGAGAAGCCCTTATACCTAACTAACAGGTTAGCTAGAAGGGTCACCTGGCTTGATACTCTCCATGGAGATAAACTTAGGAGGGTGGACGCACCTGGCAGGCGCCTGATGAATGGTGACTCACTGTGCTTTGTGCTGTGACTTATTTCTCACTGTCCCCACTAGACAGGAAAACTCTCGAGTCGTGGTCATTTCCTAGTCATGTTTGTTCATTCTGGAAGGGTTCGGGCTATCACCTGGTAGCTAAATATTTCTTGAATGAGCCAACAAGGAAACCCCAGTTCACTCAGGACTGGCTTTGGAAGGACATTGGCTCCTTTCATGTGCGTCCATTCAGCTTTCGGAATGTAGCTGAGCCAAGGCATTGGAACGCGAGCCTGTTTCCTGCACTAGCACGTGCAAGCGGCTGGCTCGTGGTCTCTGAGCTCTTGTTGACGAAGCTGGTGCAGGAAAAGGAAATGGATCCCTTTAAACTCACTGGTCGGGCCTGGAACTGGGAAAGAAGTCGTATGTCCTCTGCATCCCCCATTTTAAATTACTGTGTCGAGCCTGGAGTTTAAAACAGATGCGTTTGCTGCTTTGGCTAGGAAATTCTGTTTTGAATTTATAGGCCCTGTCTTTGCAGCTTTCCCCCCGTAGGCTTAACACGGGAAAGGTCAGGGCATCACTAAGCTGGCACTAATGGCTTCTGCGTCAGTCGGTGGACAAGTAAACAGGGTCAGGAGAATCGCTGCAGGCTGAGATTTCGGAGCCCTGTGCATAAAGGGTTGCTGAACGCTCTTGTGTTTTATTTTATTTTGGAAGCCAGAGGAAGAAAAAAAAACTTGACCCAGTTGACAGATGTGTGGGAACAGACCCTGGAGCCATTCATGCTGCAGACATGCCCCTTGAGCCCCCAGAGATGGGTCATGGTAGGCACTTCCCATCCTTTAATGTGCAAGTCCTCCGGTAGCTTCTGAGGCCTGTAAACCGAATCTGAGATGAGGCTTGTGGATGAGCTGATTTCCTGATGCAAATATAACTTGGGCTTTTTCTGCCTGAAAACAAGACTCTAAGTGCACCTCTCTTCTCCTTGCTTTCTCCCTCCTGCCGCCTTCTCCCGACTCCCAGGTTATGAGCAGCCGTTTCCTGCCCTATGACAACATCGTCACAGACGCCGTGCTCAGCCTGGACGAGGACACCGTGCTTTCAACCACGGAGGTGAGCACCCTCACCCGAGGAGGGGCGCGGGGCCCTGCAGGCAGTTGCCTCCGACCCGCAATGTGCCGGCACCTCTTCTGCCCTCACCTTGGCCAAGCCCAGCCCCGAACGGTTTTCAGAACTTCCCGCAGAGTTGGGTTTAATCAACCCGGTTCCCGTTAGCGCCTTGCCACCACCTGGCACCCCGAGCAGGCATTTTTTCCCTTTATTTCCTCTGCTAATTGGCTCCTCATTTGCATGGCTCTGCCTCACCTCCCCCCTCTTGCCTCCCCTTCTTCTTCTTCTTTTGGTTTTTAAACAGCACAGCTGCGGGCAGGTGAGCAGAAGGACCAAGGGGCAGCAGGAGGGGCACCTGCTTAGCCTTTTCTTGAAACCACGCTGCCCCGAGCCCATCTTCCCCCGGTTCTCCTAACCCTGTGCCGGTGTGCATTGCCTCTGTAGGGAACCCTCTTCCAGGTTCCAACGGCAGCTCTTCTGTCTTGGTTGAAAGTACTTATTTTCTTTCACCCACACAAGAGCAAACAGTTTCACTTTAAGGCTGAGCTGGAGAGCCCTTCTATTTCAGATGTTCAGGTTATTTGTGCCAAAAATAAGATTGCACAAAGCATGTGCGAGTGGGAGAGAGAGAAGGGGAAAGATAGATATGATAGAAAACCAATTTTTACAACTCGAATGAGCATTGATCTCTGAAACCTCATTTAAAACCGTAGAGGGGACCAAAGACAGTTCCATAAAAATGTGCATTGGAAAACATGTGATTAACGGGAGCCGCTAAAAAGCGTGGAGACTTGGCAACTTACACCATTCGCCTTCTTTTTTTCCTTTTTACTCACAGTCACTGGCACTTTGCTGGCCAGTCTGACTCTAACGGCCCGTTGCCCACTTAGCCAGGGCTCAGTGTTAGGCTAGCAGCCTCTGTGTCTGCAGATTCTACGGACACTTCCAGTTCCCATCAGATGGAGGTGAGCAGGCGTGATGCGTAAGGGCAGCATCAATCACCCCGGGACAGAGCAGCCTGGGCCTCACCTTGGTAAAAGTCTTTCTGGGCAGCCCAAGCTCTGTAAATACTCAGTGAATGAATGATATTGGAGGGGTGCATGCTGAGCAGATTAAAGTGTGAACACACAGCCAATTGAGTCATGTGTGAGTCGGCAGGAGGGGGGAAGGGGGAGATACACTTAACGTTCAAAGAGAAAGACTGCTGTGGACCACGGGGCATGAGACCCTCCAGCTTGCCTTTCTCTCCCGCTTCCCCGTGAGGAAGGGCGGCATTCCTGGAGCACATTCGTTCAACAAGTATTTTCTGAGGAATTTCTTTGTCCGGGTCTCCATGCCAGGTCCTCTGATTACACAGTTCCTGCCTGTAGCCATCAGAGTCCTGGCAGCAAACAGAATTCAAACCAGGTGATGCAAATGAAGGGCTTTAGGATGCCTGGGGAGGTGGGTGGGGCTCAAGGACCCCACAAGAGATAGAGAGGCACCTGGGGAGTGACGAGGGCCTCACAGGAAGAGTGGAGAGCGGATCCTGGAGGCCAGTGCAGGAAGAGCAGCACACTGCCGTGGTGGAATGTCAGGACAGCCACGGCATATCCATCAGTCGTTATCCTATAACCTGAAGCGTTGATTCATCTCACATCCTCCCCTGAGCACAAGGCAGTTGGCCTCCCTCTAGGATTTATTTCTCCCTGTCCCATGGTGAAGTGCCTTTCAGCTGCCTTGATGTATCCAACGTCTAGGGAATTTGTTTCCAAAGAATAGCAGTTCCGGCCCCTCAGTGCCTGCTGGGAGGAGCACGTGTTGTACGTGGAGCAGTTAGAAGTCAGCGTGGTTTGAACATGAGGTGTAAATTTAAGAGGCTGGCAGTCTGTTCACCTTTCTGGCTGATCAGTGGAGTGGTCGTGTTGCCTGAAATGGTGGAGGGACAAGGATCTCTCTTTTCTCTTTTTTTCAGAGGAATAGATGTGGGTTCACTTTATTTCCTCTCTAAGGAGTCTGAGCTGGTTTAAATGCCTCTCTGTCGTATTAAGGATAGATTTTGAAATGGTGTCCTATCAAAGGTATTAGATACAGTTGGTTTATAGTTATTTACATTTATCTGGCTTGCTGCAAATTCTCAAAAGAAAACAGATGTTGGTTTTTAAGAGAAGAGGCCATAAGCTGACCTTTGCCTCCTTTGATGTGTTAATGATCTGCATGAAAGCAGAACTATCACAAGAAGCATAGTTTTATCTGAATTTACTTTTGAGTTCCTTTGAAATGACTTGAAACGGCTTTGAGATAGTAAGGAATTCATGTGATGAAAACACCCCATCGGGTTCTATCGGAGTTGCCAGTGTCTGTGTCTCCTTTTCAAAGGATAATGGAAAACCCCGAAGCCTGCTGACAGCCAGGCTGGTTCTTTGACAACAGGCTGCATAAGGTGCTGTCCCATCAGTTGGCACCATTAGTCCTGAACACCAGTGACGATGTGCAGGTTATCACAACCTGGTTTCAATTTTCTGGCAAATACTGTCCACTCCCCTGCTGTCTTTTAACTTTGAGATGCCCCACACCCCACCATGCTTTCTTACGGTATGTTCCAACACCCCTATCTTTTCCCCCTCCGATGTTACGGTTTGGGGAAGCAATCTATATTTTTGTTAAGGCTTTCTTATCTTTAGTCAGGGCACCAAACTAAATCTTCATAAAAATTTAAATTTATGGCTGTTTACAAAAATAATATCTTCTAAGTAAGCCCAGAGAATTCAGAGATAAAAGGACCCTTATGGATCACCCAGGCCAGTGTTTTCCAAACCTAGGATTTCACTGACATGTTTACCTAGGATAAGGCTAAAAAAAAAAAAAAAAGAGTAGGCAGTTGGAAGACAAATATTAACCAAGACGTTGAATGAGTGGTATGGTGGGAAAATGGCAAAAGGAGAGGTGGTGTTCATGCGTATGGTGGAAGCGTGAGAAATGTGGACCCAGGTTTATTTGCTTTATGTTGTAATTCAGGTAAGATACACAGAACATAAAATTCACCACCTTAAAGTATATAATTCAGTGACATTTAGTACCTTCACAGTGTTGTGCCCTCATTATCTCAAGGAAACTCCACACCCATGAATCAGCCATGGAGCCACCAATCTGTTTTCTATGGATTTGCTTATTCTGGACATTTCATGTAAATAGAATCACACAATGTGGGGCTCTTTGTGTGGGTCTTCTTTCACTCAGCATGATGTTTTCCAGGTCCAGCCATGTTGTAACCTGTGTCAGTATTTCATTCCTTTTCATAGCAGAATAATATTCCATCGAATGGATATATCATATTTGGTTTCCTCATTGATTAGTTGATGGTATTTGAGTTGCTTCCACCTTTTGGCTATTGTGAATAGTTATTTGCTCTGCTTTTGAACGTCTGGGAGGTCAGAAATTGGACTTACCAACATCACTCAGTCCCCCGGCAACCGTCACAGTGCCGAGACTTAAAATACCTGTGGAGTAAATGAAGTTTCCGTTTGCATTGCTTATCAAGAAGAGATAGGGTTGTTGAGAGAATGTGTAACTTGTATGAGATAAATTGTTTTCGACACTGTAGCAACAGAGCTAAAAGGGAGGCTATGATATCAGTGCACACCAAACTGGAAGCCAGACAGCGTGGGTTCAGATCTTGGCTCTGCCACTTACTAGCTCAGAAAAATGGCTTGAACCTCCATAGCCTTAGCGTCCCTCTCTGTAAGTTGGGGCCTCTGAAATTACCTGCTGCACGGGGTTACTGTTAGGATTAAATTAGTTAAAATATGTAAGTCCCTATAACCATGCCTGGCACGTTACAAACATTCCACAGTTATGAGCATTATATGATTGTTTGCTGTTACTGTTTGTATTTTTTTACTTTCTATATATTGTTTCATTTATCATTCATCAAATAATTGTAGAAAGTCATACTCAGCCATAAAAAAGAATGAAGTAATGCCATTTGCAGCAACATGGATGGACCTGGAGATTATTATACTAACTGAAGTGAGTCAGACAATGAAAGACAAATATCATATCACTTATATGTGGAATCTAAAAAAAATGATACAAATGGGCTTATTTACAATACAGAAATAGACTCACAGACATAGAAAACAAACTTACGGTTACCAAAGGGGAAAAGTGGGGGGACAGATAAATTAGGAGTATGGGATGAATAGATACACGCTACCACGTATAAAATAGATAAACAACAAGGACCTACTGTATGGCACAGGGAACTGTATTCAGTATCTTATAATAACCTGTCGTGGAAAAGAATGTGAAAAAGCCTAGGTATATACGTATATCTATGTATAACTGAATCACTTTGCTGTACACCTGAAACATTGTAAATCAACTACACTTCAATAAAATGTAAGTAATTTAAAAAATAATCATCGTAGAAAGTCAGAAGTGAGCTCACACATTTGAAAACAGACTATTTGCTAATTATAAATGTTAGTTTGTAGCAGGCTCAGAAGTCCCTGCTCTGGGTAATTTTCAGCACAAGAAAGTCATTTGACTGCATCTCCTTTAAAATAATCCCGTGGCTTCACCTGGCCTCGTCTCCACTCACTCGTGGTAATTTTTCACTGTGGATGCGTTTTCTAAATTTACTTTGTGCTGTGCATCTTCCCACCCGGGAGACCTGAATCCCTGTTCTTTATGATACCTGCTGGGTATTCCTGTTGGAACCTGTGTGCTTTTTAAACACCTTTTCTCTGGCTCTTAAGTGGATGCTTTTATTTTCGTCGTGATGGCTTTCACTGTATGCTGGTTATGATGTATGCTGTGTATTCATACTCTGGGTGTATATAGAAAATCTGCTTCTGTTTATAAAACAGATGCATTTGTGCCTCCCATCAATCAATGGCCACATCTCCTTTGAGGGAGCAGGGGTGGGGTGGGGGTGGAAAAAGCAACTGCTTTTTTGACTTTTTAGCCTGAATAGACCGGCTTTCTAAAGGACGTATCCACAAATGTTGTTTGTTCTCCTCCTTCTTTTGTTTTTGCACTAATCTGAAGTTTCTTTAACAGAAAACATTAAGTGTGCATAATTATGGGGCAAAATGTCAAGCAGTCAGTTTAATTTGCTGATGAATGCATGTTTCACAACAGTCCTGGGATTTCGCATTACGAATTAGCAGGGGAAGGTAATGTTTTGTTGACATTTGTTAACCTTGTTGATTGCTTGTTTGGCTTGTGTTCTGCCTGCAGGTGGATTTTGCCTTCACCGTGTGGCAGAGCTTTCCTGAGAGGATTGTGGGGTACCCTGCGCGCAGCCATTTCTGGGATAACTCCAAGGAGCGGTGGGGGTACACGTCCAAGTGGACGAACGACTACTCCATGGTGTTGACGGGAGCTGCTATCTACCACAAGTGAGGAATCTGGACATCATTTTATATTGCTCCTTCGTTTCTAGCTGCTATAGAAATGAGAACTCGGGCCAAATCTTGTTGGTTTGCATCCCTGTTTCAGTTCTGTTGTTGTGGCCAACATGTGTCTTCGAAACCAGTGACACCTCTTGGCTTATTGTATTTCTAGAAATTATGGGAGAGCAGCATCTTCAGTGGGTCTGAGGTGTGGAGATGTACTCAGAGTGTACTGAGTAAGTGAGTGTTTAGAGCAACAACAAAAGTAAACACTTAATTCAGTACCTCCCAGCACTATTTTGGGTGTTTGGGATTTACCACCAAGTAAAATAGGGAACAGTTATTTGCCACGCAGGTCTTAGATTCTAATGGGGGGAGTCACGGTATACATAATAATGCTATAATCTGTTAAGGAGGTAAGTAATGTAGCAAAAAGACAAAGCAGAGCAGGGTGAAGGATCAGGGGTGCCGAAGGTGGAGAAGGGGGCACTCAGGGGTGATCCCCACTGAACAGGTGAGATTTGAGCAGAGACTGAAAGAGAAGAGGAAGTCAGCCTAGAGAATTTCTGTAGGATGAGTGCTCTGACGTAGGGAAGAGCTAGAATAAATGCCCCGAGGCAGAATGCTGGAGAGATATTGAGAAGACCCGAGTGTGACCAGAGCGAAGTGAGCAGCAGGCAGGTGAGAGGTTGTGGGAGCCCGGATGCAGAACCTTGCCATCCATCATGAGAACTTTTCTCTCTTCTAAGTGCCACGGGGAGCCAGTGCAGTGGTGTGAGCAGAACATCTTATGTTTTAGGCATCCACTCTGAAGGCTGTGTTGAGGATAGACTCTAAGGGGGCCAGGGGAGAAGCAGGGAGACCTATTAGGAGGTAACTGACATTATCTAAGCAAGAGATGATGGAGCCTGGGATCAGGAAGTGAGCCACCGAGGTGATAAGCAGCGGTCAGATTCTGGGCATGTTTTGAAGATGCTCCAGCATGATGTCCTGACAGACTGGATACAGAATTTGATGACTCTAGGGTTTTTGACCTGAAGAACTAGAAAAATAGAGTAAGCCATTAACAAAGTTGGGGAAAGGTGTCGATGGAAGAGGTATTAGGGAAAATGCAGGAGTTCGGTCTTGGACACATTAAGACATTTTAAAAAGTGTGTTGAAAAGGGTCAGGAATGGAGATATAAATTTGGGAACTGTTTGCATATATTTGGTCTTCAAAGCCAGAGGACTCAGGTAAGATTGCCAAATTAATGAGCGTAGACAGCTAATGTTCCTGACTCAGTCATTATTGAAGTCCCTACTCCTCTGCCTTAGTAAGGTAAACACATTAATCTTAACCTAGTCTTTGTTAGTAAAAAATAGAGAACGCTGTCATCTCCAGAACAGAGTTGGAAATGCACAAGGTATAAGGACTTAGGATGGTTGAATCTTAATCTCAGGATCATACCTCTTAAGAGTTCATTGTTCCCTCTTCCTGCTACCACCACTCGATGAATCTGATTCATTCAAGTGATTTTTCCTATAAATATATGCGATATGTCCCTCCCTCCAAAAAATATAATTCAAATTAATTGTGGGTTCTCCATGATGACCACCATCAGATTAATTAGGGTTTGGCTCTGACATTGTTGAAACATAGTTTATAGGCCAAAAAAGTTGGAATGGTTATATTGTTGGACTTAGAATTATGAGATAGTATTGAATACAGTTCTGGTTAAACCAGTAATTAAAATTGTCAAGCATCCTGTAATGATACATAGATCGTGTGTAAGTAACTTCTCTTGCCATCTAAGTATTCAGTTTCTAACCAAGCAGCCTGATATTAAAGTTAGACTGGCCAACCACTATCCTCATCTATATGTGTCTCTGTACCTTGTTTCCTTGTCTGTAAAACAGGGATTAATAACAGTACCTACATCATAGGTTCCTCATGAGGATTAGATGAGGCATTTCTTATAATGCACTTCAGAACATGAGCTGGCAGATAGTAAGTACCGTATCAGAGATAACTATCATCATTATCACCATCCATGATAGTGTAGAGATTCGAAGAATGGGTGTGTGTTTTCTGTCAGAGAAGACCACTTGTTATATAATGATGGCCCCCAGTGAAACCTGTCTTTGATTTTTACAGATATTATCACTACCTTTACACCCATTACCTGCCAGCCAGCCTGAAGAACATGGTGGACCAATTGGCCAACTGTGAGGACATACTCATGAATTTCCTGGTGTCTGCTGTGACAAAATTGCCTCCAATCAAAGTGACCCAGAAGAAGCAGTATAAGGAAACAATGATGGGACAGGTAAGAGAAAGCGAGCTCTCCTCCCTTGCTTTGCTCACCCATGGCTCAGTCTGTGGTAATGAGGACTCCCTGTTCTTCTAGGAAGCATAATGGGGAAATTACCAGGGGAAAAAACACATCCAAAAGCTCTGAGGGAGTGTGTGGTTGGCACATGGGTAATTGGGAAGGTGTAAGTCAAGAGTATCTTTATGTCGGGAATATAAGAGCTCTCATAGGACCTACAAGGTGGCATGAGAAAAATGTCTCTTCTCTAAAGACCTGCAAAGAATTTATGTGAGTTTATTGTAGGTGTTTTATTTAATGAAGCACTAGTAATACTCTCAACCCAGCCTTCCAGTGGTTGCTCTTGAGTTGGATGGGCATCACGGAGGTAGACCAGGAGTCCCAATACCTGATTTTTTTTTTTTTTCAATCCTAGAGCTAGTATTTATCAGCTGTAAGCCAGTCAGTTACCTCCTGAAACTCAATTATCTCATCTTTAAAGTGGAAATGTTGGAGTCCACTTCACAGGGTTGAGATCAGATGTATGAAATCGTTTATCAAAGTAAAATATAATGTTGAGGCATTAAAGTTCAGTTCTAAAGATACGTTCAGGGAACTATAATCCAACTTTCTCTTTTTACAAGTAAGAAAACTAGGACCCAGAGAATTTAAGCATGTTGCCAGAAGTCACCCAGGATTAGAGACAACTCAGAGTTGAATCTCAGGGTCTTTTTCCACGACTTACTCTTCTACACCCCAGCGTCCTTTTATTCATCTTGAACAGAGCCTAGTACTCTATGTAAGAAATCAAAAACTGTAAGATGTTTGGAGCTATCCAAGTTAAATCATGGGGAATCCAACAGGATTTGGATAAAAGAATATTCTTTACATGGTTATAGCAGTTAAATTTGGGGGGTTTCCATGTACCTTGTTCTAACAGTTACTGAACATCATACATACATCTAGCTTTTGCTAGGAAAACATAGCCAGGCCTCATGTTAACACAATGGATGGTTCTTCATTCACTAAATTTAGTAAGAGAAAAAAATTTACAGGATTTTAAGTTTATAAAATTGTCATCCAATATTTACCAGATGTGTACAGATTATCAAGGATTATTCTAGGTATGGGTTATGACAAAGCTGCTGTCCTTAGTGAGCAAAGAGTCTAGTGGGAGAATTCTGTTCCCTCTAACTGCTAAAAGGACAGGCGAGAGGATGTGCAAGAATTTGTAATTTTGAAGACTGAAAGACTATTCAGATTCAAGCAAAATGTATTGAGTACCCAGGCATTTTCATATTTATTATCTCATTTAAGGACACACCATTCCTTTAATTTTGTTTGCTCAGCAAGTCTATGCACTCCCCTGAGGTTATACACAAAATAGGGGTGGAACACTAATATGATTTCTTAGAGGTTGGTTTTTTACCTTTTTCACAGATTTGCCTTTCTACCAATATTTCTAGTGACTTTACATATCTTTTATAACCAATCTAAGTTTAGTCTTAAGTCTAACCAGTTGTATCTAGTTAGATGTGTACTGTATTTGCCTCCCTCGTCCCATCATAGACACTACTTTACTGAATGTTTGTGTGACTGGTGGAGTAAATGGATATCGTGCTCTGAAATTATGCCTCGTAACACAGGAAAGATATCTCTAATACGCTGGTTGACCCAAAATAAGTGTTAAAATCTAGCGGCAAAGAAGAGACTTGAATGACTCAACCGGACTCTTCTCTTTTCATTTATAAGAGAGAATAAGAATAAACTTAAGCTCTTGACAGTGTTTCCATCTGCATATGTGATCACTTGCCAGATGTGGAGGGTCTGGCCCTTTGAGAACCAGTGGCCAGTCAGAAATGGCCTGCACGCCCATCCCAATGTAGGAGCAAAATGGAGGTACCTTTGGGACTGTCGGCTCTGATACGGACTCGAGATGGTCAGCTGGAGTTGATACTGTCTCTGATTTACCAAGCAGAGTTCTCCTAGTACACGTGGGAAAGAACGAAGCCTGACTTCTGCCCCTTCCTAGCCTTGAACAAACAGTTTAAACTTCCTTGAATCCGCTTCCTCATCTGTACAGTGGAGCTGTTATCACCTGGGAGATAAGTTACCAGGTTGTTGTGAGGCTCAAATGTGCTCATGAAAACACTTTACAAATTGTGTTTTGTTTCTTGTTCTGCTGCTGCCTCAAGGTAACCTGACATTGATACTTACCTTCGACGGTTACTTTCAAGCATGTTGACACTCGTGGTTTTAAATGACTCTGAGTGATTTTCGCAGCAAAATGTACCTTCCTACGAATGTATTTTCTCACAGTGCATGAGGATACACACACACACACACACACACACACACACACACACACACATCATTAAACAGTTGCCTGTTGACATAAATGTTTGTTTTTTCCCACATAAGCGGGCAGCCCACCTTTTCCTTGTTTCATAAAAACAGGATTTTAAAGACATTATGCTTAGTTGGTCTATGTAAATTTCAACACTCAAGTCATTTAAGGCTTTCTTTTGAATCAATATCAGTCATTTCAATGGTCTAAAAATATATAACCAACCTAGGGGCAACACAGAGAGCCAAAGAGATGACAGCCTTCTTTCCACTTACCCCAAATCAACCAAGTTAACAGGAGGATTTTAGAAAATTATCTTTGAAGCCAAAAAAACAAAAAACACATTGTTAGTCGAAGTATTTGATCCCAAGTGCCAAGAGAAGTTTTACATTTAGTGACCACAGCAGCTGAGGTTCAGTTGGTAGATGGTTCTGCTGGACCAGGGAACGTGTCGGTCGCGGTGGATCTCTGTATGTTTCTGGTGTTGAGGAACGTAGCGTATCTTGGGAAAATCTTCTGGCGAGGCTGAAAACCAGGATCAGTGCTTGCATCTTCACCAGACACGCGGACGGGGCGGCGGGGTGGCCAGCCCCGAGCTCCGCCGCGTGCCCCGTGCCTGCCTTCGCTTCCGGCTGCGCTTCCATCGGGTCGCACGCACCGTCTCATCGTCTTGCTTCTCTCTCTCCCTTTCCCCAGACTTCTCGGGCTTCCCGCTGGGCTGACCCCGACCACTTTGCCCAGCGACAGAGCTGCATGAATACGTTTGCCAGCTGGTTTGGCTACATGCCGCTGATCCACTCTCAGATGAGGCTCGACCCCGTCCTCTTTAAAGACCAGGTCTCTATTCTGCGGAAGAAATACCGAGACATCGAGCGACTTTGAGGAACCCGGCCGAGTGCGGGAGGGGAAGCGAGCAGGGACAGGGTCAGCTGCTCTCTCTTCCCAGTGCAGGTCCGCTCAGCAGCGGAGCCGGATTGTGCCAAGCATCCAAATAAACTGGGACGAACAAAATGACAAAAAGAAAGAAAAAGAAAGGCCAATGAAAACTCTACTCCTGACTCCTGGGACTGCACAGGACTGCTCCAGACTCACCTCACTGGCTTCTATGTCCCAAGACTAGGTTGTGTACAGTTTAATTATGGAACATTAAATAATTATTTTTGAAATGATTGCTATGCAGGTTTAAACTTTTTTAATGATCAAAACTATTAAAAACCAGAGTTCTTTCTTTAATCAAAATTGTGTTGGTTGTGACTGTTTCAAAGCTGCTACTCCTCTTCCCACAAACAGCATTATGGTTGACGAGGCAGGGTTTCCTGCAGTTGCAGAAAGCTCAGACTTCGTAGAAAACACCGTAAGTCACTCCACCCAGTGTCAAGAAATAACCGAGCATAATTAAGACAAGTTCATCACTCAGCTTTGCCAGTGCAGATTGTTTTTCATTTTGAATTTGCAGATTGACTTGAACTTTTATCTCGAAAATGTTGCTGCATGAGATAAAGTATTATGACCTCCAGGTAGACAATTCTAACTGAAAGCTTTATGTTTGAGATAGATAAATATGATAATCTTTTTTCATTTGGAGGGTGGGGGGAGTTAGGATCAAGAAAACACTAGTATAATTAAGAAATGTTCAGTTTGCACACAGAACCATGCAAACGATCCACCAGAACGTTAGTTGAAATGTTGAACCCACAACAGTACTCCAGTATTTTTCAGGGAGGTGGGCTAGACTGTACATTCAACCACTGACACACGTCCACTTAGAGCTAGAGAAAGGCTTTGGTGTAGAGGCAAAGGAAGAACGAGTGTATAGATGGCAGACCAGGAGTAACAAGAAAAGCTCTTTCTTGGCTGTGGAAACCTCAAGTTTCAGAAGCATCTCTATTGAAAAAGAAAGAATGATGCATAAATTCTCACCATCGAACGTAAGGATTGCTAAGAAGTGATGGAGGGTGTACCTCACCATTGGGACCCTGATACCACTTTTAGTCAAACATTGTTTTGAGTCAGATTCTGGCAAACCAAATAATCAGAAACAAATGTGAATACTGTTTTGCTTCATTTTAAGTATGCAGAATCCACAGTGTACTTGTGCTTCTTGTTGAAAAGAACATTTCTATCCCTGCAGATGCTGCTTTGAGCTTCTGATTATTATAAAATTGCAGTTACAAACTGAAAAAAAAAATGTACCCCTTAACTTCATTGTAAGAGATGGAGACTTCTATATTAAAAGCTTTCTTCTGCTTGGAAGAGGCAAGAGAGAACAGACACAAGAAAGACGTTATTGCGTCCTGCCACCTCTTTTGCCAAATAAACAAGAAGCGCTTTATAATTTTTTTTTTTTTTTTTTTTTTTTTTTTGCCCGTAAGCTCTCATACATCTCATAAATCTTTTCCCAGTGTTGGGTTAGAAGAAAATCTCATCACAGAATTATGTTCAGATCACTTCAGGTGCCTGGCTTAGGTCAGTGGAAACCATATATCCAGGAGACTTTAACTGATCCTAGTTTTGCAGACATCTGAAAGAGAAAGAGGAACTTGCAAAGGGAGTGCAAGGAGGGACAGCACTGTGAATGCTGGAGAGGTGACTCCATATGCTGCCTAGCGACAGAACGGGGACCAGAGCCCACATGTCCAGATGCTGTGTTGGGAGTGGTGCACAGGCAATGAACTTCAATGAAAGACAGGTTTTTCTCTGCAGCCTTGTGACTCAGAAGAGCTCCCTAAATAATCCTCTCATCCAATTTGACCCAGCCTTAGCCCACTCTTATATGTGAGACATTTTCTGTCAAGAGGATGTGACTATCTCTTACGTATTTGTTGAAAAATAATTCTTAGGTCCGTGGTACTTGCACGAAATGTTTCCTTCTATAAAATAACCAGTCCGATGGGTTTCATACCATTTAAGCTGAAGCTCTCAGCATCTTAAAGTGTTAGCAATTAATCCTAAATCATCTGGCCTTTGCAAATTTGTATTTAATTTTCTAGGTTTGCCAAATTCTCGTATCTTTCTCCTTTGCAAAAATGAATGCAATTTTTTGTTCAACAACCCCAAGTCAGCCTGAAACTCTTATTGTCATCATGGCCTGCAGATCTGTGTCCCTCATTGTACCAGTCAGTCACACAAATGGATTCAGGGAACTGATTTGCCAGATATACCAATCACAGAGCTCCCAGGGCATGTTCTCCACAAACAATGTATGTCATGTGGTGGGGAAAAAGATGGTAAATATAAGTGAGGATAAGATCTGACACACTTTTCAGCCACTTGAAGTCTCCATGGTTTCATTTTAGGTCATTCTCAGAATACACCTCTTTGGAATGCTGGCTAGTCTGTTCTTTTCCCATTTGGAACCTACAGCTGGGAATTGAACAATGCTCAGCAAATCACCGAGGCCCAGCAGTAAGATGTAATTTTAATTCACTTAGGCAAGAGTTGTGTTTCAGCGCAGCAAGTTGACAAATCATAACCATCTCTGTAGGATGTCAGGAGTTACCTCTCAGTCAACTTTAATGATAACAAGAGGTCCCTCAGTCGGCCAACGTGAACTGGGAAGAAGCCAAGACCAGACAGTACAGTGCCAACCACATAATGAATTTCATGCAGAAACTCCATAGAGGGCTCAGGCCACGTAGGATTCCCACGCAGTATCTTTTTCCAGCTCCATGTTAGGACATATCTTAAAAATAATTTTTTGAAGCTGGCTTATGTATATATTCATGTGAAAAGGCTTGTAAAAATCAAATTAAGTTTACATATCCATGAAACATATCACCTTTGTTGGAAACAAAATGACCCAAAATTAAGGCTGTAGAGAAAAAAATCCATGAAACAGTCATTGTAGTCATGTTACAAAAGATAACCTAGCTGGGTAGGCCTACCTGGACATATCATGTTGATGAAGTTGACATGCTGTCCAATAGGGTGCTTCAGAAGAAAGTGCAGTCTCTCCTACCTGCTGTCTTATGTGCATTACAGTTTAATTTCTTCTTGTTACAAATGGTGCTCAAAGAAGGATCAATCTCGGTTGCTTCCTTCAGTTTTCCTTTTGGAGTGATTTTTGTTTTTCATTGACAGTAGGCTATGTTAGCCTTTATTTTAGTGGTTCTGACAACCTGGTCACTTACAGGAACATTATACCAGTGGCCTTTCATAAAGGTTATTGAACTTTAATCAGGGGTGAGATGAATGAATGTGAACAGATCTATATACTATGAGGGGAAAAAAAAGAGCTCTTGATTTAAGAAGTAATGAAATTTTAATCAAACCTGTTCAAAGGGTGGGAGTGAAGGCAGCCCCGCCAGCTTAGAATCTGAATGACTCTTGCTGGATGAGCTGAATTACGGATGCAAAAGCCAAGGCAAGCTTCCCAGGCCTGAAAGTCATGTTCCCTCAGGTCTCTGAGAGCTCCACTTTTAAAAAGGGCCAGTTGTTACCATGAACTCTCAAATGTCCTTGCCTTCTAATGGTTAAGATAATCGACATGCAGGTAGGACATCAGGGCTTCAGTTGCTGAATTCATTTAGTTTCCACTGGCAGCGACGATGGACAAGAACCTTTCAGATGGCTTTGTCATCGTGGCCAGATTGAACCAAGAAAGCTCTTCCGCTGCTGAGCTCGTGTTCTCAGGCATGGCTGAGGGGGGGAACGTTGCTTTGGCTCAGTGAATAAGTATTAATACCAGGCTTTGCCAGACTTGTCTCCTTCCGTCTTAGAACTTCAGTGAGTACACATCCAATTACTCCTTGACTCCAAGTCTGTTTTTTAAAAAATGGCATCGCGCGTCCTAAGAACACAGTCTCTCCCATCAACTCAGTAATGCTGTCCAGAAGCCGTGACTAGAAGAGCTGCTGTTTGCAATATAATCTTGATAACAAAAGTGACCCCTGGAAACCGTCTCCCTTTTTTGCCCTTTCTAAAAGTCAAAAGATTTTATTTCCGTGATTGGTATGTAGCAGGGACTGTCTGTAGTTGTCATTAATTTAGAGTTCCAGTAGGTTCCATGTCAGGAGCCTAGATGAGCTACCCAAATTTGGGATTTCCATCGCCCAGTTAAATAGGGGAGGGAGGCTGTAGTCTCCTCTGGAAAAGACATAAGTGGGAATCACTGGGAGAGCCCTCAGATTAGCGGGGTCTCACCCTCGTTTAAAATCAAGTCAGGCTAGCCTTTCAGGAGCTCTGTTTTTGTAATGATTTGCCTTTTAGGTCTCAAAGGCCATTTGGTTTCTGCAATAGTTCTCTGTTCTTTTACAGGAATGCATTCCTATCCTTTTGGTTGTAATTATTACTAAATTTAGGGCCATGCAGATGACCTGGTTACCATGTAATGAACCTTGTATATTTATTTTGAGAGAAAAATTTGTATTGGATATGTCGAGGAGGTGGAAGAAAGACATGGAAAACTGAAACTATTTTAGGGGGCAAGTTGTAAAGCAAAAAAAAAAAAGTATACCTTATTTTGTCTACAATGTACACTTGGGATGGTTTTCTAATATGTTGCCAATATTCTTTTTAGTATCATCACAGGTCTTTTCTGAAGTGTTTTCCCCATTTGTTATAGATTATTAATGAGTTAGTACAGTTAAGCCCTGAATTGTGTGTGTGTGTATGTGTGAGTGTGTGTGTGTGTGTGCACATGCGTGTGCCTGAGAGAAAATACAAAGCCATAGATCTTGATTTACTTCACTGACCTGTGTAACTTTATGTCTGGGTTTTGCCATCCAAGATAGATTGTTTTATAGAGAGTGTCACCAAAGACTTTTTCCTTCCAATTTATAGAAGAAAACAAAAAGAAATTATTAATAAATGACATGACTTTTCATCTGTGTGGCTTTCATTCCATCTTTTCTGTTGGCTACAGAAATATGTCATTTCTCAGGATTGGATGTGCTGGGGAACACAGAGCCCGCATGGAGACTCTGGGGGAGATCGGCAGATGAGGTTGGACCATGTGCCCTGAGTGGAGAGGTCTAACTCTCCTAGCCTGGCTGCAGCCCAGCACCCAGCCTCCTGGGGAACATGGCGCTGCTGGCAGCAGCCATCTCCTGGGCCAGATGCAGCTAGTACTGCTGGAAGCAGGCCAGGGCGAACTGTGGTGATGTGCCCAGTTCCCAGCATTCCTCCACATGGATGCAGGGGCAACGTGGCAGGGCCAGGCCCCAGAGCATCTGGAGCCTGACAGCTGTGGCCATTACCTCCTTTGGTTTCAACTGCTGCATAAAGCTCATGAATTACCGGCTGGCGAAGCATTTATTAGACTGGCATTTTGCAAAAGAATTTATAAATGGTTCCAGGTGTGAATGCAGCTCCCTGATTCGGGATGCTGTAGTAAGGTTTTATGACAGTAATCAACCTCCTCCTCATTCTACTCTACCCTCCTTCCTTTCCAGTGGCTCTTCTCCCGTGTCTGTTACGCTTCTTCAACCCTCTTCCCTTGGACATTTTTAGAGAAAGGCTATCAGCCATCGATTTCACGTATTTGCAGGGAAGCAAATGCCAAATTGCACTTGGGGGTGTTGATTGGTTTTAAGACATCAATCAGGTTTTATGTTTTGTTTTTTGGTTTGTCCATCTGAATGGTGGCAAAATGGTGACTTCAGAATATTTCTTTACATATATTTTTTGAACAGTTACTGTATTCACGAATCACTGTGCTAGGTACATCCGAGGGAATAAAGATAAGAAAAAAAAATCCTACTCTTTGTTCTCAAGCAACGGAGAAATGTCAGGGTGAGTCTGGACAAGGCAAGTCTAAGGCAAGTCATCAGATGGGGCTCGGAAAGGAGTTGGCCAAGTCCCTGGTTCCAAACTGGGACATGATTGTGACAGTGCTACTTGTAAAAGCTGGCCCCACAATACGACTGATGACAGAATCATTCCTAAGCATGAGGACAAATGAGAAGGCTTGTTGGAGAAGCAGCTTTTAAATTCGGTCCAACACTACCTCGCAGATGTTTCAACAAATGCCATAGACTACAAAAATACCTTGAGCAAACCGACTTTATAAATAAGAGATGGTGTTGCCGTACACTCTGAGCATCTCCACCTAGGCTGTTCATGACAAGAGGAAACTCGAAGTTATTTGTGGACACCTGAGTCATTCTCCATTGGCCTCCCCTAATGCTGTGCAGATGCTGATGTGCAGGGACCAGAATATAGGAGGAACAAATTAAGCTACGTTACCTGCTGTTTGAGGCTCAACTCTGCTTTGGAGGATACGGTGAAGATACTTCCCTACAACAGCGGATTCAGAATTTTTATTTGCTTTTAAGTGGGCTGGTTAAAGTCACTGTCTTTGGAACACAACTACTTGGGTTTGAATCCTGACTCTGCCTCTTGGCAGAATTCTGATTCTGTGACCATATAGAAATTACCTGTCCTCTCTGTGCCTTGGTTTCCTCAGAAGAGTACTGGTCTATACCTCATAGGGTTCGCATGAGAATTAAATGAGTTAACAAATACAACATTCTTAAAGTAGCACACGGTATAGAGTAAGAAGTATGTAACTCTTAGCTGTTATTATTAGTCAGTATTTTTCCAAAATGGTTGATATTAAGAATCTTTCCCTTAGCCTGCTAAAGAGGAATCGTTCTTAGTTTAATATTTAGGCTGCTAATACTGACAAACTGTGGTTCTTCTGAGTGTCACAGGCACCTCTTGTTTTCAGTTGAAATCATGTTTTAATGTCTATCATCATGAAATCATCCTAGCATCCAAGAAGGGGCAGTGCATCAGTGGAAACTATGTGAAGTTGAGTTTTTACTTTCTGACTGAACTATGAGGAATGGTCTGTTTTTCATTCTCCTTTAATGGAATATAGTTGAGGCAGCTCAGGACAAAAGTGAAGTTTGGGTGCCAATAATTATAGTTTTTTTTTTTCTGATGGCTTCAATTATATTAAGAAAGAAAACATGCTCTTGCCAATATGTAAATTATTTGCCAAGTTTGAATTTCTGTTCCAAACTGAACTGCAAATCACCTGGTTTCCTTGGCTAACTCTACTTGTGAAACAAACCTAAAATGTGTCTTTAATCAGGCAGAACCAGATCATTTCTTCTGAGAGTAGAAGATAAAAGGTTAAACTATGAAGAGGGAAACTTGGTGACTATTTTAACTGCTCCCCAAAGATCCATATATACATGTTCTTTCAGAACATGCTTTTAAAAATTTAACATATAGTGAACATATTTCCATGCACTAAATCATCTTGAAGAACCAAGTTGTAACAGATGCATAGTACTCCACTGTCTGACCATCCCATATTTTTTTTTATCTAGTTCCTGACTGTTGGATATTTAGGTATTTTTAAATTTCTTACAATTACGTGATAAACATTATAATCATCAATTGATCAGTGTGGTCCATGCTGTGGTAAATATTCTTAAAGATAAATGTTTGTTCCCATCCGTGACCATTATCTTAGGCTAAATCATAAACATAAAACTGTCAGGCCAGATGTTACAAACATTTTAAAAGGCTTTCGCTGCATATTAATAAGATATTTCAATATATTATAATGGCTACTGGAAGAAAATTTGAATTAACCCAATGAAAAGTTATCTAGAAAATATTATAATAATTGCATTTGGCAGCTAAAATGTTTTTTTTTAAATGGGGCCCATACAGGCAAAACTAACAAAGTGCAATCTTCAGTGTTTTAAAAAAAGTTGAATATTATTATTCCGGAGGGACAAATTTATTGGAATTAGCCCTCTTGGTGGACGTTGGAAAATTTTTTTCCTAAGTAACATATCCCTTGTTCCTTGTCTTTAGGTTGAAATAGAGAGTAAGCATAAAGCTTCCTTCCCAAGTACTGTCTTCTTGCTTCTGGAAATATCCACATCAATTAAGTTTTAATAAAAGCATTTAAAATATCATCCTCATTCTCCTGGGTAGCTGGTGCCTCTTCTCTTCCAGTATCAGCCTGTTTTTCTTTAGGGGAGCCCACCCTTCTTTCTCTTTTAGGTCCTATGATGTGTACGATGCCGACCCCACCCCTCATCCTGACTCCAGGGGAGTTATGTACCTGTAGGTCATTGAGACCCAATTCTAGATCATGTGTTGGCACTTTTAAGAAGGAGGTGCCATCTTTCCTTTAGCATTATGTGCATAAAATAATGCAGTAAGGATTAGATTACGCTGATAATATAACAAGGGTAGATGTGTTGGAGAGCAGGCATTCAGCATGTCTCCAGTGGTGAGGGAGAAACTTCACGGAAGATGTACATTTAAGTGAGATCTTGAGAAATAGGAGCAATTTAACTAACAGAAACGAATAGAAAGGGCACTACTTACAAAGTGACATGGACCCAAACACCTTCCATCAGACAGATGTACAGAGGGAAAGTGAGAGCCTAGATCTGCGTGAAAGACATCCTCATAATGAAGATGCAGTTGGTTTGGCTCAGGATGACTGCTTAGCTAATGGTGCATATTTCCACCAAAAAGTAAAGTAAGTAATAATAACAGTAGTGATAGTAATTGTTGCCTTAAGTCCCATTTTCTTTGCTCCTAGTGCAAAAGTTCCAGTGCAAAACATTGGAATTGTGGGTCATATTTGATTCTACTGCACTTATCAGAGAAAGGATGCAGAGGGTAGCAGAAAGCATGCTCTTTTCAAAATCTTTAGGAAAGATCCAGTGCTGAAGACTTTTGAAATGAAAAAATTGACTTCTGTTTCAGGTTAGGATGTGAAAAGTTGCAAAAGATTATCACACTCATCTTTACAATGAGTTCAAGTCCAATAAGCTACAATATCATGGTAATCTAAAGCCTGACGGAGACCTGAAGATGCAAAGAAATGTAAATGAACTGAATCTTAGGAAGAGACAGTCCATTCCTGGGAGAAGAGTCTCCCACGGCTGCTTTCCTTACAGCAGCGTCAGAATATTACCCCATCAGAGAGTCGGGTAAGGAGAAACCAGGTGAACTGTTAATAACCTGTTAGTGGCCATATGCGGGCTGGTATGAAGGATTCAAATTCCTAGGTGACGCAGTCACAGATGGATCTGTTCCCACCTGCCAACAATTCTTTCCCATGAGATCCTCACCAGTTGTTTGCATCAGGAAACTGAATGCTGAATGCAGAGCAGGAGGATGGAGAGAAATCGCCTTGAGGCACCCTGGCTCTACATTGGGTAGAAGGAAGTGGCCCACCAATATCTAAGGGAAGAGCAGGGACACTGAGAGAATCCCTTCCATCCTGAGACGTAGAAAACCAAAACAGCGCAAGGCGGTGGTGCGCTGAAGGTCAGGGGAAAGCAGGAAAGCTGAGAGGCACCCTTCCTGAAGCACACAGAAGAGTCCCCTCCAAGATTCACTGAACCCGTGCTGAATGCGTGGCAGTGGCCAACCAAAGGCTGGGGGCAAGACAAGACTGTTAAGAAAAATCTCTCTCACATTCACGGGACCCTTACCAAGTATAAGGCAACAACTTCCCCAATCCTGGAAGGAGAGCATGAAAGCTGAGAGTCCCTTCATGGTGCATAGGACCTGTATCAAAAAGCAAGGTGATGGCTTCCTAGGGGTTGAAGGCAGGGCAGGAGAGCTGAGGTAGATACCCTGAGGTGCACAGGACCCTTAAAGAGTGAGATTCAGCATCTCCCTGAGCGGAGAAGGCTGGGAGCAATGTAGCAGCCTGGGGAGAAATAGATCTCCCAAGGCGAGAAAAGACAGAAATAGAGGTGAAGAGCAAAGGGAATTAATTCCTCAGTTCCCTAGAATACTGGCAGCAGAGCTGTAAAACAGAGCAATCTGATGGAGCCCAGAAAGCTGGAAGTTGGGCTGTAAGGCATAGAGAGGGCGTCAGAATCTGGTGGTGCTGGTGCTCACATCCAATGCCCATGGAAGGGAAAGTCTTGGACCCATCCTCAAATATTTGAAGCCGGTGGTGAACAGAATCTAAAGATGAAATAAAGCCCAACCCGGCTCAATTACAGATCAGACTGATTTAGTCTTTACACTGGCATCATAACAGAAGAGGAATGACAATTTCTGGGGACAGTATTATTTACTTCAGCCACACTATTATTTTATATACAGTGTCTGGCATACAATAAAGAATTATGAGACATTGCAAAGCAACGGAAAAATGTACCCATGATAAAGAGGGAAAAAAAAGTTAATAGATAAAATTCCTGGAAGAAAAGCAGGGGAAAACTTCCTTGATATTGATCTTGGCAATTATTTTTTTAATATGATACCAAAGACACAAGCAACAAAAGCAAAAACAAGTGAGTAGGAGTTCATGAAACTAACAATTCTGCACATCAAAGAAACAATCAGCAAAATGAAAAGGCAGCCTATGGAATGGAAGAAAATATTGTCAAACCGTATATCTGATAAGGGGTTAAATATCTCAAATATATAAAGAACTCAAACAACTCAATAACAAAACAAAGAAAAACAATCGACCTTTTAACATGAGGCTTAGGGGTACCAACTCCCTGCACAGTTGAAAGTCTCCATCTAACTTTTGATTCCCCACCTCAAACTTAACTATTAACAGCCTGCTGTTGACTAGAAGAAGCCTTACCAATAACATAAACAGTCAATTAATATGTATTTTGTATATTAGATGTATTATGTATTATATACTGTGTTCATACAATAAAGTAAACTAGAGAAAAGAAAATGTTATTAAGAAACATCATTAGGAAGAGAAAATACATTTACAGTCCTGTAAAGTCAATACGATAGGTTTATGTTGTCTGTTTAAAAGATGAATCTGACAGTGCCTCCGTCAATATTGTCTTATATAATACAAAACACCGTAGGTGTTATGCAGATTACAACACTAGACATTGAAAATGAAAGAATCATGTGACAAATAAAAATACTTATTTACAGGTATAATGATTCATGTATTGATAACGAAGATGCAGTGATGTGATTGCTTTGTGGTTGCCTAGAGTAATTGATAATGCTTGTTTCACAGTAGCATGGCTTCTTCACTAATGAATGAATCATAAAATTTCTATGGTGTAGAGTATTGTGGTCATATTCATAATTCAATATTAGAAATATTAGATTAAAAAAATGTGATAATGAGTTGATATGCAGTTTCTCCAATTATGAGAAAGAGAGACATACTGTACAGGTAGGTAATTTTTTGAAATTGTTTGAAGTTATAAAACAAAACTAACATGTTCATTTTATAATTAATATCACTCACCTTACATCTATGCCAGGATGAGTTATTCACTTCAAGTCTTGCACATAGTATTCTACATAAATATTTAGTGATGATGATGATGACACAAAAACATCTCATACAGCTCTTGCCGTACAGTTAGTAGATTTTCACATGAAGACACATACACACACACAAATGTTTGTGAACTGTGTGGCATGATCATTATTTACTGTTCATTAAGTGGAAGTGGGTCATCATAAAGGTCTTCATCCTTGTTGCTTCACGTTGAGTAGGCTGAGGAAGTGGGGGGTTGGTCTTGACTCAGGGGTGGCAGAGGTGAAGAGGGGGAGGAGGTGGAAGGCGGGCAGGAGAGGCAGGCACATTCAGTGTAACTTTATGGGAATACTTCATCATTTCTGTCTGACGTCTTTGCTTTCTCATTTCTCTAAAAATGTTTCTATATGGTACCAATCCTTCTCCCACCATTAGCTTTAGTTTCAGTGTGTGTATCATAGAAGGGTCCATATGGTAAAAGAAGTCAAAAGCAGTCTTGAATAATCAGAACCCTTCTGCAGATTGTCTGATGTCAGTTTGTTTTCTGGCGCTGCTTCTTGTGTGTCTTCTTCCTCATCATCTGGCTGCTGTTACGGAAGCACTCATCCCCATCAAGTCATCTGCTGTTAATTCCTCTGCTGTGGTGTCTGTTAGCTCTTGAATTTCTCCAAGATCCATATCCTGAATCCCTTTACACACCCTCGACCCCCTTTTGCCATATTCACAACCTCTTTCCTGATTTCCTTGATGGGCTCTGCTGTAAATCCTATGAAGTCACGCACAACATCTGAACACAGGTTTCTCCGGCAGGAATTTGTTATTTCAGATTTGATGGCTTCCATGGCTTTTTTTTATAGCAATGATGGCATCTTCAGTGATGTGATCCTCCCAGACCTTCATGGTATTCTTTCTGCTGGTTCTCTTCCGTGGCACTGACAGCCCTTTCCATATAAATGCCGTGTGTGATAAGCCTCTTTAAGGACCTTTAGTCCTTACGACCACCTAGTCTAGAGGCTGAATTAGAGATGTTGTGTTTGAGGGCAAGTAGACCATCTCGACATCTCTGTTGTTGAACTCATGGGGTTCTGGGTGGCCAGGGGCATTTGTCCAATATTGAAAGAACTTTAAAAGGCAGTCCCTCTCTGGCAAGGTACTTCCTGACTTCAGGGACAAGCATGATGGAACCAGCCCAGAAGAAGGTCTCTCACTGTCCAGGCCTCCTTTCCCTACAACCAAAACACTGATGGCTGGTGTCTACCTTTCCCCTCACAGCTTGGCGGTTAGCGGCTTTGTAGGTAAGGGCAGTCCTGATCACAAGCCCGACTGCATTTGCACAAAACGGTAGAGTTGGTCCACCCCTTCCTGCCTTAAACCCTGGTGCTCACTTCTCTTCCTTACTAGTCAACGTCCTTTGTGGAGTCTTCTCCCGAATAGGGCACTTCCGTCTGCATTAAAAACCTGTTCGGGCGGATATTCTTCCTCCTCAATGCTTTTCTTCATGGCGTCGGGGAACTGGTCTGCTACCTACCTCTCGCTTAGCAGAAGTTGCTTCTCCTGTCTTGACATTTTTAAACCAAACCTCTTTCTAAAATTATCAAACCATCCTTTACTGGCATTAAATTCTCCAGTTTAGATCCTCACCTTCCTTTTGCTTCAGGTTGTCACATAGCGACTTCACTTTTTCTCAAATCATATTGGAGTCTAAAGGGATACCTTTCTTACAGCAATCCTGAACCCACATAAAAGCCACATTTTCAATATGAGATAAAAAGGTATTTCACAAAATGTGCAAGGGTTTCACACCCGCTGGCACAGCTGCAGTGACAGCTTTACGAGTTTCCTTTTCTTTTTTTATACAGTGGTTCTTACACTGGATTCTTTTATCTTGAAATGGTGAACAACCGCAGCTGCAGGCCTCCGTCTACAGTATACAGCCTCAAAACCTTAAAACAGACCTACGATACAATGCAGCAGCCTCACTTCTGGCTGTTCTGAAGGGAATGAAATCAAATGAAGTCATAAAAAGACACCTGTACCCCCGTGTTCACCGTAGCATTAGTTATACCAGCCAAGATATGGAAACAACCTAAGTATCAATGGATGAATGGATAAAGAAAATGTTTTATATATATATTATATATAATATATATACATAAACATATATTTAATCCAGTCTTAAAAATAAGGAAACCCTGTCATTTGCAACAACGTAGATGAAGGGCATTACGTTAAGCGAAATAAGTCGGACAGAGTAAGACAAGTAATGTATGACCTCACTTACATGTGGAACCTAAAGAAAAAAAACTCATAGACAGAGACAATAGAAGGTGGTTGCATGGTGGGAAAATGGGGGAATGTAGTCAAAGCTACAAACTTCCAGTTTCAAGATGAATAAGCCCTGGGGATGTAATGTACAGCATGGGGATTGTAGCTAACAATGCTGTGTTTTATATTTGCAAGTTGCCGAAAGAGTAGATCTTGAAAGTTCCCATTACACACACACACACACACACACACATTTTAATGATATCAAATGATAGATGCATTAACTAACCTTATTGTAATCATTTTGCAATATATTACGTATATCAAGTCATTGAATTGTACACCTCAAATTTATACAGTGTTACACATCAGTTATATCTCAGTAAAGCTGGGGTGGGGGGAGGTCAACATATCAAAATTAATGCCATTTAAGAAAAGATTGGAGACTATCATTTGATCTTGGCCTTAAAGTAAGCAAAATTTTCTTAGGATTAAAAGAAAATTACCAATTAGAAAGAAAAAAATGGCCTTTATCAAAATTGGAAGCTTCTGTCCATCAAAAGACACCATTAGGACAGTATTTTTTTCAAGTTTGAAATAGGGAAGACTAATATATAGTGATAAAAATAAGAACAGTGGTTGTCTCTGGGTTGGGGAAAAGGTGAGAAATAACTAGAAGCGTTATGAAGGAGCTGCCTGGGGTAATGGAAATCTTTCTATGTCTTGATTTGGGAGGTAGGTATACTGGTGTGTATAATTTTCAAAAGCCAAAGAATTATTCACCTAATATCTGTGCATTTTATTGTATGTTATTTATACCTCAATCTTTAAAAAATATTAAGGCTATGAAAATTCACTAGCAAAAAGAGAAATATAGTTTTGCAAATAATTAAAATAACATATAAAGATTCCAACTGTGGCTAATGGGGACCTCAAATATTAGCCAGCGAGAAGGCAAAATGGCACCTTTCCTAAAAGCAGAGTGAATGCAATGTAGTAAGACACTTGGAACTTAGAAACGTAGGTTTTAAGCTACCGTGGGATGCTAAGGCAATTGTTTTTCAAATATTTGGGGTCTCAGATGCCTTTGAAATTCATTCAAAGTTATGATCTCTGGCCCAGAGCTATATACAAAAGCTGTATGCACACAGTACTTTACATACTGTAAAAGAGTTTCATGGAGGTGGAAGTTTCATCGGATTTCCTGGAGGCTATCCATGGACTCCTGGGATTCCACTGATACAAGGTAAGAAATGTTTTCATAAATCCTCAAAGCCATAGAAATTTACAGCACCCAGAACCTGCCTTTTACTATTATATAAGATGGTCATGTTTCCTAAGTGCTGTCTCCAAATATTGGATTGCAGTTTTGTAAGAATATTTCATCTTCCAGTTTATGACATTTCCACTAACCTACACCATGTCAAATCCCACCAAACCTTTTGTTACTTTTTGCTATCCAAACTGGTGGGAGTGCCCATGGTTAATGAAAATTATCAGTTACCTGCGGTCTTAAATCAGGGTTGAATTCATTGGCCTGGGTATTGTTACTGGGAAAATGAACCCCACCTCTAAATTCAAGTCACTCCGAGTCAAAGGATCCACCAGTGTATAGACATTACCAAGAATGTGATTCATGCCGTGAACCACTTGATAAAAATAATTGCCTGCATGGTCGTGATGTGTAAGCCTGCTCTTGAAAGTGGGAGGATACGGAGTGGCAGACATCTGTATTTTTGACACATGTGGAAAATTATCTGTGACTAATTAATTTGTTTTTCTTAAAGATCCCAAACCATTGGCTGGCCTAGCTCTATCTTAGACTATCTATGAATGGATGTAATCTGACCTAAATTTTCCAATAAATGAGTATGTATTCCACCCTCTTCCTTAGGTAAGGAAGATAACATTCAGATTTTTCACTGAATATTATATCTATGACCTATCTGTTTCCAACTTTTTTGAAGAAAGAAATCTCTTTAAGCCAAGCATATCTCAGAAGTATTACATGCTAGTTTCTTCCTTTCACTCCCTAACTCCTTATTTATAGCTTCTAGATATTGGCAGGAACACATTCCTTCAGCTATTTTTTGCATAACATTGTCTAAGTACTTTATTTTGAGGTCCCTTTTTCCCTCACCCATCAACTTGTAGTGTCTATAAAAATAAAGCCTCAAGCTGCTTAAAGGTGACAACTCTGCAGTATATCCTTGAATCTTTAATTACAGTAACAACTGTCCTCGTGTTATTTAGGTGAACACCTTACATGGATGCTAAAAACTACTTCCACGATGGCCACCCAAAAGCTGAGTACACTTTGGTAATTGGCATGGGTCACAAGTCACCTAGGAGCATAACCCCATTGCATTACTCATGGTAGGTCATGGCCCTTGCATGGAAATTATTTAGTTATGTTTACTCTGTCGTAATCTTCAAGAGTAAGGCCACATTCTTATGCAAAGTTAGGACCTCCATTACGGGGTGAGGTCATTTATGATGCGGATAAGCACAAAGAAACAGAAAATAGAAGCACAGGGGTGAGTCCCCTGTAGGCAAAATAAAGGTCTAGCCCTTGTAGTCCTGACCAGTGGCTCTGGAACTTACCTGCCTCTCAGCACTAATATAGGGGATTTAAAAATAGATGCGGATTTCTAAGCCCATGCCCAGAGTCTGATTCAGTAAGCATGGGGTGAGTCCTATAATCTGAGTATTGAAACTATGATCAGACATTTCCTGATACATGTTCATATTTAGTATTACTTCTTATTCCAGTGTCCATAATCCTTTTTCATCGTTGATGCCTTTCAGAATCTGATAAAAGCTGTGGGTCAGCTTCTTAGAGAAATGCACATATACCCCCCACCAAAAGTATGTGGAGTGGATCGTCTAAATAACGTGTCTGATCACCTCTCCACTGCCTGCAAGTGCTCAATGATTCTCTAGTGCCTGAGTGAGGCAGGCTCCTTTACATGGCTTTCTAGGTCTCCCAAGACCCCCTCACCCCTGAAGTCTCTGTGTCCTTCCGAGTCTCCTCTCTTCTTTTAAGCAGCAGTGAGCTGTTTACTGCTACTTCACGTATTTTGCTGTTTTAGCCTCTTTACCTTTGCTCACGTGGTCCTGTGGCCGGGGATCCTACTCTCTTTCCTTCCCAAACCTATACCAGGTAATTTTTCACTGATGAACGCAGCCAGTCCTTCCTCCAGAATTTCTGATCCATTCTCCCTAGTCCCCTTCCCAGTGTACTGGGTCCTCTGCACCTGTTCTGTTGTAGCTTCCTGTGCATATTTGTTTCATAGCACATGCCATACTGCGCTGGAGTTTTCTGCTTAGGTGCCTGTCTGGCACAAGAAGGGGAGATAAATGAGGGCAGGGAGGAGGTCTTTGTCGTTTTGTGAACCAGCCATTAGGTAGTGCCAACCCAGAGTTAGCACCCAATGAATGTTTGTTGACTGAATAACTTGGAAGAATTTGGAAGACTTAGGAAGGTTAATTCAGGTGGGAGTGGTTAAATATGCCCTTTATAGCATGGAAGCAGAGTAGGGAGTTGGAAGCACCTTTTTTGTGAGGATCATGTGTTAATGTAACTGAAATTTTGAGAACAGAGGGAACACTGTTTCTGGCTGGTTACAATACCTAATCTCATGCTTCTTTCGTTTTTCTTTTGTTATCCCCCAACTTCAGTACAGTAATTTTCCATCATACTGGCCCTTGGTACTCCTGTGCCGTGGGAAATCAAGGGCAGAATCTACAACAAGGGCAAGAGGCTGAAATGGATACTCTCCATCCTCCCACACTCCCCAACTGGGGGGGCGGGGAGGGTCTCCTTTTTGTGCCAGTCTTAGGAGAGCTGATGTTTTGTTCTGTTTTGTTTTTTGGTTGCCATTAAAGAAGGCATGCATGGCTCCTCTAGTCATTCACTTATTCACATTCATTCATTCAAAAATTATGCATGAAGTGCCCATCAATACTAACACTTGACTAACTTAAGTCTTATCCTCTCTAGAAATAGCCCTTAAGCTACAAAATTTAATTTTAAAAATCATCAGAAAGTTCTTTCCCATCTTCCAAACCACTAGTACACACATACACACTCACGCGCGCACACACACACACACTCTCTCTCTCTCACACACACGCACATTAACTGGATCTGGCTGCAGGAGGCGAGGCGTCAATAAGGAAAGACTTTCTTATCTGAGGCCCTGATGCTTTTCTGTTAATGCAGACGAGTTCTGAGGCTGCATCTGACATCAATCTTGGCAAGCCTAACACTCAGGAAAGAACACTAACAGGTGAAGCAGGAAGCTGAGGCCCTTTTGCCTCCTCTGTTTTTTGACATTTACTTTCCTCTTCGTACCACCAGATGGGTGGTGGTTCATCAGTTGATATATTTAGCAACCTGGAACAAAAATTACTGCACTCCGGAGAGAGGAAGGGGTGAGGATGGATGGTACTTTTTAAAAACTCAATTTATTATTATTAGAGAGGTTAGATTTTTCTTCTATTTTGGTAGTTGTTATGCAAAGCAGCAACCTTAAAACTGTGCAATTAATTACGAATCAGACTCTGAGAGCACAGAGCAGCCATCTAGATAGGCCTGGACGTGCTTCATTGTTGTCTACTGCCGTGGGTAGGTACAAAGGACATAAGGTAGGTGTAAAGATATAAGGATGGTGCCTTATAACCTTACGCTGCTCCTGAGACCATGGTGAGCTATGAAGGAAGCTCTGTCTTAACTTAAGGCTTGGGACTAGATATCTCCTAGCAGGCTGTTTGTCTAGGGAGGCCAGAAGCATAGACAGTGTCCACACCATACACAAGGGACATCATGGTCTTGATAGACCAGGGATATTGTAGTTTATGTCAAAACTGCAGAGCATGTGAAAGGACAAGAAGATTCCACATGATGCAGATACATCAGAAGGTAAGAGAACAGGGTATCAGGAACAGCATATACAGTGGTGGGAGCAGTGATAGAAGTCTGTGGACCTCACTTCTGTCTTTGGTGGTGGAGCTTGAAGTGGACCATACCTACCATCAAGACAACTAGAAAAGCACAAAAAAAATCTGTTTGGAAAGGTGAGTGAGGGGCCTAGATTGAGAGGAAAGGGGAACTTAATGAGGGAAACACAAAATTCTGGGCCCCACTTTTCCCTGGGGAGCATTGGCCTAATCGTTAAGCTTTGCAGGATGAGAAGCTGGGCAGAGAAATGTCAAAAGAGGCAGCACTCTTGGAAATCTCATGGTGTTGAAGAGACAAAAGTTAGATTTGGGACCATGAGTGTAGCCATGACTTGAGACAAGATTCTGGAGATAAGATTCTGAAAAGAAGAGAAAATGGCCAGTAAACTGATCAAAACCAAATTTGGGTAGCCTCCCAGTCCTAAGGAGCCATGAAGGAAGAGGGGTCCTGTTAAATACCCCAGATTCTTAGTTGGGAGCCCTGAAGGGCTGAGACTAGAGGCAAACAGAAATAGTCAAAACCTTCAAAGTCTGAAATCTGACTTTGAGGCTGCTCGTAGGAATGAGACGATCTTGTTCACCAGTTTCACCACTCTTCTCTTACTGAACCTGCTGGATCAGTCATAGGTGATGCAGGTGACTCTCTGGGGCTTCTGAGGCTAAGACAAAATAGTGTTTTACCTTCCGTCTAGGCCTTCTGGAATACTCTCTATGAGCATGCCCACTCTTTGGGAAGCCAGTGGCTTCTCAAGACATCCTACTACTATGAGACCACCATGTACGGAAAGTGATTCCAGTTAGCTCTCACCTACACCAGTTATCCCAGCCCAGGAACAAACGTGCGAGTACAGGAGCCAGGCCCCTAGAACATACCACATGGTGAAGAACAGAGGCCCCACACATATGGTTCTATTTGATTGTCTTAATCATCTCCAGCTATTTGAACCATTGCTGCTATGACCCTAGACAGGATGGAACAGAGACAAGATATTCCTGCCAGATTCTGCCTGAATTCCTGGCCCGAAGATTCTGGAACATGGTAAAGTCTTATTTTCTTATGGAACTAATTTTTGGAGTGTTTTTGTTAAGCAGCAATAATTAATGGAAGTATGTCCTATTTGGCTCCCTGCCATATGATTGGGTGAGTAACATCATCTCTGCAGGAAAATGACATCATCCAAAATGTTTACAGGTTTTCCTATGTAATATCTGGCATTCAATCAAAAATTGTAAGTCCTATCAAAAACAGGACAAAGACAAAAATGAACAGTAGGACAGAACTACAAGTGATCCAAAATTGGAATCAGTCAGATATAGACTTTAAAATAACTGTTATTGGAAAATAAATGACATTGAGGAAACTTTCATCAAAACTCTGAAATCTATTTTTAAAAAGAATTAAATGGAAACTGTAAAACCAAACAACACAATAACTGAATTTAAAAATTTAAAATATTAATTTAGCACCCGATTGAGCACAGGTGAAGAGATTAGTAAACTGGAAAATTTAAGCAAGTAGAAAAAGTCAGATCAAGAGTGGAGAAACAAAAATATAAAGTATGGGAACAAGCATAAAAGACACAAAAAGACAATAAAAACACCAAATGTATGCATAACTGATGTCTTATAAGAAATGGAGGGATAAAAACTGGGCACCACAATATCTGAAGAGAAAATGGTTGAGAATTTCCCAAAATGGATAATTGATATCAACCAAAGATACAAGAATGTATATGAATCCCAAGCAGAAGAAATACAAAGAAAAGCACACCTAGACACTTCAGAATAAGTTGTTGGAGGAAAAAAAACAAAACAAAACAAAACAAAAACAGGGAAAAGAGAAACCTGAAAAGCACCCAGGATAGAAAGGATCAAATATCAAACATTACTTCAATTAGATAATCAGCTGACTTCTTAACAGAAAGCATAGAGACTAGAAGGCAATGGAAAGAATATTTCCATTTCTAAAAGAAAATGATGGCAACACGACACTTTACCTGGAAAAATATCCTTTATAAATGAAATGAAATAAAGACATTTCAACACAAACAAAAACTGAGAAAGTTGATTTTCAGTAGGTCTGCATGAAAAGAATGAGAATTCTTAAAGAAAAAAAAAAAACCAGACTCCATGCGTAAACATAAAAATGCAGAAATGAATGAAGAAATATATTCACTAATTCAGTCAATACCATTTCATGTCTATTTTGGGGGAAGACCCTACTATATGTCCATCTTTGCCTCAGAGCACAGTCTTTGTATTCAGGAACATTCTGTTACTCAGCCTTTATTCATTCCATTCAGGTCTCATCTCTTTTTTTTTTTTTTTTTTAACATGCCTGGACAAAATTCTGCTTCAAGGTCTCAGCATTTTCTGTTCCCTCTGCCTTGAGTACTCTTTCCCTGAGATAATCTGCATGGCTGGTTCCCATTCTTCTTTCACAATTTCATTAAGTTACCATCACAGTTGGTACTTTCCTGAGCACTATATCGAAAATGTCAAATCCTTCATGTGAGGACTTCCTGTCCCCTTCCCTGCGTTATCGTTCCTCTTTACCACTCACCACTATCTAATAAAGTACAGGTTTTTAGTCTTAATATTGTTTCCCCTCTAATAAAGTGCAAACTCTAAGCAGGGGATTTTGTCTATTCCATGCCTTCGTTATTGTATCCCTAGTGTCTACAGCAACAACAGTAGTCTATTCAATAAATATTTGTTGAATTAATGAATAGATGAGTTGAATACAGTAGGAAAACTATGGCTTATATTTGAAAAATAGAAGTGTGAATGCAGTAGGAGAAAGATAACACCTTCTGGGGCTTCAGAAGATGGAGAGGTCGTAACTGGTAAGTGTGACCTCCAAGGCTCTGGCATTGGAGCTGGATCTTAGAGGATGGATGGCAGATGGAATTGGGAATTTGAGTGATCTCAGGTACAGGTTGATTCTTGGGTAGGAGCTGGAGAGGGAAATGTGAGGTGTTTTTGAGGAACCTGAGAAGCCCTGTATGAATGAGGCCACACAGAGGAGGGTTAGAAGGTGAAGCTGGAGATGTTAGAATACCGAGGATGTCAAATGCTAGGATTGGGACTGGGGTTTATTTCTGTAGGCAGAGAAGACTCATTGAAGTCTTCGAGCAGGGACATGACAGAATGGGAGCTGTGCTGTCTGAATATCAAGTCAGCAGTCAGGAGAGTGGTTTGGACAGCAGAGAGATGGGAGGTAGATAGACCAGTTATGAGGCCATTTTAATAATCCAAGCAAGAGTTAATGAGGATATGAATTAGGGTGACAGCAAATAGAATGAAGAGGAAGAGGCAAAAAGAAGAGGTGTCGAGATAGAACTGACAGGTGTTGACAGCTGCTTGGGAATGGAGGGCGAGAGAGGAGACTCCCTCATCCTGACTGTGAGTCTTCAAGCTTGAGTGATGGGCAGTTGGTGGAGCCATTAATAGAATAAAAGAACTGAGGGGAAGATCCTGCTTTGAGGGTGGAATTGGGATTTACATTCTTGACTGGATTTGAGATTGCTCATGGTACCGTTATCTTCTGGGGGGTTTTCCCCTTCTCCTTCGTGAACCATGTTTCTCTGTCCTATAGAAGCCCACAATTTCTTTTTTTATTGATGTACAGTTGATTTACAATATTGTGTTAGGTTCTGGTGTACAGCATAGTGATTCAGTTATGCATATATATATTCGTTTTCATTATAGGTTATCACAGTCTACTGAATATAGTTCCCTGTGCTATACAGTAGGACTTGGCTATTTATTTTGTATGTAGTAGTTTGCATCTGCTAATGCCAAACTCCCAATTCATCCCTTCCTCCTTTCCCCTTTTGTAATCCTAAGTTTGTTTTCTGTGTCTGTGAGCCTGTTTCTGTTTTGTAAATAAGTTCATTTGTGCCATATTTTAGATTCCACATGTAAGTGATATCATATGGTATTTGTCTTTGATTTACTTCAATTAGTGTGATAATCTCTAGGTACATCCATGTTGCTACAAATGGCAATATTTCATTTTTATGGTTAAGTAGTATTCCAGTGTGTGTGTGTGTATAATATATATGTATATAAATATCACATCTTTGTTCAGTCATCTGTCAATGGACATTTAGATTGATTCTATGTGTTGGCTGTTGTAAACAGTGCTGCTCTGAACATTGGGGTGCATGTGTCTTTTCAAATTGGAGTTTTCCCCAGATGTATCCCCAGATGTATGCCCAGGAGTGGGATTGCTGGATCATATGGTAAGTCTATGTTTAGTTTTTTAAGGAATCTCCATGCTGTTTTCCATAGTGGCTGCACCAAATTACATCCCCACTAACAGTGTAGGAGAGTATCCTTTTCTCCACACCCTCTCCAGCATTTATCAGTTGTGGACATTTTAATGATGCCCATTCTGACCAGTGTGAGTTGTAGTTTTGATTTGCGTTTCTCTGATAATAGCAATATTGAACATCTTTTCATGTGCCCATTGGCCATCTGGATGTTGGAAGTGCACGCCTTCAAGCCTAACCTGATGTATTTGGTGCTCAGGTGCTGTGGGGTGTTTGTAGAATTCGCACAGTGGGCCCTTCTGGGAGGGTCTCAAGGTTTGGTGAAGCCTAGTTTCATCGAGCTAACTTCTTCATTTGGCTCACTTGCTCTCATGCTGCAAAACCTACAGCGGATAATGATTCTCTGAACCAGATGATCGGAAGCAGTTTCCTGGAGGATTAGGCTCAAAGAAAGCAGCCTCCTGTGCCCCGGCTCCTGTGGAAGGAGCTGGAGCTTCTCCAGCGCCCCCACCGTGCCCCCGAGGATGCTCAGCAGCTCAAAGCACAAGGTGGGCAATTGTGATGGCTTCCTCCCGAGGAAGCTGGCTGTTCATTTACCAAGCTTTTGTTAAGTGTAATGGGTCTACCTTAACGAGCAGCAAAATACTGTTTGTAATTTCATTATTTAGTGGCTTCTAGGTGTTCCTAGAGTAGCCCCAATTACATTTCATGTACAGAAAGGTGGGAGAAGAGGGGGAGATGGTTTTTATACAGAAAGCTCTTGCTTGATAGTAATGATTTATTTTTGAAAGTTCTAGGAAAATCAGAACTTCCTATGTTGCAGCCTCTTATAATTATTAGTGAGAAATTCACTAAAGAAACCATGCTGCCATTCTTGTGTAAGAAAACAGTTGTTTAACAGTAGGACTAACCACTTTCTGTTAGTTGGCTAATAAGTTTTAAAGTGTTTTTCAGATAAGAAATAGCATGGTAGACAGGAAAGGGCATGGCCGTTGGTAAGAGGCATACCTGGTTCATGGTCCAGTTGGGCCACCGTAGTGGACATTGTGGATTGCTTATCTCACATATGTTCTGCCTTCCTCCTTATGAGAGTGGCATTTTTCTGGTTGAGGAACATGCCCGACTGGCTTCCAAGAATCCTAGCCTCCTTCTGCCAATGATTGGTTGATCACTGGGCATGTGAACCCAAACTGGGCCACTGAGAAATAGGGTGAGGTCTGCTGGGGATTCTAAAAAAGTTCTTGCTCACCCTTCAGGGACACTTTCTTAAAAGTGACTCTTTTTGACCACTAAATAAGGAGCCACCATCCCATGACTGTGAAAGGAGCTATCTCTTTAGGGTGACACTGAAACCAGTGAATGTCTAACAGAAGGAATCTGAATCCTTGAGCATGCTCCGGGGCTTCTAGATAGGGTAACCCTAAACTGAATGCCACTTCTGGACTTGCAGTTCTGTGAGCCAGTTCTCTCCTAACTGCTTGAATCATTACTGCTGTTACTTGCCTGTGAAAGCAGCTTAATTGATACAGCCACTAACTAATCTAGGACTTAGGCAGATTGCTTCACCATGCTAGCCTCAGCACCCATATCCATGAAAAAAAAAAAAAAAAAGAGGAAAAAGAAAAAAAAAAAAGGATGGAGAGCCTTAGAAAAGATGGCCATGTACCTGTTGAGCTGGGGTGCTTGCGAGTCATCAGAGTTGACTGCTCTGCTGTTGCATTTCTGCTGCTGGCCGTGGGTTCTTCCAAATAGGTTGAGAGGTTTCTAGTTGGACAAGACTCAGTGACATGACCATATAATTGGCATCTTTGGCTTCAGAGCTGAGAAGCAGCTGCTTCTTTTTATGTTCTTGATTCCTAAATTGCCCTGGGCCTGATTCCAATGGATGTCAAACTCTTCTGCTGGAATAATGATGCCTTTGCCCCCGAGACATTTTGTGCAAAGCATCTCATGAGCCTCAAGAACGGCAAGAGCTGGAAGTCCCTTGAACTTCCAGACCCGCTTGTGTGGCTCTTTTCTGCTGGCTGTCAGTATCTGGTGTGGCTGGATGTGGTCTGAGATTAGCTCTCTTTAAAACCTACTGTGTGCCAGACACTTTTTGAGGCCTTAGGGGTTGTATTAGTTTGTCGGGGCTGCCACAAAATACCGTAGGTGGGGTAGCTGAGACAACAGAGATTTAATTTCTCACCGTTCTGGAGGCTGGAAGTTCAAGGTCAAGGGGCTGGTGGGCAGGGTTGGTTTCTTTGGAGGCGTCTCTCCTGACTTGTAGATGGCCGTCTCCTCCTCCTGTGTTTGTATGCTCTTTCCTCAGTGTGTGTACGCGTCTGTGTCCAAATTTCCTCTTCTTATAAGGACACCAGTTTTAGCTCAGGCCCACTCTAAAGACCTCATTTGAACTTAATTACCTCTTTAAAGACCTCATCTCCAAATATATTTACATTCTGAAATAACGGGCTTAGGGATGCAACATACGAATTTTGAGGGGGACTCCATTCAGACCATACCAAGAATACAGCTGGGCACAAGAAAGACAAATCGTGAGAGGTAGCTCCTCCAGAATGTAAGCTGTCTGACTGCTTGGTTTGTTTCCTGAGCCACCTCTCAGTGAGCTGATGGCCTAAAGGGTAGCAAACAGATCAATTTTCAGCAGCAAAGGAGTTCTTCTAGATGGGGTCCTGAATCCTTCCATTTCTTTGCAAGAAACCCTGATCCTTTAGAAATACATGCCATTACTTACTGACAGTACATCCTATTACTGTTTTTGCTGATTCTAAGCAAAGTGATAAATTTAGCCTAACTCCTTCTGAGTTGTAGGTAAAATGCATTTAGAATTACAGAGGAAGAAATAGTAAGTTGTCTGCAAAAATGTATTCAGTGGCAGAGTGCCTATAATTCGTGGAGATCATGTACAGCTGAAGCTGTACTGCAGTTGTGTCTAGCCTTCCTTAGGCATTTGTTCTGTTGCAGGCTCTGTGCTAAAGGTGTTATATATGCTACCTCATTACACACACACACACACACACACACGCCTTGATACCGTCATTCCCATTTTTTCAGATGAAAAAATTGACACTCAGAGGTCCCTTTGCTTAGGTTGGGGACTGTACCTGGACCTAAAGTCTGTGTGTGTGCAGCACTGCTAGGAAAAGGTGGCATCGATTTTTGTTTAGGGAGACGTGGGATTGGAAGGGATAGCCAGGAAGCTTTGCTGAGCTTTAAATTACATAACTCGAGCCAGAGCGGACTGATGCGATCATCTAGTCCTTGATCAAGGACGTACCTTGAGTGAGTTAAAAAGTTAGAACTATAGTTCTGGTTTTTTGATTCCAGGAGGTCCCATCGATTCTCCACTTACTGTATAATGATCACAAGTATGACAACAAAACCATAATGTTGTTTCTGGGGTGTCTTTTGGGTCTCAAAGTGTGTCCACCTGCTTCAGTTTAAAACAAAACATGCTCTTTAATTGGCTAAACAGGAGGGGGCCTGCGCTCCTCCAGGTGAAGGGAGTTTAACCGTGATGAACGGGAAATGTCTTGGCAGCCATATTTCTCACCAGCGCGGGTTGGTTTTAGCGTGGATCCTCCTCGTTAAGATTGGCTGGAAGGGGCAGACTGTAACCCTCTTGTTCGTCACCTTGAGGCAGAATCGGGACCCGAAGGACTGAGTGCAAAGAGGAGAACTTCTGCATGGAGGAAACACAAAGAGAACCCATTCCCAAGGTAAGGCAAGAAATGAAAATATCACTAAGTATTCTTGGTAACAAACAACAGAATCCTATGCTGGCTAAAAATGGGAGGAAAAAGAAAAAAAAAATATGTTGTCCTGTTATAAGGTACTTCATAGGATAGAAAGGAAGGTGGAAGAAATTAAACTTAAAACAGAGAGGAACCAGGAAACGGCCGATAGTCTAGTCTCACAAACTAGAATGAGTATCTTGTATTATGGCTTCATTTCAACTGAGAATTAAAACTCCAGAAGAGAAAGTCCAATCGGCCCAGCTTGGGTTACGTGCCTGCCCTTGGCGGTATGGGGTGGGCAGTGATGGCAAGCGCAGCTTCAGCTGCCAAAGTGGAAGGGCAGGCACCCGGCTGTTCCACCCTTCCCTCCAGGAACACAGTACGATCTCAGGACCCCTTTTTACTCTTTAAAATTAGTAAGGACCTCAAAGAGCTTTGGTTTATGTAGGTATCTTATTAGAAATTGTAACTAATAAATTTTAAAATATTTATTTATTAATTCATTTATATATCACAACAATAAACCTATTTCATATTAACATAAATGGCATGTTTTAAAAATGAAAATAATTGTATTCTCTAAAACTAGAAACCTTAATGGGAAGAGAGGGGTGGGTGTATATTTTTGCAAATTTCTTTCTATCTGGCTTAATAGAAGACAGTTGAATTCTCATACCTGCTTTTTGCATTTTGTTGTGACATTTTTGTTTTGGTTAAAGTCTATGAAGAAAAGGTAGCCTCACACAGATGTGAGGCAGGAAAAGGGGGGAATATTTAAAAGCCTTTCAGATAACTGTGGAAATTCTCCTGTGATGTTATACCCAAAACTCAACGAGTCATAGTTTCTTAAAATCTGAAACATTGTCAATAAGCTTTTCATGCTCGGATTCTTTAAAATCTGTTGAAGTATCTCCCCTACTTTGAATAGGTCTCTTACCCACACGTGGCTTTTGTATTGTCGTGCATTGGTCATTTGAAAAATCCTGATTCACTGAATTATGCAGATCTTCCAACTCTTCCCACACTTCACTTATGATGCACAAAACTATTGTGATCCGTATCACCCCCGTCTTATCAAAAGGTATGAAGCACTGGGACACTGGCATGCTCATGGTAGCAGATGTTAAGTTTTTCTATTTCTAATTTTCATATGAAACCTTGCATTTTATTAGTAGCAAAAATACTATCAGTTGTTGCCCTTGAAGTGACAGTCTCATTTCACTCATTTTTGAGAAAGTGCCCAATATTCAGGTCTGAAGAACCAGCAGTATGTCTGTCAGTCATTCTTTCAAGTCTAAACGGAATTTCATGGGAAAAAACCCCCAGTTAATGCAGCTCACACACAAGCAATTACACAAGTGCTTCCACTCAAGACAACTAATTGTGGACTCCCCATTTCATCACAAAAAGTATTAAAATAGCATGTACCCGGGGCCCAAGGCTTAATGAATTAATAATTCATATTGCTTCATCACTGACACTTTAAAATGAAACTGCCTTTTAAAAAGAATTGTATGTGGTAGTGAAGAAAGAAATACAGTGGCTACTAGTATCTTTGTGGCACTGCCTGAATTTGTGTAAAAGTCCTGGTGGTCTGACTCATTATTGCTTTTTTGTGTATCACTTTTTATCCAGAAATAATTTTAAACTTCAAAAATTTTTTAAATTAAAATAATACAAAGAGCACCTATATATTTTAATTTTGATTCACCATTTTTAATATTTTGCTCTGTTTGCTCTATCATTTGCCCTCTCCCCCACTTTTTTTTATGAATCACTTAAGCGGAAGTTACATATATCATTGCCATTTATTCCTAAATATTTACTTATTCCTAAATATTTCAGTATGCATTGGCTAATAAGAAGAATATTCTCTTCAGTAACCACAGTACTTTCTATCAACTTTATAAAGTTGCTTGGTGGGAGGTTAGGGGTGGGTCATAGCTCAGTGGTAGAGCACCTGCTTAGCATGCATGAGGTCCTGGGTTCAATCCCCAGTATTTCCATTAAAAAAAATAAATTTACATTGATAAAATATTTTTATTGCCCATCTTCCGGTTTTGTCAATTGACCTAATGAGGTCATTTATATGTACTCAACCCAGTGTGGAGTCAGGCACTGCATTTAGTTCTCTTATTTCTTTAGCCTCTTTTAATTTGGAATATACTTCCACAAACTTTTTTTTCTTTTAAGACACTGACATTTTGGAGAGTGAAGACCACACTCCTTTATGCTTCCATTTAAAAAAAAAAATCACCCAGCTTTATTTTATATTTGTCTAATGTTTCATTGTGATTAAATTTCAGTTATGCATTCTTGGCCAGATTTCTGCATAGGTGTCCTTCTCAGGACCGCATCTTAGGGTCCACGATAGTCATGTGTCTTTTGTTGATAGTTTTCATTGTGATCCCCAGTCAGGGTGTGGTCTGAGCTCTCCACTGTGTAATTACTGTGCTTTATTTTCCTCCGTTACCACAATAAGTAATCTACGGAGTGATACTTTAAGACCATGCAAATACCCTACTTCTTATCCATGGATAAGATTTAGTATCCCCTGATGATTCTTGCTTGATCTAACCTTTGTTACAAAGTGATGATGCTCCAAAGCCAGCACTTCCTTCACAGTTCCCAGCTGGCCTTGGCATTCTACTGTAGGCAAGAGCACTCTCTCTCTCTGTCCCCCCCCCGCCCCCTCTCTCTCTCTCTCTATATATATATATATACACACACACACACATATGTATATACACACACACATATGTAATTATATAAAATATTATATATATATATAAAATCTGTCTATCTATTCATCCATCCAAAGCTGTCATCTGTCTACTTTTTTTTTGATATAAACTCACGAATTCTTAGTTTTTCAATTATTTATAGTACATTCCTGTACTTAATTATTTGTGTACTAAAATTATCCCAGCCCTGGCCAGCGGGAACCCTCTCAGCTGCCTCCTGTGTCTTTGTGACATGTCCCAATCATTTATTCCTTCCTGAGCGCTTTCTTACTTTCTGGCACAAGTTCTCAGCTCCTCTTGTACCTACCCTGCCCCAGTCCCCGACTCAGCTATTTCTTCAACAAGGCCTGATTCCTTTTGGATCTCGCAGCTTCTGTGCTAATGTCAAGTGAGAGGGGCCAGTAAAGTCTTAATGTTATTAACAAAAATAGTTTTGACCTCTTGGATTTCCTGAAAATGTCTCAGGGAATCCCAGAAATCTGTGGACACTTTGAGAATTGCTACTGAATATAAATTACGCTGAAGTTAACTATATGGTAAGGTCTTCATAATTTATCTTGTATAATATGTATTAAATCAGCTTCATTGGCGAGCTGAAGATCCCCACTTAGCAGGTATGAGATCTTAGTTACTTAGCCTCTCTGGGCTTCGTTTTCATCATCTGGAATTAGGGGTAATATTACTTCCCGGGACTGCTGAGGAGTAAATTCAATAACTCACCTAAATGCTAGATGCAAGGCCTAATATGGAGTGAATATTTAATACATGATGTCTTTAGAGGGCAGATAACTTGTTTCTTGAGTTCACACATCGTCAGGTAGAGGAACAGTACTCAGAGAGGCAGGCAAGGAACTTCACTCACAGCTAAACCTTTTTCAGTTGATGAGCTTCTGGACTTTGGGCAGATACTGTGATGGTGGGAGATTTGATGGTCTTAGGAGAAGGGATAAATATGTTTTGTATGTGAGAGAAAGGCAAAGTGTAACCAGAGGGCAGACTGGTGGAATGTCGTTCCCAAGATGGTCACAACAAGATCTCCCATCCCATGTGCCCTTTTCACAATGAGAAGAGCCACTCCTTTCATTGAGAAGTGAGGTCTGTATTCCCTCCCCTTGAATCTGGACAGGCCTTTGGCTATGGCAGATGTGATGCTAAGAGACATTTGAGGCTATGTCACAAAAATCAGTGCAGCTTCCAGTAGTTTCTCTTGGGATGCTCACTCTTGGATCCAGCTGCGTTCTGCGAGGAGGCTCCAGCCACAGGGAGGGGCCAGCATGTAGATGTTGTGGCAGACAGTCTCAGGTGAGGTCTCAGAGGACAGCACCAACCACTAGGCTTGCAAGTGAGGAAGCCTCGACAGTATCTTCAGAGCCAGCCGCTCTCTGACTGCAGCCACATGAGGGACCTGAGCAAGGACTGCCCAGCTCAGCCCAGTTAGCCCTCAAACCACAGAGAGATAATAGTGGTAAGCTGATGTTGTTGTTGTTGGAAGCTGCTACATTTGGGGATGATAAATCATAGTGCCGACATGTAGGTGGGCACACTAGAAACCAAGAGCAGGTTATCTAGACTCCAAACGTGAGCGATGGAGTGGGTCCCAGGTGACGTGCAGATCTCATGCAGAAAGACTCTTAGCAGACTTACGCATGACAACTACAGCTGTTCTGGAACCATACTGTAGAGTGCAGGGTAAGTGGTTTCTGGCATTGGTGACACCCCCTGGGTGCACTTGAGGCATCTGTAGAAGTCCCCCCACTCTTCCTTTCCTTTGGGCAAGTTATCTTTTCTCTCCCAGCCACACTTCCTCCATCTGTAAATTGAAATTAATACTACACAGAGTCACTGAGGTGCTCAGACGGCATGATTAAAACATTCAGCACGTTGCTAGGCACACAGAAGCTCACAATCCATGTTGATTTGCTTCTCTTTCTTTAAACACAACCAGAGTTTTCTCCTTTGCTTACTTCAGAGCTCCTTGGCCTCTTTCCCTGGATAATCCCATTTCACAGATGCTGTTTTGTTTCCACTCATGATTTGCTCTGCCAATACCCCCAGCAGACCTACAAATTCCAGATGCTGTGAGAAAAGCGCTTGGTTCAGGCTGAATGCAAGGATGATACTCGCTAAAATGCAGATGGCACATTAGGTACCTGTGGGAAGCTTGTGTACTGGATTGGAAACAGGCAAAAACAAAATCTCTTGGCAAAAATGGGCTCCTGGTAGAGGGTAGGCAGGAAGGAGCAGAGGCAAATGGAGATTGACTGATGTCATCATGTTGCCCTTCTGGACCTGAAAAGTTCACCCACAGCCCAGGTACAAGTGACGATGCCCCAGGGAAGAGGGAGTGATTTATCTGAAGGATGTGGGAAGGGGAGCTGGAATTCGGGGAGAGGATATCTTGGAGAATAGAGTTGCACCCGCAGGGTGTTTAATTACCCATCTTTGTGTCAAATGGTTGTGCAGGTTAAATGGGCCTGATCTGGAGATAAACACACAAAGTCAATGGGAGTTTTGAGGGCGGATCAAAGGCACCACTAGAAAAACTGAACTTTCCAGCCAAACATGGGCAAAGGCTGAGTCAAATAATGTTACAGGACACTGCATATATCTGGACATTTCCGAAGTGCAGAAAATGGTAAAACAGGAAATTATGTTTTTAAAGACCATTGCAATAACCACAAGGTAGCAAATATTACTCCGGGGTAGGGGGCAGGAGCCATTTTTGTCCAAGGATCCTCTCTGACAGATACTTGTATTTCTATACAAATCTTTCCTTTTTAGCACTGATTTCTATTTTCAAAATTCCAATCCAAGGGCTCACAGATTGGACTCACAGATTGCTAGTGCTAAAGAGATCCTTAGATGTCAACTAGTTCCACTCTGTCATTTCTTGGCTAAGATTACTAAAGCCCAGAGAGGTCTAGCAAATTCCCCAAGAATACACAGCTCGTCTGGAAGTCAGGCTGAGACCAGAAGCTTAGCTGCCTGGCTCCCAGTCCAGAGCTCTTTTTCAGTCTCTCTTTTCCCCTTGTCTTCTCAAAAATTATAGGTTCTGCCCTTTCTTTGGTCAAAACCACTATTCGAATAGTTATTAGAATCTGCCACCAGCCAATCCTACATCGACATTTTTGCCCTAAGTGATGTCATTTCCCACTTCAGGGAGATACCTAATAATCTGAAAAAGGAATACTCCAAATATAGGGTATAGTTCAGTAGAAGCTGTTTATACATTCATTCAACAGATATTTAACAATCACCTGCTATGTACCAGTTACTGTGTTAATCATCACGCTTTTTGTAATCAGCAAAACACACAACTACAGAGAGCAGAGAGACTCAACACATACGCATCCAGTAGAAGACCCGCCATTCAGGTTGACCACACATTTCATACAACATGGGGAATGAAAGGAGTATGTTCTGTGAGGGCTGGGAGGTGGTTATTTTTGCTATGAATTAGTCAGATCTTAGAATGTCTAATTTGGCTCATAAAAACTGTTGACGAATCAGAAAAAAAAAGACTATTATAGCGGTTTTTAAAAAGGACTCTCAGATTCCTATAAGAACAAAAATAAATGGGAGTAGGGTATTTAAATTAGAATTTAGAAACTTAAAGATGACTTGAAACTAACTTGAATACAGGGAAGCATTAACTGGCCATGCTCTGTCTTCACAGAGTGTTGCAAAAGAAAATGAGCTTGCGGCACAGTGGGGGAGATTGTGGTTGGACATAGACATTTCTTAACACGTAGGTCTGGGGATCAGGGCGGAATCTGTAGAGGAGGGGAAACTCCTTTTCTTGTTGGTCAGTTGTCTCCTTCCAAGTTCTTGGTCAGAAACTGTGATGATCTTGTTTTCATTGTTTTCCACATGGTTTGGGCACGTTCATGAAATCCTTGCAGCCTGGTGGCCCCTGGGTTTCTGCTCTGCCCTTCTGGGCCTGTCCATAGGCATCCAGTCCCGTCAGACCCCCTGTGGTGGGAGCTGGCCCTCCAGGTCACAGTGCCCGTGAGTCTGTCTGGTTGGGCGGCCCCCAGCCACGTTCCCCCAGCCCAGAGAGCCATTTGGGATCTTGTCCTCCAACTGTGCTTCTGGGCTTAGTGGGGACAGCACCACCCCAAACCAGTGGAATCAGAATCGGTTTAATACGATCCCCAGTGACTGCTATGCCTATCAGAGCGTGGGAAGCTTTGTTCTAGAACACTGGCCACTTCAGAGCTTGGCTCAGCTATCATCTGACTCTGCACATTGGCTAAACCACCTGCTCTGTCTGAGACTCCGTTTCCTCATCTGGAAAATGGGTACCAGAGTTCTTGCTTCTCAGACTCCCAGAAAGGCCCTTCCTGGCTACCTTGCTTCACAAGGATCTTTCCTATTATCTTCACCTCCGTTCATTGTATTTTTCCACGAGAGCAATTGTTACAACTTGAAATGACTAGCATCTATACTGTTTAGAATGTAAGTTCCATGAAGGCAGGAACCACGCCTATCTTGTTTGTTAGATATTCCTGGGACTTCGCACAGTACCTGGCACCTCAAGGGTGACTCAACATTTGTTAAATAACTGAGTATTATGACAGGTAAATTACATAATGCAAGGGAAACGTTAGCTCAATGTCTGACTTGGAGAACATGTTCACTAAATGGTACTTATTGATAAAACTGGTTGCCTCGTTGCGGGGCCCAGTGCAAAATGAAGATGCAGGGCCCCTCGTTAAAAAATGGTTAAGAATTTCAAGGTGGTGACAACAGAGCATTCAGCCAAGGGCCCTTCTCAGAGCTGGAGCCTTCGTGATGATTCAGGCTGCATGTCCAGGAAGCCGGCCCCGAGCATTAATAGTGTTACTGTTGCTGTGGTAATTCTGTGGGAGATATTGCCGCCCAAGGACAGTCATGTCCCCTTCCCCTTGTGCTGCTGACATCAGGCCAGGAGCCCCGCAGGCTCACAGTGCCTTCTGGGACTCAGCTCTCTCTCCTCCACTTGCACAGGTGAAGAGGCCAAGAGAACCTGAAACTCAAGACAGTACAAAACCGACCCTGTCAGTGGTCCGGCCCTGAGGTCTTCCTCACAGCAAAATGCCAGTTTATACCTGATTGGTGAATGTGGCATTCACTGAATCAGCAAAGGCTCTGCAGATGTGTGTTATACAGAATTTTAAATGTGTTTCCACAATGCATGTACATATAATGTATGGCTTTTAATTTACTTGATAATGTAAAAATACAGTCTGAGATGCGGAACGAGGCTGACAGTCACTCAGTTCTAATGTAACCACTTTTCTTTATGAGCAACCAAAAATAAGGGCAGGGCTCAGAATATAAAACAGTCATGAAGAATTGAAGCTAGAGACGAGGAGAGATGAATTCACTCAAAAACACCCAGCATGGCACTGGTTCCAGGATCTGCTGGATGGTGGGCATGTTATGACCAAAAGCAAAAGCAAGGTGTTTCCAGGGGTCCCAGTACTGCTCCATTTAGAATGACATCCTTAGTGGGCTAAGTTTATCCTCCCAGATCCTTGGTCCCTTGAGCTGCTAAGCAGGGAAAATCACCCACCTCCTGGTTAGAAAGGACGTTGAAAAGAGGAGGAAGAATATTGTCTTGTGAAAATGCTTTGTTCAATGGTAACAGTGTACAAAAAGCAACATGGTGTATACCCCAGAGAAAGAACACTAGCCTGGAAGTTTAAAAAAAAAAAACAAAAAACAGTTTCTGACACAGATTTTCCTACTTATTAACCGCCCACTTTGGAGCCTGGTAGCTAGGCCTGAGTGAAAATTCCAAAGCTGTCACCATCTGGCTGTGTAAACTTGGGTGGGTCTTTTAACCGTCTCTGAGCCTCGGACTTCTCATTGGTAAAATGAGCTTGAACTAAATCCAAGGGAGGACTGAGTGCACCTGACACCTGGCAAGCCCTCAACAACTCTCTCAGCCCCACTCTCTCTTCTGTTGATTGGGATGTTAGAGAACTTCCAAGCACTGTCCTGCCACACGATCCCCGTGTGTGCTTCATTCAGGTTGGTGATGCCTGTTGCTCCCGCAGCTCCTTGTCCTCTCTCCCACTGGCCCCGATTTCCAGGCAGTTTTCTGGTTCTGGTGCTGCAGAGTCTTTTTGTTCAGACTTACTTGTCAATTACACTTTCCAGTGATATTAACTTGTGGCTATGGTGGGAGCCCTCCCCTAGGGACCTGTGCTTGAACTGAGAGATTTTGAAACCAAAAGAACTTTCTAGAGGCAAAAGAGCAACAGGTGGGTGGAGTTAATATTCGGAAACACTGGCCCTCCTGAGTGTACCTTCCAAACCTATGGCTCAGGCACCCTACATTCATGAGGGCCATTTGATCCAAGGTCTGAACTACGTATTTGGTTAGAAATGCAAGTATATCTTAATATCTCTGCTCAGCCTTAATGACTGTGTGATTTTCGATAATGACATCCATTCTGCCATCTATAATTTTATTCTGCACCATTCTCAGCATTACATGTAAGTCTGCTTAGTAGACACAGCCACCGTGGCTGCACAGTTTATGATTTTTCCCAGCAGCTATGCATGTGGTTCCCCAGCTTCCTCCAGTGCAGACACCACTCTACTCTAGCCAGCCCTGTAGACCCAGGACCTAGACTGACCCAACTGCCATAGCTTCCCATCGACCATGCTGAATGGCTCAAGAGGTGGCCATGTCACTCGAGACAGGCCAATTTTGTCCTTTCTCTAGATTTTTCCAACAAACTGCTGAACATGATGAAAAATGTGATGCCAGAGTGGTCTGCAGCCCAGTTTCCCTGTTGGCACACAGCTATGGAAACGAGACAGATGGACAGTCATAGAGCACACTGATGATGCTGTAGCCAGGCCATTCCTGCCCTTTCCAAGGTCATGTCACTCAGAAGTCCTCACTGTGCAATCTGATTCAAATATCCATATGGATGAGCGTCCAAGGCGTCATTTCTCTCAGAGTTATGATAACAGAGGTGATGTTACAGCGGGTAATAGAGTGCAGGGTGGTGATTAAGTAGAGGCCCGTGGGTACAAACTACTCTTGCAAGAATGTTGGTGGGGAGAAGAAAGAAAGAAGTCAGGCAACAGTAGGTGTGTTATTGTGATATGGTAAGAAATGCATATTTGGTCTTTCTCCCCAGTTCTTGGCATAGAACTTCTAAAACCTTTGGAATGTCTGAATGACAGAAGTGAGAAGAGTGTCTTTTGTTACTCTTAATAAGCTTTTAAAAACATATCTGAGTTTCTGCTAATGAGGTCACTCTTGGGGGACTCCTTGATAGCTTCGGGTAGGGGGCTGGTTACCAGGGAAACCAACCAGGTGATTAAAGGGTTGGAAATTTCAGCCTCACCCTCTGATCACTGGAGAAGAAAGAGTGGCTAGAGATTGAGTCGATCACCAGGAGCTGGTGATTTCATCAACCATACCTACAAAATGGAACCTCCAGAAAAACTCTAAAAGGGGCTCTCAGAGCTCCTGGGTTGGTGAACGCATCCACATGCCAGGAGGGTGGCACACCCCGAACTCCATGGAGACAGAAGCTCCTGCACTTGAGATCCTTCTGGACATTGTACACCTTCATTTGGCTATTTATTTGTATAATTTATATGTATATTATATTTGATTTAAAGAAATAGTACTAGTAAGTTAAAAGTTTTCCAGAGCTTTGTGAGCTGTTCTAGCAAGTTACTGAGCCCAGGGTGGGTGTCATGGGGACCCCTGATTCAGTAGCCCATCGGTCAGAAGTACAGAAGGCCTGGCCTTGCGATTGGCACCTGAAGTGTGGGCGGTCTTGTGGGACTGAGCCTTCTGACTTGCAGTGTCTAATGCACTCCAGGTAGTTTGTGTCAGAATTGAATTGAATCACTGGACACCCAGTTGGTGAACTGAGAATTGGTTATTGTAGGGGGAAAAAAAACCCTACACATTTGGTGTCAGATGTGTCCTGGTGTTGTAAAAGCAGCAGATCTTATTAGTAGGCTGGCGGGCTCAAGGGAAGGTGTGTTTTTCAGGCTAAAGGAGACTTTCAACTGCCTGAGTTCTCCCCCCTCTTTCAGACAGGGAGAGGATAACCAGTGGAGCGAGGTCTTGGGAGAAATGCAGGAGTGAGCGCCGGCAGGGGCAGTCACACTGGTCGATAAGGGAGAGGCTTCTCCTTTGAGGGCACAGTAGGGAAAGAGAAGAGAATAGAGAAAATCAAAGAAATGGAGAGAAGTCACAGGCGCTCGTGCGAGGGTGGCCATGGATTTCTCACTGCAAGAGAAGATTTGTGGGATGAAATTGCGTCTGGACAGAGATGGGTCCCCCTGGGCCTGGGGCTATGCTCCCGCGCCCTCTTGAACTAGCCAAGGGCCAAGGAAAGGAGAGGGTGGTGGCAGAAACAGGCCTCAGGAATGACAAGGCCTTTGGGGTTGATGTCTACATTATAATTGATGGGATGGCACTGACTGTCGTCTCTCAGCCTCCTCCCAAGGCAAGGGCATCTGTTGAGGCTGTGGGAGCTTGCTGTGCACATGGCTCTGGAGAAAAGACAGGTTCTGTTAAGCCAGTGAACCTGACAGAGCAGAGGGAATCACTGGGCTGTTTGCCCATGTAATCTTTCTTTCATCTCCTACTCAATTGCTGTAATGACATCTCCCAAGGGGAAATTTTCTGATGTCCTGGCCCCACTGGGATTGTGGAGAGTGGTTGTCCTGCACCGCCGTGACTCTTTATTATTCCCTGGTCCCCGAGACAGCAGGCTCACATGAAACCTTAAGGAAGTGTTGCTTGCATTAAGAATATTCTAGATTATACTCACTGTTTGCCAGCTGAGCTTTCTGTTTTTATTTTAGCCTTCATATATCTAGCTGAGAGCACATAGCATGTAGACGTTAAGGGCTCTGGTCATGCAGTTAGGTGGACCTGGGTTTGACTCTCCTTGCTACCTCTCATTATCTTGCATGACCTCTACAAAGTTATTTAACCTCTTTAATACTCAATTCTTCATCTGTAAAAAAGAATAATAAGAATACTGACTTAATATGTTACGTATGAGAAATAACATACATAAAGTGCTTAGATTATAGCCAGCACATAGTGGATACTCACACAGCTGAGTGCATAGATGGCTAGAGAGAGTCCAGGGCTCCTTATTCCTTCTTACATCATGAGGTTTGGGGATTTTTTTGGTTTGTTTGTTTTTGGTTTTTTAACGGGTCATGAGACTCCAGTGTAATCTGGGCAGCTCTTTACAGTGACCCAGGGAGGTCAATTGAAAGCTTCTGTTGTTAGTTTTATTTTTAATTCAGTGACTTGTTGAAAGGCAAAACACTAGGTCTCTCTGGTCAGTAACTTTTATTTTAGATTAAATCTAATCCATTGGTATCGACCACCTGGGGCATGGTAATGAGGATTTTCTAGATCAAATTGGAGGAGTGCTATGATTGATTTGTGATGTCTGCCCAGGACACGGTTAGGGTTGTGACTTAACCTGTTCCCTGTATGTGCTGACTCTGTGTAGACCCTGAGGTCATGGATCACAGATGCAAGTCAGAAGCCAAGGATTGTGGCATCACTTGCAAAATTGCCACTGCTCATGGAGAAGGTACCTGCTAATTTGAAGAGGCTAGAGAAGAGACTGTCATTAAACCCAAGGTCATGGAACAGTGGATAGCTATAATGAGAAAGAAACATTGCATTTTGCAGTCTCGTACTTGGAGAATGACAGTGCAGTGTGCATGTGTAAATCTGGAGCCTCTAGAATTGACAGGTTTAAGACCGTGTCTGCACAATCTCAGGGAAACTGTTTATGAAGTTAATAGTGCCAGTCAACTCATTGATGACGTCAGGATATACCTGATTTCCTGCTTCGCCTCTGTTCCTCCCCATGGCTGGAACCACTTGGGTCCCACCTGCAGTTCAGCTGGTGCCACCACATACCCTGAGTCCAATCCTTCCTGCTGACAGCAGAGATTTTAAGAACTCTAGTGGGTTTCCAGGTAACCTAGCACTGCCCACCCTGGCTTCTAAGCCAGTTCTCATCTGAGACTGGTCTTGTTGCCTTGAGTCCTTGAGGGATGAGAACCACCTTTTTGACGTCCTTGTGTGCAGCCCTCTCGTCACCCTGTTTGTCCAGATCTCTGAAATGATTTTTCCACTGGATTCTATATACACCTGTCAGGGTGTCCTGTCACCTGTTACCTCTTCCTTTCACATGTCAAGCAAAGCCTTTCTTATTATACAGCCTGCATCTTATTACTGAGGCTTTTTACTTCCACGGTGATGGTCAGGCAACGGAAACAATGTGGGCTTTGAAATCAGTCAGACCTAGGTTTCAATCCCAGCTAGGCTTTTTCTTAATTATGTGACATAGACATTTGGGTCAGTTTTCTCATCTATAAAATGAGGATGATAACACAGCAGGGTATGATACCCTGCAGGAAATAGACAAATGTGTTGGAGGACAGTAGCACATAGGAGTTGCTAATACATGAACAACGACAAAGTAACACTAACAATAGCTTTTACTTATTGAGCACTTATCATGTGTGAGGCAATGAGCCAAGTGCTCCTCATAATAAAATTAATACTATGATTCACATTTGACAGACAAAGAATCTGAGGCTTAGCAAGGTCAGTAGCTTACCAACATTACCCAGAGAATAAAGGGCAGAGCCTGGATTTAAGCCAAGATCTGCTTACCCAGTCTATAAAGCCTGACCTCCTTTAGTCACATGACACTGTCCACAAATGATATAAACATCTTCCACACATTTGGGTGAATGTTCCCCTGTTCTCTGAAGCTGGGTTTGTCCCAGACAGTTACTGTGCCCCTCTGGACATGAATGATGACAATTTTCTTCTTCCCGCTCCCTTCAGGATGCCTCATTCCATTCCCATGGGACATTTTATGGCCGACCATGTCATAAGATATGACATCTTCAAGTCTATTATGCCAAACAAATTTGAGTTTTAAAATACTAAATTGGTTTTAGATACAGCCCTGGGAGTAATTTTCAAATCTGGGCTCCCAACCAACAAGGTAATTTCCCTTCATTAATGGGAAAATAAACATCTCCTATGAAGAACGCTTTCTTCCTTCCACGGCTCTTGTCCTCAGACTTACAGGGCTGAGTGGGCATCATTTATATGTGAGACCAGGTAAGAGACTGTAGACCCAGAGCAGACCTTACGTATGTCCCTACTTGGCCCTGCCCTGTGATTCTGCTTCCCGTTCCCTCAGTTCCTATTTGAAAGTTTTCATTAAAGGATAGGCTGGAGTCATGGGTGGGGAGACTCCTTTTGTAGGGTGGCCATAGCAAGCCAATGTATTATGAGGAAGTAGTTAAAATTTGGCCACTGAAATACCAAATGACCATGAGGGTAATCTGGCAGCAGAGAATAGGAAAAAAATGTAATTAATTGATCCAAATATTATCCCAAGTATTTTGTGTACATTATCTTCTTTAATTATCCAATAATCCTGGAAGGGAGTCATTATTATTTCCATTTTTACAACACTGTGACTCAGAAGATTAAATAACCTGTTTCAGACTAAACAGTTACTAAATAATGGTATAATGCGGCACAGTTTATCATACAGACCTACCTTTTGAACCCGAGGTTCAAATAGTAAATAATAAATGTAAGCTCTCAAAACTGGTGTCAGAATTTCTCACTGATTCAATACCTATTATACCAGATGCATAATTAGAATCTACCCAAAACTGATGTGAATTTACAGCCAGAGCCTGAAATTGAGAGATGCCGTTCATCTATTTGCATACAAATAGACTACAATTATTATGAAGGATAGCCCATTACGGAATTCAGTTTAGCTTGCATTTTAGCTAAAACCGTAAAGTCAGCTAGGAAAGAGTTAGCTTTATCAATTACATTTTTGTAAACCCGGTTTTGTTTTTTAAGGTTTCTGAATTGATGTGCTCAAGGGTGAAAAAAAAAAAATATCCACGGGCTAAAATTGTGTAATCAACACTGTGGGAAATGAGACTGAAGTTTTTGAAAGTTTGGGTCTCTTCCTCAGGAAATGTGCCAGAAATTTCAACTGCCATTTAGATTTTGGCTCTGATCTCAGTGTTGAATCAGTGCTTGATTGCCAACCTGTGAGACAAGCTTGAGGTAGTATGATCTCCTTGGAACATCAGGAGGTTCCTGGATTCCTCACTCACCACCCTGACTCTCTTTTTCTTTCTGGATGGTCATGGAAGCCATTCTGCCAGGACCGACCATAAGACATAATGCATGGGATTTAGAGTTAGAAAAATATGGGCCTAAAAACCGACTATGTCATTACTTACCTGTGTATCTGTGAACAATTTCTTTTACCTGTCAATATTTTACAGCCTCATCTGAAAAATGAGAATTACAATGGCATATACCTCAGAGGGGTACTGTAAAAATTAAGTGAAATAAGAAGACAAAATTCTCAGTATAGCTCATGGTACGCGGTAAATCACTCAGTAAAAATCATTATAATTGTTATAGGATTAACATTTAATGAGTATAATCTAATAAATTCAGTGACGCATGTGGTCTAATCCCAGAGTTGTGTGTCACAACCAAGGAAACAGTCCTACACTAAAGGCAGTTAAAAGCAATAGAAATCTTCTATTTGCATTCCTTGGAGAAGATCAAAGGGAATCCCACTACTAAGCCACCTTGACACGTTGTAACATCCTTTTTTTATCCTTTTTTTCTCCAATTCCCTTACACCCTGTTGTTGCTCCAGTATCTCTTTTTTTATAACCCCAATTCCAAAAAACCTCTTCCTTGATAACAAGGCTAGGAAGTTTTTTGATCTCTCATCTCCTTACCCCACTTTCTATCACTTTATTATGTGGGTCAACTCAGCTTCTCTCTCAGTAAGCAAAAATCTTTTCTTAGTAGAATTGGGATGGAGTGGGAACTTAGCCGGCAATGCAGGATTATTTTTAAGGGGCTGGAGGTGGCGTGGGGGTGGCTGTGAGCGCTCCTGGACCAATAACTTGTTACACCACATAGATTTAGTCTCCAGAACAAGGAAAGTTCTGGCTGCTAAGCCGTACACCCTATCCCTGAAGCCCTACTTTGTGAGGAATGCTGTCAGATTTAACTATGTGAAGAGGGAGAGATCCAGGAAGAAAATCCTCGGTGTCAATGAAAGATCATTCCATGTGAACTGGCAAAAGAAAAGCTCAGGGATGCCCCGATAGCTGCCTTTAGAAATTCAAAAATGGCAACACTGGAATCAATAGAGTTGGGAGGAGTGGACTTTTAAGCTCAGTTTAATGATGAATGCTCTTGTAGTCAAATCTGTTGGAAGATGGAATGAGCTTCCTTGGGAGGCAATGCGTTATCCAGCTCTGGAAATATTTAAAATAAGGCTGATGACTTTAGGCAGACATACTGTAAATGGTGTAAAGCATCCGGGGAGTGATGGATGAACCGCAGAGATCTCTTTCCCTGCTGAGATTCCATAGTGTATTAATCAGAACAGAGTTCAGTCCCTACTACCAATATTGACAACTTGCAGTGCCTACTCTGAGGTTCATTCGCTCATGGCATCTGAGAAGTAATTTTTTATTTTTTATTTTTTGATGGGATTCTGTGCTCTAGTGCCTTCTCTGGCCCTGTCTCTTTTTCCCTTGGCTTTAGTAGCAACGTTCTCATACTCACCCCAGTCCCTGTCTAACTTCTATGAAATGGTTGGTATGATTTCAAACATCATTGGTCTCTTCTTGCCAACCTAGATGGTCAGAGGAGGCATCGGTCCAGCAGAGCAATGTTGTGGGGGGTTACAGAATGACAACGTGTCTAGACCTTAGGCGCTCTGGGCTCTTGTCTAGGCTCTGACACTAATTCTGTAAGCCTCATCACATCTCCGAGTCTCCATTTCTTGTCTTTAAATGAGGTACAATAAGACCTTCTTTCTAAGGTTCCCATGATTCTTTTAACTCATGATACTATGGGGCTAAAGTCACTCTAGCAGGAAGTGAAATGACTTGAGAAAATTGTTAGGAAACTGGAGCGGCATTTGGAACATTAGCATTTCACCATTCACCAAATACTCATTATGCACCTACTATATGCCACATGCTTTTTTTAATCTATATTTTATTTTCTTATTTTTTAATTGGAGTATAGCTGCTGTACAATATTATGTAAGTTACAGGTGTACAAAATAATGATTCACAATTTTTAAAGGTTATATTCCGTTTATAGTTATGATAAAATATTGGCTATATTCCCCGTGTTGTACATAATATCCTACATAATAACCTTGTGGCTTATTTTATTCTTTTCTTGTCTTTATTTATTTATTTTGGAATTTGATAATTTTTTACATATATTCACTTTCATATTTTTTTTTCCATTAAAGGTTACTACAAGATACTGAGCGTAGTTCCCTGTGCTGTACAGAAGAAACTTTTTTAAAATCTATTTTTATATATAGTGGCTAACATTGTAAATCTCAGACTCCCAAATGAATCCCTTCCCACCCCCTTTCCCCTGGTAACCATAAGATTGTTTACTAAGTCTGCAAGTCTGTTTCTGTTCTGTAGATGTTTCATAGTGTCCCTTTTTTTTGGATTCCACATATGAATGATGTCATGTGGTATTTTTCTTTCTCTTTCTGGCTTAGTTCACTTAGAATGACAATCTCTAGGTCCATCCATGTTGCTACAAATGGCATTATTTTATTCTTTTTTTGCTACATGCTCTTATAAGACATAGAGGATGTAGTAGCTGGCAGGGTAGAGAAGGTGCCTGGCCTCACAGAGCTTACATTCTGGGAGCTGTAGAACCTGTAGACAGGTAAATAAGAAGACAAGTTCGTTTCATATTATGAAGAAGATAAAGTAGGATGTCATGTTTGAAACTGACCATGGAAGTCAAGGACAGCTTGTCTGAGGAAGTCCATTTGAGCTTACTTTTGAATTACCACAAGGGCCAGTTATAGCAAGACATGGGAGAGAGTGAAAAAATGAGAGCAAAGGTTTTTGGTTTGTTTAAGGAGTGGAAGGAAGCCTGCTGTGTCTATTGCCTGATGGTATGGAGGGACCAAGATGCCCAGATCATCAAGAAAGATTGGAAGAGTTTATATTTCATTTCATGTGTCCTGGGCAAATGCATTTCTTGGAGAATATCAGAGAGAATCCTATTACTAACCACTTTGACACTTTGTAACCAGCTGAAGTGGTCATAAGAAGTTCAGATGAAGGGCTAGGATTGGCACGGTAGTGACTGGGGCTAGGTGGCAGGAGAAGTAGAGAGAAGAGGATGCTGTCTGAAACATCTCAGTGGAGCCAGTATCACCTATGATGGAGTAGATGTGAGGTGGTGGGAGGCACGAGGCAAACTAGAAACCCAGAATTATTCTCTCTGAGCACTTGACAATGGATGGGTCATATGGGAGGAACAGGTACGATGAAAAATAACAATGATTATCATTTCTTGGCCATTTATTACTTTTGGAGGTACTTTTGTTTGCTTTGTCTCCAGCTCAGTACATTTGTTGAAAGACAGTGGTTGTCAGGTACTATTTTAAGAACCCTGCCCACATTATTTTATTGCATTCTTAATAGATATTGCTTTACACAGTGACTCGGGAAGATTAAGTAACTTGCCCAAGGTAACACAGCAAATAAGCTTACAAAACTAGGATTTGAACCCAGGTTAGTCTAATTCTGAAACCTGGTTTCTTAATGTCTATAAATTTATTTCCTAATATGCCAGACACTATAAAGGGTGGTGCTAGCCAGTTCTAGGGAGCTGAGTGGTTTCCCGAAAGGCCTTCTTGGATAATACCATCACAGAAGCCTGACTGCGAGGAATGACTTAGATAAAAATGGAAGAAGGCTGGAAGTTCATTTGAGGATCTGAATTAAAAAAAGCTTCCACCCTGTGGACCCCCCTTACCACAACAACATAGCAAGGCTTTATTTAATGTTGTCTCCAAAATCTGGTTTGGAATTCCCCAATAGTACAGGCACACAGTGAAGCCCAAAAGATGGTTTTGTAAAAACCATCTGTAAAGTAAATTTAAAAAAAAAATCTGTAAAGTAAATAATGACAAATCTAGTCAGGGGGGTAGCCGGCTTTTTTAACAGAAAACATTTCTTCCTGTATAGAAAGGTAGCTGAACATGTAGTTTCAACCATCTACTGATATCAAAGAGAATTTTTTTCTTATGTGCACATATTTACCACTGTCTATGCATACTGGGTAACCTGTTCTGATTTTCTGTAATTCTGCAGCCAGTCACATCTTCAGAAATTAAAAATAGCCTTTAAGAAGGGAACTTCTAGGCTGATTCCCGGAATTGGAATCAAAGTGAAGGACCATGTTTAGCACATTAGTTCTTAATTCTAGGAAGACTTACTCCTTTCCCCCCTTTAAGATGTCTGGAATAACAACAAAAATTGATGAAGACACAAAAGTTAAATCAAGTTCCATAGTGAGAAGTTGGTTGTATTGCCAATTTCTCACTATTTTACCATCATCCATTGACTGCCCTTCAGGGGCTAATTAAAGTTGGTGAAGCTACAACTCTTACATCTTTGCCAGCTCCTCATTCTTCTGGATCTACTTTTATTTCTGGAACACTCTTCTGTTGTACTCAGCCAACAAATTGCAATGCTATATGATTCCATGTTTGTCAGCGTTAGGCTATGAGCTCTTTGAGGATGGTTCATATCTCATTTATCTTCATACATTCTATGAGTTAGAATGTGTAAGGTCACAAGCAACAGGAAAAATAAAAATCCTCAACCTTGAACTTAAGAAAAGGTACTAGATTGCATAACTGGAAACCCAGACATAGAGCATAAAGCCGAGTCAATCTGGTGAGACTGACCCTGTCTCCCTATAGTTCTTTTGGCCTTTGCTTCTCTGTCTTCAAACTGGTGGCAGGATGTGAGCAGCAGTTGTGAACTTCACATTCGTTCACGGCCATAACCAAAGCAAAAGGGAAATGTCTTCCTGAGATGGTTTCTTCAGACCAAGGAAGAGCTTTCCCAGAAGCCCCCAGAGAACCCTTTGTAGTCTCAGTGGCCACTTAGGGACAAATCACTAGCAAGATAAATGAGTTTACCATGATTGGCTTCAATGAATCAGCTCCCCTAATCATGCCTCTGTCGCCCCGTGGAGGACTGGAGGGAAGGACGGAAGGCTGTAAAGAAGAAGGGTCATGATGCCCTCCGCCCACACCCAAAGCCTGGTACGGGGCTCGGCGCCAAGATATGCTCATGCGCGTTTGTCGAGTAAATGAGTGAATTGCATGGCCCACCGCCTGATAGGCCCTTCTCAGAACTTCTGTATTTTTAATCTGCACCATTTACTTGGCACTTAATTATATACTTTCTATTGTTCTTTGATAATGTCATATGTGTCATATGTGTGTGTTATGATAATGTCTTAACAGTCAGATATTAACTATCTAAAGGCAGGGTTCATGGCAAATAAATGCTAGTTGATTAAAAATGAATACTGCTTTCTTGGTGTCCTCTCAAGTGTGGAGACCAGGAATGGACAAGTAAGGCATGTAGTGGTTTACTGGTATTTTAGTCTCTAGTGAAGAGCAAGGCATATATTTCTTTGATAGGAAACCAGTTCAAAAAAAAAAAAAGTACCTTTTGTGTTTAAGGCTCTAGGGGGCTCAGTTTAGATAAGTTGACGTCAACAAGAAATTAACCACCGGGTAAGAACAACTTAGCACTTACTGTACTGCCTTGCTCTGCACAAGGCACAGTGTGTCTGCGTGACAGGAGTACACGCTCTCGTCTCTGTCTGCTGGAGGGAACTGAGCATGCGTGGTCAAATGTGAAGCACCTGGAAGAGCAGCGGCACTGAGGGATGAGCAGCGGTGGGTGGACTAAAGTGTCCGCATGGCCGTAGAGGTGATGGAAAAATGCCTCCCAATCGCTCACATTTATTGAGCAATTCTACGGTGTCAGACATTGTTCTAATTTGTTTTTTATATTAACCTTTTAGCCTTCTCAACAGTTCCAGAAGGTAGGTGCCATTATGAACGCCATCTTACAGTTAAGAACATTAAGGTTTAGGGAATTAAAACAGCTTGTTCAGGGTCCTACCGTGAATAAGTGGTGGTGTCAGGATTTGAATTCAGGAAGGCTGACCTCGGAGTCTGTGCTCTTACCTATTACTGGAGAAGGTCTGGAGTTCAAGGCTAAATACGAGCAGCAAGGAGAAGTTAAAAACCAAGTTTCAAAAGGTTAAAACCAGGAAAAACCTTTCAGGAAGCAAGAAATAAGATGAGTTGGAGCAAATGGTTCAGGACTCAGTAGCAAATAATGCAAAAGATTGAACGAAGGGCTTCTTCTATTTGAAGCCAAGTGTATAATATGTTGGGGGAACCTGTCCTAATGGCCTAAACTTGTTACCTAGAGCTGGAGGGTCTTTGCCCTCGTACAACCTAGGATCTAGCTAAGAAGATAGGATTTCATATATATGAAAAATATTAGTAAATTATATAAGAAAGTAGACATTCAAGGGCAACTGAATGGATGTGTGCATTACACAGAGATTGCACCAGAGGTCTTTTTCTCTGTTTGCGTCCTTTGGTGTTTTATACGGGTTGGATTCACAGGCAAAAACTGGGCATTGTCTTCCCTGGAGTCAGAAGCTCCAGGTGCCGAGGGATGTATTTCCCTGCAGTCTATGGACCTGCGTTTACGAGCAGTGCTTTGAGAAGGCAGGAGCGCAGCAGCTCTGGCTTGCTTGGCTGAAGTTCGTCCAACACTGCTGCATCATGGAAGCCTCCTCAGCCTGTTTGCAGTGTTACCCGACCCTGGTTGTCGAATGCCGTTCATGTGGGCCTTCTGTGAGAAGCCTTATTTCCTTTACTGTATTTGGCTAAGACAGCAGTACCGTGGGTGGCTTCAGTATTAAGTTTGGAACAGAGGAAGTATTGCAACACATGCCAAGAATTGAATTTTATTTTTAAAAGCTGCTTTTTACAGAGTTGAATATCTTGACCCTCCCTGGTTACAGCAGACCCACACATGGGAATTGGTGCAGGGTGGGTGACTGGGGCATCCTTTAGTGACAGGTATGTGTTCTTTATAGGACCAATCTCGGGGAATAACACTTCCTTTTGGAAGCCCTTATAATCTCTCCAACTCTGTCTTAGGGCTTTTCTCCCTGTCCTTGTTTCTAGCACTATGTTTTAGCATCATGACAAGCTTTGTAATTGAGGCAGATTGCTTTGCTTTGTGAAAGAGAAGGTGTATTTTGTTGTTTCACACTCAAGTGTCCTGTTCCTCCATGTAACCACAAGGAGGAGATAGTTCAAACAGAAATCTGGGGAGTGGAGTTGATGGAGCAAATCAAGACCACCAACAGCTTGCCCTGTGGCCTCAGAAAAAGCATTCACTTATCTTCCACTTCAGATGGTTCTTGACAATAGATGATGAGAGCATCCTTGGAAGATCTGGCGAGAGATATGATGCAGCATATAAAACCCTGGAGATGTCTGCATGAAAGAGGCCTCGAAGAATCAATGGCACCATCCTCCTCCTACCCCACTGATCCTCAGTCTTAATTTCTTAAGTTGCAACAATGCCTTGATTTTTAGGAGATGAGTACACTGGTGACTTAGAGGCCAATGGTTGGGAATTCCAGATCTCAAGAATGCAAAGGCTGAGCTGACTCACTGAGTGTGAGGGGAAAAGGCTTATCTGTTTTTTTCTACTGTAGCATGGGGATCCTCATGTAGCTCTGTGAAGGCTACAGGCAAGATCAATGTGCTAGTGTGTGTATGGCATTAGGGAAGTGTGACATAGTGGTTTTGCTTGTACCCACACACGGGAATTGGTGCAGGGTGGGTGACTGGGGCATCCTTTAGTGACAGGTATGTGTTCTTTATAGGACCAATCTCGGGGGATAACGCTTCCTTCTGGGAGCCCTTATAGTCTCTCAGACTCTTTCATCCAGCTCTTTTCCCTGTGGCCCACCTTCCCCCTTTCTCAGCTCTGGCTCCTGGACTTGGCGGCATCACTCTCTAACAAGACTGGGGATTGCCAAGCTGCCTGCTTAGAAGGACTTTGGAAGAGTTACAGAGCAGTGTCTTCATTAGATACCTGCCAGGGCAAACCTTGCTCAGGATTGCTGTCCAGTTGGCTGTGTCTTCCATTGAAATGTGCTTTAAGAACTGATGTATTTGATTTTTGACTTTGCTTAACATTGGGTATTAACTCAGTGCTCAGTCTTGTTAGTGCTCTGAAGACAGAGCTGATGCTAATTTGGAGAGAAGTCCTCACAGTAAGGACAGGGCATCCCAACACCCAAAACAGTTTTAGAATCTGCCCTTACCCAGGTGCTTGAAATGGAGAGGGATGTGAGGTGCAACGAGAGGCACCTTTGCCTCTTCCCTTGAAGGCTTAAATTTTTCAAAATTTTCAAATGATTCCAAGGATATTTTAAATTGATAGAAAAAATAGCACAAAAAGGTTGAGTCCCAGAGAACAATGAGCTCTGAGTCCAAAAAATCAAACTTATCAACTAAAGGCAAAAGGATATGTGTAGCTCTGGTTATTATTCATATATGTGTGTATTTATTTGTTGATATCCACCTTCCAGTAAGAAAAACATAAGAAAGAAAAGTGAACATATGAAGATCCTGGAATTCATTAGAAGATAAGTCCTGTTCTCTTTTCCCAAGACAGGACCCACAGAGGACACTGTGAGAGATGAGGCACACACACACCAGGAGTCAAGGTCAAGATGGATGGTGAAGGTCAAGCATGTGATAGATACACATGTGATATGATAGGAAAACCAGAAACTGTAGAGCAAAAGTGCCACAGATCAAAACAAGGTAGCAGGCCTCGGGTTAAATGTAGCTTCAGAGCCATCTGGACTCTGAGAGATGCTCATAGCTGGTCTCCTACTCCAAGCCCCAAATTTTACCCTTAAGGAGAAATGTTGGTAAAGGATTAGGGCCAAGGTCACCATGCCAGAGGTTGGAACATCTTTTCTAACAAATAAAGGGGTTGAACCCTGGATCCCATGTGGTAGGAGTTTCTCTGTAGTCCTCTAGCATCTCCTGGAATGTTCTTCCCTCTTTTTCTTTCTCAAGACATATGTGGAATGAAGCCCAGAAGCTTCACCTGTTTGGGGACTGCCCTCCTCTCGGAATGCCCTGCAGTTGACCACTAGACCAGCTAATGAGGACAAATGCTAACTCTCTGGCTTCTTTCTCTTGGCCTTTGATGTGATTTTCCATGGATGTGATTTGTCTCTTCATGGCTGTGGGTCCAGGGGGAGAAGAGGGGACTGCCTTTCTCCTGGACAGCCCTTCACCTTGTCCAGCTTTGCTCACTGGGAACTAGAGATGGAGATTGATGTTGGGGCTAAATTCTCATGTAATAAAATCTGTGTGTTTTAGTGTTCTTCTTTGCATACATCTTCTTGGGTTCCTTATGGAGGACATTTGTAGGAGGGCAGGATTCAAGGATTTGGGATTCTGTATCTCGTCCAAAGACAATTTTCTCAGTATCTTCCTGTCATGTCATGATTTATGACCCACAGAAGCTGAAGAGGCAGAACAAAGAGTTTGGACATGGGGGCAGGACGACAGCACCTGGGAAAACCATAGAAATTAAGAAAAACTGTTCATTTGTTCTCCATCATTCAAAGAATACATATTGTTGGCACTGTATAAAATGGAGTTGCCAGTTTACCTTAGATGAGATCCCTTTTATCAACAAGCTCACTATTTAGCAGGGCAAACAGACTTACATATGAATACTTATGCTCCGTGGGAGGAGTGCTGTATTAAAGAGGAGTATTAGTAGCAAGTTGCAACCGTTAGGCAGAAGTTCAAACTGTTTCTCTCTCCTAAAACCCCACCCCCATTCTCCACTCCTTCCTTTCTTTCCCTCTTTTGTCTCTTTGTAGTTATCACTTTTAGTATTTGTAAGTATGGAACACATTTCAATGGAAATTCTGCTGCTCAAAGCTTTTCCACCTTAAAAAGCCATTGTAAGGGTGGTGGATGGTTAAGGCCAGTCCCACCTTGGGCTGTGTTTTCCTTTAGTCTCCTTTTGGACTTGTTTCTTACCTTCAGAGGCACTGGTAAGATGCACAAATAAGTAGTAGATGTGGTTCTAAGGGGAAAAGAGGAAAGGACACTATATGGGGACTGTAATACCAACACAGGGGACATTCTTGACATGTCTTAATGATCTACCCTAGCTCACCAAGAGTGAGTGCTGGCACCTGTGGCCCAAGACTCAGCCAGTAACAGCACTGCCTCTTCCTGGCCCTGTCATCCCTGTGGACATCAGAAGTATGGCTGGAGCAGGACAGGGCTGGGTGTTTCCCTTTTGGGGACTCCAGCTCTCTACTGGGGCTGAGGCAGGTGGGCTGTGACTGGAGATAAACCAGGGATGAAGATCTGTATGGAATGTGGCGTGTCACAGAGAATGGGTTTGTTTGGCTTTCCTCCCAGAAGAGAGGAGTGACTGGGAGGTTGGGAAGAGAATGTCTAAAGACTCTGGAAAGATGATGAGAACCCCTTTATCCCTGCAGGTAAAAAAGGGCAATCCATGAGCATAAAGTCTCAGTTAAGCAAGACGAACAAGCTCTAGAGATGTGCTGTACCACACATTGTACCTCCAGTCAACAATAATGTTTGTACATTTAAACTTTTGTTAAGAGGGTAGATCTCATGTTAAGTGCTCTTACCACAATAAAATGAAATTAAAAATAAATAAATACATAAAGACAAAGTGGTGGGGGGAAAGAAATGCAAGGCCCAGGCTGTGAAGGTGGGTCAGCGATGCCTTCCTGGTGTAGAGGCAGTGTGTCCTGGGTGGAAGAGGTTTCAATGGAAGAGTACTGGTTGGAAGCCCAGTTCTACCACATACTGGCTGGAATATCTGAGGCAAGTGATGTAATTTCTCCAAGACTCAGTTTCCTCGTCTATTATATAGAGTTATTTCTTTTCTCACAGAGCTGTTACATGGACAAAATGATATGCTATATATCTAAGCATATATACCCTGGTGCTTAGAAAGAACTGAATAAATGAGGCTTTTGGCTGATGTGATTAAGATGGCCTTGTTGGGAACAGCAAGGTACGAGCCAGCCTTCTCAAACTCTCAGTGTAGGTCAAAGGCAGGCTTTCTTCCTTTTGATGGTTCAGAAAGGTGGATATTGGACTGGAAAAGCAGTGTGCTTCGCATCTTTGCTTGGTGCTATGCTCAAACTACTATTTTTATCTAAAGTTACATAACTACCCCAAAATAGTGACTTAAAATGACATTTATCCATTTATTCATTGTGCTGCAATTTGGACAGGATCTAGCAGGATCTGCTCATCTCTGTTCCGTGTCACACTGGCTAGCATGGCTCATCGGGAGAGGCTCACCTGAGACTGGGGGATCTTCTTCCAAGATGGTTCATTCAGTCAAGAAGGCCAGAGAGTCAACATAGGCTATTGGTGGAGAGCTCAGCTGGGACCATCAGTGAGGACCTCCGTTCTCCTCCACATGGTTAATCTGGGCTTCTCACAGCATGGCAGCTGAGTTTTGAGAAGTTGTCTCTCCAGAGCAAGCATTCCAAAAGGACAAACCTCTCTTTACATCAAACTTGCTAATGTCCCATTGACCAAAGCCAGTTGCATGGCCAAGCCCAGATCGGTGATGGGATGCAGGAAGTAGGGAATGACACAAGTCATGGATGCAGGCACACATGGTTCCTTAGTGACCACCAAAGTGAGGTTCACTTAAAAAAAAAAAAAAGCAAGATGTAGGAATTTACAATCCAAATTCTGTGAGTTCAGAGTAGATTCTCCATCCACTAGGTCCTATTCTTCATTATAACAGATTCTTTTGAATTATTATTTGAATCAACGCACACATGATCTTCAAATAGCCCTGGAAGGCGCCAAGCAGCCTTTGCTAATGTGCTGCTTCCCTGCCCTCCATTTTCCTAAATATAAACACTTTAGATTAATGTACAAGGAGTCCAGGGCTGAGTGGATCAATGATTCCGGTCTCATATATGCAGTTTTTGTGAATCCGAGCTGAACCATCTAAAAATGCCCTCAGATCTGCTCACCTCCCCCTGTTCACCCTGCATGAACAACTTTTAAAAAAAAGTTATTGACAAAAAGCGAATTCTCTGAAACCAGCAGCAGAACCATTGTATTTTAGTGATGGGTGCATACTACCTGAATAAATGAATAAAAGGCTTTATTTTCAAGAGAAAAAAAAATCCATTTAGTGACTGAAGCAACTTGCTCTTTTAGAGCACATAGTATTAATTAGCCTCTCCCTTTCTCTTCCCTTTTAAAAAGAGCATATTTTCATTGTTGTCTGTTCCATAGCCCTTGTTTCATGTCTGCAGTTTCCAAATTGATACAGGGCCTGCTGGTAAGATTTTAAAAATAGGCTTGTATTACTTTTGAGAAAGATGATTTTCAATTAATTATAAATGATTTCATCTCAAAACTTAGGCACCTACTGTGACTCCTGAACCTAATACTTATCTTTTCTAATTGCATGAAGGGGAATGCAGAAAGAAATTTGGTTGACTGTGTGATTGTCATGCTTGTATTCAGGTTACTGTTTTAGCCTGTTTAGGCTTCCCCGGGGAATGTACTGAGGTCTCTGCTTCCACCGAAAGCTTTTGCATTCTTTGGCATCAAGTGGTTGAGAAGTGGAAATGTGCAGACAGCAAGTGGGGTACCCACTGGTGGGCTGCAGGAAGGGAAGGATGGAGCCACTCTCCCCGGAGGTCCTCTCCAGATGTCTGTGTACATCAAGTCGTGCTTGCAAGTGTTCCATGTTGCTGATTTCTCCCGGAACTAGAGGCTTGAAAACAACCACAACATTCCCTCACAGTCCAAATTGTGTTGCTTTCTCCTTTTTCCTTCCAGCTGAACCTCCTTCTTTGTCCTAGATCTGCCTCAGCACATGTTACTCCAAAGCACGGTATTGCAGCTTAAGCCCTCACGAGGTGCCTGGGATCAGGCACTACTACTTACCCGCAGCATCTCCCAAGTCTAAGAAGTAGATGTCATTTTTCTTTTACAGATGTGGGGAACAAGATGTCGAGAGGTTAAGTGATTTGTGTAAAGTCACACTGCTTGGTCCTGAGCTTAATTCTAAAGTCCTTTTTTTCCCCCCAATCATTGCATCATTGCCTTTCGTGGAAGTAAGAAGAAAGTGACCAGGACACATAAGGCTAACTTCCCTCGTGGAGGTAACTTCTCTAGGGGAAAGGCATGCTTTAGAGGCAGTATAGCAAGGTTTTGAGAGCGTGGTTTTGGGATCAGCAGATACCAGATCTGTCTTTGGTTGTCTGTGTGACTTTGGGCAAATTATTTCATTTCCCTGAGCCTTAGTTCTCTTGCGTACAAAATAAAAATAATAATACCAGCGTCAGAGAGGAGCACAGTATAATGGTTCAGATTATGACCTATTTGAAAATAAAATGAAATGAAGTGCTAACACCTGCTACTACACAGGTGCACCTTGGAAACATGATGCTAAGTGTCAGAGGCCAGTCATCAAAGACCAACTATTACATGATCCATTTACATCAGATGTCCAGAAGGGTTGATCAATAGAGACAGAATGTAGATTAGTGGTTGCCTAGAGCTGAGAGAAATGGGGGAAATTGGCAGATGACAGAGTACAGAGTTTCTTTTAGGGGTGGGGAAACTGTTCTAAGATTGATTTGGTGATGGTTGTACAACTCTGTGCATATACTGGTAACCATTGAATTGTACACTTTGAATGGGTGAGTTGTATGGCATACGAATTATGTCTCAATAAATCCATTATATATATAAAAAATCGTGTGGTGTGGGGAGCAGAACCCTTGTCTGGGTTCCTATCAGACCTCCCCCAGTCAATACCCATGTGATGGTGGCCCCATTAAATAACTCAAGACCTCAGCATCCTGACTAGTAAGACTGGGATCAGAGTACCTACTCCATGGGGGGTTGTTGAGATTTAAGCATTAAAGTGTGAAAAGAGCATGGAACAGTGCCTGGCACCCATAAACTCTTAATAAATGTCATAATTTCTATTATTGTCCTACTGTTATTATTAGTTGAGTCCCGCATTTGACCTACGAGAAGTGCTTCATAAGTGGCAGTTACTGGCAATAGCAACTGGGATTCACTATTTAAGAGAATTACCTCAATTTTAGAAATTCTGTGATAGGACTGTTTTTGAAAATCAACCATAACAGACTGCAGGAGTTCGCTGCTCATCCTACCGAGAAGCCCTGAGTTTGCGGTTGGTTCTAGTTCTCTGTTGGCTCCGTGCCCTGGGTCACATGATTTGGACAGAAATTCGAAGATGTTTGGCATCATCATCAGGAAAATCCCAGGGGCAACTTCATTCCGTCACCTGCCGTGGCTTTGTGCACGTGGGACCGCCCACTGCCAGGCTGGACCAGAGAGTCCTCTCACTGCACATGAAGCTCTCTCAGGAAAGGGATGCTGAAGCCGGCCTTCCAGATTCTCAATATTTGAATTCCTCAGCGCTGACTTGCACACGCTTGCAATCTGTTCCTTTTTCTGGCTTCGCTTCAGGGAAACTTAAACCCAACATTTTGCCCGAGAATGATAATCAACTCAGTTCAGGCTACGAATAGCACTTCTTCCTTCTGTTTCCTTCAGATGAACTGTGCTCTGTTTTATTCTTTAACAGTTAGCATTGTTTCTCAGATCCTATCAAGAGCAGACAGTGATAAAAACCTTAACTTAATGAAAACATAAACACTTAGAAATCCCAGCTATGTGATACTTTAAAGTCAAAACAATGTAAGGGGAGTTATTTTTTTAATTCCTTAATAGGAGGGTCATCCAGAACCTACATAGATGACTCGAAGCCAAAGAAAGTTTAAGGAGGAGGAAAAAAGATGAGGACCCAATTTCTCCCCTATGTTCTTGAAACTTTGGGAGACTTGAACATCTGAGCCAAGACAGGACATGTACATCCTTATCAGCTTGTGAGATGGAGAACCGCTGGAAGCCTGTGCCTTTGGTGCGGCTCATCGCTTACTTTGTTATTTGCCGGGGAGAGAAGTTGAATGCTGCACGCAGCATGATTGGCAGACCTGGTCTTTTACTGGACTGCATTTTTTTTTTTTTTTTTTTTTTTTGAAACGAGGCAAGTTCCTGTGAAAGCCTTCGTTCCTCCCATGGCAGTTATGAATCATCACTGGAGCCAGATCTGTCATGGAACGCCAAGAGCCTGATACAGGCTGATGTGTTGCCTTGGCCAAAAAATCTGGGAAAGCAGCATTGTGATAAAGTTTCTTCTGATTTGACTGCCTTTCTTTTTAAAATAGAAACTTCTGTTACTCACAGGAAGGTGCCAGAGGCTGTTTGCGTCTCCTTTTCTGTGCAAAAGTGCTTGATTTTTAAGCAGCCTATTTTTAATCATCCTTTCCCACCATTACCAAGACTTCATAATGTTTTGAGGGTATTGGAGTAATGTCTTCTGAACTTGAATGTTGTTGGTGGGCTGTGAAGCTGAGGGCAAAGGGATGGACCATGTGGTTTGCTTGGCTTCTATCCTATTTGGAAACTGGAGAAGAAGTTAACATTTGCAGTGAAAATTAGACTAGCTAAACGTAAAACAGATGCTGGACCCATTCCCCCTGAAACTGCATTCATTTCAAACACTTGTACTGAGTACCTACTAAGGACACGTGCTGTACTAGGGCCATTAAAAATTTGATGTGGTCTCTGTGCTCCAGTGAGGAGCTAATGGGGAGGTTATAAAGGAGACAGGCATGTAACTAACGTGTGTCAGTTACGTTTAGGGTGCAAGGGAAAGTGTGGTCAGCTCTTCCTGTGGCGAGTCAGGGAAGTCTTCGTGTTGGAAGCGATACTTCAGAGCTTTAAAGAGGAATAAGTGCTCATCTCATGGATAGGATCCAGTGATTCATCCCAATGTGATATCAGGGAATGATTTTCCACAATAAACAACAACAGCAGTGCTTGACATATCCTTGGCTCTCTGACCTATTAGATGGGAGTCAAAGCTTGACAGTAGGGTTTGTACTGTAACAAGTTAGGACCACGGCACTGTGGACATTTGGGGCTGGATACTTTCTTTGTTAGGGAGGGGCTGTCCTGTGCATTGTCAGATGTTTAGCAGCGTCCCGGGCCAATACCCAGTCTATGCTGGTGGTACCCCACCTCCACCAGTTGTGATAACTCAAAATGTCTCCAGACATTGCCAAATGTCCCTTGAGGAGCAAAATTATCCTCAGTTGAGAGACACTGAGCTAGAAAGACGGGAGCTGAAGAATGGTAAGGGTAGTTAGCAGAACTTTAGAAGCACTTGATATTTGCAGGCGTATATGGAGATGCTTGGGAGAACTGTTGGCTGTTATTATGTAAATAACTCCTTGGAGCTGCTCACCTGGAGACCTGCTTATCACCTGGAGAGCGATGTAGAGTATGAGAAGCAGCTTGATGATACATTAACACCTGTGATTCACCACATCTGTCCAAATGACTTTCCATTTGGAACTCATAATTGAAACTGCCTCTGGTTTCCTCAGTCTACAGAGTCTTCACACACAGAGTGTGTGTCTCCCAACTGGCAGCCAAACCAGCTTTGTGTTGCATCCCATATCATCTTCTCTGAGAAGTACCAGCCTTTGTGAGGTGACCTCCAGAGTCTCACCGAATGAATTTCACTTTTAAGTCGGATCATTAGAAAATGTACTCACCAGAGATGTCCAGATTCACCTGGGCATTTCTACATGACTTGGTAAGCTACAGAGAGCAGTTCCATTGAATTAAACAAGTGTTAAGATCTCTTCAAAGCATTGACATAGAGACTCTTTTTTAAGAGCCAACACATTACGGGACATATAAACACGAGACACACATAGTCCCCGTTATACAAGAGTTCCCGGAGCAAAGATTAGAATTCATGGCGATCTGAAACAAGTTAATTAACCTCTCTGTGTCAACTTTTTCCTTTGTGAAATGAGGCCATATAAATACATACCGCTTTGCAGGGTTGATGAGCATTGAAAGGAGGTCATCTGAGTAAGCCGTCAGCAGAGTGCCTGGCATACAGGAAGCACTTCACACACAGCTGCACTTTATTACCACCAGTGTTTAAATGCTGTCATGATATGCCTGGAAGCTCCGGGAGCGTTGAGACGGAATCTAATTGAGAATGGGGAGTCAGGAAGGGCTCTCGGTAGTGGGAGAGACCCAGTAGGAGTCCTGAAGAATGGAGATTTAGAAGCTGGGCAGAGTGAGCAAGGCAAGGAGGGGTTTTCAGTCTTGCTGTTCCCTCTGCTGGACCAGCCATCCCCAGATATCTGAAAGACTCATTGCCTTCCTCCAGCAGGATTTTGCTCAAATTTTTCTTCTTTCTCATTAAGACCTTCCACCCCCATCCTATGTAAAACTGGACTTCTCATTCTTTCACACCCCATCTCCTTTCTTACTTTATTTTTCTCCTTGGCGCATGTCACCATCTGACATCTTACTTATTGATTTTGTTTTTGTCTGATAGAACATAGGCTCCAGGAGGACAGAATTTTTCTTAAGATGATTCACAGCTGTATAACTACCATCTAGATTCCAGAACAGTGCCTGGCACAGGGCTTGAGTTTAATAAACATTGGTTAAATAAATGAATTCTAGGCATGTGGGCAGAAGCATAAGGGGGAAGGGGAACACCTGTTCAGGGAAATGAAAGTAATTTGATATAGCTGAAGTGTAGAATGTATGCTTTGGGGAAATAAGAAGTTAGGCTGGAGAGGTAACCAGGGACTTGGTCACAGAAAGCCTTCTTTGATCTTGCTCTTTAATCTGAGGACCCACAAGAAGGTTTTAAGGGAGCAGTCATATTTTCATCCTGTAAAGCTCACTCTAGCATCAATAGAAGAGGAAGCAGACTAAGGGCAAAGGGGTCAGTCACTTGACTCTTGTCTGTTAAGATGGAAAAGAATGAGGGCCTGGCCTGGACGCAGATGATATGGATGAGGAGACATCCTTGAAGTGAGGAGGTTGAAGTGGCAAGATGTGACAGTTAATTGGATGAGGAAGGTAAATGACGAGTGAGGAGTCCACGATTATTTCAAAGTTTTAGACTTGGGCATTGCCCAGGCGGAGTCCATCCGATACTCCATTCTGAGACTTCAAGTCTGGAGACAGGCACGCAAAGACGGCGCCCCTCTGGAGTGTTTCAGGACCCCCGAGTCAGCAGCAGTGCCCTGCAGAGCAGCAGAGGTAGCCATCCTGATGAGGTGATTCTGATTGCTTTTCTTCCCACTTATTTGCCCCCTGACTCTGCCGTTGTCTTGGTTTGGATTAGTCCCAGAAGTAGATCCTGAGCCTAGGATTTGAGTACATGTAGTTTATTAGGGAGAACAGTCCTGAAAACACCAGTAGAGGACTGGGAACCCCAAACAGGGACGGGAAAGAAGTCAAGAAAGAGTGCGTGATTGAGCAGGTTACCACTGTGAACATCTGGGGCTCACTTCCACTAGGTGCCTCTGGGAGACTGGGTAGAAAGTGGTTCTTGAAATACGGTCCTAGGACCAGCAACATTGGCATCACCCATGAAGATGTTAGAAAATGCAGGTTCACAGGCTCCACTCTGACCTACTGGTTTAGAACATCTGAGGATGGAGCCTGTTAAACTATTTTAACAAATGCTCCAGGTGATTCTTATATATATTAAACTTTTAGAGCCACTGGTATAGACTATGCCTTAGAGTGAGCCCCCATAGGCAGCAAAAAGTTGGGTGTATTTTTCTACCAACTCTGGGTTCCTTTGAGCCTTTAAAAATAAAAGGAAAGATTATATGAGAAATGGATGGTTTTACTATAACCTTTAGTGAATTGATTTTTTTAGGTACATAATAATTCTGTGCCATGAAGTGCTTTCCACAGTTACACCCGAATTTGGCTTACAAGGCAATGTTTTCAAAGCACGGTGGGAAAATTTGAAATTGGCCTCATTCTATTTTTTCCCTTACTGGAGCCCTACCTCACCAGCTGTCACATATTTCTTCTCACACTGGGACCTCTTTTCCTTGTGCTTGACCTGTGGTGAGTTGGGCATCATTTATAAGAGTCATAAAGAAAAAGGAAGAGAAAAAAGAGAACAAGAATAGGTACATACTAAAGTTGGCATATCTGAAACAAGCTGAATGATGAGGACCAACTGGCTCTTAGTGTGAAGTTTTGTCACCTTGGTTGGATGTCTGAAAAGTTTCAGAAAACTTCATCGACTCAGAAAATTTGAAATGAAAACACTTGTTGCCTAAATACCAGGCTAGGGACTGGTAAGCTGTTTGGTATTTGGCTCTTACTTTTGTGATTAACTTACTGAATTTCCATAAAGCTTCTGAATGGTAGGATTTGATAGCTACTCTCTGGCTCCTCACGTGAAGATTTCACTTGGTTAACAGGGCTGGCGAGAACATCTAACACTGCAGATTTGCAGATGGCACTCACGGGGAGACACACCTAATACCCAGAAGTGAATAACACACACCCAAGAGACTATTTCTCTACTCTCACTTAGCAAGGCTTCTTACATCCCAACGTGCTGTACTTTTGCAGATGAATTTTGGATTCAGGAGAGAGATGGCCACTGCGGAGGTGGCCTGGAAAAGTCCTGGGCATCTTCCCTTCCTCCACATCCTAATCCCATCCTCTTAATTGAGAGAAAATCTGTCCATTATTCTTTGAGGACTCAAAACCAAGCTCTCCCCAGTGATAATAGTAGTTAATTCTGGTTGTAACCAGATCTCACGCCTTTAATCTCTTCTCTTCTCAAGTTTCATTCTCCCTAGGGGATTGCCTCACTCACAGATCTTTAAATACCACCTACATGCTGATAAATTCCAAATTTATATCTTCTTCTCAGTCATCTTTTCTTCTGCTACAGATTCTGATATCCACCTGCCTGCTGACAGCTCCTGGCAATGGCTCCCAAAGCTAACTTGTCTAGAAGGAGGCTCCTGATCCTCCTCTAGGGTCCTGAATGTGCTCCTTCCACACAGTTTTCCATTTCAAAAAGCATACCTCCATCCACACAGTGGCTCAAGCCAGAAATTTGCAAGTCATCTTTGTCAGTTTCTTTTCCCTCATCCTCTGCATCTCTTCAATTACTTAGGGTTGTTGATTCTAACTCTAAAATTGTATCTTGAAGCCATTCACTTTTCTCCATCTCCATCGCTCCCACAATAGGGCAAGCAATGGCCTCTGTACTGGGCTCTCAGGAGCCTGTCTGCAGTCCACCCATTACAAGGCCACCAAGGTGAACTTTATAAACACAGATGTGATCATGTCCCTCTCCTGCTTAAAATTCTTCAGTGATTTTCCATTGCTTTTAGGATCAAGTACTAAAGATCCAGAAGGCCCTCTATGATATAACTCTCCAACCTGGACTCCTACTTCTCTCCCACTCAGATTCTCTCCTGATTCAACATCTTTCTTTTCCCTACTCTCAATCTGGGTGATTCATATCTCACTCTAAGTGGGATTTTTTTTTCTCCCAAAGGAAGTCATCCCTCATTCCACTGAACGGGTTACAATTGTCCTGCTCCTCATGATGTCCTGCTCATTCAACTTTTCTTTCACAGAATGTAATCAAAACTGCAGTAAATTATCTATATGATTATTTATTTACTGTCTATTGCCCAGATGAGGCTGTAATTTTTCAAGAACAGAGATGATATCTGTTTTGTTTACTGTTGAACCTCGAGGACAGTTTACAGAGCTAGACGCTAAGTGAATACTCAAGTATATGTTGAATGTATGGATGAGTGACGTTGGCAAAATAGTTAAATTCTAGGGTGGTTAAAAGTGACAAGATAATTAAAGCGTCCAGGAGGACTCAGGAGAGAGGACTGGCATGGTGAGTCAGTGTGAGAGGCTGGAGATAGAGAGGCTAAGGCTCTTCCCTCCTCTGTTTTTTGTATTAAACTGTAGAGGAGAGACACAAGAATCACCAGACAAATAGGACCGAAGTGTATACTTAATGATGCTAAGCATGAGTCAGTCTCCTACAATTCACAGCTCCTGGTAACCTTGCTGGACCAAGAACCTTGGGCCTGCTTCACACACCCAGTAACTGATACTGTTACCGAGCCCAAACAAGTTCTGCTCGCCGCACCATAGGCCAGGAGATGAGGTGTTAAGGCAACGAGTAACAACTTTATTCGGAAAGCCAGCAGACCAAGAAAGTGTGGGACTATATTCAGGCTTCTTTTATACTAAAAAGGGGAGGGGGTGTGGTTGGTTGTTGCAAACTTCTTGTTGTTGGAATCTTTTGTTCTTGCTGCTGTCCACGTAGGTCAAGTCATGATGTTTCTGTAAGCCTCCAACAAGACAAATGTACTATCTGTTCTGCAACTTTTTATCTCTGTATGAATGGAAAAGGGTTATACACCTAAAGGTCAGAGCCTTGAGAATGGGCTATCCTGTATATTTCAGGCTATAGGTAACATTCTTTCACAAAAGATGCAGAATCAGTATGACTAAACAAAAGAAACAGCACAGGGTTAGAGCTAAAGGAACAGCTCTAGTATGGAGTCACATTTGTTCTTCCCTATTATAATACAAAGTGGAGATGGAGAAGGAGATGGAGATGGTGATAGAGAAGGGAAGGAGAGAAGGAGAGAAGGAAAGAGAGATCCCATGTGGTGGAGAGGTCCTTCCCACACTGAGCAAGATACAAAGAAGAGAGACCCTTCCTGCCTGAGAGCCTGAATGTCTGAGGGAGCAAGAGGCCGCTTTGAGGGGCTTAATGAGTAACAACTGACTAACTAGCCTGACTACTCCCTCTTTTTTGGGAAGAGAGTAAACCAGCGGCTGATGGAATAAGGGGGCTAAGCGCTCAATCTCATATACCCACCTTATTGGAAGGAAATAAAAGCTCCTCTTCTAGTGAGGAGAAGAAATATAGTTTCTCCCCTTGAGGCGAGGAGGTGAAATATTATTACATGCCCTACATCAACAGAGAGGATCCTGAGAATTTCCTCCTTTCAACTATTAATATGGTGATTTCTCTTTATACCTTGTATCTACATTATTTATATCCCTTATATTATTAAACAGCTGTTATCTTTGTGAATCATATCTCCCAATAGTCTTTGAACTTTTTGGAAGAAAGACCACACTTTTTCACTGTTATGACTTCTAGGTGTATGAAGATTTTTTGGCACATTTTATACTCAATAATGTTTGCTAAATGAATTTGCACATGAAAAAAAAAGTGGTCAGAATCTGAAGATGATGAGATACCACCCGTAATAGACCAGTGTTTAGGAGACTCCCCGTCTTCGCTGGTACTTGTGTAGCTCCCATGCTGTTCTGAATCACTAAAGTTAATCCACAGTCATTACAATTCTATAATTCTCCAAATAATTATAAGCATATATTTTAATACCTTTTTCTCCTTAAATAATTCAGGGAGAGACAATAGGAAATCCTGATTCTTTGTATTCAGAATCCACAGAAGTTTGCAGGACCATCCAAGTTTGCAAAAAATCTCTGGGGGTTGTTGCATTATTTACAAATATTGAACCAAAGTGACTAACCTCTTCATGTGTGTCTGAATGAGATTATCCTTCTTATTTTTTGACCAAGGTTGTATGTGTGTGTGTGTGTGTGTGTGTGTTGGGAGACACTTGGAAATTAGAATAACTAGTACCCTGCTTTTAATGAGGACCCAGAAATAATGAGATCATAGAACCAGCAGGAACTTGTTGCTACACAGCTAATTTAGTCCAAGAATTTCTGTGCTACATAACAAGACAAAGGGCTTAAGTGCCACTGAGGTCTCCCTCTCTCTCTCTCCCTCTCCCTCTCTCTCTCTCTCTCTCTCTCTCTCTCTCTCTCTCTCTCTCTTTCTCTCTCTTTCTAATGGTGGATTTCCCAAAACACAAGGGTGTATGACACAACTGCTCATGTTCAAACTAAGAACTATGTTTTTCTCTTTGCTGTGTGATCAGTGAAATGTGTCAGTCTCTAAGAAATGACCAAATAGTATAAAAGCAATAGTGAAAATGCAGACAACATCTGCATAACACTTCTTAAAGCCACCAGGAGACTATTAAGAGATCTGAGACTAAACACTACAGTAGTAAGATTCCTAATAGAGGAAGCTTAGTTGTTATGAGAGTCACATCTGTATGTTGAAAAGTGGAGGGTTGTTGCATGTAGAGAAAAGAGAGAAAAAAAGCATACTGAGGGATTCAAAGAAGGGTTCTCAGGGATTTTTTTTTGAAAATTGTTGTTTTAATTTTGGATTTTTAAAAAATATTAGATATATTTAAAATATTAGATATTTAAAAATTATTAGGTATTAAATATTTTTAGATATTTAGATATTTTAGAAATTACATTTTAAAAGGATTGGGAAGATACTGTGACACTGAACTCTATGAACCAGGTGTCTATACTTCTGTATGTAGGGTGAAAAATGGAGATCTCAGGTGAGCCTAAAAGAAATTCAGGATGTCTGGGTGTATCCATGAAGTGGTGGGGGCAATAGCATTCAGCCTCCTATTTATATGAGGTGATTTATGTGAGATTGAGATAGTTTCTTTTAAAAAGAGATTGATACCTTGCTCCATTAAAAAAAAAAATAAAGAGGATTTGAGGACATGAGGGGAACATTAGTGTATCAGCACCCAGAACCATGATTCATATTGGTGCCCTGTGGGGTGGTGCAGGAAGGTGAGGTGGTGGGCAGGAGTGGCTAAGGGACTGCTCTGCTAGAAACGAGAGGACCCATTTCTACCAATGAGACTTGAAAAGAAAGTAGTCCTGTTTGGGGGAAATCTGAGATAATGATATGATGGAAACTGTGAAAAAGAGATACCTTCCTACTTCTGAAAGACACTGCTTTGGTATTATAAAGATTTGCTTGTGGATCACAAGGAATTAATGCTTGGCATGGACATCAGTGTTAACATGACCCTGGGTGACTTGTTTACATTAGAGACCTGATATTCCTGGAACACTATGACAAATGAATGTCCTATAGTCAAATCTCCATCCCTTGAACAAGACTGTATGGACCAGGGTGCACACCGAGCATGTCACCCTGCTCACACTTTCTTTCATGGAAACTCTTAGTGTGTCTCAAAAAATTCCAGTGCTCAGGTTGAAAATCACCACAATCAATACAATTAAGATGGCCACTGTTGGTGATACTGAAGGTGACACTGATACGTTAACCACCTAAATTCAACAAGTGTTCTGCACAGATTGAGAGTACATCACAATATCGTGAGAGGACCTCAGCCTTCTTCAGCCCTGTTCCTCCTTCATCATCCTCTCCAAACAGGAGGATGTTGATGTGAATATTAAAGTGGGGGGATTGTTAGTAACCATGGTGTTGGGCACAGCCTCTTTCTTCCTTGTGATTCCTTTTCCTCTAACATGCAATACCCCTGAGAGGGGTAAACTATTTAGTCATTAATACTGAAGACCTAGGATGATATGAAAAAAAAATGGGACCTTGGGGAATGGGGCACTTGATGAGGAAGAAAGAATGCAGGAAGAGAAAGGATGGTATAGATCACAAATTTTGCTGACATTACAAGTTGGTGTAGGGCAAGCTTTGTTCACAACATCCTCTGTTTTTAGTGTGTTACATCCATCTTTGGAGTTCCCATCTAAAAATGTGATTTTTCCATCTCTGACCTTATGTGTTCAGAGCAAATGTATTCCTATGAAACTTGAAACCAATAACTTACCGCACAATGTGGATTTTCCAACATGATCAATTTTGGGTTTGTGCTGGGCATTACACAGGATCTTTTGTCCAAGCATGACAAGGTACTTTATACCCAGTCTGTATTCTCCACCTTCTGCAATTAGTGGAAAGAAAGGTAGGGATATGACTGACTGGCTAGAAAACATAGACAGAGCCAGAAATAAAACTCAGAAGTCTAACTTCTTTTTTTCACACTCTTTCTAAAATTATAGGACTATCTCCTTCCACCTCCTCCTTGTCCCATTGCTCTTCCCGCTTGTGACTGTTGTTCACACACTACTTCACAGAAATGACTTCTCTGGAAGTAAAAAAGATAAAATTTTGATAGCAAATCCTGAATTTTCAACAACCTATATTCTTGGAATGCTAGAGTAGCGTATTTCTTGTCATTCAGAGAGCTGTTCAGAACTCATTATTAAAGTGTTACCAAGATGTTCATACTCATATCTAAATCAGATATTATTGGATTACATTTCCATACGTTAAAACTTAATGTTATGACCTATAAAAATGGGGGTAAATTTCCATCCCTGGTAAAATTAAATGGGATAATTTATATTAAATGCTTAGCCACTTTTTATTTTATGGCTTGTAGACCAAAGGAAAAAATGGGTACTATCTTGAAACCTTCAGTTCAACACAATTCAAATAATTTCAGCTTTATAAATATTTCCTGCATACCTATTTTATGTGCAGAAGTGCCTTCTATTCCCAGGGAAGATAAGGTGATAATTGAATTATATCAAATTTTGGTTCTGTGTGGGTGGTTTGGGGAACTCTTGTGGAGGAAGACAACAATAGTATTGGTACCATCTTTGCTGGATGTTTCTTTAACATAAAGGTTGACAGCATAGATTCCAGATCTAAAACTACCTTAGATCAAATCCTGCCTTTGACCACTTCTAGCTATGTGAACTTGGCAAGTTTCTTAATCTATGCCTACTCTATAGAATTGTTGTAGGGATTTTAAAAGTTCAATTCATGTAAGACATTACAAGTCATGCTTAGCTTGGTGGTAAGTGTTCATTTACTGTTAATTCATCCTTATTTGTTGCAGTTTGACCAGTCAGGATGTACTGACATCTAGAAGATTTGGCGGGCTATCATCATAGCTTCATAGGAGGAAGTACCTTGCTGGGTCACCGTGTTCTAGAGTCTAGTCCTCCATTTACACATTCAGACTCACAGTGTTGTAAATGCACTGAAACCTATACATCTGAAGGCTGATTTATTAATTTGCCATAAAAATATAATAACCCCTGTGTACTGTAGTGATTTAAGGTATGATTCCAGAGACATGTTCTAACCTAGCTTTGGCTCATACATTGTTGCCTGTTCTTGGGCAAGTCACTCATCCCATCCAAGGTTTAGTTTCCTCTCCTGTAATATTAGGATAATAAGTGTACCATTTTCTAAGGAATGTGTTGAGGATACCATGCTATAACTTAGTACACAGGGCAGAAACTATGAAGACATGCCAGTTTCTAGTCTCTCCTTTCTGAGTACTCAGGGAGACAACATTTCTCAGCTTTCCTTGCAGTTAGATGTGACCATATGACTAAATTATGACCATTGGAATGTGAACACAAGTGATGTGCACCAATTCCAGACTGGCTCAACAAACCTCCACATGCAATCTCTGCTCTCTTTCTCTATCTACCAGCTGAATTAATAAGTCTCTGAAGACTCAGGGGACAACAGTACCAATGATAGAAGAAGCCTAGGTTCTTGATTTAAAATGTGGATGAGAGACTCCCTGTTCTTTCCAACCAAAACCCACAGTCTGCCACAAATGAGGGAGAAATTTAAAATTTTTTATTGGCTTAAGCTGCTGTAATTTAGATTTTTTGAAACAGGGCTTTTAGCCTACCCTGCGCAGCACAATAGCTGGCTGATGAAAATGATCAACAAATGTCAGCTAATAACCATCGTCAGCAATCAGACCATGATGCTTATGGACACAATTGCCTTCCCTTTTGGCTCCATATGAGAAATTAAATAAGGCCTCTGTAAATTTCTCAAAACATTTATGAACAAAGGAATTAGAACAAAGGGATGTGGTTATTAGACCCAAAACAATTTCATCTAGGCAACAGTGATACTGACAAAGAACTAATAAACAGTAATGCAAACTCCACTTGTTCCTCAGTAGTGAACTTCTATTGACTATAATACTTCTACTTTCTGATCCAGTCAAGACAAGTCTAGGTAAACATTGATACATTTGTCGGCTTTGGAATAGCATTTTAGAAATGGCATGTGCATCATCCAAGGTGCTGACATATCCTTTCATCAGACAAAATCCAGTGCAGTTGATGGGGTATTAGCTCTGACCAACTTACCAAGAATCAATTCTTTTGTTGCTAAGTTGGTTTACTGTGATGTGCCAAATTGATGCGATGTATGCAGTTGGAGATACATCAGTATAATTTATGCCTCCTTTTGGCTCTTCCCTGGTCACCTTGTTTGGAATTTTGAGCATTTCCCCAAACTCTTTAAGAACTGATTTGTTGACGTTGATAAATGGCTTGGGTCATATTTTAGGGATAGATTTTAGTAGTTACTTTTCAGAGAATGTAAGTTTTTAAGTTCTTGAAGTCATCTGACTGTTGCCCATTCTACTGTCTGACTGTTTTGATTTCCATTATATTTTGTGCCCTTTACGCCTCTCCTGAGGCCACTTGTTATCACTGGACATTCTTTTACGTCTCAGTATTCCCACGTATCTGCCAGTCCCTGGGCTCATTTGGGGTTGGTACTTTCAGAAGCGTGACTAACTCCATGTAGTAGCTGGCATGATTTATTGGCCCAGCGCAATGGAAACAATGGATTCCTAGAGATTCAGCATCTGGACTGCACCATCAGATGAGTTAAAGAGAGCACTCTAAAAGGGAAAACGTGAAAAACTTATGCCCTCACATTACTGTAATTCTGTACAAGTCAGCAATTACATATTGAACATCTACTAGGTGCCAAGAAATAAGAATATAATTATGAATAAGTTACAGATTTATGCTGGGGGAACCCGTAAGCTTGTAGGGGAGAAATAGGCATATTATTATTACATGATTATCGTTTTTAATAGCTGACTTATTTTTGTTTGCTTAAAGAATGCCTATGTAATGCACAAATTTTGTTTTGAACCTTTTAACTGAGACATAATTTGTATACAGTGAAGCACACAAATCTTAGGCATAATGCTCAATCAAATTTTACATATACACTCATGGAACTGTCACTCAGTTCAGATATAGAACATTTCTAGCACCCCAGAGGCTTACTCATGCCTCTGATTAGCCAGTACACACCATCCAAAAGGATAACTCTGACACTATAGGTTAGTTTTGTGGTTTTGAATTTCATAGAAATGGACTTTATGAACCTGCTTGTTTCTAGCTTCTGTTTCCTATTGTTGTCTGTAAGGTTGATGTTATTGAGTGTGGCCACAGATTCATCCATCCTGCTTTTGGATGTTTTAGCTATTTCTAATTTGTGGACTTTATGATAGAACTATAATTAATATTCTTGTATAGGCATTTATTGGCTATAAGCACTCATTTTTGAGGGCTATATACACAAGATTGGAATTACTGGGTCATAAGGACACATATGTTTGCTTCAGTAGGTACTGGTAAACAGTATATCAATTTGTATCCCCTCTAGCAGTGTCTGAGAACTCCAGTTGTTCTCTATCCTCACCAAAATTTGGTTTTGTTAGTTCTTTAGTTTGAGTCATCCTCATGTACATGTGACGGTATCTTATCATTGTTTTAATTTTCATTCCTTTGATGACTAATAAATTTATTTGTGTATTGATATTTTTATATTCTCTTACATGAATTGATTTTTAAAGAAATTTACTTTTTGAAAAGTTGGATTATTCATTTCTTTTTCTCATAATTTATAGAAATTCTTTACACATTCTGACTATTTTTTCGGAGATATATACCCACACACACATATATATACACACACACCACACACACACATATAGACACACACACACACACATATATATACATATATTCACTGTATTATCCTTATAATTTCTGTAGGAACCGTAGTGATGGCTCTCTCTCTTTTTCCCCCTAATACTGTATTTTTCTTTTTTTTTTCCTTGATCAATATTATTTGGAGTATATCAATTTTCTTAATCTTTTAGAAAACATTTTTTTGCCTTTGTTGATTTTTCTCAATTGCCTTTCTGTTTTCTATTTAATTGAAGTCTATTTTTATTGTTATTACTTACATTTTTCTACTTACTTTGGGATTAATTTTTCTTCATTTTTTAGCTGCTTAAAAATGAAATCTTAGAGCAGTGGTTTTAAACCTTTTTTAATTTTTCTAATAAATGCTTATTTTAGCTTTATACCACTCATTTTAACATGTGGTATTCTCATTGTCATTCAGTTCAAAATAATTTTTACTTTTCCTTATGACTTTTCTTTGACTCTCGGATATGGTTGCAGATTTTCTTACTTCTTTTAGTTCTGTCAACTTTGCTTTATATATTTGGAGGCTATGTTAATTCAGTATAAATTTCAGAATGCTATATCTTCCTATTGAGTTGTCTGTTTTACTATTATGAAATGCTATTCTTTAACCCTTGCCTTGAAGTCTACTTTACCTGATATTAATGTAGCAACCTCAGCTGTCTTTCAATTAGGCTTGTATTATACAGCTTTTTAAAAATTCTTTTACATTTTTTGTGGACTTATATTTAAGTTGTGTCTCATATATAGCATGTAGATTTTTGTTTAATCTAATCTGAAAAAAATATATGCCTTTTAATTTGATTTTTAAAAACCATTAACATTTAATGTAATTACTGATATAAATTTTATGCTTGCCATCTCAATTATTTTTTAATAACTTTTTTTCTTTATTCTTTTTCTTGGCTTAGTCAGGTATATATTTTGTAAATACATTATATGTTATAGACTCCACAAGACATTACTATTGTTGTTACTTTAAATAGTTAATACTTATGTTTTGTATTAATAGTTGTTACCAGAATTTTTCTAATAAAAGCTTGGAGTCTGGGTGGGACCAAAATTACTACTGTCAAAGGAAAGGCTTTGCTTAATGCTTGATGAAGGGGGAGAATTGGGGTGGAGCTGGAGCTAGTGAGATGGCAGAAGGCCAAGAACTCTCTGATGTGATCTCTCCTTGAAACTCCTCATTGCCAGGTCTTTTGTAACTACTATAGAAATACTGAAGTACTTGCTAAGAATGTACTTTTTATAAAATAATTTATTCATTTATTCAACCAGTTTTTAGTTCATCTGTAAAATATCAGCTGAGCATGTACTTAGGTACTGGTCTAATTGCTTAGTATAAAATGATGAAAATAAGATAGAGTTTTTGGTTTCAAGGGACTCATAGTCTAGTAGGTAAAACATATATAAAAACAGATATGAAGAAGTTCTCATTTTTTTCAGACAAATGGTTTGGTAATTTGATTAAGTCATCCACATCTCTAAAATCACCAATAGATTTCCATTAGACTTAGGAAAATAGAATCTATACCTTTGGACATGATCTGCCATTACCTGTCTCTGTCTTCATCTTTCATGGCCACTCTCTCACTTACCTCTTTCCCAGGACATGCAGAATTCATTGCTGCCTCACAGTTTCTGTCCTGCTAGTTCTTTCAGTTTATAACACTGTCTCAAGCTCATCACAAGGCTGATTCCTTCACTTCTTCAACTCTCAGCTCAAATATCGTCTCCATAGACAGTCCACACCTGGCCACTCCACCTTAATTCTGTCTACCCCACCAAGTAAATTTCACATGGCCATAACCTGAAATCATCTCATTTATTAATTGTCTTGTGTCCCTTCTACTAGAATGTAAATTTCATAACAGTAGAGATCTTGTCTATTTTTCCTCATTTCTGTATCTGTGTCCCAATTTCCTCACATACAGCATAGGTAATAGTTGGAGTAAAGAGGATAGTAGAGGCAGAGTGCTACACGACTTGACTCTTTTGATGCCTTTCCTTCCAAATTATGAGACTCATGAATACTTGATATTGATTATAGAAATCAAAGCAGTGTCAAATTTCATCCCAAAGTGGTCTGATGATAGACGAAAGCAGTAACAGAGGAAGCTGAAGCTTGAGAGATAGAAAGAGGAGATGTAAAACCCTTGGTGTCTGGCAGCACCCCACAGGTCTGCAAGTCCTGTACCTGCCCAGCCTTAAGATCAAAGAAAGAGCCAGGAGTCAGCAACAGAGACATCAGTGGTTTAAGGGATGGGGAATCATATGTTTGAAGCAAGGTTCCAGAGTGATACCCCACCATGTGCGACAGAGGGCAGGACATGGAGGCAGTCTTTGCTACTGGAGTTGGGGTGGGAGGTGGAGGTTACCAGTGAAAGGGGGGATTGAAGTCAGATTGGCTCATCGGTTACCAGGGAAACCAGCAGGGAGCATGGCCCTCACTGCCCCTTTGATAAACTATCATGGTGGAGATATTATGACGTAAAGATTAGAACAGTCACTAGCTGGGCATTTACTGACTAGGCTCTATGATTAAGAAGAGAGGCCAGTCATGGGAATAGAGTGTGGGTGAGGCAGAGACTGATCAAGCAAGGAATGTACAGAGAGCAAGAGAATAGCCATCTTGAGTGGCCTGATCATATACTTTGGAATTAGCAGAAATATTGAAGGGGCACTTCCTGAGGCCATGGAAATGGGAAGTTCAAGGAAATTTTGCCTGGCTCTCAGAGGGTACGGAGATAATGATGGTTAAAATCTTTAACTTTAAAAGATTTCTAAATCCGTAAAAAGATATTCTAAAATGTGGAGGAAATGATTGAGAAATGATATAGATTGTCCATTGGATGCGGGAAGGGGCTGCTCTGGAAAGTTTTTTCATCCTGTATGTAATGACTACATCTTGAAGAGTCAGTAGATACTTTTCAGGTAGACGAAGTAGTTGTGAGTGAAGAGTGTTTCAAGAACAGAAAGCGATGTGTATAAAAGTATAATGGTGTGAATCAGCATTCATTAAAAAAAAAATCATTCCCTCAACCTCTGCTGAGTTCCCACTAACTGCCAGACTCTGGGCCAATCAGGGAACTGCAGGGATTCAGATTGGCTGGCACGCGGGCAGCCGAATGGGATAGAAGTTCTGAGCATAGGTTTTGGTATCAGACTTGAGTTCAAATCTCCACTCCTTTAAAGGAGTAGCTCCACTACTTTAAATGGAAGTACTGGGAATTCAACCCAGGACCTCTTGCATGCTAAGTGCGCTCAACCACTGAGCTATACCCACCTCCCTAAGCTCCACTACTTCTGTGTTGTGCAGACTTGGGCAGGCTATTTAATCTCTTTGTTTCTTGGTTTCCTCATCCATCAATACCTGCTGTGAGTATACATAAGAAAACATGGTGAACGCTTTGCCCAGTGCCTACGTGTGATCCAGTGCCAGCCACTAGTATTTCTTCCATGGTGCTAATTTGATACAAATGAGTACAAAATACTTGTATGGATATAGAAGATAATAAACTGTTTATAACCACTGATAGGTCTTTCATGCACCGTTATGGGGAAAGCAAGAAGCTTTTCCAAACTCTTCTCCTGGGACCAGGGGTGGGGATTCTTGATCTCATTCCACTGGTTATGGAGAGTTTTCACACAGAGGCAAAGCATACTTTGGCCTCTCTCCTGAGTCGGGGGCGGGAGGGGAGAGTTGCAGGGTGGAGACATCTGCATCACAGCTTTTCTGGGTAAACTGGTCACTCCCTACTGATTTGTTATCATGCTAAACGTGTCTCCTCCCTTCCTTTCTGGAGCTTTTGCCGCTGTTCCTGGAAGGAGACCCAGTTGAAAGGGGTAGTTATGGACCAGAAACAGCTGGGATCTTTAAGGATCTGTCAGCAGCTCACTGCAAAGTTCCAACACCCTGAGGTAATGATGAGGGTGGTGGAAGACTCAGAGGAGGGGCTGATTATGCAACAAACTGAAAGCGCCTTTGAAATCTGGTGACACAGCTATTGAGAGGCTTGCAGGCTGGAGAAGGATGTGGGGAAGGCTGATGAGAGGAGAGTTTCTTCTCTAGGGATGACTTGAGGGCAAACAAATGAGATCCTGTGGGAGACTGCCAGTATGGGCAGTGGGAGAGAAATCCTGGGGCGAGGAAATTACAGGCTCATAATTAGCTGGTCAGAGCAATCAATAGTCACTTCGATTGTCATTTGCTTGCAAATTGCACACCTGGTGTCTCTCAGAAAATCTTGGCCACAAGACTCAGATTGCTGATTCTGAAAGTTATGAACAATAATTACTCTTTATCCCATCACCCATCACAGTATCAGTCCCAAGACCCTCGGTCTCTGGATTCTGAAACAGGGTACAAAGGACTCAGTATGTTAGTATGGAGACGCTGGAGGCAGAGTGATGCTTCCTCTTGCATTGTCTGATGGCCCCATTTTTTCAGTCTTCAGGAAGAGGAACAATAAGCTAAGAGATCCAAGGCCTTGGGGTTTAGTCCCTGAGGGGGGTTGCTATTTTTAAATTGCTTCCATAGCCAGAGAATACCACTCTGATTTTCAGGCTTTGTTCATTTGTTTGGTTTTCTTTGGTTGCAAATGACAAAAACCCAACTCAAATGAATAAATGAGAAATGGTTTGTGTCAGTGGAAATTTAAGTCAGAAAGGGATTTTGTTTGTTGGAAAATTCAGAGGATGACAAGCTTTGGACATGGCTCAGTTCAGAAGCTCATGATGTCTTCAGGACTCGGTATTTCTCTATTGTCATCTCTCATTTTTACATTTTTCTGCGTGATTCTTTATGTGGGAGGTTTCCCCCAGAAGATGGCAGAGAAGCCTTTATTCTACTAGCTTCCACAACCCAACATAAAGAGGGAACCCCTTTCTCAAAGGTTTCAGTGTAAAGGACTCTCATCAGCTAAACTGCAACGTGTTCATCTTGGAACCAGTCTTGGTGCCTCTTATTAGCAAAGCCTGATTCACAGAAGAGTCTGTCCTTGGAAGGGTTATAGTGTCATTCCCATCCGAACAGCATGAATGGAAGTGAGAGTTGTGATGATTCCCTAGTGGCAAATTGGGGTGCGGCAAGCAGAACGTGCATGAGTATGTGCTGGGAAGGCGAACATTCCAGATGTTCTACTCCATACTTAAACTAGGTTTCAAATCTGTATTTCTCTTCCAATCATAAGTCCCTACAACAGAGGATAGAAATTCTAGTTTGATTCAATTCCACAAATACCTACCAAGTGCTTAGTATGTGCTAAGATCCGTGGGAGGCCCTGGGAAAGCAAAGATGAATGAAGCATAAACTCGCTGTCAGAGGTCTCACAGTTGGGTGACTAAGGCTATAATAGCGTGGATGAGGTTCTATAGTGGTGGGATGGACAAATCCCATAAAAACACGAAGAAGGGAATCTTTAACAATGATCGATGGCTGACTGGGTGCTGAGAAGACCCCCTCAGAGGGTCTTCAAGACTTTGAATGTTGAAGTTTGAGGAGGATTTTGTTGGAGGAACTAGAAGCAGGGGAAGCATTCCAAGCAGAGGAACTGGCATGTGCAAAGGTACAGAGGTGTGTCGTATGGGTAAACATGGATGAGACAGAACAGGGAAAGAAGGCTTGTTAGGTTGTGGCAAAAGCTTAAGTAAAGTTATACATCCCTGGACTGGGGCAGGGGTGTAGGCAGATTCTAAGATGATACTCCATGATCATTTCTTTTGAGTAATCTCCTCCTCTTGGAGTCTGGTTGGAACTTGTGAATATCATGATGTCTTATTCCATGATTAGGTTATGTGACATGGCATGGTTGACTGTAAGAAAGAGAGACCTGGTGGGCTAGGCCTAATATCATGACCCCTTTTAGAGCAGAAAGTTTTCTCTAGCTGGTAGCAAAAGAGGAAGCCAGAGATTTGAAGATGAATGTGATCACATGGAAAAGACCTGAGGGTGGCCACTAGCAGCTGAGGGCAACCCCCAGATGGCCGCCAACAAGAAAACAGGGACCTTGATCCTATAACCACAAAGAGCTAGAGTCTACCTACAACCAGAAAAGACCAAAGTGGATTCTTCCCCTGCAGTCTTCAGATAACAGCTCAGCCTGGCTGGCATCTTGATTTTGGCCTTGCAAGACCTTCCGTAGAGAGCTCAATTGAGTCTGCCTGGTTTTCTGAAATACAGGATTGTGAGTTCATAAGTAGATGTTGTTTTAAGCTGCTAAGTCTGTGGTAATTTGTTCTGCATCAATAGAAAAACTAATATAGATGAGAACAACGAAGAAAAGTCACTCATTCTGACTTCCCTGTTCATCATTAAATTGTAGCTGTTTGATTCTAAGACTCTCACAGAAGTGTAGACTCCTTGGGGCTGGAATTGTGTCTGTTCTATTTACCAGCGTCTAGCCAGCACCCATCATTTTGGTACACAGAAGACAGAAAACAAAAAACAAAAATCAGTTGAACGAATGGATACATGAGTGATCAATTCTAACTACCACTAGACAAAGGCTTCACTTTGCACACCCTCCAGGTGCTGGTGAGCATGTAGCCTGTCTGTGTGTGTGCCACACTGCCCACAAGCCTGAATTCCCAAGATTACCCAAAAGTAGTCAAGTGCCCATTTCCTCAGCCAACAAATTATTTTGGGATAAATCCTACACACCTTACTGTGCTAGGCGTTCCACAGATACAACCCAGATGTGGAAGTATCTGCCTCCTGTCTTCAAGAAGATTGCTGACTTACTGGGGAGTGAAGATCACCAAACGGAATATAATTAGAGGCAGTGTGTTATGGGAAGATAAGTGATGGATTTATAATGAAAGGACCTGAGTTTGAGACCTGGTTCTGCCTCTTACTAGCCATGTGACCTTAAGCTATTACATAATCCTTTCTGAGCCTTAGTTCCCTCATCTCTCGGGGCACAATGGACAATGGTAATATTTATCACTTACTGCTTTTGTGACACTCATGCAAAATGCTTGAGAAAAGCAATTTGCAAGCTGTAAAGTTATAAACCCACATTAGTAACAGAATGAGATCCTTGGGGTGTTAAAGATAGCTCTAGAAATTGCTAGAGGGAAAAGCAGAGGAAGACGCAAACCCCAGGGACTACTCAGGCAAACCCAAGGACATCAGGAAGTCCTGCAGCAAGTCTGGCTTGGGTGGGTATTTCAAAGAAGTCATGGGTGTGGTTTGGTAGAAGGAGGCAAGGGCATGGAAAGGGGTGGGGTGGCTCTGGGGCAGAATTGTATCCGGAATTCATTTTTTGAACCATTCAATGCACAACCTTAAAAGGCTTTTCTTCTTTTGGGAGCTAACGGTGTTCAACAAGTGCTAAAAAAATTAGATAATCTAAGAACACAGAGACCTCAATATTCTTGTATTATGCAGGGATTCCATCTTTTCACAGTGGCTGGAGCATACAGTGCTTCCGAAGATTTTAGAGAATAACTCTGATCTCAATAAAAAAGCAGATTGCTTAATTAATTACCAAGTGCTTTCTTGGCAGGCTGATGGGGTCAGTCAATAAAGTCAAAGCAAATTTCTTTCCTGCCAGAAAGGAATGCCTAGAAGCAGCGTTCCCTTGTGTGGCATCCCCAGGGACTTACTCTGATTACTTTAGACCCCAGGTTTGAGGTAGTCAGGAGACATAGCAGCTTCCTAAGTCTTGAGATGCCTACTCCCTTTCTATTTGGTAAACTCCTAACCATACTTTGACAGTGCAGGGAGGGGCTGGGGCAAGGGGAGAACCTGAAGGAACATTTTAAGGTGACTGTAGCATAATACTAGCGGCAATAATATGGTAAGAAGAAATACAGAATGGTGAGCATGCCGGCCAAAACTCTGAGCAGACTGAATGGAGGCGGAGGCATCAGCCAAACATGGTGATGGACATCTGTTGGTTTGTATGTTCTATATCCTTTCCCTCTTCTGGTAATATAACTCTTCTTTTCTCTGGAGCCTGAGTGGGGCTAACCCGGGGGCCCTCTCCTCTAGCCACAGTGGTGGGCAAGTGACCTAGATACGTTCAGTAAAATATTCAAACCTTTTGCCATAGTAATTCAAGAGTGGACACATGTCCCAGGCTGGATCAGTAGATCAAAACACTCCCTGATCCCCTTTTGACATAGATATCAGGGAACATGTCTTTTGTTAGGCTGCTGGAGTTGCTAAGCTAGATCTTGCTACCAGAAACCATCATGGAAAGAGACACCACAGAAGGCATGCCTAGAACTGAGTCCCGATGACTTCTTGTGAACCTCTGGGTCCAGTAACATCTAAAGTCGCTCATTTGACTTCCCTGTTATAGACACTAAAATTGCATTGTTTCCCCAGAAGTTAGTATTGCTTGCAATTGAAAATGTTTTGATTATGTAAGTACCAAGTCCAAAGATCAAAAAGCCTCCCACTTAGCAATACTCAATTAACTCATTAGTCCAGAGCCACTTGGGAATTAAGGACAAGGCATTATTATGGATATTAACAGCTTCCAAGATTCATGTAACTATCCGTCAATAGGCATTACTGAGGTACTTGCATGAATCAGATGCTTTGGATGCAGCGGTTATTATGACACTTTTTTTTTTTTTTTTGCCTTCGAGGACATCACAATTTAGGAAGACATTCACATAAATCACTAAAGTCCACAAGTGTTTTGAGAGTTCAGAGCATGATGCTTCATAGTTAAAGGTTACTTCCAAAATCAGATAGAGATACAAAAATCTGATTAAAATGTGTAAACATGGTCCTTGCTGTTACTGAGTTTGCTGTTGATAAGGAGGGAAAGGCATTCAACAAAACAAAATGAAAACTCACAAGCTAGAAAGCGGTGTGGGGTTGAAACCCTGTGTCAGGTGGTATAGCCAGCTGCTCTGGAGCTCAGACCAGGGAGAGATCCTGGAGGACTGCCATTCATTGGGAGGGCTTGATGGACAAGGTTAGCCTTGGAAGAGGCTTTCAAGACTAGGTTGGGTTCTGATGGGTTGCAGGTGATGCAACTGGGGCCTTTAAACCAGTAGGAAGGCAAGTCAGTAAGAGTGTCAGCAGATCAGCCTTTCCTGGTGGCTGGGAGCCCTTCAGAGGAGACTGAAAATCCTAAGGTAAGGATTTGTCATTAACAAGCCTGGATATTCAGAGATCCCCTAACACCTCTGTATTAGATCAAATTTATTTTCATCTGCAATGATGAAAAAAGCAAAGACCTAAAATATCAGTGGTTTAAACAAGAGAGAGATTTATTTCTCTCTCCGATGACTGAACATAAGCATTTGGGGACTGACATGGTTTCTCCAGGGTTCAAGGTCTTGTTGTCTGCTTTCTGGAGGGTAGTGCCCTTGTCCACGTTGTCTGGGATGGCTCACCACTATGTTTGAGTCTCATACAGGAAGTGGGAAAGAAGAAAGAGGGGAAGCATATCCCTCTTCTATACAGGCAGAACCTGGAAGTGCATTCATCATTACTGCTCGTATTCCATTGGCTCGAATTCACTCACATGGACACAGCTAGCTGCAAGAGGGGCTGGAGTTGTAGTTTTATTCTAAGCATCCATGTATTAAAACCCAGGGGATAGATTAGGAGTTCGGGTTTAATAGATACACATCATTATGTGTATGATAGATAAACAACAAGGACCCACTGTATAGCACAGGGAAGTATATTCAATCTCTTGCAATGAGCTGTAATGGAAAAGAATCTGAAATATATATATGTATGTATACATGTAACTGAATCACTTTGCTGCACACATGAAACTAACATTGTAAATAAACTACACTTCAATAGAAAAGTAAGAATTAAAAACAAACAAGCAAAACAGGGATTCTAGACTTGAGGAAAAGAGAAGCATAAGTGTTAGGGCACAACCAGTCTCTGTTACAACCTCCTTTTCCAGGAGGCCATCGAGGAGTTTATGATTAAGAAACACACACACTGAGACTCTTAACAAAGGCTAATTAATTTTTTTCCCCCTTTCCAGCCCCACCCATTTGCCTTCTAGTGAAATTGGGAAAATGTAAGGTACAGAGTTTGTTGAACACTCTTCTAGGAAATTCCTGCAGCAATTTAATCTTCACACGACCATTATAAAATAAGCAATTTTATCCCCACTTTGAAAATAATAATTTGAGGTTCAGAAACAAGATACAGAGGTGGGAAACTAACATTATTGACCCATTAAAAAGAACCGAGTGCTTTATAGTCATTAAGTATGCCCAGCATTTAATGTTTATTAACTCATTAAATCCTCACAATTCAGTCAGATAAATATTAGTATTTCCTTTTACATATGGGGGCACCAAAATTGGGAAAGATAAGCCTGGAATCTGAATTCAGTTCTAACTCCAAAAACCAAAATATTTCCATAGTACAAACATACTACTTCCCACGACTGTCAGCTACAGCTGCTTCGGTATGAGCTGATTCCTTTATTCACTTACAAATTAATTAATCAAGCCATCACTTCAGCAGAAGTTTTTTAAGCACCCAAGAGATGTCAGGCTCAAGCCTCTGACCTCTTACAGCTCATATTCTGGGTATGGAAATTGAGTCCGCATTGAATCTATTGAAACAAAGACTTACTGTATGCTTATTATGACTAAGACCGGTGTTACAAAGATAAATACAATGCTTGGCATAATGTAGTACTCAATAAATGTTGAATTAATTAAAGACACAATCCTCAGGGACCGCGCAGTCTATTAGTTCAGATTCAGAGCAACGTGAATTTGGGAAAGGGTGTTCTGAATGCTACTACGTGGCTACAGCTGTGAACGCAAAGGCTGTCTTTGGGTTTGCTGGGTGTAGAGAGCTGTCAGAGTCAGGCCTGTCTTCTCAGTGTCTTGCAAGTGCCTCACTCCCCTTCTCTGAGATCCCTGTGAGTAGTGCGTGCCCTGAAGACCACGCATGCTGAGAACCCAGGCAGGAACAGGCCCTGAACCTGGAGCCAGTGACTAGCAGATGAGTTCGGTCCTTGGCCTGTAGGGGTTGCCTTTTTGTATTAAAAAACCTGGTCATGATTTCAGGGTGACTAAGGGCAATTTGAGAAAGAGGGAAAAAAACAAGAACCCATTAAATACATCTGTATCAAATCATCTCTGGATTTGGTTACGAACACAAGGCATTCCTGAATCATATGGGCCCAACATGGGGAAATGCTGCTGAATACGTTCTGTTTATGACCCTTTCGGTTTTCCCTCCCCCTCCTATCTGCCTCCAGGGCACTTCTGAACCACATATCTAAGTCTTATCTAGGCTAGAGCCAAGGGTAGTGATGGCTTCCTGATGGAGATTTCTTAAAAGAAAGTATGAATTTTAATGTCTGGATGGAGGCCCAGATTGGGAAAAATAAAAGTATGAAAAGGAGGAGGGAGCATTGAAATAGAATATTTCTAGAACAGAAAGTGAAGTGGGAGGGTGCAGGAATTCTCATTATTCTAGGCACCTCTATGGGGCTGCTGGCTTTTTAGTGGAATGATCACCATCTCTATTCCTATCTGATGGCTGGATTGTTGACAGTTGGCAAAAGAATTTCTGATTCCAAAAGAGGAACAGTGGAGGTGACAGCAATTCTTGTTGAGCTTGGGGTCATCTATTAACTCATCTCAATGCGATTGTGTTGCGTTGGGAAAATGGTTAAATGTGATTTCTTTAGGGATGGAAACTTTTAGTCACAATGTGGGTGCACACCTCCAGAGTGGTATCAAGCTTGGAAGATCTCTAGGGGGAGAGGAAAAGAATAAAATCAAGCAAGAAAAGCAATCAATCCAAATGTTTCTATCCAAAAGCAAGGCACCATTAACTTAGTCATCTCCGAAAGTTGCACACCGATTCCTGTGAAGCTACCACTGAAACAGCATTTTTGGAATCTTTCTCATTTTCTTTTCTTCACAATGCCTTTACAGCCATAATCTGTGCGCCTCAGTAAAGTAATTCTCATTGCTTTCTAGTTCTTCTTTGTTTTCAAATACGTTTGCATATTAGGAAGGGTGGTAAAGGAAAGAGAAAGAAATATAGTTGGTATCTTGGCATAAAAAATAAATTATAGTCTTTTAAATGATGAAACAACCTATGTTTATTGTAGGAAATGGAGAAAATTAGGATAAACACAAGAAGAAAAAAGAATTTTCCTGTAACCCCAGCACTCAATGAAAAACACTTGTAACATCTTTCAGACTTTTTAATGCATGCATATGTGGCAGGTTTGATGACTAATTCTCGTGGCTGAGATGGGAGAGAATAAAAAAATAATTTCCCTATTTCTCCCATCCCACCCCTTCCATTTCTACCCTTTTCTTTCAAGACTCTCACATTCTTCTGAGATTAAAAAAAAAAAAAAAAAAGCAGTCTTGCCTTTGTGTTCTAAGGTTTAAGCTCATCTATGTGCAGGTGTGTGTGTGTCTTGAGTGTGAGGGTGCCTGTGTGTGTGAATTGGGTTTGAGGGATAGAGATTAAGAGTTCATTTGGGTCTTAGGGGCCTGGGAAGAAATAATCAGCTGCAGCTTTAGTTTGGAAGATTGGGCTTGCCATGGAATTAAGGCAGACTTGTGCTACATGGGGAGGAGAGAGAGAAATGTGCTTAACTGTTAAAGGTAGAGTGGCCTTAGAAGATAGCTGATGGGTCCAAGGGAGGGTGAAAGGAGAGATTGAAGATTGAAGGGGTCAGAGATCTGCACCCCTTTCGCCCAGCACCTTGGAGTGGTAAAATCTCTGGTGATGTGTCCCTGGGGAGAGAACACTGAATATCACCATTTTGAGATCAGTGGCAGAAATGTCCTGTAGCCAAGTCCAGGGCTATGAGGAGCATCTCTCGTCCCACCTCCAGAACTGCAGACTTTGTCAATATCAAGATGTCCTATGAGGAACGGTGGCAACAGAGGTACCGGCCGTGGTCTAGAGATAGGCACCTCTTACAGTTCTTGGTACTATATTAGCCCTGGCTTCGTAGGAGGACCCAAAGGAAAGTGTGTATGTGTGAGAGGCGGGTGGGGGTCAAGGGGAGGGGTATGGACCAACAGTCGCTGACATGGTTGTACTTTGGCCAGGCAAGACAGATCTCTAAGCCAGATTTCATCCAATGTAGAAAAATAAAGTGGTAATTCTTACACCTGTATCGAAGGAGCAAATTCATGCCCGACATAGATGTGTTTTTCAAACACAGTAAGAATGGAATCACACTGTATAATGTATCATGATCACTCCATGCTGTTAAGTATTCTTTTGCAACATAATTTAAAATAGCTGCAGAATAACTCATTGTGTAGCCGAAGTATAATTTGTCTACTTCCCTGTAACTAGATATTTAGATGGTTTCTAGTAATCATAACATTTTCTAATACTATTTCTATATGTCTTTACACACATCCCTTATTTCATTAAGATAATTTCCAAAAGAATTCCTGAGTCAGAGGTTTTACAGAATTCTAAAGTTCTTGAACTCTTAATACATAGTAACAAATTTTCCCACAGAGGGCGTGCCTTACTTTTCACCAATAGACTGGGAAATTGCCCATTTCCTGGCACTCTGTTCAAGCCTGGGAAGTAACATTTTTAAAATATTGGTAGTTGGATTGGTGAAGAATGGGATTGCCATCTTTTAACACTCTTTTTAAGATAAAAGGGCAATCATTTCTGTTCATTACTCACCTTTGTTTCAGACTTTTGACTGATTTATAGACCTGATCTTCCTCAATAGATCAGCGTTTGCCCTGCTGAGGACAGACCACAGGACGTATTGCATGCCTTCTAGTAAGATGGTTCCACCTAGATGCAAAGGAGTTGGGGGTTGGGGGCGGGACAGGAGTGTCTCTGGCTTAGCAGCTACTTCTCAGCTATGATTCGCCATTACAAAGGAGGCACCGGTCTTAGGGGTCAGGTAGACATCTTTGTGACAACTACTTACAGACTGTATGCACCTGGGTGCATTACTTCATCTCTCTGTCTCCATGTTCTCATTTGTTAGAAGAGAAAATAAAAATATCTACCTCCTGAAGTCATTGGAGGACTAAATGGGGCAGTTCTTACAATGCTCTGAGCACAGTGGTTGTACACAGTAGGATCTCAGGAAGTGTCAGCTGTTCTTCTAAATATCTAAGTCTTCATTTTGGGATCTTATGTTGGGATTCACCCTTTTTGAATTGTAGGCATTATCTGTGCTTCATTTATCTGTATACATATGACTGACTTGTTTTCCTTAATAAAATTTTAGTTTTTCAAGAAATGTACACTACAAAAATTTGGAAGTTTAAAATAGAAAAAAAAGGAAGAGAAAAATAAATCCAAAACTATGATTCTTTTCTGTATTCTTTCTGGTCTTTATTTGCATATGTTCACATAGCTATAATTATCCTGCATGTGTAATTTTATACCCTAGTTTATGCATTTATGTTAATTTTATATCATTGGGTTTTTCTATTTGTCCTTTTTTGGTGTCTCTATGTTGTTCCCTTGAGTGAATGTCCTGTAGTTTCTGTGATGATTCCTTTAATATCAGACATTTGGGGGTGTTTCTAATTTTTTGCTAAATAGCTTGATTGCAAACGTTGTCTTTCACATGGCGTTTTACACATTTTTGACTCCTTAGGATTTAGGACCAGAAACTTATTGCCAAGTTGTATTTACCAACTGACAATGCCACCAACACACTGAAAATACATTTTGCTGGACTCTAGGTAACAGGGCTTTCTAGCTTGGTTACAAATACTATGCAAACTTGTAAAGTGTAACCTCGATGCCTTTTGCTTTGCATTTCTCCCATGACTTGTGATGAATGCGTTTCTCTTTTACTTTCCAGAGCTAGTTATTCTTCCTCTTTTGTGATTTTTTTTTTTTTAGAACCGTTATGATACCTTCTGGAATTGAATTATCTTAAAACTAGTTTTCTCTCTATCTCAGAACACTATTACATTGTCACCAATGGTTATTTAGTACCTGCCCTGTGGACAGAACTGTCTGGGCATTTGATTTGGGTATAATAATGGGGGAGAGCTAGATCAGACAATAATGTGATAGACAGGCTTGGTCAGGACGGCAGATGCCACCCAGTCGGGACGCAGTGAGCCTGAATATCTTCTCAGATATTTATTGGCCTTTGATTTATTCTTTTGTGAACTGCCCTTTTAAGTCATTTGTCCACTTTTCTATTTTTTTCTCGAATACTCATGGGTACTCTTTGAATATTCTGAGTAAGTTTTGAAATGTTTTGTTGTATGTGTGTGAAAGACAAAGGAATCTATGTCTAGGTTGGATTAGTTCACTAGGGCTGCAATAGCAGAATGCCACAGACTGAGTGTCTTAAACAATAAGCATTCATTTTCTTACAGTTCAGGAGGCTCCAAGTCCAAGATCAAGGTGTCTGCAGGATTGGTGTCTCCTGAGGCCACTCTCCTTTGCTTGCAGGTGGCTGCTGTGAAATAATAGAAAACACATGTATTGGTCTCTGCTCCCCTGTTACTGGCACAGAGCGCTTAAAACCCTTGTAATTTCCTAAGAGATAAGAGCACTAGGAGCATCTTTTGTTCTAACGTTTGGTTTTTGACTCTGCTTCCTGACACACAGCTCCTAAGGCCCTTGGAATTTCCTGGGTGATAGGAGTGTCTTTTGTTCTAATGAGGCAACTCTTGGTGGCCTCCTGGGCAGCTTTGGGATGCAGACTGGTCATCAGATAGACCAAGCCATGCTTAGAAGCCTGGAAATTTTAGCTCCATCCCCCATCCTCTGGGAAGAGGAGTGGGACTGCAGATTGTGTTAACAATTAATCATGACTCCGTGATGAAGTCTCTATGAGAAATCCCCAAATAGGAAGTTTGGAGAGCTTCCAGGTTGGTGAACACATCTGTGTTCAGAGAGGGTGATGTTCCCCACCTCCACGGGAACAGCAGTGCCTGCGCTCAGGGCTCTTCCAGACTTTGCCCCACGTATCTCTTCATCTGGCTGTTCATCTTTGTCCTTTATCATATCTTTCAGTGTATAATAAACTGGTAAATGTGTTTCCCAAAGTTCTGTCAACTGTTTTAACAAATAATCAAAGTCAAGGAGGGGTCATGAGAACCTCCAGTTTGTAGCTAAGCCAGACTGTATTTGTGGGAACCTGGAGACCTACTGCTTGGGATCTGACGCGGGAGGCAGTCTTGTGGGACAGAGCCCTTAGCTTGAGGGGTCTGCTCTAACTCAATTTAGTGTCAGAGATGAATAGGACACCTGGCTAGTGTCAGAGAATTGGTTGATATGGGGGAAAAACCCACACATCTGGTGTCAGAAATATTGTGTATGAGTAAAGGAGAAACACAGGGAGTTTCCCGTAGGCAGCTGCCTCCTCACTGTGTCTTCACATGGTTGTTCCTCTGTGCAAGTGTGCCCCTGATGTCCCTCTGTGTGTCCAGTTTCCTCTTCTTATAGGGACACCAGTCAGATTGGATTAGGGACCACCCTTATAACCTCATTGTGACCTAATCACCTCTTTTAAGGCTTTATCTCCAAATACAGTCCCATTCTTAGATACTGGGGGTTAGTACTTCAATATATGAATTTTGTGTGTAGGGTGACACCATTCTACTATAACATACATGTGTATGTAATATATGTATGCACACACACAAATATGAATATATACATAAATTAAAACATCTTTTAAAATTTATTCATGATATCTTTCCATATAATACTTATTTACATGTGTCTCTAGTTAAATCAGGTGTCATGGTTGAGTTTCCTAGAAGTAGAGGCGAAACAGCAGTTTGTATACATGTGACTTATTAGAGGAAATGCTCTCAGGAGAAAACTGTAAGTGCAGCGAGGGAACAAGGATGGGGAAGGGGAAGAAGCAAGGATGTGATCTGGGGTTAGGTCCAGCCCTAGCTTTCAGGGGAGGAGGAGAGGAGCTTCCAGCAACTTTGGCTCAAATCGACACTGATTGATTCTCCAGAGAACCTTTTGCAGCAGTGCTTGCAGAAGGCAGGCTAAGGCGCTCCCACGAGAGAACAGATCTCGGGGGACCTGGACCAAGTGCCAGCAGCGTCTACAACATTACCTTCTGCTTCGTTCTGTCTGAGACTTGGCCCATAGGTAGAAAAATGGTCTCCCACATTTGCTCCTATTTATTTTATTCTAATATTTTTATGGCTTAAAAAAAATCTACTTGGAATTTATTTTCCTATCTGGTGTCAGGTAGAAATATATTATCATCTTTTCCCAATGGCTAATGAGTTTTCTCAGTGCCAGTCACTGAAACAGACCGTCAGGGCCAAACAGAGGCCATAGTAAATGGGCCATTGCTGTTTGTGCCAACCTCGGTAGAGAAGTTGAAAGCACAGGCTTTTTGCCCCCCCTTTTTTTTTTTAAGGAAATGCAGTATTTTATTTATTCTGTCCACTAATAACTACTATTTGAGAATATTTATAGTATTAATGGAATTTAATCTAAGAGAATTCAAGTTACTTTTTTTTTTTTACATTTCAATCAGTGAGATAGTCAAAATAATTATGGTCAAAATTATGTTGAAAACTTATAATAAATGTTTGATGTTAGTCTGTACATAATTCAGTTTTTGATGTAAAGTTCTTTGGCGGCAAGAAAAAACATTTGCTTTACTCCATTAGTAAGAATATCTTAATAACAGGATGGCCTCTACTGGGTATTTCTTCTGCTGTTGGTTTTTACCATCGTTATCTGTGACTGCATGAGTAGAGCTGAGTGGAGCACTCATCATGTTTATCCCAAGTAAGAGAACATAACCAATTCCTCTAGTAATGAGGAGGTACATGGACAGTAGAACTGCCCAGTATTTTTGAGGCCAATAGGTTGAGCCTAAGGGTCTCTGACTAGTTATTCTTGGTCTAAGACCAAGTGTTCATCCCAGCTGTGCCCCCAGAATGAGCATGTAATAGAGACAGAAGTGATGGAACTCCATGGTTACGAAGGGGGGTTATATCCAACCTTAATGTTCAGCTCAAGTAGTGAGGTCCTATCATCATGTCAGAGGGTTGTTAGGGGGACTGTCAGGTCCCTGACCTCCTGGAATTGAAACTCGGAGAAGATGGAAGATTAAGGCTCTCTCTCTCTGGCCCTTGTGCCCATAATTGCTTCTTTTCCTCCTCAGGAGAACCAGGGATTCCTGGCTTGAGTGTTTCCACGTGGACTTCTAGAGTCTCTTCTTCCTGGAGATGTTCCTGCCCCAGTAGTTGTCACTATTGCATTTTCTTCCTGAAGGAAAGCGCTTCTGCCTTGACTCACAGTGTATTTTCCTCCTGGGTGAATGCTAGAAAGACACATTCATCCATCTTTCCTGCAGTGTCCAGCTCCTCTGGCAAGTGACCTTCCTTCCAATCTCAGCAAAACCCTGCTGAGTCCTTAGTTGACCTCTTATTCCTTTTATAGTGGAAAAAAAAAAAAAGAGAGAGAGAGTTGTTCTGTTAGTTATCTTAACTTCTCATAAAATCTTCATTTTATCTCTGCTTCACCTTTCTTATCATTTTGGTGCACTCCCTTCACCTCCGGTAAACTTCCCCTTCCTTCTGGGAAGGATACCTGATGTGTATATTTTTATAATTCCTGGGGCTTTTTCTTATCTTTGATTACTTCATGTTAAATTAGCTCAGTCTGGCTGGGGACACTTATACACATGATTGCTTTAGTGTTACAGCGACCTTGCTGGAAAGATCTCCTAGTATTGCTGATGAACTATCTGAAAAATGCTGACTTTGGCTTAGTCTGTGACCTGTCAGGGATGGGAGTGGGACTTGTCCCTGACTTCAGACCTGTAATTTGCTTGCTCAGTTGAGTCTCTCAGAAGCTAATGTAGTAGGGAATAAGGTCTCCTAGCTATAGTAAAGAAGGAGGTAGGGTTACTTTCAGTGGTTAATTATAGCATGCAATCATTAAGTAGGAAAATGGTTAGAGACGTTGATGAATTTCAAAATCGATGCTTGGTTTCTTTGAATCAGGCTGCAAATGACTTTGTCAAGGTCATAATCAGTGGACAAGAGGGGGTCAATGGTCTTTGGGCCTAGCCATGGGCGCTGAACACCAGCAGAGCATTCTTCCTGAAGCTGCTTGTCGTGAAGCTTCCTGAAACTGAAGCAGTAGGTCAGAAAGGTTTGGGAGATAAAATCAATATACCTATTGGATCCAGTCTCTAGCAATTTAGATTTGTCTTGTTCATTCATTCATTTATTCATTCACTCATCTTCAGGTAACCAGTCCAGGTCAACCCTGGACCAAAACTATGAAGTAAGTAGTCAGCTTTTCTTGCGCCTATGCCCTCCTCTTTAGGAAGCACTCTGCTCCTCCTCTCAGTGCTAAGGGCCATCATATTTGCTGTCTCCTTCTTTCTAACGTTCCATTGCCTCTCTTTTATTTTATTTTATTGAAGTATTGTCAGTTTACAGTGTTGTATCAATTTCTGCTGTACGGTATAATGTTTCAGTTATATATATATATATATATATATATATATATATTCCTTTTCATGTTCTTTTTCATTGTAGCTTACTACAAAATATTGAATATTGTTCCCTGTGCTATAAAGAAGAAACTTGTTGTTTAACTGTTATATATATATTATAGTTAGTATCTGCAAATCTTGAAGTACCAATTTATCCTTTCCCACCCCCTTTTTCCCCTGGTAACCATAGTTTGTTTTCTATGTCTGTGAGTCTGTTTCTGTTTTGTAAATAAGTTCATTTGTGTCTTTTTTTTTTTTTTTTTTGGATTTCACATATGAGTGATATTATATGGTATTTGTCTTTCTCTTTCTGGCTTACTTCACTCGGAATGTCAGTCTCCAGGTCCATCAATGTTGCTGCAAATGGCATTATTTTATTCTTTTTACGGCTGAGTAGTATTCCATTGTATACATATACTGCAGCTTCTTTATCCAGTCATCTGTCAACGGACATTTAGGTTATTTGCATTACTTCTCTTGACTCTTGCTACAAAACATACCCCTCCATGGTTCTGTTTCCACAGAACCCTAATGAGTGTCTAGTTGGACAATCTGGTTAACCGTTCATCTAAGATGCTGTAATATTGCAGTCTTAATAGTAAATGACCAATATGAGAATTTGTGGCATCAGGGGAGCTGTTTGGAGAAGTTTTTTTAGAGGGTGCTGGTGCTGGAGGCAAATTGAGGGGGTCAATGGAGAGTATGCAAGTGGCTGCCTACTTTCAAAACATATTTTTTTGAAAAACATAATTTAAAAAAAGTTTAAAAAAGGACTTTCACATAAAATACCATGAATTCATGTCAAAAGTGTATTCAATTCACTAATGAGGGAACCAATAATATTAGCAAAACTAATTCAAGGAAAACAGAGGAACTAGGAATCTATAAAAGTCTTAGAATAAGATTGCTAGGCTAGAAAAAATTGTTAGATAAGTTACAAAACTTTGAAATATCCTATAAGGCAATATAACCATAACCTTAGGGGTTATCTATATTACTGGGTAGAGGTCATTTGCCTGTGTATTGTCTAAAAATATACAGGTTAACTTGTGAAAGTGTCTGAGCTCTAATCACGAGCAAGGAAAGGTCAAATAGAGGTATATTCCCTGGGTGATTAAATAATCATTGGGTAGGCCTGTGAAGCAGTGTTGTAGTATGACTCTGACAAGGACATGCTTTCTTCAAAGTGTTGAAGATACAAACACACAGATGTTTTGTATCTGTGTGTATGTATATATGTGTATATGTGTATACTATCTATAGTACATACAGTATTATCTATGCTAGATATATATATATATAATATAAATATTTATACATATGCCTACATATATACATATTTCTTCTCTCTCTCTATATATGTGTATATATATACATATTTCTTCTCTCTATATATATATGTGTGTATATATATATATATATATACACACACACACACTACATAACCTCTTTTTTTTAATTGAAGTATTATGGACTTATAATTGTTATATTAGTTTCAGGCATACATCAGTGATTTGGTATTTTCCTGTGTTACGAACTGATCATTATGATGACTCTAGTAACCATCTGTCACCATACAAAGTTACTACAATATTGCTGACTCTATTCCCTATGCTGTACATTACATTCCTGTTACTTATTTTATAACAAGTAGAATAATAATAATAGTAATAATAATAGAATAAGTAGAATAATAATAATAGAAGTTTGTACCTCTTAATCTCCTTCATGTATTACTGCCATTCCCCTTGCCTCCCTCCTTCTACTAGTTTGTTTTTTATATCTTATGTTTTGCTGTTTGTTCATATGTTTTATTTTTTAGATTCCACACATAAATGAAATCATACAGTCTTTGTCTTTCTCTGTCTTATTTCATTTAGGATAATACCCTCTAGGTTCATCCATATTGTCACAAACAGCAAGATTTTGCCCCTTTTCGTGCCTGAGTAATATTCCACCGCATATATTCTTGGTTGTAAGTTTTTTTTTTTTTTCCTTTCAGCACTTTAACTCTATTGTACCACTCCCTTCTGACCTGCAAAGTTTCTGCTGAACAATCAGCCTATAGTCTTATGGAGGTTTCCTTGGATGTGACTAGTTGTTTTTCTCTTGCTGCCTTTATAATTCTCTGTTTTTAATTTCTTCCATTTTAATTATAATATGTATTGGTGTGGATCTTTTGGGGTTCATGTGAAGATGAAGGCAGAGATTGGGGTGATGCTTCTACAAGCCAAGGAGCACAAAATATTGCCAGTAAACCACCGGAAGCTAGACAGAGGCACAGAAGAGATTCTCCCTCATAACTCTCAGAAGGAACGAACACTGCTGACACCTTGAACTCATACTTACCTCTATTGTTTAAGCTACTTAGTTTGTGCGCTTTGTTACAGCAGCCCTAGAAAGCGAATACAGGAACCCTGAGAGGACGGACTCAATGCCTCCCCTTCTGTTTGTCCCTCATGCACTATAGTAGTTTTCTCCAGTGTGTTCCTTGGAGATGGGAGCTTCCCTGGAGTTGCCTCAGGGGCCAGAGGAGGCCAAGTCAGTGGGCCTCCAGGCTCCCCTTTCAACAGAACAGTCCTGCATTTAGTGTCTTTATACCTTAGGTCTCCATGTAAAATTTAATTTGCAAAAACAATTCATTTGCCAAAAAATTAGAAACCCTGTAGCCACCCTAACAATGGGGACTACTTTTTTCAACACTTTGTGAACCATCCAAATTTTGTCCTTGTGCTAAGTGTTTTCTTAGTCTGTGCGGGACTGTGATAAATTTCATCTCACGATCACTGTTTTCAAAGCTGAACAATGGACCTGCTTTTGGAAATGTGAGGTCAGGAAAGAGGAAGTCTCCAGGCACTGAAACAACAGAGCTGTTTTCCCCTGCTCCAGAAGGCCAGGTTTCCACCAAGCCCTTCAGACAGCAGAGCCTGCGAGCAGCATAGCTAGGTGGGGGTGATTCTAGGTGGCAAGAGGAGAATGAGAATGGCATGACTTGTCCTGACCCCATGATAGTTTTCAAAAAGCAGTCTTAGCTGTCTTGAGTTCCTGCCTAACCCCTCTGATCCATGGTCATGCTCACCACCTTTGTTATCATCCGTTGACACTGCTCTTGTCTCTCCAGAAGCAAGGGCTCATTTGCTGTATTGTGGGGTGAGTGCTTTGGGCCACCTCCACTGTGGCTGCTACAGGCTTTGAGGTCTACTCTAACCTTCCTGCCGGCCTCCCAGAAATCTTCACTCTTCTCATTGCCCCCTGGTGCAGCTACTCTGCATCACCCACTCATGGAACAGCTGATGAGGTCTTAATGTTCAAGGGTACTTTTGTGATTACACCTGTGAACACAGGCAAGAAAAAGCTGAGAAGCAGAGCAATCTCAGTAATAAGAGATAAAAATTAGCCCTGTGCCAAGCACGGTTCTCAGTGCTTTTGCCACAGCTCTGTTGGATAGGTACTATTATCTTCATCCAACAGATGATGAAATTGAGGCTGAGAGGTTAAATGAGTTGCCTAATTTTGCATGATCAATAAATAGCAGAGCAGGAATCCAACCCAGGCAGTCTGGCTCCAGGGCCCTGATCTGAAGCACCATGTTACACCAATCTTAATGGATATTTACAGTAGCAGGCCTAAATTACGGGCCCAGGAGAATGTATGTCTGGGTGTGTTTCTGAGATCTAAGACAAAGCATTGAAAATAGTGGGGCAGGTGAAGGTTAGTAGTAACTCACAAATTAACAGGGATGTTTTCTGCTATACAAAGAGCATAGTAAAGATTATAGTAAGTACTGAATTAAATTACTACAGTGAATTTTTTTTTTTTTTACCAAACAAAAACAAATGGCAGATTATTTCATCTTTCCTTTGGGCCTTAGGCCAACCTAAAGGAAATGTTAAAGTATTGAAAGGGACCCCTTGTCTCAACCACAGTAAGGTGGCTCTGCATCAGTAAGGAAGGTGATAAATATCTAGTACATTTTATTGTCATTTCTAGTTCTAATTTCCCTGGGAAGATAGGAGCCTTTGCCAAGAATTTCCTAGAAGTGAATGCAAACAGAGAATTATTTCCTATACTCAATGCATATTTTTCATACCATGCTTGTATGATCCTTCCTCTCCAGGTTGTGGCATTGAACTACTCTGCTGGAATGATAGCCTTTGCCACTTGCAGGGTTAGCTGTCCCAGCCCTCCTCTGGGGGCAGGGTTCCAGTATGATTTCCACGGCAGGGTCCAGGCTTGACCTCCAACTGAGAGCCCAGGTCACACTTGATTGATGGCCACAGCTGCCTTGCTGTCTGGTGTAGGGGTTCTTACTGCCCCCCAGAACACCAGGCTCTAGCTTTATGGAATGCCATTCTTTGCTTGTCCTTGTACTGGTGGAAGGTGCAGTGTCCAGCTTCAACACATGGGGCTGCAAGCTCCCGTTCAGCCAGGCTGTGCGCCCATCAAGTAACCGAAGCCGGAGCCTCTGCTGGGCATCCACTGCCGTGCTGGCCAGGGGGTTAAAATACACGGATGCTAACAGGCACTGAAAGCAGTGCTGTCTCCCTGGAGGCACGAGGAGCTCGCACAGGAAATCGATGTGGCAGAGATTATCCCGCTTCTATCACTGTCCCTTTTCACCAAGACTAGCTAATGGGAGGATGTCCCCAGAGCACACTATTAATATTACATAGAGAATTGGAGGTGAGACCAGAGGAGGCAAGAGCCCCCCTTTCAAAGTGCCTTCTGCTGCGGACTTTTGATTATAGGACTATTGACCAGTCTCTTCTAGACAGAAGATCTTCCTTTAAAAAAAAAAATCCTACATGAAAATTCAACTTATGAAACAGAGACAAGCAAATGTAGCAGGAGTCCTTGACCCTGGTTCCATGTTGCCTTGGCCCAGCTTGAGTTCACCGGCCGAGGTGGGCAGTTGGTGGACATTCTTCTCTGTCCGTGAGTTTCCCTCTGCAGTCTCTACGGAAGCTCCTTCAGCTGGCCTGCAGGGTCCCATGGAACTGAGGGTTTGTGACACCCCCAGGGGCCACCCTCAACCAATGAGGTTCCAGACATGGTAGAAAAATACTTCAGTTTTCAGTCACTCATTGGGAAATATCTGAGGTGCATTCTACCCAAATCTTCAGAGGGTCTCCAACAGGTTATGCCCCCCGCTGTCCTCAGAGATAATCTACCTAGGAAAATACCCTTTGTTGCTTCTTCTCCCGTCCCAGTTTCTCCATCCCCACTTGTGCTTGCTGCGATCATCTTTCAATATACTCCCCATGCCTTAATCCTTTTCTTCGAGTTTGTCTCTGGAGGCACCAAATCGAGACAGCAGAGCTGCTCTGGTATAGAAAGGGTGAGGGGCCCAGAGCTAGACCATTTGGCTTCCTCCTTTCCCTGCCCTTGGCCCCACCCTACTCCTGCAGTTGGTCCCTGAAACTCCCATGGAGCTCCAGGCATACTGTTGAAGGGCTATCCACCCCTTTTTCACACTGAAAATCCCCAAGGCTGAATGATATGTTCCCCCAAGTCCTGCTCTTTCCCTTGCTTTCCTTATCTTTGAAAATGGCCCCACCATTCCTTCAGTTCTCCAGGGCCAGAAGCTCTAGTCTAGTCTTATACTTCTTCTGGTCCATCAGCTAAACTCGCCACCTCCCCAAATACAATTGGCTGTACGTTCTCTCGGTTCTACCATCTAAATAGTTCCTGAACACCCCGCTCCTAACCACCTCCACTACCATACTTCCTTCAGACCCCAAGTGTCCTGGGTGGGGTGACTGTCTGACGTTCCCTGTGGTACATGCTGTTGGTGTCATACCCAGAGCTCCTCTACAGCTGCTGGGTGAGAGCAGTGAGTGCTGCGCCTAACACCTTACACCCGTGGACTTCTATGCAGACTTAACCCTTGGTTTACAACCCATCTAATCCAGGGACGCTGCGAGGTTACACCCCTCACTCCCTAGGAGCATCTGATGACCGATGCAGAGGTCACTGACGCCCAACCCCTTATCTCCAGGTGGGACAATTCTGTGGTGCGATTTGGACTCCAGCACACTGTGTGGATCAGGTCAGGGGTGGACTTTATCTGGGACTACATTTTTGCTATGTTTCTGTCTTTTCCGTATCATTTCCCCTCACTTCTTTTCTATTTTTTCTAGAGGGCAGCCCCTTTAGTAACTCATATGTGCCAGAATGCCTCTCTCTGGCTCTGGCTTTAGGTAGCCCAACGTGAAAGTCTTCATGAACTAAGTTGCAGTGACCGTTTATAAAACACTTTCTGCCGCAGTCAGATGTTTGGGAAATACTCACAGGCAGTGTTATCCATTGTTTGCTTCAAACCTTCTTTGGAGGAAGTTTGTCACATTTCCTTTTTGCTACCCCCTTCTTGAATTTTCTTCTGCTCTCTTTCCCCTTTAGATCAATAGCCCCATGGAAGCATAAAATTTTGTTGCTAAACTGTGTTAAGAATTTTTGTATCTGTTTGCAGGATACTGATATTGGTCTATAGTTTTCTTTTCTTGAAATGTCCTTGTCTAGCTTTTGTATCAGAATAATGCTGGCCTCATGGAATGAGTTGATAAGCAATGTAAAATTAGTTTAAGTTCTTCCTTAAATATTTGGTAGATTTCACCAAGAAAGCCATTTGGGCCTGGAGTTTCCTTCCATTTATTTTTTCTTCTTTCTTTTTTTTTTCCCCCCTCCCTCATAGTCCGTGGGCAAGTTCTGCTCACCCTCCACTCTCCAGGTTAGTTTTAGGGTACAGGATTTTCTTAGCCTCTGGATTCCAGAGGATAATGCTTGTCCTTCTCCCAGAGGAACAGGGACATTCCCTTTCCACTCCCACAATGCTCCATGTGGAAGTTCCACTCAGATAGCTGTGTGGTTGCCAGTGATCTGCAAAGCAAATCATGGTAAGCATGTAGAATTTTCTGCTGTGGGTTCCCACGCCCCTCTCACTGTTCTTGTCCTGAGGCTCCCCCAGCCAGGCATGGAGATGACAGTGGTGTACTAGTGCTGCCAACACCTGAGTGGTACCTGCCCGCTCTGGATACCCTGTGTACAGCCACAGCTGACATGGATTTGAGATCGGGGCCCAGGAAATCCAGGGCTACTAGCACCCATGATCAGTGGAGAAACTCCGTAGAGAACATACCGCCCCACCCGTCTCCAGCATCAGGAGATAATAAAATCTAGTTCCCAGTTTGTGTTTCATTCTTGACCTTGGTGGACAAGGCAGTGAGGGTGGGGGATGACTCTGCTCTGGCTGTCAGAAAACAATCTGAGATTTCTAGGAGAGGTGAGATACATTTGGGTTCCTCTCCAGGAGCCAAGAAAATTTGCCTTTACTTGAATCTAGAATCTATAACTGGAAATTTGATATTTCCTGCCCAGGGTGAACCAATCCTAGGATTATCTGCAGTGTCAATATCCATTCCGTTCTGGAGAAATACCATCTCATCAAGCAGGATGGTGTAGGCCTATGGTCAGACAATACATCACACAATCATCCAGCTCTGGTACAATTCTCAAAGTCTGCGTTATTCAACCTTATGTTGCTACATAAATATAAAGTGCTTAGTTTAGGGCCAATTAAGATCATCATTGGTAAATTGTAACTCTTGTTACTGATTGTTTTTGTTGTGATGATGATGATGATTTTTAAACAGCATCCTGGTGTTAACCACTCTATACCTGGCTTTGCCTTTCCTATCTTTCCTCCATTCCCAGCATCTAGCCCCCTCTGAATTCTAGAATGCTGCAGGGTCTTCTATGGCCATGTTATTATGCTCTGGGACTCATTTTCCACATTTATAAACTGTGATGTGTGTGTGTGTGTGTGTGTGTGTGTGTGTGTGTGTGTATAAATGTCAAAGTCCCTTGCTGTGCTGGCATTCTGTGTTTCCAAGATGGATTTGCATGCCCCTTGTATTTTTACCTATTTAAAGAGGAGGATTTTCCATTCACCCTTGGTGACCGAGAGTCCTGTTATCTCCTTGATTGATATAATAGACTCGGCAGCCACACTCCAAGTATATAAACATCAAACAAATATACATTTCTACTGAATTATTTACGTTGTGTTATAAGCATTAGTGCAAGCGGTTTTGTTGAAATGGAATTACAAGTCAAAAAGCAGTGGTAGACGAAGGGAGGGGAATCTCTCCTCACTTCCAGTTAGTTGAAGGAAATGATTTCTGGGAAAATTGGAGGTTTCAAGGACTTTTGTACTAGGGCAAGAAGACGGCCTGAAGGCATTTTGGTAAAGAGAAAACCTCCCAGTCATAGGATGTAGAATAAGAGGAAAAGTAAGATGCAGGAGAAAGAAATGGTGACTTTGTTTGGCTAAGTGGGCTCTGTGTATGCCCTGAGTCAAGCAAAAAAACAGAGACTCCCCCACGGTAGGTCACATTGCATTCATATTGAGACCCGAGAGTATTATGTGCTTCATAAAGAAAGTGAACAGGAAATATTATGGCAATAATAATAATGATGAACCTAAGTATAGTCAATATGTGCTGAGTGCTTGGGCTAAGTGCTTTACATGCATGACCTTGTTTAATCACCCCAGCATGCAGATGCCAAAGGTAAAACCATGATTTCCCCTTTATCCATGAAAAGTCTGGAGTGTACTGTTGCTAGCAGTTTTCTGAAGGCCATGCAACTATTAAATATTCAGATTAAGCTGAAATTGAAATTAAGGTCTGTCTAACTCCAAAATACTATACTGATTCTGATGCACTGACATAAATACTGAAATAAGTAATATTCCTATCTAGAACAAACTTAACCCTGAAGAGATTGACTTAGGTCTCTACTTGGGGTCACCTTAGTTCTTAACCTTGAGATTTTCTCTCTTCTTTTTTTTTAACTCTTATTTTTTTTTTATTGAAGTGTAGTTGATTTACAGTGTTAGTTTCAGGTGTACAGTAAAGCCATTCAGTTATATGTGTACATACATACACGTATATATACACCGTTTTTCAGATTCTTTTCCATTATAGCTCATTACGAAAAAATGAATATAGCTCCCTGTGCTATACAGTAGGCCTTATTTATCTATTTTATATACAGTAATGCATATCTATTAATCCCAAACTCCAAATCTATCCATCCTCCCTGGTAACCACAGTTTGTAGAGATTTTTCCCTCTTCTTTACACAAACTATTTAAATCCTCAAGACAGTCTAGAGATTCAAACTATTTTCTCAGAAATTGGCTGTTTCCTTTCCTTGATGAGAATTGCAATGGAAATAACTTCATCACTGGTAGCCAAATCTTTCAAATTACAGGTATAAAGAAATGTTGATGTGGTTGTCAGAAGACGAAAGGTCATCTTTTTTATTTTTTTTAGTATTTTTTCTATCCCTCCCTCTTTCCCTCCCTCCCTTTCTTTTTTCCCTGCTATGCCAATTTGAATAAAGTCTATCAGTTGCCTTTCATGTTCCAAAATGAGTCTTGCCTTACAAAAGGAATAACACCTTTATTTTGAAATAAAAATTCACATTTTTACCCCAAAATGATATTAGAAGAGCAATTTTAAACAACAAACCTGATATCATTTCTTATGAAGTCACTGTCAATAACTGAGCATTTTTAATGTGTCAGACACTGTACTTAGCACATACATTATTTCACAACATCTTTTGGAAATAAGCACTATTATTCTCACCCGGTTAAGTGATAGTATTCCTTCCAGATTAAAAAGGAATAAACTGAGGTTGATAGAAGATAAGTCACTTACCCAAGGTCACACAGCTAGTAAATGGTGGAGGCAGGATTGAACCTAAGCTGCCTGATCCCAAGGACTGTGCACTTAATCATAACAGCATATTGCGTGTCACCAGAGGAAGAGTCAGTCCTGCAAAATCCACAGGAGACATGAATAATGGTTAACCTTACAGTCTATCCATCTCTTTGTCTGTTCTTTCATCCATCCATCCATCCATCCACCCATCCACCCACTCATCCATCCATCTATCCAGAAAGTATCTATTACTTGCAAACAATTTCCTAGCTTTCTAAGCAACAGGGAAATCAACTGCTTGGACTTTTACATCCCCTTAATATTCTGTGATGTTTCTAAAAAAACGTAGAACTAGAGGAAGGATGTGCTGGAAGAGAAAAGTCAAGAGCCGTGTTTCTCCAAATAATTAAGATAGTATGTGGCATAAATAGGCAAAAGCTTAAGGGACTGGACAGGACATTAAAGGTGGGGGAGTTAGAATGATGCATCTCTTATTCTCTTGGCACTTTCTTTTAACGGGGACAGGAAACACACACAGTGTGAGTCACTCACTTTGATCCACTTTCTTCCGGCTGTAGCAGGCTCAGCAGATTTTTCCCTGTAAACCCTTAATTCTATGGATTCCTTCTACCAGGAATATATTCAGCAATATCTTGTACCTATTATGTGCCAGGCACTGAGTAATACAGAGTCCCTTCTCTTCAGCAGAGCTCAGTAAATGAATGTTTCACCACGCTGTGCTTTCACAACTGGGCTCATCAGAATCACCAAGGGAGTTCTGTAGCCATCACCTTATATTTTTGACAAGTAGTAGAGCAAAGTGATTGAAAGGAGACTCTGATGACTGACTGCCTGGTTCAAATCCCAGCAGTACATGTCCTTAGTCATTACTTAGCCTCTCTGGGTTTTCGTTACCTCATCATAAAGAATGATAATAATAGTTCCTAATATGTAGAGTTAAGAGGAGAGGATTTAGAAAGTATTATACATAAAACACTTAGAAGGAGTGTCTGCCAAATACTAAGTATTATAGATTATCAGCCATTATTATCATTAAAAGTATAAATCATGAAACTCTGCTTAGATGGACTGGATGAGAATTTTTGAAGGTGGGGCCCAGGATGTTTGTTTGTTGTTGTTTTTGTTGTTTTGGTTTTCCAGGTGATTCTGTTTCTGGGACTTGTTACAAACTTACTGATGCAGAGTAAAATATTCTTAAATGCAAGTCTGGGTCCTAGGTCTCTTTATCTCTCTTCTAAATCAATAGTTTTACTCCATGATGTCCAATTAGAATGTCATTTTTTCCAAACATCTTTTTCTTGTCTGGATTCTGTGAGTTCCCCTCTTACGATATGAGTTGTTCTGAAACTACTACTCAGAAACTAGCAGCTGATTAAGTCTTTCCCCGGCATAGCATCCATCTTCCCTGGTTGTTATTCACACAGTTTGGTTGCCCTTGGGAGATTATAAATCACTTGGTATAGACCCACACATATGGGTTTGCACACAGTCAGAGCTCAATAAATATAAAGTTCAGTAATGACCCAGACATGCAGTTCAAGCAGATATTCTGATTAGACCTGCCACAGTCATTTACAAAGTCTCTTTTCAACTGATGAGTGTACTTTTCTTGACATCAGCCATAATAAATAAGTAACCATTCTATTTTTATAAATTAAAAAAATATAAAACCAATGTGAAAAAAAGTCACATGGTGAATAGAATATCATGTAGTTTGGTTTACTTGTCTCATATATTTCAGACCCATTGTTTGTGTGATGTTAACCACACAGCCTAAGTAAGACTCAAAGGAAACCAGGGGAGTTCTAAGAAAAGTAAATTGATTAAGCATGCTTGCAGACTGTGTGCCCAGTGACTCCAGGGTGAATAAGGATAGCTTTAGAAGATACAGGTTGTCTTCCTGGTCAACAATGAAACCCCTAGGGCTACAGAGCAGCTGTTCCTCTCCTGTTTGAACCACTGGTTTTAGAAGGGGCAGCCATTCTGATTTGTCCAAGATGTGGACACAAGACCCATGGTGGGTGTCTTACTTTGGGCTGCTATAACAAAGTAGCATAGATTGACTGGTTTATAAACAACAGAAATTTACTTCTCACAGTTCTGGAGGGTGGAAGTCCCAGATCATAGTACCAGTGTGGCTGGGTTCTGGGGAGGGCCCTCTGCCAGGTTGCAGATGGCTGACTTCTCATATCTTCACATGGCAAAAAAAAAGGATGAGAGAGCTCTCTGGGGTCCTTTTATGAGGGCATTAATCCCACTTATATGGGCTCTACCCTCATGACCTAATTACCTCCCCAAAGCCCCATCTCCTAATGCCATCACACTGTGGGGTTAGAATTTCAACATAGGAATTTGGGGACACACAACATTCAATCCATTGCACTAGTCAAGTAGAGACCCCCACTGGGAGTTCCTGAACTGAAACTGCAGATGAAGGTCACCTAGATCTGCTATGGCCACACCAGCCTCAAGTAGTTGGTGGCTTAGAGAAAAATCCAGCAGGCAGAGAGATGAACTGATGAGAGATATTAAAAGGGAGGGATGGAATCATAGCAGCATTTGAGGCCCTGATTTTAGTTCTTCCAGCCTTACTCCAACCCCATCCTCTCTGCAGTCAATATGTGAAGTCACTGCTTTCTCTTTTTTGCTTATGTTGCTATGAATTGGTTTCATTTGAATGTTACGGAGTTTTGAGTTAGTAAAGGGGAGTTAAGTTTAGAGTTGAGACCCTGTAAAACTTATTCTTCTATAAATATAGCTGTATCATGTTTAATGGCACAGGCAATGTGCAGTGTTATGTACAATGCTTTATGAAATTAAAACAAAAATATTATATGACAAAATGTTAAAAATGGTGAGTTCAGAGCAATAGGAACATGGGTAATTATTATTGCTGTAGACTGAGTATTTGTGTCTCCTCAAAGCTCATTTGTTAAGTCCTAACCCGTCAATGGGATGGTATTTGGAGGTGGGGCCTTTGGGAGGTGTTAGGTCATGAGGGCAGAGCCCTCAAGAATGGGACAAATGCCCTGATAAAGAGATCCCAGAATGCCCCTCACCTCTTCCAGCCATAAGAGGTTATGGCCAGAAGACAGCCCTCTGCAAATCAGAAAGTGGGCTCTCATCAGACATAGAGCCTGCTAGCACCTAGATCTTGGAATTATCAGTCTCCAGGATTATAAGAAATACATGTATATTGTTTAAGTCACCCAGTCTATGGTATTTTGTCATAGCAGTCCAAATGGGCAAAAACAATCCTATTATACTTGTAATTTTCTATATTTTTAAAAAATTGTAAAATATAGTCCTTGGTACTCCGATAGCAGCACCCATCAATGTAATTGACCTACTTAACTCATTGAGAAAGCAAATGAATTTGGTTTGACACGACAAGTTCAGTACAGACTGGCTAGATACCCCCTGACCCCAATTTTCTTCTCAGGCATAGAGGAAGGTTACATTTACCAGTGTCCCTTGCTGTTGGGTCCAGGCCATGTGACTCCATTCTGGTCAGTGGGATGTAGATCTGATCATCAAACTCCTTACATGATCCTCTATGCTCTCTCCCCCCTTCCATAGTGACAGTGAGGCCAAGGGATGAAAAGAGTTACCCCTCAGAAGACAGCCATCCTGGGCAGCTGCCCCACCTGCATCAGACTATGGTGTAAATGACTGATAGACCTCGACAGTGTTAAATCACTGAGAACCAGGGGATTACATTTCAGAGGTTAGTGCTGCTTGTCCTTTAGATGCACTAACTATTCCACAAAGATTTATTTACTGAGAGAGTAATATTAAAATGTTAAAGGAAAATAAAACATAACATTTTACTATCCTAAATCAGCTTTTAACACTTTTCCCTTTTCTCTTTCCATTATAATCTGTAGACACATTTAATTAACTTGTTGCAGAATAACTTGGAATAATTATTCCCTAGGAACAAAATTTTGAAAGAAATCTTTTTTCCTTCTTTTGAGAGTTATTTTAGTATACATTCATGAGATACATACATATTTAATTTTTTTCAAAATAATTGTATCAATTTGCAAACCATTAGCAGTTTTCCTGCAGTGTTATGAGTATTAGCTTTTAGCAATTTTTTTTAAATGAAAATAGTTGTTCCTTTCTGTACATTATAAAAAATTATAATCTCCTTTGGGAACTTCAGATAATACAGAAAAGTTTGAAGAAGGAAGTAAAAATCATCCATATTGCCACTATCCAATACCCATTGATGATATTTTGGTGTGGAATCCCCTGTTACGGGTGTATGAATACACACATTTACATGCACTCACAAAAAAATTAGTTATAAATCTGCATATAACCTGCCTTAGAAGCAATATATTATAGACATTTTTTATGCCAACAAATAAAGATCTATGTTATTTTAAATATAAGCTATCCTCTTCAGAAGCTAGTAAATATGGCTATTTAAATTTAATCAAATTAAATACCATTAAAAAGTCAGATTCTTGTCACACCATCACATGTCAAATGCTTAATAGCTGCATATGGCTAGTGACAACTATATTGTACAACACAAATGCAGAACATTTTCATTAATGCTGAAAAATCTGTTTGTGCAGCACTATTATAAATTTATAAAGATTTGCCTAGGTTTGTTGAACAAATCCTCTGTCTTTGATATTAAGTTATCCCTAGTGTATTCTTTTTTATGAAAACGTTTCATAGCAAATCTTACACTTTAAGTGCAGTATTTGGTTCTTATAATTTGGTGATATTTATTTATTTTTTATGATTATTATTTTGTCTTCCAGTTTATTGAGATGTAATTGACGTACAACACTGTATCAGTTTAAGTTGTACTGCATAATGATTCGACCTACGTATACCATGAGATGATTATCACAGTAAGTTTAGTGAACATCCATCATCTCCACATCATCTTTATGCATTCATCTGTTGATAGGCACTTAGGTTGCTTCCATATCTTGGCTGTTGTAAATAATGCTGCTGTGAACATAGAGGTACATATATCTTTTCAAGTTAGTGCTTTTATTTTCTTTGGGTAAATATCCAAGAGGGGAATTGCTGGATCATATAATAGTCCTATTTTTAATTTTTTGAGGAATCCCCATACTGTTTTCCAATTTACATTCCCACCAGCACTGTACAAGGGTTCCCTTTTCTCCATATTCTCCCTAATACTTGCTGTTTGTTGTCTTGTGGATAGTAGCCATTCTGATAAGTGTTAGGTGATATCCCATTGAGGTTTTGATTTGCATTCCTTGATGATTCGTGATGTTTAGCTTCATTTCATGTGCCTGTTGGTCATCTGTGTGTCTTCTTTGGAACAATGTCTATTTGCATAGGTTTGTTGAAAAAGCCTTTGTTTTTGTTATTAAGTTATCCCTATTGTGTTTTTTCTCTATTTTAAACAACACTGCAGGAACATTTTTGTAACAATTTTTGCGAAGATTGGTGATCACTCTCTGAACTCTGAGGTGGGGCCTAACTCCAACAATAATGGCACATGCCAGTTTCATCTCTGACCCAGCTCTTGCTACATTAATTTCCTGATTTTCTTTCTTTGACTTTGCTTCCTCACTCTTAATCGTATCTGGATTCCGTCTTAGTCCTTTCAGACTGACATAACAAAATGCCATAGACCAGGTGGCTTAAACAACAAACATTTATTTCTCACAGTTCTGGAGGCTGGGAAGTCCACTAGCAGATCAAGGTCTGGTGATGGCCCACTTCCTGGTTCATAGATAGCTGTCTTCTTGCTGTCAACTTATGTGGCAGAATGGGCTGAAGGAGATTTCTGAGGTCTCTTTTATAAGAATACTAATCCCATTCATGAGGGTTGCACCCTCATGACCTAATCACCTCCCCAAGATTCCACCACCAAATTCAATCACACTGGGGATTAGAGTTTAACACATGAACTTTGGTGGGGAAACAAACATTCAGTCTATAGCATACGCTCTCTCATCTCATGTTTTAACTGTTGTTTCATAGACCTATTCAGCCTTCATTGTCTCTAGGTATATAAAACAATTATTGTCTACTTTCTACTCTTTTCTGGAGTAAGTTTTCAAAAAACATTCTCCTCATTTACTTTTTACTTCAGTATAAGTCAGTATTGGCTAAGTTATGCTGCAGTAACAGGAACTTCGATTTCTTAGTGGCTTACTACAACAAGGTTTTATTTTTCACATATGCTGTATAGCAGGTGACTGGGGCTCTGTTTCAGTTTGTTCTTACTCCAGGATACAAACTGATGGCGTAGCCACCATCTTCCATAAGGTTGCTGTGATACAGGGAGAAGGAGGTTGGCACATTCACACACTAACTCTTAAACTGGCCTCCCAGAAGTGATAATATGACTTCCACTCACATTTCAATGATCAGAACATGTCACACCATCCCATCTAACTCTAAAGGAGATGGGAAGTACATGTGCCTGGGAGAACAATCAGAAATACTTGGTAAAAAGCATTAATGATGCATCCAATATTTATCTCTCTTCCATTGTTTGCAAAATTTTTGCAAATTTGTAATAAAATATGGATGATAATAATATGTAACATTTACCATGTGCCAGGCATTTTGGTAAATGTTTTACATCTTTATCTCACTTAATAGTCACAATCTTTATTTTCTTCACAATGATTACCCTTATTTTAAAATTTAGACATAGAAAAAGCTAGTATCATGTCCAAGATTTCATAGCTACAAAATGGTAGAGCTAGGATTCTGATTCTAGAACCTACATGCTTGAAGGCTTCCTACATTACTTTGTGTTATCTTTTAGATTTATAGTGATAGTTTTCTCCTTACTCATTTTTGAATGGGGGCAATTCTATCCAGAACTGCTGTCCCTAAACAACACACAGGTGAGCTTCCTTCTGTGGTTATTTGGCTGCTACCTGGTTTCTCCCCATGGAAAGTAAGTAGAAGCCTGGATGAAGCAACATCATATGAGCATAAGTCTTTATCAATCTAAAAAAGGTAGAAAGGCCCCATGAGCCAGGGACATTGAAAACCTGGGTACTTTGGATAATTTTTCTCCGTTGAAACTACTGCAGAAGTGGTGTCTTCCTGAGCTGGGGGAGTATCTAGTTCCTGGGGGAGGATTTTTCCAGTTCTGTACTGAGCTTCAGGCTGTTAGAAGTAATTCAGTTAAGAGGAAAAAAAAGCCTTTGGCCTACGGGTTTTTTGCTTGATATGACTGCAAGTATATTCTCCCGAACAGCTGCCTTTCCTTGTTATTTCTAGTTGATTAATCTCCGTTTCTCTCACAGTATGCGTTTGCTTCTAGACCCTTCAAATCAGAAGAACTTCTCCCCCTCAAGCCCATATTCATTTGACTAGTGTCTCTATTAAGTTACCAAATGTGAGAAGAATGGCACGACAATTTCTCTTGTCTTCTTTTGCCAGCAGAGCTGTGGCCTGTCCCTAGCTACAGAGAAACTGACTCCAGGTGTGGCCATCTTCCATCTGCTCTTGACCTGCTCACAAGCTTCGTCATCATTTCCCTCCTTTCCTTCCTGCAACTGCCTTAGGAGAAAGGTAGTTATTGCTTTTCACAGTTGGTACTGAAACTGGCAGACATTCCTCACTTTGTGGTTCAGATGTGGTTGGCACCCTTCCCTGGTTCGCAGCGAGCGACTCTGCATTCCCACCCCTGCCCTATCTCCCTCCTCCGTGGTCATTTCCATGATTTTCCTTGGCGGCGGGGAGTGGAGACTGGGTTTATGTTGTCATCCTTCCTGTAAGTCTGTTTTCTATTTTTTCAAACTTTTTTTTTTTAAACTTAGCAGATGTTGCAAAATTGCTTAAATTTGCATTTCTTGATTACAAGTTAGTTGGAACATTTTCCCAGACATTTGTTTTCTATTTGTATTTTCTCTTGTGTAAATTTTGTTTGTTTGAGACTTGATCGTTTAGCTATTGGAGTCCTACGGGTAGTTTCTAAAAATATATGTATGCACCGTGAGATCATTAAGGAATTGTTCCTTTCTCTCATTTTTTGATGGAAATATTTTCTTTTTCAATTATGTTTCTTCTTCATTTCATGTACATTTTATAATGGCTTTTTGATTTTATTATCACTCTCCAGAATTGTTTTCTTTCCTAATCTGTTTACCTTTTTAGTGCCTAGCTCTTCTCCCTAGAATGTAGGCTCTTTAAGGGCATGGACCCTGGTGACCTGCTTACCACTGATTTTCTAGTACCTAGAACAGTACATGGCACAGAGTAGTTGCTTAGTATGTATTTATTGTCTAAAAATATACTTGATTGCTTCCAGCCTTTCAAAGTGATCATCTCTTATTAATGGCATAAATGTTTAATCTGGTTTTTTTTCCAGATTATTTGATTAAATGAAAAGTACTTCCAATTTTACCGGAACATATCTTTTTTCCTTCTTATTATTGTCTTAACCCCATATGTTATGTTTTTCTCCCTTTCTTTGTAGGAAGTATTTAAAAATCATATATTAAATTATTGTGTTCCATGGATTAACTTTTCTAATTTTGAAATATTACCATACGGTTTCCATTATTATTGCTTAAAATAAGTTTTAAAATAAATCTCATAAATTTCATTTTTCCTCATCATTCTTTTAAGAATACTCTTGAATAATGATACTCATATTTTTTTATTTTAGAATCCTTGAGGGGTTGTTACTGATGGCTCCTCATAATTGCTGCCATCTTTTCTAAATGTTGAGCAACTAGACAATTGTTAATTTGGTTGTGGATTAGCATCAAACTTACCTGTTTGCTATTTCCCACATCCACCTTTCCCCGCTTCTAAAACTCTAAAGATCTTCCCATCTCTGAACTTTTAAATCCTCTTCCACTTTTCATGATGGCTTGAATATTAATAACAGTAGCTTTGAGATTGCAACTATGAGTTTCTTTAGTATCCTGATATGCAGTTCTCTTTGTATTATTGATTCAAATGTATTAAACAAATAAGTGGGTTTTAAATTGTTTTCACTGATACCTTAAGTTGTCATTTCCACCCCATGGGCATTCCACCCTTCTAAAACTTTAACCATAGTTAATCAGAAAACTAACTCACTCCTCCTTTATATAATCTGTGTAGCCATCCATTTACTTTCTCCACTCATTCAATCAAAAAAGTACTTATTTTCCAGATTCTGTGCTAGGCTCTGAGGTTATAGTGATGACTAGAATGGACTTTGTCCCTACTCAAGGAGATGTGTTTGTATCTCTCAACTTTATAATATCTACAATAAACAATTTGATTCTTCTAAATTCTATTTACGGATTTTACAGAAAGAGCTCCTGGGAGCAGGTATGGTAGGGGGAGGGGGTAGTGAAGCAGATGGGGGAGAGTTCATCTTGAGCATCAGAATTATGAATACCAAGGACACTGTTTTAGAGAACTTCAAAGTTCATGTTGAAGATTTAGCCACATTTGCTGTTTATATAACCTGTTAGAGAAGAAAATGAGTGAAAGGGTTGGGGAATACCCTCCTACACTACCCTTCTAGGAGAGGATGATAGATTCTTAAAATGGAATGGTAGAAAGGAAGCAAACAGAAAGCAGTAAAGCAGTTTCAACTGGTAAGGAACAGAGAAATGAATGGTAAGAATTAGGAAAGTAGAGGGAAGGAAGACTGAAGGAAAGATAAGTGGGGAAAGCACAACAGAGTTTCCTCTTGGAGATTAATTTCTTACCTCCTGGTGAATTAAGACCATCTGGTACCGACTATGAAGAAGAATTCAAAGGTTCATACTTTTGGGAAGAACACAAGTAATTCCTTAAAAAGGAAGACATTCATCCAGGTGGTTCTTAAGTCCCTTCTATGGTGCTCAGACTTGACCGACCAAATATGGAGCTTTGTGATCTTGGAACATATACCCATATGTGGCAGAGGGTCTGACAAGGCTCACCAAGCCCACAAATTGCTACTGACTTATGGTGATTAACTGTAGAATTAATGACAAAATTGGGGGGAAAATAACTGAAGTATATCTAGAAATTCTACTGTTCTGGTTAGAAATCTGAAGGCTAGAAAACTCCAATGGTTTTCTGTCTTTTATCCCTTTCGATCACTTCTTCTAGTTATTTCTGGGACTGAAGAAAGAAAAGACCTCAATGTTTAAGCTACATCAGAACAGGGACAGAGTGAGATGGTGATGGATTGGAGTGATGGTCCTGGCTGAGGGAACAAAAGAATATAGATGCCATATACCACCCTGCTGTATTAAATTTGCGCCTCTATTTTATCATAAAAAAGTTGAAACTGAGAGCCACTTAACATTGATTGTTTCTATCCAGTTGCATATTGGAATTATATTACCCTATAGATCAGAATACTCTGAGTCCAATGGCCCAGGCTCTGTTCTCCTTGGACAGGGCTTGGCTGGGCACTGGGCACTGCCAATATTGGCCTTGATGACTTCCTTTTTTGTTTGTTTTTGTTTGTTTTCATTATGAAAACAAACCATCCCCCCTTTTCCATCCCCAAGCCCAAGATTGACATTATCTCAGAGCTATGATAATCAAATAGGTTACCTCAAAGTTCTGTTGGCTTAAAAGCTATCCTGCCTCTATCAAGGGTCTCCACATAAGTGTGTTTTGACCAATAGTTCTATCCAAAGGGCCGCTGTCCTACAGTGAAGGCCACCCACCAGGGGAAATATTTATTCATATTCAACTATTGTGATTACCTATAAGAAATGGTACAAATGTGATTGTAGCAGTTGAGGGGAAGTTGATTCTGTTTTCTAAAGATCCTTTAAACCACAGACTCTTGCTGAAAACTAGAAGATAATTTGTCAGAAGATAAATATAAGAGTTGATATAGTTCAATGGCACAAAGCCTCTGAAAGGAAGATAAAAATGTCAAGAGCAAAAGATTTGAAAGGCTATGGCTCTCATTGTATGGAAGGGGAAAAACCTATCTTTTGGAGACTCCTGGCTCACTACCACTGCAGGAAAATCAGGTCATGCTGCACTTTAAAAACTCTTACATGACCTTTCTGGCCTGTCAAAATTAGTGAAGAAAATTTTAATGATGCTCAGATCTATTGATGTTTTATGTGCTGAACTTTCTTGGAGAAATCAGGGGACAATGTGCCATTATAAGTTTCAGTTCTACTACTTCTTACTGTCATAACTTTTGATCACACCTATTTTTTTCTTTGCCTTTTTTTTTTTTAAAATGAAATGCTTTAGAAAATGTCATCCTTGAGAGTTTTGGTTGATGTTTTTAGGCTTGTCATTTTTATTAGTCATCAGATGGCTCTGTGTCATTTATGTCAATAGATGAGAGTAACTGACCAAGAAATTTCATTGACTGATAATGCGGATCCTTCATACACACACATCTAGACCTCTCTGCCATCATGGATTTTAGGATAAAGCTTTCCCTGACTCCTCATGTTCAGCCCCTGAGAAGTAACTTGCTCCTTAGGAGTTCCATGATGTTTGACCTCTCTGCCTGAGGGAAATGAAGAATGACTTGTCTGTGGGTAACCATGAAATGGTCCTTTGGTGATGAACTCATCCAGAGTTGACTGGCCAATGTTTGTGTAATAGATACAAAAGGCCTCAAACACTGTGGGTGTATTGAGAGGTATCTGGGAAATGTAATGTACTTTAAATTACCAAGAAGTAATTTGATCTGAATAAGGCAACTCCAAAGAGAGCTCATTATGTTTCACCAAAATGCAATTGCAAACTGTAATTGGATTTTTTTTTAAAAAAGATGAACAGCAAACCCAGGGAAGTGGTGCATTTATCATTTTTGTCAATCCCTTTCTAGAACTTGAGCACTAGGGGTGATGGCAAACAGTGTCCCCCACTAAGATCAGAGAGTATTCCATAACTCAGATACGGTAGCAGGCACTGCTGTTGCCCTCCTTCTGTACATAACAGCCAGTAATGTGTTTTGAGCAGAGGAGGCATTAGTCAGTAGACATTTTTAGAAGGTTAATCTGAGAGCAGTGTTTGGAGAAGATTGGGTGTCAGAAAAGAAATTTGAACAGGGTAGGATATGAGATTGTCATACTTGTCCAGAATTGTCATGTTGGGGGGCTGGACCTGGGTAGAGGTGGTGGGATTGGAGTGGAAGATGTGGGTATGAGGAATAAGTCAGTGCCACTGCACCCGGAGCACTTAGTAACTAGTTGTGTGATGAAGATAGTATGTGATGAAAACAGCCCTGGTCTAAGCATCAGAAAGAATAAAGAGGTTTTCAGAGCAAGGCTGAGGCTTAGTTTTCTATTTTATAAAAGGAAGGAATTGAACTACAATGATCTCTAATTCCTTTCCAGGCCTAACATTTTAAAATAGAAAGATTTTAAGGCATTGCCACTTTGCCCTTCATCCCTGTCAGGAGGCTTAACATCAGGAAAGAGTAAACAGTACAGTTGCTAGTTGATGTATCTCTGACTTCTCACTGGCACCCTGACTCTCCAGATGGATCCCTGGCTAACCGAGGCCCTGGGTCTTTACAGCCACAGCAACCCGGCTGATCCCTCTGCAGAGTCAAAAATCATCTGTCTTAGACGTACTTCTATTGGTGGATTGTATCTTGTAAACTAATCTGTAGTAAGGAATAAATAGCCTGCCATGGCTGAAGAACTTTTTCTTAGAGATGGTAATATTGAATCTTTGTATATAGTTGGCCCAATTTTGATATTTTGAATATTCACATTTTCATTTAGACTTCTCAGAAACACTGTGAGGTACATAAACATTCATGGTATCAGCATGTCTGTTTTACAGATGAGGAAACTGAGACTTGGGACAATTAAGTTGCACAAGATCACACAGCTAAGAAGAGGCAAAGATAGACCAGAATACAGGCTTTCTTACTCCAAGTTCATTGCACTTTCCATTCTATTAGCATATTCATGGAAATGTTAAGTCCCTGGGCAAGAATAGAGAAGAAATATTTTGGGGCCAGGGGCATGTGCAACCATCCAGTGATCACCATTTGGTCTGTTTTTCTGCTTTCAAATACATTCCCTGCAACCATCTCCTCTGGCATAGTTCTGGCACTGCTCTACCTAGTAATCCTCATAATGTAATCCTAGTAATGCTCATAATCACACGTTCTCCCTGACCATCCCAAAGAACGCTTAGCGTATTAATGTTGTTAGTTAATCTTCATGACATCTTAGTAAATGAAGCAGATTGCAAGTAGGATGTCCCACTTGGCTGACTGGGAAGCTGAGGTAGAGAGCAAGGTTATAGAGCTGCCTCAAGGTGAGAATAAATCAGCAGAGCTGGTGAGCCAGGAATAGCCTTTTCACAGCTGAAGCTTAAAAGTCTATTGGGAAGGGGCTTATGCTATTCTCCTTAGAAGATTACTGTTCAGGCACCAGAAAAGAATTGCCACTTTAAAGCCAAGCACTTCTTTGCTTTGTTATTTTTTGGTGCTTTTGAATTTGCTATTTCTCTTCCTTTGGGGTCCCCATCTTTTTGCAGGTGACTTCATCTTTCTCTCTTCTGGGAGAGCATACCTAATTGTCCTGCAGATGACAATCTCCTTTACCCTTGCAGTGTCACCTCCCCATCACCTTCTTTGAGACTGGGGCTCTCCAGTTTTTAATGGTGTCTCAGGAATTTGTCCCGAAGGTCCCTCCTTCCTTTACTCAGGGACCTGGAATGGAGTCTTGTCTTTACAGCACACACTTCTCCATTGGGAGGAAGGGTGGGTGTTTGTTTTCCATGTTGTATTTCAATATTTTATTTTCATCAGAGAGAAAGAATATTGAGTGACTTCATCTCTCTGTGTTAAAAATGATGATTGTGTCTATAACCACGTGCTCAGTCCAAGCTCTGTGTGGTTTCTGTGGTTACTGCAGCACTGGGGACCGGCCCTGGTAGCAGTGACTGATTGCCCTGTGGCAAAGCTAAGGATGAGAGTGTTGTTTCTCTGTGGCAGGGAGTCTGGTTACACTGGGGGAACGGGAATGGGATTCCTGTAGGCTGACAGGAAGACCATAGTTATCTGTGGGAAAAGGAATGATTATGTTGCTCTCTTGTTGGGAAATGTGGTTGCCTTTAACCTTGAGCCCAACCAAAGAATCCTGTTATGATTTACTTTGACACTGTATTTAAACCCCCTACAATAATTAACTATCTTTCAAACATCACCAGGATGTGACTTATCAAAATAATATTACTCTGATGGTAAAAGTATCCTTAAAAACCTAAGTCACTTAGCTTAGCAAAGATTCAAAGGTCAAAGCCCATGCCTAAACATTACCAGAATATTTGCTGTACCTCTTTCCAAAATCATTGTCTATGGCATGTTCTTAAAAGCATCATGAGACCCAGGCAGGTAGTATAGGCATGGGAAATAGCCCACGTAATTTTTTTTTTTTCCCTACAAAGTATTTGCCCAATACTTATCTTCTGTGACTGGAGACAAATGAAATGGTAGAGGAGAAGATTAAAATGCTGGCAGAGTTCTTGCAGCTTCAAGGGCAGGCATGGGAAATAAATGCTATACTTGTTGCCACCTGCCATTCTCAAGTTCATGGCAGACATCACTAATGGATCACATCACTCTTCCTGCTGAACCTGTTCTCAGCTCTCATGGCACTAAACATAGTCACAATCAAGTTTCAGAGCTCGGTTCCCCAGTTGAAAATCTTTTACCCTCTCTTATTTTAGAGCAAGCTGATTAACCTTGCTTTCCTCCAGAACAAAAGCAAAGGTATAAAGAAACAGGGCATGCATGGTGAGTAGGGTGGATGGGTATTAACATAATTAAGGTATTTTCCAAGAGAGCTAGGCTAATCTGAAGTCTGCAGCTATGGTAGAATTATCTCCAAATTTAGGACACGTAAAAATACTGCATCATTAATGAAAGAAATGCCATTTAAAACATCAGTGTTTTCCTTTTTGAATGAAAGTTTTGATAATACAGAGAGTTTGGGGAAGGACTGTGGAAACATGTAGTCTCATTCCCCTTGGGAATTTTAGGCGGATACATATTTGGAGGGCAGTTTAGAAGTATCCAAAAAATTAGATGCACGTACCATTTATCCCAGTAATTCCATATCTACAGATATCTTTCCACAAGTATTTAAGAATATATGTTTAAAGGATATGTGTGGCTTTATAATATATTGATTGCAAAATGATTGAAACAATAAAGATAAAGGTTACCATCTATATATATCTCCAAAGAATGGGACAGGTACAAAATAGTAAATGGCATTGTTTCTTTATAGTTACTTGATTCCTTCTCATCCTAGCTATGTTCCTATGCCCCATTGTCTTCATGCTTGGTCATATGCCAAGCCTTGCCCATGGGATGTGAATGGGCACGATATTAGCCACACTCTAAAACGTGATTGGCTACCTGAGCTGGGACTCTTACACTCCATCTCTCTATCATGGGAGCATAATATCACATAGTGGCTACTTTATTAGCCTGGGTTCCAAAATGAGAAAATGAATTAGATAGAACTTACTGGAGCAGAGCTAGATGAACCCAACTAAGTCAAGCCAAGCCTAAGAACCACAGCCAATCTACTAACTCTTATGTAACATACACAATAAGTAAGTATAAGCTGTATGCCACTGAGATTTTGAGGTTGTTATATAGCGTTACTGCAGCAAAACCTGACTGATACACCCAATGTAGGAAAAAAATGTCGGGAATATGCTAAGTGAGAAAACCTAATTATGTAATCAACATACTCAATATGATTGCCATTTAAAATATCTATCTGTTTATCTGTCATCCATCCATACATCCATTTTTGCTTGTACATGTATAGAAAATATTGTGAAAGATACATAGAGAACCATCAACAGTAGACCCCCTCTGGAGTGGTTAAAGACCGGGGGGATAGAGGGAAGAGGGACTTTGTACTTAATTCATATTTTTACTGTTTGAGTTTTTCACCAGAATGGGTTACTTTAATAATAAAAATATTAAGAAAAGTTTTCATTTTTAGTATTTGCTGTTTCTGGTATTTTTGCTCATTTTGAACACTGATTCTATTATGTTATCATATCTTTAGAATCCTGAGTTCTGGTGGAAAAAAAAATCCGCAAGAAATGCCCAAGCTCTGATAAGGAAAACACAAGTGGGTTCTGTATCCATTCAACAGAGACGTAACTCAACCTGACCTCAGAGATCAGTCCCCAAAACCGAGGAGGTCAGTGGAGAAGACTTGGCGGGGAGGGAGCAGTGATGAGTTGCTGCCTGGGTTTGTGTTTCTTTGTCACCAAGGCAAAGGCAAATACTGAAAAGTTTGAAGGCAGAGTGGCAAATGCTCTCTCATTCTCTTTTTCTCTCTTTCTCCCCCACCCCCCTTTTTATTAAGGCCAGAATTGTCTTTTTTCCTGTGGAAAGCAAGAAATCAAATTCATAGAGTGTTTAACTTTTTTTTCTAATTTAAAAAATAATGAAAAAGACTGATCCCAGACCAAATGGAGAAGTAATCCTTTCCCTGCTCTATCCCAGGCCAGGAAAAGCAGTCTTCCCTTTGTCCTGTTCCTCAGTGATTCCTTTGTGGGAAAGACAAGATATCTTCTCCCCTGAGGCCCTTGTTTCACCCGTTTCTTCTCGGAATATCCCTCCCTCACCTGTACCTTTTGCCTCATTAATTTCTGGTGGCCTTCACAGCTCAGATGTCACCTCACTTAGACACCTGCTGTGTCCCCCAAGGCCAGGAGTCGCCCTCCTGTGTGTCCGGTGTCATCGTGTCTGTAACAGAAGTGCGGAGCCCTCACGTTCTGCTGTCAGTGCTCATTTACTTGTCTTTCTCACCATTAAGCTCTCTAAGGTCGGACACTCTGGCTTATTTACTATCATATCCCTAGGAACCCATCCTGGGCTTGGAGTGTAACAGGTGCTTAATAAACATTTGTTGAGTTGATAGAAGAAAAAAAAAAGAGTGTTGATTTGATAAAGTCAAATGTCTTGCCTTTTAGGAATGTCTGCCTTTTACTAGAAAAAGGCAGACAGGAATTTTGGATTTTTCCATTAACAGGCTGCTGAGGGGCCTGTTTTTTCCAGAGGAGTCTTCCAATTCATAAGGTGACCAAGTGTCTGGATTTGGCTGGAACTGAGGAATTTCCCAGGATGTGGGACTTTGAGTGCTAATCTGGGAACAGGCTTGGGCAAACTGGGATGACCGATCCCTCAACTTTTAGATCAAACACATAAGAATTACCAGGTCTTTTTACACACAGATCAAGGCCAATGGCACCCTCCCCCTCTCACTAGAATTCAGAAAGACCACCACCATTAATATGCCATTGCCGATACGCCCATTTCTCCCTGCCCATCAGGGATCATCACATCTCATTTATAACTCACGTGGTTTCTCACTGGACACATAAAAGATACAGATTGAAACCTCCATCCCTTCCTGCTGTGTCCACAGAATGTTTCAGTCAGTGTGAGAAACTTATTAAGAGACTAGGTACTTAAGGGCAGGGGCTATGGCTGTTTTTATAGTGCCAGGAATAGCACTGAACCGATGCTCCTTTTTTATCAGAGCCTTTTTATGCCAGTAGTGTGATGAGAGAGAAAAGGGTTTCAAGATTATCAGGCATTCTCTGAGTTACCACAAGTTATACAGTCTGACTAAGAGTCAAGGACCCTTATGCAAACACATCTTAAATAGTCCTGCAAGCAATGTTTACATGCTGGAGTTAAACAGACAAGCCCCTGCCTTTGTCAGATTTCTAGGTTTCAACCAGAAGTCAGACTGCCTTTGCCGAAAAAGAAAAGGGTTGGCTAAGGCAGCTGGTGGGCACAGCTGTGAAATACAGGAATTTCCAAATTCCAGACTCTGTCAGGCAATCAGCTCTCTGGCTGCAGGCAGCTGTGCTCCAGCTGTGATGAAGCAGAAAGGGCTACCCCAGAAGACAGCTGAGACTGAACCCAGATCCCTGCTCCCAACTGCTCCGTCTTCTCCAGAACACTGATGTTTTCTCTGGAAGTATCAGATTACACCAAGTAGGGATGTCCTCCAACCTGTGGCTTGGCCTACCTTTGACCTTTGCACAGTCTTCCTCTCTTCCCTGTGCTTTCCTCTGAAACTTGTGTTCTGGACCAATTAGCGGCCTGGGAGAAAAGAGATAGAAAGAGCACATCAATTCAGAAAGAGCAGTGCCTGGACCATCTATCTGCAGGCATCACTGAGCTCCTGCTCTCACTTACGGTTCTCTGCGGCAGTGGGCACACCATAAGCGGTTCTATCTCTTTGCTCATTTCTGTCTACTGAGTGAGGCTCTTGAACTTCGTTATTGCTACCATTTGTTATAGCCAACCCTTTTCTTTTCGGGCGAAAGCAGTCTGACTTCTGGTAGAAACCTAGAGATTTGACAAAGACAAGAGCTTGTCTGTTTAACTCCAGCATATATACATTCCTTGGAGGACAATTTGAGATGCGTTTGCATAAGGGTCCTTGACTCTTATGCAGTGTCTACCTAATGATCTTGTTTGTCCTTGGGAAGAACAGCGAGGTGGTGTGTTTCTAGGTAGAAGAACATTCTACAAAAGGGATGTATTCACAACACCTTTTAAAAGATAACACGTTGACAGGATGATTATGATAGCTGCGATAATAAGATGTTAGCAGAAGCAGTATAAATGTAAGATAGTGAAACACAGAGAGCAGGAGGCACAGGGAAGGGCATTAAGGACTGACTGTGTAGCCCATCCCTTCCTCCTTTCCCTACCCCCACCCTACACTTGAGATCCTGATGTTACAACCTGGATAAGCCTCTTATTCCAGGGGTGCTTATGATACCTGCCTTTACTTGCTTTTCCTGTGGCTCTTGCGAAGAAGTGACCCCTTAGAATGGGAGTGATAACCAACCATGAATGGTGCCATGGCAGGCAACATCTGTCCCTACAGCAAGAGAAAAAGGAGTATCTCCTGCTCCAGCGGCTATGGTTGAGTAACAAACCACCTGAAAACTTAGTAGCATAAGGCGACCTTTTTTTTCCCTCACATCTTCTGTGGGTCAGGAGTTAGGACAGAGCAAAGCGGGAATGCCTTGTCTCTGTTCCACTATATCTGGTACCTCAGTTGGAAAGACCTGAAGAGTGGGAGTGATGTGATAGACGGAAGCTGGAATCATTTGGTGGCATTTTTACCTACATCTTTGGAGGTGGATGTTGGCTCTTGACTAAAATCTCAGCAGGGCTGTTGGCTGGGGCACTATGTAAATCTCCTCTCCATGTGGTTTCTCAGCATGGACTCATCAGAGGCTCCTTAACACATGGTGTATGGTTTCCAAGACCAAGTGTTCCAAGACAGCAGGAGTGCCTGACGTTTTTGATCTATCCTTGGAGGTCACTTGTGTCCTTCCGTATTGGTTGAGGCAATAACAAAGTTCTATCCAGGTTCAAGGTGGAGGAGACATAGACCTCATCACTTGACAAGGGGAATTTTAAGGTCAAGTAAGATGAGCATGCAGGATGGTAGGTATTGTAGTCATCTTTCAAAAATATTATCTGCCACATCTTCCTAGGTTTAAAGTTTGAGAAAGGTGGTTAGAATTTAGGCAGGGTTGGGGGACTGGAAGTCATGATTTTTTTTCTTTGAAAATTCTCCTGACTTTCTGAAAATGCTCTACTGATGAAGCCTCCATACCTTCGCCCTTGGGTTTCACTCCACCATGAATGCACTTTCCTGTCTTCTTTGTCAGATGTACTTTGATTTAATGTAGCAGACATAATTCCATTGGTAACTCATTTGTATAATCTTCTCTGGTGAACCAAGATAGAATTAATCACACACTTCTCTGTGCTCCAAAGAATAACTAATATGTAATAAATACTTCTCTATAGACCAGACACAGTTCCAAGTGATTTACATGGTTTAAGTAATTTATCCTTCCCAGCAAGCCTGTAAGATAAAGAACGTTATGATTATTTTAACTTTACAGATGAAGAAACTGAGGGACAGAAGGGTTAAATAACTTGGCTAAAGGCATACAGCTTAAAAGTGGTGGAGCCGAGGTTTAAGGCAGAGCCAGGCAATATACCACACCTAGAAGGACTATGGGGAGAAAGACTTCAGAATGATGTTTATAGAAAATATTTACTAAGTAATTTGCCCAAAGAGTGTAGGTAGGAAATGGAAGAAAATTCCAGAAACTTTGGTCAACTCAGTCCTTTCAGGAACCTTAGACACTTCTCTCCATCATGGTGTCCAGTGAATCAAAGGTTCAGTTTAGATCAGACATTGAAGTACTATCAGAAAATTTTTTTCCAGCAATGTAAACCTAATTTTTAAAAGAGGAGCATGTAAGAAGCCTGAAAACCCACAATTTAAAAATCAGTATTTGATAAATATTTCTGTCAAGTCTGGGAAGGGTTAAGGATGTGATTGTTTTTCTCCTCATGGAAGAGAAGCAGAATTTTAAATAGCACCTCTTCCCCAGCTTGGCAGTGTTCTGGCTTTGGAGGATGCCTCTAATTGCTCAGAAACACAGCCTTCTCTCCTTGAGAATCCTGGCAAATGATTTAGGCACTTGATTTTTCACTTTGCAGCCTTCCTTGCCTTCCCCACCATCCTTCCGCCCAACACACGTCTGTGCATTCACTAAGCATGAACGTGGGTTTACCTGGCCTGACTTCAGGCACCCTTTTTTGAAGAGTTTCTAAAGTAAAAGGGCAAGAGATATTCCAAGGTCATTGGTCATTCATTTTTCTTGAGAGAAAATAATGTTAACTGTAGTCTGATTACATGAGTAGTTAGCATCAAATATGCAAATGCCTGGTTTGTTTGGAGAGAGTTAGTACTCAAGATGCCTGGGATTGCAGGAGACCCAGGGAGGGGAAACTCAAACTCCTCTGATGCAGAGATTTCATCCAAAAGTAATCCCGGACTTTTACTTCTTGTAAGAGGCTTTCTAAAGCCTGTGTGGTCCCATTTTTCTGCTGCTCTTAACTGCTATGACTGCTCCAGTCCTGAACTCCCCATCCAATGTCTCTAAGGAGGTTATGGGAAGCCATGAATTGTTTCTAACTTTGGAAATCCAACTCTCACTCCCGGTCAGGGGTCTGCAGAGTGATCCGGCGTCTAGGAGGCAGGTTTAAATGGTTACCTTAATCCGTGCTGGAGGAGGTCATGAAGAGGACATGCCAGCCAGTTGACACTGGAGCTAGACCTGGGCAATTAGAGGTCTCTCACCCACTGCCCTCTTCTTGGAATGTGTGTAATGCCCACAGTTCCCACAGTTCCCTCAGTGGAAACTGTTCCAAGGACGTAGGCTTGACAGAGTAAGGTACTGTTGAAACCTTAAGGATGGTATATGTGAACCCAGTTAAGGCCTCTACATAAGCTTAAGATTCTGGTGGGCAGCTGCAGACATCTATTCTTCTTGTGGTGCCTGGGACAAGCCTTGTACTGAGTTCCCTTGCTTGTTTAAATTGCCACCTACCAATGTGGAGTGGCCCACTTCTTTCTTTAGTCCCTCCTTGCCCTCCAATGTCTGAATACTGCACTATTACCCTATTATTCATCTTTTCTTTTTTTCATGGAGGTACTGGGGATTGAACCCACTACTTTGCACATGCTAAGCACATGCTCTACCACTAAGCTATACCCACCCACTCCCCAACAATTCATCTTTTTATAGCCTCACTTTCTACGATTTGCCTGTGATTGAACAGTGGAAGTATGCAGAAATAATGGTTCTATGCAACTGTGGGGTTTTGAGATGGAATATGTAAGAATTTAAGATTTACAGAATTTTCAATAAGTATTCCCTGAGGGACCCATTAGCCTTCAACACTGATCTGTAGAGACCAGCATTTTCTTCTTGGTGAGTTTCCGTCTACCACTGACAGTCTCAGCCATTTTTGTATGCTCCTTTTCTGGGTCTTTGTGAATGGATTGATTGGAAATGTGTTCTTTGGTCTAAATATCATCAACATACTTTTGTTTTCTGTCTTAATTTTTTTTTTTTTTTTTTTTTTTTTACTATTCTTTTGAACCTCAAGAAGAATGTCAGATCCATCATACTGGCTCTGCATGTGGCTACTTCATGCTCAACTCAATCCAAAGATCCGGTTTTGGAGAAGGGACACATGGCAAGAAATGTAAATTGCTGTACTCTGCTCCTCGGCCATCAAACATCCTTTGTTAACATTCTCATTTTCCACTAAATGAGCTATTGTTGCTACAAGTCAGTGGTTCCACTACAGAATTTGTAGCACAATAAACAAAGTGTAAAATGTATGTAATGAGGACTGCCTCTAATTTCCCTTAATTGCACACTGAATTACAGCCAGCTCGACCCTGACACCAACATTACTTCCTCAATACATAGCCTTGATGTACAGCAAATTTTTCTTCTATGACAGGTTTATTTCTTTGTTGAAGAACTGTTTAAGAGGTATTTCATTGTGTGTTGCAAAGATATAATTGGGCTCTGGCTGGTTTAGTCGCTTAATAGGTATGGTAATAATTATATGTCTCTTTTTAGTATACTGGCTCCTCATTCCTTTCCAGGTTGATTGCTCTATCTAGGAGGCATCAACTGGAGTCACTCCAAAGTAATATTTGTGGGTCGATGAGCTGCAGATTTATTTCTCCCTGTAAGTTCAGGGCTTCAGGGAGGAGGGTATAGCTTAAGTGGTAGAGCACATGATTAACATGAGGAGGTCCCCAGTACTTCCTCTAAAAATAAACCTAATTAGCTACCCCTACTAAAAGAAAGAAAGAAACAAACCAGGTCCAAAAAGACCTAAACAGACATTTCTCCAATGAAGACACATAAATGGCCAAGAGGCACATGAAAAGATGCTCAACATCGCTAATTATCAGAGAAATGCAAAGCAAGACTACAGTGAGCTATCATTAAAAAGTTCACAAATGATAGATGATGGAGAGGATGTGGAGAAAAGGAAACCCTCCTCCACTGTTGGTGGGAATATAATTTGGTGCAGCCACTATGGAGGAGAGTATGAAGGTTCCTTAACACACTAAATACATCTGGAGGAGACTCTAACTCAAAAAAAAAAAAAAAAAAAAAAAAGTCAGGGCTTCAGTATGTTCAGAGAAGAATGGCATCTTCATCTCAAATAAGGCTAAAAAAGGAAGGTAGTGGAATCTATGAATAAAATTATTTTTCCTTAATGTTTAAAGTACTTTTCTTGAATGGCAGGGAAAATCTATAGCAGTATTAACTACTTACCAACTAACTGTGAGACACAAAAAGAATGGTGTGCTTTGTGCTTAAGTTCCCAGACAAACATCACTTATGGCATATCATTTAATCCAAAATTATTTTTTATTTTATATTTTGTACCACTCCAACCTTAGTCTTAACTGGTAACCCATCTTGAGTACTGTTTTTCTTCTTGTCCTATTTTTTGTGTCTCCACTTGCTTTCTCAATTGTATGATGAACTCAAGTTGTATTCATCATAAAATTCAGAAATATCAATGTTAAGTACTGAGGATTGGGTAGATTTGAGAGAAGAAAAGATGTGGGAGTTTGGAAGGGACAGGTGATTTGGGCATAGCACAGTAGGACTCAGTGAAAGAATCCCCAACAGTGAGCTAATCTGATGGGACATTGGCTCAGGTGATGGCAAAGCGACATCGTTTGAACAAGCATAGCACGGTAACATTGGTGATGACAGGAATAAGGCTGGCTGTGGTCATCAAGGGTGGCTGCTTCAGTGACCCTGTGGCCCCATATTTACCCTCAGCATTAGCAGCATCAACAGCAGAGCCTTTGTCAAACAAAAGCAGTTGCCATGATGCCTTCAGTGGGTACCAATGGCATGACTGACATTTTTAGTGTCAGGAGTGACAGAAGGTTATCACCACAGTAGTTAAACAAAGTGGGGAGGAAATGAGCTGAAACACTGTGGTCTTCAGTTAAACTAGTGTTCCAAGGAAGATACCCACTGTAGACTGTCAATGGCTGAGCGTCAGGTATGGGGTGAAGAGGCTGTTATTCCAGAAGAGTTGATAGGAGTAAAGTCAGAGAGGACTAGTATGTATCTGGTTAGGCTGTTCTATTAAATGCAATAGAAGGGTGTAAAGCAGGTAAAACAATGCCGGCACATATTACAAATTAGCTACTTCTATTAATATAATACTTTCACAATATTATTGTAATTCCTCTTGTTAAGTACTTAGTAAGTTCAGGGCCTAAAGTCTTTATTTGTATAATACAGACATTTTTAGTGACACAATTTTAGTTTATGTACTGTTACAGACTGAGTTGTACTCCTCCCCTCCAAATCCACATGGTGAAGCCCTAACTTCCAACGGAGCTGTATCTGGAGATGGAGGTTTCAAGGAGGTCGTTGGCTCAATGGGGTCCAAAGGGTGGGGCCTTAACTTGATAGGACTGGTCTCCTTATAAGAAGAAGAGACACCAGAGCTCTTTCTCTCTCTGCTCACACAGGGAAAAGCCCAGTGAGAAGGCACCTGCAAGCCGAGAAGCGAGGTGTCCCCAGAAACCAGCCCTGCTGGCACCTTAATCTTCAAGCCTCCAGAACTGTGAGAAAATCAGTTTCTGTTGTGTAAGCCACCCAGTTGATGGTGTTCTGTTATGGCAGCCGGGGTAGACTCATACATACACTAAAAACAAACATAAAAACCAACCCTTCCCCCCAAATGCTTTATTTTCCATAATTCAGTTTATTTTCTGTGACTTGACTACTTGCTCTCCTGCCCTGCTGGTGGGAGGAACACCTGATCTTGCCAGTTAGCGTTTTCTCGGCTTTCCGGCTTAAGACAAACGACTGCATTAGTCACTCCCCTCCTTTGTTTTCCCGAGGTGGCACCTGGGAGCAGAGGAACTCTTCTTTCTTCTTGCGGTGCTGGGGCGTGAGGTCCTTCTGGGCTTCTCCTGGGAAGGGGTTTGTGCTGTATCCATTGCTGACGTGCTGGCCATGGGGTAATTTGTTTGTGTCAGACTTAGGGCCTGGTGATTCCCCTGTGGCGCAATTGGGCTTCACCTTAGCTGTCCCTCGGGTTGGGGCTGGCTGTGACTCCTGTCCCCTACCTAGGGCTCCAGGGAACTTCAGATCCCCTGCAGACCTTGAGAATGGGGTGGGGGCAGGGTCGAAGAGGACAGTCTCTCAAGCACTTTTACCTGCAGCTTTCCTTGGTCTCTTCTACTCCAGCATCCAGAGACTCAGGTCATCTGTAAAAGGCATGGCGATCCCTGGGGAGGCAGGGAATAAGCATGTTACTTGGTGTCCCTTGACACTAACTAGAGGTTTTTAGATTTCCCCCCAACACTAACCTCAGAGGAACAGGGAAATGGGGTCACTTATATCTGTCCTCCAGCTTTGCTTCTCCCCCCATTCTCAGGCTCTATCTGCTCATTTTCCACTTAGACTCCAGTGACAGAATCCGCCCTTCAGTGCAATCCTTCCCCTTCCCCACCTCAAAGCTGATGCTAAGACCCTGGGCTCTCGTCTTTCTAGCTTTGGCTCTTGCTTTATAAAGCTCAGCTTTTGGAGTTCAAAGAAAACACCTCATCAAAATCCTAGATTCTGAAAATTAAAGGCACTTGTCTGTAGCCTATTGTCCTACAATGAACAACAGCAACAAATCTACATTTTTAAACTCAAAAGCCAAGCAGTGATTTATGTGATCTAGGAGATTCTATCTTCCCCCTAAAAGAGCGAATGCCTCCAGGGTGACAGGGAAACGAGCGATAATTAAGGGTTTAAAAGGAAAGAAAATATATTGATTCCATATTTTCAAAATACTCCCCGTGCTGTACTTTCTTGTTAGTAAATCTTTCCACACAAAGTATCTTTACCTTTATCTTGCTATAGCCTTCCCTTCAAAGCAGTTGGGAGCTAAGGTCTGTCTAGATTCCCTTTTGAACCCCTTTTTCTCCACTGAGTTCAATCAGTGATAGCAAGCAGAGCTTTTAGAGGGAGCAGAGATAAGCTGTAAAATGACCTTGAATTACTAGAGGGTGATAAGCAGCTTCTTTGGTTAAAATCTAGAGAAAGTGAAGAGTGCCACTCTGACCCTCAGTCCCCATCACCTCCCAGCCTGAGTTACTGTTTGGTCTCTGGCCTCAGGAAGCCAAAGGGTGGCACTGGCTGAGCAGAGGCTACCAGAGAGTGAGAGCAGGCTCCACGCCATAACCTTAAGCTTTCTTCTTTGTAACCCAAGTTGTGGGTTGTCTTTCCAGCCTGATGTAGGAATCTAGTTTCTTTCTCTGAAACACAGCCTGTCAAATCCCTGAACTAGCGATGTGATTTGCAGCTCCTAGAATCACCTGCCCCTTTTCAGGAAAGGTTTTGGTTCTTTCAAAGATTTAGATTTTAAAAAATAAACTTTAAAGTTGCATCACCTGTTCATCCTTTTCTTCTTTCTCTTGGTTACATCTGCACACTGTTCCTCAGTACATAAAGAGAGCAGTGCTCCAAACATAGGGTTTGTGGTTGGTCCGGAGTCCCTACTTCACTGACTGGAGAGATATGGGGGAGATTGACATTTCCTCAGAGAAACCCCATTATGTGCAACATCCAGTGTCCAATGCGGTAGCGTAAGCGTGGCATAGCCAGGATCAAGGGATGGGCTTGGTTGGTGAGCTGCGGGTAGCCTCCCACGGTCTTATGTGCTCTAGTATGGTATGAATGAAGCAGAGAAGGGTTTCCCAGACTCTCAAGGTGGCTACAGAATTGAAGAAAGGACCCGTGGACAAGGAAAATGTCTGAAGTCAGGAAAAGGAACCTGAAAAAGGCGAGGATCTTTTGACAGAGGCACTGGCCAGGATTGCTACGGAGACATCACAAAGAACAAGCAGGACCAGCTCTGTCTGAATGGATGACGAATCAGGATGCCCAGGGCTTGGTGGACCCAACTTTGCCAGAACCGAGGAGCAAGGGTAGAGACCAGCCGCCAAAGGCCAAGCGTGATGAGATGCCTCAACTGCAGACCAGCAAGGGTTAGAAGAAGGTGAGGGGCAGTAGGGATGCCTTAGAAAAAGCAAATTCTTCCCCAGAGAGTCTAAGATTTGGATGGGATAAAGACTGAGAACGTTAGGCTTTAATTTGGTTTTATAAATATCACTGAATAAGAATGGACTATACTGGAATGTGATAAAAAATATCTTTTGCTATAGGCAGATTGGCAGTTTATGCATTAAGGTGGATTTATGTATTTTTTAAGAAGTTACTTTTTTTTTCAAATCTGAGTTTTTATACTCACCCACTATACTCATTTAATACTTTGATCAAGCCTGTAAGGAAATTAGACTCAAAGAGATCAAATAATTTGCTCAGGGCCATAGTTAGCAATTAGTAGAGCCAAGACGTTAATTTATCTGGTATCAGAGTTTGTGTCTCAAACTACTATCCTAAACCTCAGAGTTATATGGTGGTTATTTTTATCTTCTGTATAATTTTTAATCCATAGGAGAATATGGCCTGAAAAATGAGTTATGACTATATCCTGTTGTAAATATTCTTTATTTGCTTTTGTCTTTTGTTCTTGTATTTTTCCCCTCTACTTCATTAATCTATCTGGTTTTGTCCCTTTTATCTTGTTAGTCCTCCATTTTGTCTTTTTTTTTTTTTTTTTACCATTCCACTGAGCCCCCATGGTTGAAGGTCTCTGTCAAAGTGTTCTTTGCCTACACCAAGCTGTGTGGCCCCCAAGAGATAGACCATATCACATGGAGGCCCCTGGCTTGGCATCTTCCCAGACCTCAAGAAGCAGGACCTGAAGACAGCACTGTCTTTGGATTTGCAAGCCTACAAATTGATTTCATTGAGTTTGAGAGGTCCAAGAGGACTGAGTTTAAGATGAATGGTATAATCATCTTCCAGAGAAATAAATTTACTTGGCAGGTTTCCACTAAAATGGATTTTAAAAAAATGTCAGATGGAACTAAAACATTTAAGACATATGGTGCATTAACTAAATGTTTAAACATTTGCCTTTAGCTGCGTGAACATATCATTGATGAGATGAGCTCAGTGAGCGATGTTGAACATCTTTGACTGAATCACTGTCCAGTAGAGAGCTCTATTTCTTGAATCTATTTAATATAAACCATCCCCAGATGCTTACAACAGATACCAAATATGTGTTATAATTTCACTGTTGAATGCAAATGCACATAAAAATGAAAGATCCAAATGAGAAAAATCTATCTGTAATCTCAGTCGTTACCTTTTATTTGAAATTCGTGCTCCAGAGAAGGGTGCAAACGAGAGTGTCATTAGGCATGAAACAGTGAAAGTCACTGGGATGCCCTCAGTCCATCCTACTGTCCTCCAGGAAATCCCTTAATACTTTACTGCAGGGTCAGCAAACATGCAGCAAGTATGGGAGTGCTCCCCCTCACCCCATGTCCACAGCAGACATTGTTAATCAATCACAACACTTAATTTTCCTGCTGAGCCTGCACTTGGCTTGAGCTTTTTTCTCCACCCAGCACTCCAGGCAACCACTGCCAATAGATCCAAGTTGGCACTTCAAATGTAATCTATTTACAATCTCTAGACACAGAACAATGATAAAGCAGTGGGGCGTTTCTATATCTTATGTATCTGATAGATGTAATAACTGTGGGTCCTTGGCCATTGGATATTGTTAGGGTTTATTCCTTAAATTAAAAGGATGGTTTCAGGGCTCCTTGGGTTCTAGAAGAATCCACTAGGTCTTAGGCTCTATTCTAGTTGTATAAAGGGCCGGAATTCTGTCTTCTAGGCAGACTGACGCCACACATACCTGCATCCTTTCCTCCTTCACACTCCGAGTTTCACAAACTCAGGATCCTCAAACTGAGAATTCTAGACCCATTTGAAATAGAATGTCAGGAACTACCAGAGAACCTGAAACTAAGGTGATCACTCAAATTCTCGCTACTGCAGAGAACTTCCTGGAGTAAAGCTGTGTGTATGTTGGTTGGGGTGGGAGCACAGAATTTGTATTTAAAATCTGATCTCATATGTATTCACATGTCCCACATAGGCTGTAAATAATAACAGCTACTGTTTATGTAACTGACAGGGTGTTAAGCACCAAAGGACATGCACTTTCATTTAATCTTTATAACATCTCTTGAAATACAACATCCCCATTTTATAGATAATTAAACTGAGGCTTACAATGCTAGGGATCTTATCTAAGATCACATAGACATATGTCTGTATTGGACACAGTCTTGATGGAAACAGATGGCAAATTCTAAAAGATAAGTGAAGACAGTTTAATGAAAGAACTATTACAGAGGCGAGGGTAGGATTAAGGGAACCAGTGAAGAATGGTTCCAAAGCCTCCAAAGATGGGCAATGATTGGAATCCTTTTGCCACTCTAGACACTGTTATTGAAACAGCAAAAACTCATGTGAGAGATCCCTGAATGTGAGTTGTTACCTTAAGGAGAGGATGTCCTTTACTGCCCAAACCAACTACGTCTTGACTGGCTATAAGAGATGGGGGAGAGAGCCTGTGCCTCCCAATAGCCAGATCCAACTGGAAGCCAGAGGTGAAGGAGCTCAGAGGTGAAGGAGCTCAGAGGTGCAGTCCATAGAGGTCAGCACAAAGCACAGAAGGCAATGAGAGTAATGTGCTTGATGGTGGACTGGCAGTCAAACCCAGTATTGCTCTGAGCCCATTCTCATAACTGCTACTTTATATTTCATGCCTTGCCTAGGGTTTAGGAGTCCAAGTCTAGAAGTAACAGCCAATGCTTACTTTCACTCCAGAAAAGAGAAGAAGAAAAAACTGAAGTATCCTGAGTGCACTATGGCAGTACACACTGTCCTTGGCATCTGACAGGTGTTCAGTGAATGCTATGGATTACGATTTCTTCCTCTTCCTTTTTCCTTCTTTCATCCAGTTCTCCCTTTTTGTGCCTTCGTTCCTTGACCAAAGTGATGGTACTCAGGGCAAAGGAAGTTGATTTGTAATTTCCAATGCTTTACTTACAGTATTTTATTTTTAATGAGACACATGTGAGGTGGGTGGGTATTTATTCCCAATTTCCAGAAGAGGAAATTGTACTTTGCTGATTTGAAAGCCAGTACTCATTTGTGCTTGAAGTCTCCTGTAACAAATCAACAGTAGCAGACTCTGATAGTTTAAAACAGTGACTTGAAAAAGAGAAGTTAGCTATTTTAATAACTGTTAAATTTAACCCACGATTTATCAAGGCATCGATTACCTAAAGCATGAGCCATAGAAGGTTCTGGGACCACCACTCATTCTACATTTATCTGTCTTCTCTCTTCCTCAGTCTCTCTCCTACATTTCCCCCTGTACCCGCCTCACTCTTCCCACCATCTCCCACTTCTCTCCATCTCCCTTGCCTTCCCCTCCTTCTCACTGCCTTTTCTCATGTTTCTTTCTCTTCTTCTTTTATTTCCACTCCTACGCTTTCACCAGTGTTGATGAGATACAGCTTAGGGGTTACAGTTGCAAGCTCTAAATGCAGACTGCCCGGATTCAAGTCCTACTTCTGTCATTATGAGGAATATAACTTTGGGTAAGTTATCTGATCTCTTAAAGTCTCAGTTTCCTTATATGTAAAATAGGAGAATAAAAATACTTACTCGTGGTTAATGTAAAAATGAACAATGAACGTAAAAGACTTACAATCACAATTATTATTTCTCTCTTCCTTTGTCCAACTTTCCCTTCCACCTTCCACCTTTCTCCCAAAGCTATGATCTTCAGTGTCAAAATGTTCCCTGACTCATAAATTAATAAAAAGTCAGGAGATTGGTGAATTCCATGACTCAGGTTCTAGAAGAAAAATGCAACGAAGCAGCAGGCAGCATTGGGAATGTAAAGAATGCTTACAAATGAGAAGCTGGTGGTTCATGTGTATTTTGAAAATGTTGATTTCTGTGGTTTGAGAGACTTCTTGAAGGCAGTGTTCCTGTTGCATTCAGTTGAGAGATGGCAGCAGCCGCCTCGAGGAATAGCAGGTATCACTGGAGAGACATCCTTTTGGATGGGAGCTGCAAAGACCCATGGGTTGACAGAAGAGTTGCATAATTGTTCAGGATTTAACTCTCCCTGGAATGTCTCAAAGAGGGAGCTATATGTGAAGTGAACTTGTGGATAAATAACTCTGGCACAGAGCTCTGCACCATCTGCAGACATTGCAGAAATGAGCAGGGAAAGCCAACGAGCTGTGAGTGACAGAGATTAATCTTCAGAGTCACAAAGGCATGTCGTTCTGTTTGGAATTCAGGCAACACTGGAGAGCGTCACAGCCACGGAACATTTCTTTGAGGCAATGAAGACATTTATCAGCCATAACTCTCAGGTGACTGTGGGTCCTGGAATCCTTGATACCGTCGAATCAAAAGAACCCAGAAGAAAGACACTTCCTTTTAAAAGTAGGAGAGGCAAGAAGATGATCATGTTCAATTCTTCACTTAAAATGACTCACTGTGACGCCTTAGATGAAGCTGACCTACCCTATCCAGAGGGCTGGGGAGGACACAGATGGGATCACCACACCCCACAGGCTGCAACTCTTTAAGGTGGCACCCGGATTCCCTGTTTGGGATGTTTGGGAATTACGCTTTTTGGAATGTTTACTTATTGATCAATACATCTGTCTTTATAAAACATATTTATATTTATAAAATAGTTCCGTTAAAAAATGTTTTCAAAAATAAAATTTTTTCTAAATATAAATATAGCACATATCCATTTATATCCAAACAAAATAAAAAAATCCTTTACAGTGATTATTATGTTGATTATATGAAACATTAAAAGTGATATTAAAAGAATAACTATGCTTGATATATTTCACATACATTAATCAATTTCTTGGTATTAACTGTTCCTAATACCATTTTTCTGTTATTCTCAAAAATGTATTTCTTCAACATGGTCTCATTAAAATTTTTTTCACAAAATTGCCTGTAGTTTTAAGTATAGTCTATGGTTAATAAATTTTAAATTATTGTCATATTTCATAAACTCATTTATGGCCCATAATATTTTTAGCTGAGAAAATACTTTCCTTTCAGATACAGAAGTACACGGTAAGCTAAGAGAAAATACTGCTAAAAGAGTGTATTCTCAATTCTGTTTTTAAAATCAAAGTGTGTAAATATGTCAGCCCAAATATTTTCATGCATCCTTTTTGCCTTCATTCAGAATATCTTTCTTTGATAAATATTTTAATCAAAGTTCTTCAATTAAGTTGTCTCTATGGTGTTTTTGAATGTTTCTCCAAACTCAGTTGCTGTAAAATCATAGGTATTGTTACTTTCACTCCATCTCAGTGAAGAATAACAATTTATCCAATATAAGTGACAGTTCCATCAAGAGTCTCACAAGTTGAAACATTCCAAACTGCATTATAGAATTTCGAATGTGACTATTATACACAGCAAGAGGGTTCATCCTTTTCATTTGCTCACTCTTTCTTTGGTATTTTAATGGTAACTTTAGTGATAAGTTTCATTAAGTCATTACTTTCAGGAAAACCTGCACAAAGTAACTGTTAGTGTTTGAAATTGACATGGAGGTTTTTTTCAGTAGATTAGCACTTTACGTTTTCACATGGTCACAAATATCATTAGGGCTCGCAAGTTAGATGTTAAATACCGGCAAACATTTTGTGCAAGTTGTGTGTTCACCTGCTTTCTTAAGAAATTCAGTACTTGAATTTTTATTAAACATGTGATTTCTTCCCCCTAGAATTCACTGCTGCTAATGAATTATCTGAAAAATGTTTTTAAAGTTACCAAACAATAACATAAAAAGTTGTAGAGTTAGAGCATATAATAAATGATAAAACCACAGCAGAAGGAATTATTCTCTACACACTCTATGGAGGGACTCTCAGTCTCTGTTTCCCACACATTTTGCACACACCTAACCTACAGTTTCCCAAGTTTCCGCTACCTCTGTGGCCTGGTACTCTGGTGGCTTCATGCATCTCGCAGTCTGCAGCACTCGCCACAGCATCACTTGTCCATGTGCTCCGTTGATGTGGAAGGGGCAGTGGTGCTGAACACTTTGGCTGCTAACACCACCAGACTGAAGGAGTTTGCTGCCCAGACCCCAGTGTACAAGATCACTTTGTTGCCTTCCAAGGGAGATGATATTACACTGCATCTAGAAAGAATAAAGAGAAGAAAGTTCATCTCTTGTTGTTTTTCAAATAACCAAGTATTAAATTGAGAACTCCCTTTAGGGTATGTGCATTTCACTGGAGACTAGGTGAAGCCATGGCAGAAGCTCGAAGTAAAAGCAGAAGCCTAAAAAATCTAGCATGTTTTAATATAACTATTAACAATAATACTTTTATAAAAATGAAAAATCTGAGACACATGCTAAAGCAGATGGAGTGCCAGGAATACTAGACAGAAACAGGTAGTTCAGACACAAACCTGGATATATACTTGGCAGTTAGGAGCCCGATCTTCAGACCATCCTGGACCAAATTCTGTTGTATCAATGGATAGTTGCATGATTATGGGCAGATATCTACCCTCAACCTCCTCTTTTGCAAAATGAGAGCAAAAGTGCCTGCCTCACTGGGCTGTTGTAAGGAGGAAAATGTATGGCATGTGCCAGGAGAAAGGATCAGGTACACAAAACAGCTGCTCACTACATGAGACAGAGCTGTTATTATTACCACCATGCTCACCTCACCATGACTTTGCACTGGGTACAAATGCTGTGGGATGATTGCTAGTCAGGCTGATTTTTCTCATGAAAAATGAAGCAGGATCAGAATCAGGGAGAACAAAGGAGGGAAGAAAAGAAGGTGGTCAAGTGGTGTAACAGCTCTGCAGTATTGGTAAGAAGGTTTAGATTTGTGTTGTTCTGCCGTCAAAACAAGAGGAGAACCACTGTTCATTAAATACTTCCTCTGAGTCCAGCCTTGGAGCAAATGTTTACTCCGTTTTATAACAGGGCTCTCTCATTCTCACAGGTGCTTTCCCTGTAACCGCCACACTGGGCACAATTATTATTAACTCCATTTTACAGATAAGGAAACTGAGGCTTTAAGAGGTAAGAGAACAAGAGCTAACACGGATTAGAGATAAAACCCATGCTCCTAAGCCCATGCTTTTTATCTACATTACTTCTCAGTAACCCAGACACTAAATGTGCCCAGTTAACCCACGTTTGGAGTGTCCAACACACAATTCTAATTCTGTTCAGCAACACTCAATAGGATTTTATGAGGAGATTGTGTTGTCCTTTCTTACTAGCAACCTCAAAAAATTAGAAATCCTTAAAAAAATAGTTCATCTCTTAATTAACTAAACAGTTTTCTGAGCCTATTTGTAATTTTTAGCAATTGGCAATAGCAAGTTCTATAATGTCTTATACAATAAGCATAAACCAGCCTATGCTGCGGTAACAAGTAAACTCCAAATCTCAGTCACTCAAGGTAGCAAAGGATTATTTCTTGGTCATGTTACCTGTCTGTTGCAAATCCTCAGGGTAGGAGCTTGGGACATCAGATTGATAAGATAGTCACTGTCGGTTACCAGCCAGAGGGAAGAGAGCACTGGAGGATCTCATGTTACATGATCCAGCTCAGAAGTGGCACACTCACATCCCCAGAAAATTTACTGGGCAAAACTAGCTGCATGGCTCTGCCCCAGCACAAGGGAGCTGAGAAGTACAATTCTGCCATGTGTATGGGAAGGGAGAAACGAAAATACTTGGCAAACAGCAATAATCATTGATATAAAGTTATTGCAAATGTTGTAAATTATTATTTTATCTTAATTTTTATAAAATGCCCTCTTTCAAGCTTCAGGTGGTCCCCTCTACTCAACATACTCTATTATCAGGTAATAAATCCTTGCTCACATATTTTAACAAAATTTCCACCTTGTTTCCAATGGAAGAACATCAGGTTGAAGAGTCACTTCTGTCTTTTCTAAAAAGTTCTTTTTAAAAAGTGACATCAACGCCTAGCTAAGGGGGATTCCTTAAGGAAATGTGTCATTTTCTTGTCTAGAAGTCAATGAGCTCAAACAAAAATAAGGGTAGGGCTGAAAGGATGTGGAATAAAAGACCCAGTTAACGCCTAAAAGATGCCAAATTGGAAAGTGTTACTGCTCCTTGTATCATCCATCACTGCAAATGGCTCAGCAGGAAAAAGACTATCTCAGGCTGGCAGTCTTGCCATAGAAATAGATCATTTCAATAAGGGTGGCAGAATTGCAGAGCACAACATGGCCAGTGACATTCCATTGACTAGTTAAGAACCAAAAAAGGTAAGAACGGAGTGAATGAAAATTCAATCAAGTCCTTATCAAAGTAAAGTTCAATAAATCTGGGAAATACTCTTGTCTTGGATTTTTTTTTTTTGGCCCCTAAATATTAATCAGCTATAAATTACTTTCAAGTTATCCATTCAGCTTTTAAAAATGAATTGGCCTTTTCACAGAAATCTGTATTCAAAAGTAAAGATGGAATTTAATGTCCTTGGTTTAGATGTACTTCATGGAAGTGAGCAGTCTTTCTTGGCTGCATTCTTAGCACATAATAAAGAATGAGAGTGCGGGAGACATTTCAAGGGAGTGGGGCTGGAGGCATGCAATGGAGAGACTGGGAGCAAATTCAGCTTTCAGGGTGTTTAACACCACACACAGAAAACTCTTCATTGTGTCTTTATTAAACTCCTATTTGGTAATCAAGAAGAAGTAGGATAATTCAATTCCAAAAATAGTTATTGAGCACCTACTAATATGCCTAAAAGTGCTTTGCATACTTCTGTGAACCATATGAGAGAAGTATTATTATTGTTATGGCATCATATTTGAAATTGCAAAGACAACACAGGTCAACAGGAGCAGGTGATGAAGAGAAGAGTGACAGAATAATCAATGGATAGATTAAAGTATTGATCATGGTTTGTATTTTCAGAGTAAATGGAAGTCCAAAGTAAGTATTGGTTAAAAATCAATGATTCACTTTGATGTCTATATCAAAGCACATTTTAAATATCACAAAGAAAACATTTAAACCTAATTTTATATCTATGTGATTCTAATTTCTAAAATACTTTATCACATCAGCTAGTTAGTTAAGAAGATTCCTTTATGTGGTATTAATTTAGTTGGCATACTTAGGTTTCATTCAAGACACGGACATGAAGCTAACACAACTATAATCAACTGTACAATTGTAAATCAACTATACTTCAAAAAAAAGACATGGACATAGTTGTGTGTTGATTAGCAGTTCGTAACTATTAGATGATTTTAGAGACATAAAAATATCAGATGCTCTTGAATAAAATATCTTAATGAAAATTAAAAATTTTTATGTTATAAAATTTTAAATTCCCCAAATTATTATTATTATTGATATAACAATGGCACATCAAATGTAAAAGAATCTTAATAAACTTACAGTATTGGTTGAAAATATGTATGATTTCAGCTAGCTGATATAATTATATTAATATCTGACAAAATGTATTTTAAGAAAAAAGTATTACTAGAGAAAAAGATGACTATTAAACAATGATAAATTATTCAATGTACCAGGATGTAATAATTCTAAACTTGCATACAGTTAATAGCCTCAAATATATGCAAAAAATCAATAAGACTACAAGAAGAAAGTGACAATTTCACTATCAAAGTCTGAAATTTTAATATTTTCTCTCAGTTGACAGATCAAGCACCTAAAAAAACCCAGAATGCTGAAGACAAATGAAAACTGACAGATTTATAGAACACTGTATCCAACAATTGCAGAATATATATCATTTCCAATTAAACATAAAAGATTGTTAAATATTGTCCTTGTCTAAGCCACAAAATTACTCTCAACAGATTTCAAAGGATGGGAGTCTGTGGCAAATATTAGCTAAATGTTTGCTAATTTGTATTATTTTTTTAGATTCCATATATATGATATCATATAATATTTGTCTTTCTCTGTCTGACTTACTTCACCTAGTATAATAGTCTCTAGGTCCATCTGTGTTGCTGCAAATGGCAATATTTCCTTCTTTTTTAAGGCTGAGTAATATTCCATTGTATATATACACCACATCTTTATCCATTCGTCTGTTGATGACATTTTGGTTGCTACCACGTCTTAGCTATTGTAAATAGTGCTATGAACATTGGGGTGCATGTATCTTTTCGAATTAGAGTTTTCATCTTTTCCAGATTTATGCCCAGGAGTGGGATTGCTGGATCATATGCTATCTCTATCTTTAGTTTTTTAAGGACTCTCCATACTGTTTTCCACAGTAGTTGCACCAATTTATATTGCCACCAACAGTATAGGAGGGTTCCCTTTTTTCCACACCCACTCCAGCATTTATTTGTTGACTTTTTAATGATGGGTGTTCTGACCTGTGTGAAGTGATACCTTATTGTAGTTTTGATTTGTGTTTCTCCAATAATTAGCAATGTTGAGTATCTTTTCAAGTGCCTGTTGGCCATCTGGATGTCTTTTTGGAGAAATGTCCGTTTAGGTCTTCCGCTGATTTTTGATTGGGTTGTTTGTTGGTTTATTATTTGATATTTTGATATTTTTGAATTGTATGAGCTATTTATATAAATACTAGCCCCTTGTTAGTTGCATCATTTGCAAATATTTTCTCTCATTCTCTGTGGTATCTTTTATTTTTTTATGGTTTCCCTTGTGCCAAAGCTTTTAAGTTTGATTAGGTCCCATTTGTTTATTTTTGCTTTTATTTCTTTTGCCTTGGGAGACTGATTTAAGAAAATATTGCTATGATTTATGTCTGAGAATGTTTTGCCTATGTTCTCTACCAGGCGTTTTGTGGTGTCATGTTTTATATTTAGGCCTTTAAACCATTTTGAGTTTATTTTTGTATGTGATGCGAGGGAGTGTTCTAATTTAATTGGTTTACATGTAGCTGTCCAGCTTTCCCAACACCACTTGTTGAACAGGTTGTTTTTTCTCCATTGTATATTCTTGCCTCCTTTGTCATAGACTAATTACCTGTAGCTGTGTGGGTTTATTTCTGGAGCTCTCATTATTTTTAATGTTAATATTTAAGGTGATATTTTCCTCCTATAAATACTGTTTATGCTATTACTACACATCTTGATAATTAGTATTTTAATTATTATCCAGTTTTGAGTACATTCTAATTTTCATCATTATTTATTCTTTTACCTGATTTGTTTAAGAATGCGTTTTTAAACTTCCAGGCTTACCGCTTTTTACTCATTATTATTCTCATTATTATTTATGCTAAATTTTTAACCTAATTGGAATTTTCTCAGAGAATGCAGTTTGCACAATACTATTTTAGTCAGCTACTTGATAGGATGAGAAGCTTTAAAAACTCAATGGCTCGGCACACACAAACTCGTTTCTTACATAAAGCTACCAGTCAGTGGACTTTCCTGAGTGGCTCTCCTCTAAGTAACAACCCAGGGATCCAGGCAAATCTAGTAGCTGTACCTCACCGGACACCCTGTCACCCTGAGCTGGCTGGTGAGCGAAGAGAACGAGTGCGTAGAGATCACGTAGGACGTGTTCAGGGGTCAGGTCAGAAAACAGCATAATCACTTTCACTTGCTTTCCTTTGACCAGCGCTAATCCCATATTCCCATCTAGGTGCAAGGAGATTGTAAAACGTGGTTTAGCTGTGGACCCAGGAAGAGGACGCATCCCTTAAGATGTCGCCAGCCCCCTGCCCTGTGGTTTCCCCTATAATTTATTGTCCCCTGACCTCCATCCAGTGCCAATGGGAAGGCCTGGCGGGGAGGGCTAGTCACGCAGCTTGGGCCTGTCTGGAGTAGTGGGTTGCGGGGCCTGCTCCTCCCCCAGCCCCTAGGCTGTGTGGCTGCGGCTTCAGTTTGGCCTCACTGATGCACAGCCCCAGGAGGCTCCTGGTGGGCTGCTTGGCCACCCTGCCCTCGGGCACGCCAAGGCTCGGGAACCTGTCCCGGAGGTCCCTGCACATCGGGGTGGGCCTCAGCGTGAGCCTGGAGGCCTGGCAGGCTCTGGCGCCAGAGCAGGCGGACGTCGGCTATGGTCTGGATGTCCACCGTCTCCTGCACAGTCGGGTCCCTGACCCGCAGGCTGAGAGCCGCAGCTCGGGGGGCGTGGCCATGAGCAGGGGCAGCTGCGCGCCCTGAGCGAAGGCACGTCCAACGTCTCGCTCTGCCACGAGGGGCGACGGCCACGAGGCGGGCGAGGGCCACGCCTGTTGGTCCAGGTGAGCGCGCCCAGCTCGCGCACCAGCTGGATGCCCTCCTCCACCGCGGTCTGGAGGCGTAAGGGCGGCTTGGTGGCCCCGAAATGCAAGAAGGACCCCCAGCCCCTGCGTCAGGCCAGCAGCCGCCAGGTAAGCAGCGTCTTGCAACCGCTCCTCAGAAATTTGCTCAGGAGTTGAAGATGGCGTCGCTGGTTAGGTCGTCCAGCAGCGCCAGTTCCCTGGAATTCAGGGACAGGCTCTGGCCCCTCTGGTCACACCCCTGGAGGACCCAGGTGGTCGTGGGCTCGTTGGGATTCTGCTTGAAGCGCTGTGAGATGGCCAGGGTCTCGGTGAACCTGTAGTAGCGGTCCCCTGCCCCGTCTGGAGCGCTAGTCCAAGGCCGCAGCCACCCTGGGGGCGCGGAACGGCAGGGAAGCCGGAGGGGCCCTGCCGCAGGAGCAGGAGGGACCACCCAGAGGGAATGCCCAGGCCCTCTGACTCCTGTTGGAACCACCAAAATGGGGTGGTGGGCAGCGCCTCAACTGGAAGGTACACCCAGCCCTCACTCTCTCCAAGGCCCAATTTATGTAACTGTTATTTTGTCGCTTGTGCTTTTGGTGTCATAACTAAAAACCGTTGCCTAATCTAAATCTCAGAGACTTATACCTGCTTTTTTCCGAGTTTTAGGTACTTCATTCTTTTTTTTTTTAATTAATTTTTGTATGTGGCATAACATAGTCCAGCTTCATTCTTTTGCATATGGAACTGCAATTGTCTTAGCATCATTTGTTGAAAAGGCTGTTTTCCCCCCATTGAATTGTCTTGGCACCTTTGTTGAAAATAAATTGACCATAAATGGGTCTATTTGTCAATTCTGTTCCACTGATCAATTTGTCAATCCTTATGCCAGCACCACAAAATCTTTTGTACTATTATGTTTTGAGATTGGAAAGTGACAGTCTTTTAACTTTGTTCTTTTTGGATATTGTTTTGCCTTTGCTGAGTCATTTTCATATCCATGTGAATATTAGGGTAAGTTTGTTAATTTTAGCTGGGATTTTGATAGAGGGTCCATTGAATTTGTGGATAATTTGAGCAGAATTGCCGTCTTAAAATACTAAGTCTTTCGTGAACACAGGTGTCTCCATTTATTTAGGTCTTTAAATTCTTTCAATGATGTTTTGTAGTTTTTAGTGTACAAGTCTTGTACTTATTTTACTAAATTTACTTCTAAGAATTTTATTCTTTTGATGCTATTATACATGAAATTGCATTGTTAATTCCATTTTTTGGCTTGTTTATTGCTAGTATAAAGAAATATAGTGGTTGATTTTTGTATATTGATCCTGTATCCTGCAATCTTGCTGAATTAGTTTTATTCATTTTAACAGTTTTATAATGAATTCCTTAGGATTTCCTGCATGTAAGGATGATGTCATTTGTAGGTAGAGATAGTTTTAGTTCTTTCTTTTCAATATGCAAGCCTTTAAAAATTTTTCTTGCCTAACTTCCCTGGCTAGAACGTCTCCTGTTATGTTGAATGGGCTTCCTTGTCTTGTTCCTGATCTTAGAGGGAAAGCACCCAGTCTTTCACTGTTAAATATGATGTTAGCTGTGGGGTTTTCATAGATGCCCTTTATCATGTTGAGGAAATTCCCTTCTGCTGCTATTGAGTGTCTTTATCCTAGATGATAATAATGCTAGATTTTGTCAAATGCTTTTTAAGTGTATGGAGATGATTTTTAAAATCTAATTTGGTGTATTACATTGACTGATTTTATATATGTTGAATCAACCTTGCATTTCTGGTATAAATCCCACTCGGTTGTAGTGTATAATCCTTTTTATACGTTGCTGGATTCACTTTGCCTCTATTTTGTTAGTGAGTTTTGCATCTATATTCGTAGGGTATATTGATCTATGATTTTCTTTTTTAGTGATTTCTTTTTCTGGTTTTGGCATCAGGGTGATACTGGCCTCAGGTAATGAGTTGTGAAATGTTCCTTCCTCCTATTTTTTGGAAAAGTTTGTGAGGGATTGTTACTAATTCTCTGTGAACATTCGGTAGTATATACCAGACTGGCCCTGGGCATTTGTTGGTGGGTAATTTTTTTTTTTTTTTTATTAATTCAGTCTTTTTACTTCTTTTAGCTCCGTTAGACTTTCTTTTTCTTTTGAGTCAATTTTGTTAGTTTGTGTCTTTCTAGGACTTTGTTTTATCTAAGCTATCTAATTTGTTAGCACAATTATTCACAGAATTTCCTTACAATCCTTTTAATTTTGTAAGGTTAGTAGTGATGTCCTGTCTTTCTTCCTGGATTTTAGTAGTTTTAATCTGCTCTTTTTTCTTTAGTGAGTCTAGCCAAAATGTTCACTTTATCTTTTCAAAGATACAACTTTTGTTTTACTGATTTTTTAAAAATTCTTGATTTCATTTATTTCCACTCTGTTCTTTATTATTATTATTATTTCCCTTCTGCTAACTCTGGGTTAGTTGGCTTTATTGTTTTAGATGTTTAAGGTGGAAGATTAACTTACTAATTTGAGGTCGTTCTTCTTTTTAAATATAAGTATTTATAGTTATAAATTTCACTTTAAGCACTGCTTTAGCTGCATACCATAAATTTTAGTATGTTTTGTTTTCACTTTTATTAATCTGTATGTATTTTCTAATTTCCCTTGTGATTTTTTAGTTTGAACCTTTGGCTATTTAGTATCATGTTGTTTAATTTCCACAAATTTGGAAATTTCCCAATTTATGTCTGCTATTTTAGTTTTGTTCCATTGTGGTCTAAGAGCATAATTTGTATGATTTCAGTCCTTTTAAACTTACTGAGACTTGCTTTATGGCCTGACATAGGGTCTGTCCTGGAGAATGTTCCATGGGCAGTTGATAAGAATGTATTTTGCTGTTGTGTGGAGTGTTCTATAGATGTCTGTGAGGCCACCCAAAATGGTGGTTCCCTCCGGAGGGGAGGAAGGGAAATATGATTGAGGATGGGTTCACAGAGTAGTAAAGGGGTTCTAACACTGGATATCTAGAATCTTTGGTGAGTACATGAGCATTTTATTATTTCTCTCTAAGATATACATATATTTTATTCACTCTTCACTGCATATATTTTACTGTAAAATATATCCAGCCAGCCACGAGACTATATGTGTCAGTCCTACGTTCTGCTTACAGAGAGTATGGCTTAAGGATCAGGAGAGGCTGCAGTCATTCTGGATGTTCAAGAGTGTCCGGAAGAAAATGAATGTTTGCAATGAGCACAAAACTGGCTTTTGCACCTGCTTTCTCACAGCTAAATGAGATGATGTTTTTAAAAGTTAGCTTGAGAAAAGAAGGGCATGTTAAAGGAGATATTCAGTGAATTCTTGCAGTAGGATTAGAATCTGAGCAGACCTTACTGTCCCCAAGAGGATTTGGTGTCCGGTAGCATACCTAAGGCTGTGTCACTCTACAGGCCCCTCTGCAGGTGCAAAATGATAACCAATGCTTGGTGCTGGTACCTTTTATCTAAATCGATGACCCCACTTTCCAGGGGGGAAAATGGCTTCGACACATTACAGGTTTAGAGAATGTTTCCAGAAGCAACCAAAACATTACAGACAGAGGTAAGAAATGTTTGCAGTATGACCAAGAGAGCATAGAGTTTTACATCCTGGGTAAATCAAGAACCTGATGATGAGAAAATTAATGTCCCAGGAAAAGATAGTTTCCTGAAGTGGTTTTTGCAGGGTGAAAAGCATTGAGATAACATAGGACATTAAGTGAAAATTTCAGAATAAATATCTAAATGAGCCAGAGACAGTTAGATTAATATCAGATGCCCTTGCATTTCATTCCTGAGGACCAGTCTCCATTCAGAATTCTTTTGACTGCTGTGATCAAAGGAAAGAGATCCTTTGACAGACCAAAGAAAGCTTGATGTAGGCACAGCTTAAGAAATATGAATGAGGTCCTGGACATGCAAGTGTGAAAATAAAGGCTACATCTGGGCTTCTGTGCAGAACTGGAAATTTTGCTTACAGATTACACAGGCAGAAAAAAATTCTCTGTGGAAAAAATGTGAATCAGGAAAAGAGTAACTAAGATAGAGGTTGGTTTCTAATTACAGTGCCGCAAATTAAATAAGAAATCTTTATATTTATTTACAGCACTGCCTGGGGCAAGTCAGCCAACTCTGTTGACAGGAAAATTTGGCACAAATAATGCTAACTGACAGAAGTTTTAAGTAGCATATTGTATTAACATTTAAAGGTGATTTTTCCAGGTTTCTGGGGTAGGCACACACAAATGACAGAAGAACTTTTTATTTACTCAGCACTGTTGTAAGTAGTGTGGCAAATCAGATGAACAATGAAATATGTTTCCTGCCCTTATGGACTTTATATTCTAGTTAGAGAGACACCATTGGGGTGAAATAATGAGATAAAAATACAAGGCAGAATCAGGGCACTTGCTCTTGGGGGCCATTCTCAGTAATCTCACTTTTTGGGTCCTGGTAAAGCAGTAGGCGGCTGGAGCATCTCCTACCTGACCGCCCAGGGATCCTCATCCATTCTTACCGATTCCTAATTGTGCCCCCTTTAGCTTATATGCAAAAATTGAAATGACTCCTCACAGAGCTTTGTTATAAAGCTTTCTACAAATTAAAAACAGGAACTTAAAGGAATGAAGATTGCTTGGTGCAGGAGCATTGGAAATGATAAAACAGCAACTAACAGTGAGAAGGGAAATAAAAACCCTTTCACATACATGACTTTGAAAAACAGAATCAGCTGAGAACATTTAGCAAAGGAGCAAGCAAGCCTTCCCCTCCCAGGCTTCCCTCTGACCATGGTGTTGCCCAGTGCGATGGCTGATAGCCATGTGCTGACTTCATCATTAGTAGTATGTTAATAGCTTTTGTATATATTTGATTAAGCTGGAAATTGTGTAATGCTTTTGGGAAATCTTTCCATCAAAATTACACTACATTGCAGACTTTTGGCATGCAAAGGGAATAAGCCTGAGTTCTCAGGACAGGTCACAGTGTACTACCTCATTACCCAACCATCCTGGGATATGAGGCATTACTCTGTATTGTTGAACCTGGCATTGTATGGTGCAGAACATTTTTTCTATATTATTATGAAATAAAATTATAATATTATTTTTGCAGTATCACAACTTTTGCAGTGGTTTCTAAGGTGGCAACTTAGCCAAATTTTAGGCCCAGTAATGGAAGGATCTTGTAGATCAAATGGCTTGTTAAATAGATAACTCAGATGAAAATAAGTATATATTTCATATAGGTCTTCTGTTTTAATAACTGTGAGTTCTCCTGTGTTCTGGGATAGTGCACAGCACAATAAAAGGCTGTGACAGTGAATATCACTCCCCACACATATATGTATTATAAAAGGAAAACTGCGTTTAGATTTTTAATCAGAACAGAATCTGAGGGGTGTTTATCATGTTGGCAACATTGATTTTGGAAAAAAAGAAGATGGGGAGGGAACAGTAACTCAGGCTTAAGCAACAGCAGATTTTTCTTTTATTGATTATCCATTTATTTTGTGGGATTTCAACAGTGTAAGAGACCTGTGAAGCTATAAAATCAATCCCTCAAATTGAATTTGCAAAAAGTGAATCATCTCTTGCACCCACCAATTGGTAGTAATTAACTTGGTGGCATCTCAGTTACTCTTCCATTAAGCAGTTCTAGGAATCGAACTTATTTTAGTTTACTTATTGGATTTATCCTAAGCACTCAAGGTGCTTTTGAAGGATATGATGCAAATTGTTAGCATCATTTAACATTTATTGAATTACAGCATCACATGACTTTGAGCAGACACTAGACGTAATGAGAAAAACAAGATGTTCCCACTTTATAGAGATAGTAACCAAGACAGGCAGGTAGAGGAAAGACTTGCCCAAAGTCAGACAGAAAATATTGGGAGTAGGGACCAGGTAGGTTATCCTTGGTAGATTGCTATTTTCACTTATACATAAGCTGAGTTTGCTGGAAAAATATATATATATATGCTTAAGCATAAATATCTGGAGGGGTGGTGGCTAAACCCCTGTATTGACTTAGCCATCATTCTGTTTGCATTTGTCAGTCCGTCTTTGCCAATTTGTGTCCATCACTAGTCAATGAGAGAAGGGAGGGACAAGAAGGAGAAATAGTAAACCCTGATTATCTTTCATAAATATATGAATTAATAGATATGGTAGATTTTTTTCAATGTGGAAACTTAAAGTTCTGTGCTTAGTTCTATTTCAGAAAACATTTTGGTTGTGTCAATAGACCCAGAGCCAATGGATTTATTTAAAATCCTCTTTTCTGATTGAAATGAATAATAGGGACTCGTAGACCACAAAAGGATTTTAGCCTCCCAGTTGGGACTCTCCACACCCCTAACGTGCAGGCAGAGCTGACTCTGAGCTCCTTCTGTGCTGTCCTTCTGTTCCTTGTTGATGGCTGCCCACCACTCTGTTCCCACCCAGACTCTACTGTGATTTGGACCATATGTCTCTGGCTGAAGCAGCCTGCTTAGAGTCCTGGGTTGAGGTTTGTGTATGTGGAGGGGCAAGTGTCTTTCTTTTTTCAGTCTTGGCCCTGCCATTAAGTCTATAAATAGGATTCTAATCCTCTGTGCTTCTTCCTGGGAAATTCCAATTTTGGCTGGAATGTTGTATTTTTGAATTTTCTGCCAAAGTAATTAAGTCTTTTTGGCCTCCTGTTCTCTACCCCCAAGTCTTGTTTTATCCTTTTCCTTTATTTTAAATAAAGGCATTTCTACTGAAGGAGAAAAGAAAATGGGAATAGGGAATGATGAATACTGGAGGTCGATTAATGTATTAAAACCAAAAATGATTACTTTTGATTCATGACTTCTGAAAATATATATGAAAATTCTTCAACGTCAGAAAAAAGATGAACAAAGAGAAAATCTTTATTGTTTTATTGATCTTCCTTAATTGTATTCTTTCATCTCAGAAATAAGCTTGCACAGAAGCTTCTACTTGTACCTGTTGGATAGGTGGATGCTTCTGAATCCATATCTTTCCTATTGCTTTTGCCATTCCCCAGCCCTTGTTAAAGGCAGCCTCTTCTAATGCAAACAAAATCATACAAAACATCTGAAGGTCTTTTGGTTTCTAAATAGAGAAGACTTTGTTTCTGAACTGAAAGGAACTTTTTTTTTCCTTGACAAAGTCTGATCATTTCAGAATGAAACATATGACAGGTCAGTATTGCTTTCCTGGTGACAGTCCTCAGTGTGGTGACCCAGCTAAAAGATCCAGTGACAAATTAAAGACAAGAGTAGAAATGGTTACTGTGCTCAAGCACAGGAGGGGTGATGAATACACCAATAGTGTTTCTGTGTATTCCAGGTATGATTAATACCATAACATATTGACATATATTTGCCTTGGAGGAGAAAATAGTGAATGTTTAGGGGATCGAGAAGACTTTGTGAAAGAGAAGGCTTTAGAGAGGTTGTAAAAAATATCTGAGAAGGAAATAGAGGTTGGTAGTTCCAAATACAGAGGTGGTCAAGGTGTGTGTGTCTGGGGAAAACAAGTTGTCTGATTGTGGGATACATGAAAGAGTGAAAGATGAGACAGGAAAGAAGAGCCTTATTGTGGAGATCTGAAGCATTTGTACTTGAATTGGTAGGCAGTGGTTTTTAAGAGTGAATGTTAAATGCAAATGGCCAAGAGGCACATGCAAAAAAAGCTCAATATTTCTAATTATCAGAGAAATGCAAATCAAAACTACAATGAGGTATCATCTCACATCAGTCAGAATGGCCATCATTAAAAAGTCCATAAATGATAAATGCTGGAAAGGGTGTGCAGAAAAAGGAACCCTCCTACACTCTTGGTGGAATGTAAATTGTTGCAGCCATTATGGAAAATAGTATGGAGATGTCCTTAAAAAACTAAAAATAGACTTACCGTATCATCTAGCAATCCCACTCCTGTGCATATATCTGGAAGAAACTCTAATTTGAAAAGATGCACATACCCCAGTATTCATAGCAACACTATTTACAATGGCCAACATAAGAAAGCATCCTAAATGTCCATCAACAGATGAATGAATAAAGAAGTTGTGGTATTTATAAATATACACAGTGGAATACTACTCAGCTATAAAAAGGTATAAAAGAATACCATCTGCAGCAACATGTATAGATCTGGAGATTGTCATACTAAATGAAGTAAGCCAGAAAGAGAGACAAATATCATATGATATCACTTACATGTGGAATCTAAAATAATGACACAAGTGAACTTATTTATAAAACAGAAACAGACTCATAGACATAGAAAACAAACCTATGTCACCAGGGGGGAAAAGAGGGAGTAGAGGCATAAATTGGGAGTTTGGGATTTGCAAGTACTAACTATTATATATAAAATAGATAAACAGCAAGGACCTACTGTATACCACAGGGAACTCTGTTCAATACTTTGAAATAGTTTCTAATGAAAAAGAATATGAAAAGGAATATGTATGTATATATAACTGAATCACTATGCTATACACCAGAAATTAACACATCATTGTAAGCTGACCATGCTTCAATTAAAAAAAAAAAGAATGTTAATAGGTTTGAAATTTAAGAAAATTGGAATGTGGACCAGAAAAAACTAGAAGGAAAGTAGAATTGGCACTCAGGAGAATTTTGTAGTAGCATAAGTAAGAAATAGAGAATCTAAGCTAAAGGAAATGCCCAGATTTCATTGGCTGTGTCTTCATGAAGCTAACATGTCTAGTGATTGAATAAGCCATCGATCCTTTAGGGAATTTAGTAACAATCCCTGGAAACCCTCTAGAAAAATACCACATTTGCACATGCTCATAAAATGTTGCCTGTAATTTCAGGGTATTAATAGATCTCTGGGAACCAGGGACCATTTAGGAATCTATGGACTACAAGTTAAGCATCTCTGAGCCTAACTTATTTGATTGGCATTAAAAACGAATCAATCATATATCAAAAATTGTTTACCATTTTGACATAATTTAGATCAGTATTTTACACTTAAAAAAAATAACCCAGTGCAGAGGTTGTGGTCAAACAGTTTTGGCAATTACTGCATACCCTATTATCCTCTGGAAGATGAACATTACATCTTGTCATGTTAGAAGAACACTGACTTTGTTTACTCCAGCTCTTCTAGATGTTAGTCCAGTGGTTGTCAGAACCTGTCTCTGGTCTTCATCCAGAAACACCTGCTAAGCAGTTTCACAGTCTTCAAATATAAATGGAATGTAGGCTCCAAGGACATGAAGTCCCTTTGCATCTGCCTTCACATCTCCCAGTCCTCCTTCCTGTGAACCAGGATATAGATATTCTGGTCTTTACCAACTAGCTATGTAATCTTGGAAAAATTATGTGCTTCAGAATTCTTATCTGTAAAAGAAGTGTGTGAATATCTGTGCCCTGTATCAGTGGTTCTCAAATCTGAGTATTCATCAGAATCACTGTGAGGGCTTGTTAGAGCACAGATTGTTGAGCCTGGCATCAGAGTTTCTTACAATGAAGGCCGGGCCGGGGCCTGAGAACTTGCAGTACTGTGGTGTTCCCAGGTGATGCCAGTGCTGATGGTCCACGGACCAGACTTTGAGAACTGCTGCTGTAGCATTTTTGAGATCCTGTGAACTCTGAGACTCTTTCCCATACAAGTCGTTTCCTCTCCAGAGCTGGCTACTTGCTCCTCTTTCGGGTCTGCAGCCCCTCATATTCTCCATGCATTATTTTGTATAATTGTTGTTCTTGCTGTTTTCTGAGGAAGATTGTATCTTTGTCCCTACTGCTCTCACCATTCCCCAGCCCTTGTCAAAGGCAGCCTGTCTAATACAGACAAAATCATACAAAACATATTAATGCTTTTTGAAATTTCAAATGTGTATAGAGGGCACTAATGAAATGTGTTGCCATGTGGCTAATGTGCTATAAAGCAAACTTTTTTTTTGTTACTACATGTTTGATGAATCAAGCCAACAGGCAGTTAGACCTGGCTGTACAAAGGACCTATTTACATGACCTTTCTGTTAGGGCAACACTGCTCTCTTTAATGTATGTGTTAGTGTAGGTGCTGCTTAGACATGGAAAGGATTCTTCTGTTCAAAATGCATGTGAGCAACTTCTGCAGAGCCAGTGCTAGGACAAAATGATGACATTGATAAAATTTGACTTTGGGGTCCCTTCACTCTGTGTTCAATCATTTAATAAATATTTACCGATCGTTGGCGTATAAGGCATTAAGCTGGATGCTTGGGGGATACAAAGATAAATCAGATCAAATCCTTGCCTGCAGTGGAATTTATAACCTAGCATAAGACATAGGATGTGTACATTCATGAGGACAGTGAGCGGGGCTGCTGCATTATCAGCTGGGCTCAAATGACAGGAAATCTAATTACTAGTTACATGACCTTGGCCAGTTTATGTAACCCCTTTGAGCCTCAGCTTCATAATGATAGATAGGTGAAATAGTGCCCCATAAGATCAATTATGGCTTCATGGTAAAAACCCATATGAAATGCTTTCTACCATGTTCAGAATATATTATGTGTTCAATAAATGTAGCAGTTTTTGAAACTATCATCATGAAAGTAGAGAGTGATAAATATAATAGATTATTTTTGAATGCTTAGTATGTGTTGGGTAGTCAACTGAGAGTTTATCATGTATTAATTTATTAGTCCTACAATAGCCCTTAAAAAACTGATAGTATAGTTTTCTTCATTTTTTTAGGTGAAAAACAGAAGTCAGGGACCTTAAGTAATTTTCCCAAGGTGCTGCAGCTTGTAAATGCCTGAGATGGTATTTAAACAACAGCTTTCTGGTTCCAGGCGTTGTACCTTTAATCACTATGAATACTGCTACTTAATAAATGCTGCAAGAGGGCTAAACGTGATATTTGAGGAAGTCGGAGGAAGGAGAGAAAATTTCTATGTAGGAGGAATTGTTAGTATGATAAAAGCTTAAAATACAAGCCAAGACTTGAAAGATAGGGAGATTTTGGCTCTGCATGTTCTCATCTGCCCTTTTCTTATTCAGCGTATTTATTTATCCCATAAATATTTATCCAGCACTGATTTTGCACCAGGCATTGTGGTGAATAATCTTTACCTTCAAGGCAGAAGGTCATTAATCCACTAATTACACAAATAGATGTGAAATTACAAGTGTGGAAATTGTCACTGAGAAAAAAGATATATAGAGTATATATATTTCAGGGGATCCGATCTCTTCTGCAGGGATCAGAGAAGCCTCTCTGAGAAGTGACATTTGAATTGAGACCTGAAAATGAACAGGAGCTACTTAGGTAAAGAGAGGAGAGAGAATCATTCTTGGCAGACAGAATTAGGATTTCAGACCTTCATATGGTGGCAGAATCACGAGAGAAAAATCTTGGTTGGAGGGAGGGAAGAGAGAGACTTCTGATCATAGAATGAGGGCAACTGCTGACATAAAGGGCTTTCCCGGGTGTGAAGGCATATTCTGTGCACAGGTGCTGCTTGTGTGTCTTCCATTATCTTTGTGTACGTCTCCCTGAGGCCTCAAAGCTAGGGTGTCTAAGGCTAAACTCTTCATCTTTCCCCAGATCTGCCCCTGCTTCTGAGCATCCCATCTTGACAAACGATGGCTCTGAATTTGCGTTTTGTGTAAGCCAAAACCCTTAACGTCATCCTTTCCTCTTCCTTCTTCCTCATCCCCTTCGTCCAGTCAATCTCCATCAATTGTCTCATTAATATCTCTTGCAACTGAGTGATTGCACTTCACTCCCACTGCCTTAGCTGAGGATCATCACCCTGCTATCCCTGCTCTGTGCATACTGAGCTAACTTAACAGTCTTTTAGGAAGCTGCATGTTTCCCCATCTCCAGGTTTTTACGCGTATCTTTCCTTTGTCCAGAATCATCCGTCCCTCCTTTCTCCCCATCCTCAACTAAGGAACTCCTGTTCATCCCCCAGAATGCCTCTCTTTGAGAAATTCTCCCTGGCTACCAGGGATGGAGAATAGGTTGGCTTTTCCTTCTTCATGTTCATTCTAACTACGTCGTGCTTAGCCCTGTCAATTACCTATTTATTCATCTGTCTAGACCTGGCTGTCCAATATTGTGGTTGCTAATTACCATGGTAATAAACATTTGAAATGTAGCTAGGACGAATTGAGATATACTTTATGTATAAAATACCATATTTCAAAGATATGGTACAAAAGTGAAAAAATTTAATTAATAATTTTTAATGCTGCTTGCATGTTGAAGTGGTAATATTTTGGATATAACAAGTCAAATAAATATATTATTAAAATGAAATTCACCTGTTGCTTTTTACTTTTTAAAATTTGCCTACTAGAAAATTTAGAATTATATATATGGCTCCCATTTGTGCCTTCCACCTTATTCCTATTGGATGATACTGGTCTAGACTCTAAACAGCTAGAGCAAGGGTCAGCAACTATGGTGGGCCAAATCTGGTTTGCTATCTGTTTTTGTAAATTAAGTTTTATTGGAATACAGCCATGCTCATTCACTTACATATTGTCAATGGCTCTTTCCCACTACAGCAGCAGAGTTGAGCAGTTATGATAGAAACTGTATGTCCCATAAGCCTAAAATATTTACTCTTGGCCCTTTTCAGGAAAAGTTTGCTGACCTTTATCCTAGAAGGCTGATGTTGTAATTTAATCATCATTTGTATCTTCAAATCATTGTGTAGTACCTGGCACTCATTAAATGTCTACTGAGTGAATAAATGTCTATCCAGTAGATGTTTGTTAAATGACTACATGTTTGAAAATTATATTGGCAGGATCATCTCTAAAATTAGTTTATGATCCACAGCCGTGGTGACCATATGACTAGAACTAAAAATTGAATTGAACTCCTGGATAAGTCATTATATAACTGGATAAAAGTCATACAACATTTAAAATTGAAACACCCTGTAAAAACCCAGAATACATGGTCCCCACTGCCACCATCATGAAATATCTTGATTTTGGAATAGACAGAGATATTTTAATTATGCCTAAAACAGGATGGTGTGTTGTCTAAGTGAGAAAGAGAATTGTCTCATAGACTGGATATTTGAAAGGGTTTAGGTCATAGCAGCCTTTATTGTCCTATGTGACCAGTCACCCTGATAAGGAGCTGTGTGCTCTACTGAACTGTAGAAGGGAATCTGAAAACCAGAAGGTGGAGTGATGGTGGAGGCTAAAGACCAGCAAAAAAGAGACTCCCGGGACTGCAGTATTTCAGTCTTTTTGCAAGAGTCCCTGATCTACCAGAAAGGATATTCCTGGATGTAACTTCCCTATAGATTTCATACCAGACAAGCTTTCTACAGGCAGTTTTTTGCCTGGAAATTTAAAGCAGTAAATCACATGGAAATCTGAATTGGTTTGTGTACATGGGAATTAATTCTTATATCTTAAAAATAAGGCTGAGAATGAGTGTTGGAAGAGAATTAAGTACATCTTCACACTTTGATCCAAATATACTCCTGTCATTTACTCTCTGCTCACAAATCTGCAGCTGTTAGAAGGCACCAAATCATTTTCTTTTGCTTTTTCTCTGTCAAATTGTTGATGAAAATGATTTTACAAAATTGTAACATCCGGAGTTACCATAGATGAGAATCAAATTTCAGGTCTTGGTTATGCAACATCATCTCATCTCATAAGAAACAGTCATTAAAAAAAAATCATAACATTTCTCAGTGTTGAATTGGATCTTTTCTTTTTTAGTAATTAAAGTTGTAAAAGCAGCTTGATATATTCATTGGATTAGGTAGATTCCACAGGGCTCTTGGGAAGGGAAGCAGAGAATTTTCTTTTATTAGAGCATATTTGGGAAGCAAACAAGAGAAGAATGAGAGTAATATTCATTAGTAACATATGTGATCAGTATAGAAAGAGAATATTAAATATTTGATAACTTTTACTTTAGCTGGTTCAGAGAACTAAGGGATTGTAATGTTGGTAAGATCATAGAGCTGAACTGGTCCATCCCACCCACCCACTCAACTGTCAATCTACCAACAACTGCTTATTAAATTTATTAAGTTATGCTTATTAAAGTACTATTTGTTCAGGTCTGTAGTAGGTGTTATGGGGGATACAAGGGAAATAAAAGGCAATTCTACGAATCTAAGAGGATTCATAGAATTCTCAATATGAAGATGATGTTATTGTAATTCAACACTGTTTTTGAGATAAAGAAACAATCATTAGATGAATTGTGTAATGTAATATTCAAAGAATTATGTGGTGGACCACAGACCCTAGTACCTAGTGTAATGATTTTTCTATTGATACCAGTTGTGTAAATCAGACATACGTATCTACATAAAAAGTTAGAGAACAAATAATTCCAGGTCATCATGCAAGTAAAGGTGGGGTCACTGGATGTGCCTGATCTATAGGGCTTTGAAGAATATCCATCAATGAACAAGGTAATAGGAAGGAGGTGAGTGTGGAGCTGGACTTAAAGGAAATGCAGAGCTTGGAATCATAAATGGTGGAGAGAAGACATTCTAGGTGTGACAAAAGAAACAAATGCAAGGGGAGAGGAGCTGAGCAGAAGAGAAGGGAGAGACAGGTTAGATAAGAGTCAGCAGAAGTGGTGGAGGTGGCCTTAAATGGAGCAGAGGCCACCATGGAGCAGCTGGTAGGATGAGGTTGGGTCAGTGAGGTGAGAGCATCGATGTAGGAGGGTTGAATGCCTGCTGGAGGAATGTTTTTGTATTAGTAAGAGGCTAAAGTGTAGGCCGGGTTTTAGGAAGATTTATACACTGCACTCCCACTCTAGAGAAGGACAAAGTATTCCTTAAGGACCCAGCAAGAAAAAACCCACAAGGAAGGAAAATCATTCTGGCAAATTAAATAAATATGGCAGTAAGTGTATCATGTTTCCTTTTTCATATCTTTATATTGCACACCACTTCCTGATGTTTGATCAAAATTTAGCAGTTTGGTGGGAAAATCTAAATGAGAATGTTTGAAAAAGCCCATGGAAAACTAATAACATTAAGGAAATGCACACTTTTATTTTCAGGAATAGCCAATTTCTACTCCACTGGGGTTTGGATTTTTTTTTTAAGGTTTTGATGTACTGCTCAAATTATGGTTTATGCAGGATGAAATGCATCCTTAAACACTACACTGTCACAGTAATACTTATAAATCACTCAAAAGACCATCACTGGCAGATAGTAAATATTTCATATCTTATTGAAAAATAATATTTTTTTCTTAAAAAGTATCGGGATCATATTCCTTTTAAGCTCTTCCCCAAAATCTCCCTTGAGAGGCTTAAAAAATAATCACACCTAAATCTTCATCATACTAATTTGCCAGGGAATTTTCAGGGCTGGAGTTTTTGCTTTGGATTTTAACTTCCATGGATTTTGCATATCAGATTCTGTTCTATATCATCACTGAATATTGCTGCTGAGTATGTATGTGGAATTGGTATGGAAAAATAATCTATAGCTCTTCACTTCTTTTTCTTTCTCGTTTCTTATAATGTAAGTAGAAAATTTATCTCTCTCTAAATAATACCAAGCTTTAGCTATTTATCCAACTCTATTTTTATGAGTCTGCAAAAGATGTCCAGTCGTTGTGACCAGGCTCTTTCAATGGCACAACAGTTGCTGCCTTTATTTGCATAAATAACTTGCCTTTGAGATATGAACAGAGGGAAAACATGCACTTTCACTCCCTGTTGTTACTGAGAAAATGAAGTTGGAGACGATAAGCAGGGATGTGATTTTACCCTTTATCTCCTAAGGCCGGCGTGAGAAATTGGCTACCTTAATACTTCCTTAAACATTCTTGTTCCTTTTCAAGGACTTGATAATCTAATGAGGGACGCAGACATGAATAGATTGACTTGTACAATAGAAGTGCTATAAAGTGGATTAAACAAAGCATCATGAACATGTGGGATTTGCCCCCTTTCCCAATTTGATAGAGAAGATTGACTATTCATTTTAGCTTCTGCACACTCTTCTGAAAATAAGCAAATTTTGTCTAGACTGTGATGTGGAGTTACTATCATTCTCCTCATCTTCAAATATGGACAGGGTATCTGAATAGACGATGTTATGGATGGCAAGAAGACGTTTCCATGCTCATTCTCAGTGTGGCTGAGGGTGTGGAAAAGTGGGCACTCATGCTTTGTGGCAGTAGGGTGGTGTATCAGAGGATATTGGTAGACTCTCTATATAAGCATTTTGGTAGTATGCTCCATGAAGGTGTTGTGTATCTTGATTACTACTCAATCCCTAATGCCTAAAATTCAACTTGGAAAAGTGAATAAATTTATAAATGCCAAAATCTTTTAAATTTTGCATATGCCTTGATGCACAAATTTTAATTATAAGAATTAGCATATGAGTTTGCTATTAAGTTTCAGTTATAAGAATATATATTGTTGTTTATCATACTGAAAATTCAAAACAGCTCAGTTAGTTTTAACACTATAGGATTGAGTGAAAATAACATAACATCCCTACTGTGGACTCTTAAACAGCCACAAGTGATGATGTTGCAAAAAGTATATATAAATGATACAGAAAAACACATGAGGCTGTTTTATATGTAGGTCATAAACAGTGTAAAGAGTATTAATCCATTGTTATACAAAGATAAAATAAGACTTTTTAGAAGGATGTCAAAGAAGGGAGTTTACTAGAGGCTCAGGCATTGCCTTAAATAACAGAGAAAAACTCCAAAATTTTAGTGGCTTAAAGCAATAAGTATATAACGAATTGGATTTTGTGAATCAGCAGGGGAGCTCTGCTTATCGTAGCTGCTCAGGTTCCCAAAATGAAGCGAGCATCACGATCAATGCTGATCACCATGCTGTATGGAAAAGAGCTCTGGAAAGTTTCACACTAGAAATTAAATGCTGTTACGTGGAAGTAAAAGATGACGCTTCATCTGCTCTCAACTCATTGGCCAGATCTAGTCAGTCACGTGTCCCACCCACCCAAAAGGGAGCAGGGAATTATAATCCTCCCTTGTAATTGAGGATGACAGAATTAGAAATATTTGGTGAGCAGCACTAAGGATACGCTTATGGTCATCAATATTCATCTCACTCGGTCTGCCCCTAGGGAGACAACCCCAAAGTCCTATCCAATCAGGGGATCAAACTCTAAGCCTGTAATTTCTGGGTGGTACTTGATGGTCTAGATGTGGCTTCTTTTGATCTTCAAACCAACTGAAAAACATAGATTATTTCTTCCCCCTACACATAGTACAGAACTGTAAAAACAGGGGCCAGGTGTCTATAGCGTTCCCGTTTGGAAAGAGGAAGTTGCTGGTTCACATCAGTTATGAAGTTGCAGGTTCCAATCCCCGGGGGTAAGGAAAGTGTATTGGTTAGATTCTGATTGGGTTCCTGGGAAAGGCTCTCCACTCCATTGTTCCATGTAGCCCTTGGACAGTCCCCTTTGGAAGTCTTTCCCTTTATTATTTGCCTTTGCTCCATCTGAAAAGTGCACTGCAGAATGGGCCCTCCTTCAAGGATGAGTGGCTTAGCCTGAAAATGTTCATAGACCCTCATAGGCCCAATTGTTATTAAAGTTTCCATCTTCAGACTATAAAAAAACTGTCACAAACATTTTTAGAAGGCTCATTGTTTCTTTGGCTGTACAACTTTCTAAAAAATTTAATCAGCTGCTTTTATGGTTGATTCTGGTCAGTTCATTGTGCCAGTAGCCACACACACAGTTCTTTGTTGACATCCCTTTCTCTGTTTCATCTTTGCTACAGTTATCTTAAACCAACCAAGCTGCATTGGAAGAGGCACAACTTAAGTCTTTTTGTTCGTTTGTTTGTTTGGGCTGTTTTATCCAAATGAAAGGTCAACTAAGTGCCATCCAAACTTCATTCAGAAATTTAACAGTGGTGTGAAAACCATACCCTTGATTCACTCTTGGACACAGGCTGTGTTTTAATCTTTCAGTCTTTCACCAACTGCTGATAAGAAACAATTGCCTCTTCTAATCCTAACAGTCTCCAAACTCTATGGACCATCTCTGTTACCTTCCACACTTGCTTGCAAGTCAGTTAAGTGTGTTCTTAGCTCATTGTTTTTATTGTAGCACCTTTCTAAGTGCTGCTAACATCCGTTAACACCGACTAGAAAAGTTGTTATCTGTAAAGCTGCAAGTTTGTGAAGTATATTACCTTCCTTTTAAATTACCACAGGTGACATTTTCACAAAATAAATAATCTGTGCATAGATTGTTATCTTTCCAACTGCAACTGAAGATTCTTTGCTACCTGCCACCTGAGCACTGACCCACATTCTTCAGGTATCTGATCCAGGATTACTCCAATTCTAAGTACTTATTTTGTATTTACCAGAGTAAGAGAGATCTTGTCCTCAGTTTTGTAGGTCCCTGAAATTTTATTGTCATCAAATGATTTTGTCCCAGTTTGAATGGAATACACACTGACACTCATAAGGGATTATGAACAAAATTGCTCATTTGTTAATTTAAAATGTAAAGTCTACTTATGTGACTAGAATCTGTGTTTTCTAACCACAACATATTATTTAGAGTCAAGAGATTCCAGAAACCATTATTGTAATCTGAGTTTTTCTTAGTTACTAAGTGTTAATGGATTACTTGATCATGAGTGAGTATCATTGTGGAATAATACATCCAGCCTCTATAGAAGCTTGACCTCCCTTATGTTGCAATAGAGCTCAGCTCTTTGTTGAGTGGGGCACTTTGAGACAGGGCTCTCTTCTTGTAGCTTACATTCTAGAGCGTAGATGCAGACAAATGGTGAACACAAAGTAATACATTACATAATGCAAGTGCATTTTAGATAGTGAAACTGGGTGATGGGATGTAGTGTAACTTGGAAAAGGAATGGAGGAAGGTATTGTAGCTAGAATGGCCAGTGAAAGTCATTCTAAGGTGGTGACATAAGAGCCAAGACTCAAATGATGGGAAAGGGGTAAACACAGACGGTCTGATGAATGAATATTCTATGTGGAAGGAACAACAGGTTCAAAAGGCCAGTGCCATGAATGAGCTCAGTGTGGTATAAGGATAGAAAGAAGGCCTGGGAATGAGGAGAATGGTGAGGAGAAAGGTATGTGGTCATGTCTGAGAGACTGGCCAGGGATGCATCACTTGTGGCTTTGTTGGTCATGTTATGGGATTGGTGTTTACACTAGATCCAGGGGAACCACTGGAGGCTTTTCTGATCTGTTTTATGCTTTTAAGAAGATCACTCCTGCTAGCTATTTGGAGAATGAACTCTGGCAGTAAAAGAGTGGAAACAGTCCATTGCAGCCAGGGTGTGAGATGTTCACTTGGATTAGGGCTGAAGCAGTGGAGATGGTATTAAGTGGGGGGATCTTGAAGATATTTTGGAGGTAAGATTTGCAGATAGATTGTTTTAAAGATGTGAGGACAAGTAAGAAAATGAAGCTGGTTTCAAGTTTTTTGACCCAAGAAACTTGGTGGTCATGATGCCATTAACTGTGATAAGGAAGACAGCTAGGGGTAAATCAAGAATTTTATTTTGGACATTTTAAATTTGAGACATCTATTAGACAGCTAAGAGGGCGATGTCAAGTAGGCAGTTGGATATATAAATCTAGAGCCCAGGGGAGTGTTAGGAGCTGGAGATAGAGATTTATGAATCATCAGTACAGAAATGTTATTTTAAGCCAAAGAGGAGGATGAGATCACCTAGAAAAGGAACTTGGAGAGAAAAGAGGGTGGACGACAGAGTTAAGGGTTAGAGAGGAGGAGGAACCAGAAATGGAAATTAAGGAGGAGCAAAGTTGAGGCAGGAGTGAACAGTCCTGTGAAAACCAAGCAGAGGTATTTCCATGAGAAGAAAGCCAAGTGCTGAAAGTTGATGAGTGCCCTAGTCCGGCTTCCTGCTTTGTGTTTCTCCCAAACACCCACAATACCATTCTCAGCTCGCTAGCATTTAATCCTGCTGGAAAGGAGGCTAATTACAGAATAGTAATTGTGTTATTAATTCCCTTTTGGTCAGTTACATTAAGAAGTGGATGAAGTGGCATCTTGGTGAATCAGGAGGGTCTTGGGTCTGTGCTTCGACACTTACTAGCTGTGGGAAGGTGGGAAGGTTACTTAACCTCTCAGAGCTTTGGTTTCCTTATTCGTTATCTGGGGATGACAGTACCCAGAGTCTTGTTGTGGGAATTAATATAATAAAATAATACAAATAAAAAATAAAATAATAAAACGCGCTAAGCTCAGTGCCTGGCAAAAGGTGATTAGGTCACAAACGGTAGCTTTTACTATTTTTTTCCCAGATACTGATTGGCTAATTATGCAAATAGGTCACTGTCAAGTAATCCTGGAAAGATGAGATTGGTTAATTGTTTCTAACTATGTTGGAAAGGGAATGTCTGTATACTGGTGCCACAGGCTAGAAGCAAGTCACTCAAAGTATAATTCTGTGCTTCCTGCTCTTCCAGCCCCCACTACTACATTCTCATCCTTTTGGGTCAGGATGTGTAGAACTCAGACAAGTGATGTTTTAAGAGGGGGCTTATCAATGATAGAAACATATCTCTGAGCTTCTCTGTGAAGAACGGTCCAGATCTGGTGGTGTATCTGGCTGCTGGTGAGCAGATAAAGTGGGATAGCGGCACCTGCAGAGCCGAGAGAGGGGCATGAACTTTGTGAAAATTAGCAGGCATTACTCCACCTTCGGGCAGCTCACACGCCTGTCTTATCCTCTGAAGCAAGAGAGAGTTGGGTCAGGGATATAATTGAACAAGTATCTCAGGTTCATTTTGCAGAAAATGAGGCTGTTAGCCCTAGCTGCTCTCTGAGAAGTTTTTGTTAAACATAACAATTCCTCTGAAACGGTTACGGTTCCCCTTGTGGGCGCTCTGTGGCAGTCACGTTCCTCTGTGAAGGCAGTGGGGTAGCGGTGGCCGCCCTGGAGTGGGGCAGGGAGTCAGTGCTGGTGGAGCCCCGCCAACTCCCTTCCTCCAAACTAACGTGCCCTACTCTCTGAGGGCGTCTCACCTCGGGTTTTGACGTAACACTTTCACCTCCCTTAACTCACATACCCAGTTTTCAGTTCAGATTAACCTCTTAAATTAATTTTCCCTCGAGGGGAGTCATCACTTTGGCCTAATTATTAGAAAGATAGGACCCGAGGTGTGGAGCTGGGCTACCTAGGTTTGAATCTTCAGTCCATCCTTTAGATCTTCTTAGATCTCCGTGACCTTGATGAAACTAATTAATCTCTCTAATCCTGTTTCCTCATCTACAACATGAGATGGACAACTGTGGCATAGCCTATTGTGTAGACTAATAAATTAATCCATATAAAGAGCTGCCTTAGCATTATTTAACTTCCTTAGTACTAGTAGGTCTTTAATAAATGTTGATGGGCTATTTTGTCCATGTTATACAAGAACACCGAGAAGCTTGCTTTGAGAGACTTCTTCGTGTCCTTACTTTCACTAGTGATATTTTACGTATCGTTGGTGGTTTAAACACTTTATTCCATACTCTCTGATGCTCTGTAGAGAGAGATACCATGTGGGAAGCATCTAGGAAACTAGCTTTATGATATAGTAGAGAATAATGACACCTCCTCTAGTTTTATATTTATGAGAACAGCTAACCCATCAAACAAAATGTCAACACAGAGCTGGAGTCATTTAACTGTGTGTGTTTATCTTTAGGGTGTTTTCAGCTGCATGTAACAGAAAACCGTGATAGAAACTGGCTTAAATAATAAGAAAATGTATCTCACAAAGCCGAGAGTCCAGAGATAGGGTAAACTCAGCCTGTGCTGAAGGCTCCACTGTTTGCGCGTCTGTGCCTCATCATCCTCCAAGATTTGTCCTTCCTTTCAGACTTCTCTCTCTCTGGTCACAGAACGACTGGTAGAGCCCCATGTAGATATGACCATGTCCAGAGAAAGAAGGGCCATCTTTCCTCGTGTCTCTTTCTGACAGGGTCCTACTGATGACTGTAAGGAACTTGCTGGCATTGGCAACCTTCTGAGCGATTCCTGCGATTTCCACTCACACAGCAGCTCCCTTTGGCGTGTGGATGGTCTCAAGAGTTCAGCATAAATAGTTCAGCAGCTTGGCAGCCCAGCATCTCTGGGGTTCTCTCTTCCCTCTGCCTCTACCTTTTCTCACATGGGCAATTGCACATTTTAAAGTCTGTTACTTGCAGAACCTCATTCCTGGTTCCAGTTGTTTCTATCAATTTGAGTTATCTGTCACAAGCAGCAGAAGAGGATTCTGGTTGATTAAGGCAAGAGATAAATTTATTTAAAATGTACTAAATTTATTAGTTCCAGAATGATCCTGAATTTTCCTTTGCTATAAAGGACATTATGGAGACACTTGGAAAATTCTGATTAAAGTCTGTAAATTAGACAATAGTATTGTATTCACATTACTTTGCTGGTTTTGTATGTAAATTGTGCTATACTTATGTAACAGAATTTCTTTTTATTAAATACACAATGACATTTTAGGGGAGAGATATGTCTAAAATTTACTATGAAACAGTTTAGAAAAAACACACACACAGAGACACAGAAGGATGAAGCAGTGTAGAATAGTATCAACATAGGGAAACTGGCTAACAGGGATTCAGGAATTGAACTACTGTTGTGACTTTTGTGTAAGTTTTATATCCAATTAAAAAAATTACTTTTTTAATGATGGAAAGAGATACAGGGTAAGGTTACAGTGCCTTATCAATTGCAACAACTTGCTTTAATAAATCTCTAAAGACAGTGAGGAAGATACTTAGTGAATATCTCAAGAGTGGCCTCAATTGCAAGAGATTTGGGCTGAAAGGCATCAGAACCAGAAGCCATGCTCCAAGTTGCTTCATGGAGCTCAACTCTTGTGGGCAGAACCGCCACCTCCGTGATGTGCTGTGGACGTGGCAGTTTGCACAGCTGCTGGGGCTGGTGCTTGATACTGTCCCACCATCAGCACAGTTGCTGCTGCTGCTCCCAGATAATCCTTTCACCACAACTGTCACTGCCAGGGACTTGTCTGTGGGACCTTTGCGTTTTAGCTTCACCACGTTAAATTCAAAGTCCACGATGCAGGAATCAGACTGATAGAGCCTAAGTCATGGGCTTATACTGAGACACAAGTTAGACTTGTACAAATGAGTATCAGGAATTTTCAGTCTCTAGAGTGATGCACAAGTTCTGCTTTGCTGCAATGGGAGGGATTCTCCAAGGAGAATGGGTTTCAGACATGGCACGACTCACAGGAGTGACAGCTGACCATTGCAAGGTAGTGTTTGCCATTCTCTTCCTCAGGATGTCAAAATGCATCCTGGGTGTTGTCCCACTGAAGGTAGGAGCGAAAGACAATGTCTTTCTCTCAAAGCGGAAGGAGTAAAATGTTGACAGATGTTGGGTCCTAACTCACGTGTACTCATGGTGGGGGTTAACATGGAAGGAATTATCCTTGATGACCCTTAAGCACCTGGGACATCACATGGAGAAGTTGAACCCTTCGTTTGCAGTTGGATTGATTTCATTCTCATTATTCTTTATTCTGGATATTGATTTTTTTTTTGTTCTCTCTCACATGCTTTTTTTAGTTTTTCCCTCTTCTGTTTCTTTTTGTGAAAACAACTGGGTTATTTTACGTGAGGTTGTCATTTTGGCTTCAGAAGATACTCAGTTCCTGTGTCTCAAGAAGAAAACACAGTCCAGTATCTAGTGCAAAACAGAGAGTCAACATGCTTTTGTTTCTTTCTCAAACCTTGTTTTATTATATAGTATAAATGTAATTATATAGCATATAATATTGAGGCCTTAGTTCTGCCTAGTAGTGTGTTAGGTGCTGTTTGTGCATTAGGCATTAAGAATAATTTCTTTTGCTCTTCATATCTTATTGGAAAAGATGCATGCTTCAGTTAAGGAAAAATAGCAGTGTCATATAATTCTTAAGAGCATAATACTTTATTTTTATAAATGTTCCCCGTAAAAATGATTAGAAGAAAGTAGAAAGATATGAGAAATTGTACTCTAAAAGTACATGACATCTGGTTGGAACTGTAATGTTACTTGATTATCCAAAGTTTTGACGGAGAGGTTGAGGGAGTTTCAGCATCTCATTTGGCAGTCAGATCTGGAGCTGAATTTAACTGGCCTTCAGTTGTGCTGGCCTGTTCCCGAGAGAGAAGTAGTTGAGAGGGAGGAGTGGAGAGGAAGAAGGAGCCTTTACTTATACTCTTTGGTTCAGGCAGACAGTCTGAATTATGGGACCTATTGGCAGCAGGTAAGCCTTGCCTGAGTGGACTACTGCAAAATGCTGGGGACAGCCTTCAAAACCACTCATCAGTTACAGGTAGTACCCAGTACAGTAGCATGAGTACCCTCGAGGGCTTTTGTCCAGGAAATTTGAAGAAACCCGTTATCTCTGCCTCCTCTAACTGCCTCTTCCTTCACGGGTGACGCTTCCTACCAAAAAGACCTCAGCTGTCACGGACCTGCCACTCCAAACTGTGTATCAGTTATTAAACAGCACCCAGCGCGGGACAGTGACTTTAGTCTCAGAAATGGTAAAGACCAACGTTTGTCTTTGTTGACCCACTAAGTGATTCTCTGGTCTCCCGTCACAGATGAAAGAATCAAATTTGGGATTTCTAGATACCAGAATCACATTAGGGTGACGCAGAACTCTGAATTTTCCCGGAGTTAATTTGGCTATAGTTGTTACTTATGTGAGGCAGGAAGTAAGATGACGTATCCTAACACGGTTGAACTTGGTAGGCAGATGAACTCATCTGGGGCAGCAGATTGCAACTGTCCCCATTTGGGTTCCTGTAGTTACTTATGGTAACTTGGATCCATGGATAGATTCCTGGAAGGTCCATGGATAGATTCCTGGAAGGTCCATGGAAAGACTTCAGGATATTCGTGAGTCTACTCAAAGTTTAAGCAACATTTGATTTGTATTTTCTTATTGCATTTATTTTTTCTGAGGAATAGTCATAGTTTCTATTGGATTCTCAGAGGGATCCAGGACATGGAAGGTTTTGGAGACATTGCTCCCTAGTGAATGGCACACGTCTCTCTAAATCCAAAATGTCTCTACTTCTAGGCAAAGCTAGGTTCAAGGGCTGAACAGAGCCAGCTTCCTTGAGGGCCCTCTGTAAGGACTACAAAGACATTACTGAATTAAGTTGAAAAATGTGAATTCATCTCACTCCTAGACATTGCCCTTGAGTGAAATTAAAAACTGAAACTTTTTTTACTTATCCTTTTGAGCATTTTTGGAATGCTCCCATGTAGTCATAGCCAAAACTCTGGAGTTAAATGATGTACGTGACATTAAGTATTCTGGAGACCTAAGTGGCTATTTCTTCGAGGAGTCATAGTTAAGAACTAGAGTTGAGTAACCACAAATAATAATAAAAACGATTTTACTCATACATCTTGTAAAAATGAAAGAATATCCATGTCATATCTTACTTCTCATAGCTTCCAAGTCCTTCATCCCCCAGCTGGTCCTTCGCAGGGCAGCTCTCTAAATTCTCAGTCCCAGCCCAGGCTACTTACTCTCCTTGCTGTGGCCTTCTCCCTTAGCCTTGCTCTGTATTATGTAGCTCAACAGAGTTGCTTTGTCTTTGTCTTTCTTCGTGTCTTCTCTTTTCTGGGCCTGCCCCTCTCCACCCACATCCCACATTCTGCCTCACAAGTGTTCTAGTACTTGGGCTGGAAGAGACTCCCTTTGAGAGCAGGAGAGGTGGAAAGGTGGGGAAACAGGAAACACACACTCCTAAACCTTGTTCTGGTTGCACCCGACAGAGTGTGGATTACAGGAAATGAGTGACGTATCTCATTGCTTAACTTTAAAATCACTCTGCATGCCTTCCAGGCAGTCTTCTGATTTGGAAAACCACAAAAGAAAATTAAAATGTTTAATATGTTTACTGCTTTCCAGAATTCTGCTTCCAATTGTGGAAATGAATTTGTCAGTGAATCTGATTCTGTTTGTAGTTTTCATGAATATAAAATCTGTTTATTCTATCTCCACTCAAATTTGATGGGCTCATACAAATCTTTCCACCTGTGCCAGAGAGCATGCTCGACCCTGGTGAAGGAGATGAAAGACTTATCCCAGCTTTCAAGGACTGACTGACTGATACAGACAGATAAAGGGATGATTACAGTATGTGAAGGTAGATGCACCAGTGGGGCTGTGTATATTGGGCAACAGGAACCGTCTACATTTGTATACAGGAGGTGAGCCTTAGAATAACTCCTGAAAAGTGAATAAGCTCTAGTGAAGATGAGAGTGTAATTGCAGAGGGCACACTACACGCACAGAATGAAGGCAGGAGAGGGCGTAGGAGGCATAAAGAGATGGAGCTGGAAGAAAAACATGGAAACCAAATGTGACAGTTCAGGTTCCCTTTAGTCCACACAGTAAGGGATCTTGGTTTTCCTCATAGGGAATTCAGAAACTTTGCATCACTCCTGTAGCCACCATGGCAGTGGTTCTCAGGGTGGTAGGGTGGCTAACGGGCTCAGCTGAGAGGTCAGACTGCCTGGTTTGTCTTCTTCTTGCTAGTAGAGTGCCATTGGACAGTGCACCTGGCTTCCCTGTGCATCACTTTTCTCATCTATATCATAAGGATGTCTCCTTCCTGGGGTTGCAGTGAAGATTTAATTAATCTGCATAAGACATTTAAAATTTAGAATTGTACTTAGTATAGACAGAGTATAAAAAAAAAACCCATGAACTGTTTTGTGCATTCCCTTTCCAACATTGAAATATTGAATGTTCTGCCACTTTCCAAAGTTTGATCTTCTAACAAGGTTGGCCTTGGGAGTAGCTAGGTGAATCAGACACCTCTGTACGTTGCGGGAAGGATAGTGTCAGCTATTCTCTGTTCTACCATATTTCCCTGACTTGGAAAAGTCATGATACCCAGTGAGTAAACATGACTGGTATCTGAAGATAGCTAGTAGTTAAACCATTATGAAGCACTAATATCTGGATGTGATAAAGTTATCAGAAGTAAGAGCATAGCCTAGAGGGAATAGGTCACAAACCTGGTCAGTTGAAGGCACAAAATGAAAAATAAAGAAATAAAAATTTTTTTTCTGAAGCACAATATTTGATTTAAGCCTTATTCACAATATAAATACTGTGTATTGTTTATAAAACACTTTAACGTGTTATCTCATTGGACAGTTAAAATTATCCCAAGAAATGTAGGTAGAGCATCTTTTACTGTTAAGAATGTATCCAAAATGAGGAAACAACGGCACAGATGGAGACAAATGTGGCAACTTTTGTTCTACTGCTCCTTCTCTATACCTTGCTCTGCAGTGTGTTTGTTGAGAAGGGAAGAAAAGTCTAAAATCCATTTGGAGACCTGTGTGACCTCTAGTGGGGCACTTGCTGTATTTGTCAAGAAGTTGTAGTCACTGGTAGTGTCTGCTGCCTGGGGCGGGAACTTGCTTGGAGTACATGTATGATTCATGTTCATAGGCTAGCCTGTTGTGATGAGACTTTAGAGTTGCTGCCTTATGCTTATAGACACATAGCAAGAACAAGGGGAAAAGATATGGTCTTGGCATTTATTCCGTGAATATTTGTATAGCTTATACTGTGTGTAGAGTCAGGGAGTGACTCAAGGACCTCACAGACAAGCTGAGGAGGTGTGAACTGCATATATAAAAGGTTAAGTGAAAATGCAATGAAGATGAAAAGAAATAAAATGAATGAAAATATCTTTAGGAACCATGTTTTCTATAGCTACCATCAAATAAATGATAATAAGTGGCTGATGGAACATCTCCTAAACTCGATTCCCACTTAAAAATATGCACCCTAAACTCATGAGCCTACGAATCTCTTATGACTCAGCAAAACCATTATAGAATAAGCATATGGAGAAGGAAAAATACAGACCTTGATGGAGACACCAGAGCATAAGCTCCATGAATTCAGGAACAGAGCTTGAATTAGTTGCTGAATCTCCAGGGCTCAGTATACTACATTAGTAGATACTCAAAAAATATTTACTCATTTAATGAATGAATAGTTGCATGAATAAATGGCAGAGACAATCATAGGGCTGAAAAGTATATTGTAATGTACTCCAAGGTGGGTGCATTTTCTTTTCATATTTTCACACTTGGTATGTAGCATATAATAGGTGTTCAATAAATGCATAAGGAAGGAAGGGAGCTAATATCGTAGGATCATAAGACTGGAAGGAAATTGTGAGGCCATTGGTCCTTTTATTAAGCCTCAAGAAAAAGTCAGAGTATAGGGCAAGTCCAGTCAAACAAACAGAAAGCCTTGTAGAGGTGACATTTAGAAATGTTAATCAGCCTAACAGAAAGAAGTAAAGGGCCAGAGTTTGAGAGAGAGTTTTGAATTGAAGTCAGTTTGAAACGGGGCTTTGCCAGTTTCTCCATCTGTGACCTTGTACAAATTGCTATACTAACTGGGCCTCAGTTTTCTTATCTCTTCAAGGGGAATTACTGTGCTATAGAATTTTATAAAGATTAAGTAAGATAGTATATTAAAATGTGTTCAGTAGCATGGTAAATGTTTGTATAAAGATAGTTCTCAAATATGTTGAACTCTTAAATGTTAATAAATATGCTAAGAAATGGTTTTTCTCTGGAATCTTTCAAGAGAAATGCTAACTAAAACTCCAAGTATCTTTTCTTAAAATTTAATTTATGGAAAATCCTAGTTCTTTTGGTTGGTGGCATGTCTCTGAGGATTTTGCATACTTAGGAAAGTGCTTAAAAATAATATGTTACTGTAAATTTTCTGGCAATAGTCTGTCATGTTGTGCCACAAAAATTCTTCAATATTTAATTAAAAACTCCAACAACTTAAAATTCAATGTGTCAGAAACATTAATTGGGGGTATAACCTAGTGGTTGGAGGACTTTGGCTGTCAACTCTAAAGCCAAACTTCCTCTTCTGTTTCAGATTACCGGGAAGGCTTTGAAAGAATGGATCCAACTATTATAATAGATGCTTATGGTTACAGCAGGAAGTGTAGATATTAGTGTCTCTTTTGATGTGCTGTCCGTGTCTGAGTTCCAGGAGAGGTCTTTTGGAGGGTCAGAAATGGAAGACAATGAGAAGCCTGTCAGAAGTAACAGCCCAAGAGTCTCTGGGGGTTGTGTGAAGGGTAGCCTTCAATCCTACAGCAGTTACAGCTGTGCCAAGAGAAATGCAGAGTTTTAAAAATATTAGATAAATGGAACCAATCCTTTCATTTCTTATACTATGCACAGTGCCAGCTCTGGGCTCAGGGACAAATCCACTGACAAGTGATTAATATTGGGGAGAACCACCCAAATCCAGAGACATACATAATTCTGCCTCCGTCTGTTCTTGGTCGACAGTCACTTGGATAAGACACAGTCACTTGGAGAGAACATGCCAGCCAGGTCAAGTGTGGCCATGGCACAGGCTGAGTTCCAGTTCATCCTTGCCACCAGTGCTTTTTCATTTGGGGATCCCAGAGGGACAGGGGATTTGTTTTCTCAGACATTGTCTTTGTGAGCTAGGAATGACAGTTTCTCCCTCTTGACCCTTTAATGCAAGTTGATCATCAAGTCATGCAAGGAAATATTCAGCCACCTTATCCCCAGGTCTCCTTCCACCTACTCTGAGCTTAAGTAACCCCAGCAGTTAACTAAAATCAGAAAAATAGGAACCAGAAAACCTTAACAGCTAGCAAGGTCCATTATGATGATCCAGTCACCTACCCACACCTCATTTTACAGATGGAAGAGATGAGGAGTTGGGAGAGGATGTAATCATGTAGCTGGCTTCATATGATCAGAACCCAAACTAGATTCCCAAACTCTTGACAGCCAGGCCAAAGTATTTCCTAGCATTTATAGCCTGAGAAGCAGGATGCTCTGAAGATGTTGAATTGAGTAGCAGAAAGGAAGGAATCTAGGAAAAACCTACAAAGAGAAAGTCTGAATAAGAGATATTTGCAGACTAAGTACAAGTCTAAGAAATCAAAAGAATTTGATATGCGTGTGAATTAAGTGAAAATTAAAGGAGTCTGTTAATGTTTAAATGATATGAAAAAGATGAGCACTGATGGCCCTCCAAGGAGATGAATGAATGAGTGAGTGAATGAACCAGAGTTTTCTTTGTCTTGATATTTCTTGTCTTGGAAAATCTGGTACTGAACTAGGTCAGGTATATAAAAGAGAGGGACGGTAGTGAAAGTCTGTGATCCTCTCATCTCCATGGGCTTGAATCCATTAGATATCAGACCATTATGGGGAGCATCTGTGCTGGATCCAAAGATTACAGTCTGTCTGCATAGGGCTTCTCTAGTGTGAGGAGAGAAATCAATGGAACTGAAAAGAAAATGGAAATTTGACTTTGTGTTTATCAAGAATTGCTGAAGATTTGAGTTACATGAAAATAACTCTAAATTCTCTGGGATATGCTGACTGTTGAAACATCTCAAGCCCTCTGGTTGTCCATGAAGCCTATTCAATCAGCCAGCCAACTGGTCAGCCATTCTATTAGTGGTCAGTGCAGTCAAATGGTTAACTGGTAGGATATGATGAATATAACCGTCATGAGTGACTTTTTTAGATAAGTGGTAAAATCTGGCAGTAATCCAGTATTGAATAAGGAAGACTACTGAACTACGTAGACTCCAGACTAGACAAATCATGGGAAAATGTGCTTTAGAATTGTGCCTAGGGTTGCAAGCCTCACACATAGGCTGACTGGTTTAACTCATGGCACCGTCCTTTACTGGGTCTTTGAACAAGTTACTTAACCTTTTGCTATGCCAGTTTCCTTACCTGTAAAATGTAGGAATAGTTCTCCTCTCCTCAGCATACAGTAAAGATAAAACTAGGAAATATTTATGAAGGGCCTAAAAGATGGCTTAGCACAAAATAAGTGCTCTATAAATATTAATATTATTAATTAATGCTAATGATGAATACGAATTAATATTATTTAAATATAGACAACCCTGTTGACATAAGGTAATGGTGGATGAACATGCTGTACACTTTAAACACATATGCAACAAAGTATAGATATGATGTCAGATTGTTGATGGTAACAGTAATATTACTAGAGGCAGTGATTGAAGAAATACTTGCATGGATTCTTTAGGGTTATTTAATCGCCCTAGAACACCAGGTGATAATTAACTGGGAACTTGGCACCATCTAGCTTTTACCTTGAGGTTTAGGCAGAAGGTAGCCAAGTCACTGGTTCAGTGGGCACAGTAATACAACTACAAATACCATTGACCCTCTACCATAAGCTCAGAGATGGAAGATAGAGATAAAGTATGGTTCCTGCCATCAAGGTGTGTATAGAACAATGAGGGGAAAAACACTTAAACCACTGGCTATAATCCCAAGAGAGAGAACCATGCTATGTTCTCAGAGAAACCCACCTTTGGCTCTAACTCCACCCCCACCTCATGTCTGTCCTCCTTTCTCTTTCTCCACCTACTGTAGGAATCTGTATTGTACGTTCTCAAACTCCATGTTCTTATCCTTTGTAGTCTTTATCATCATTGTAACTAAAAATATACATTTTTGCAATTTTACGTTTAATGTCTGTCCCATCCCACTTGGCAGTAACTTCCTAAAACCCAAGACCATGTCTTTCTGCTAACTCTCCAATGCTTAGTACAATGCCAAGCACAAAAGTACTTCATAACTGTTTAGAGAATAAAAAAGGAGGGTCCTGCCTAGTAGAACTGGGGAAAGGTCCACAGGAGAGGAACGGAGTTTGAAGGTACAGAGAAGTTCAGAGGAGGAAACACATGTTTGAACCATGGTTTAAAACCAACTGCATGCTTCCAAATAACTAAACTACCTGTCTTGTTCCTACCACATGGGCTCTCATTTACCTGAATTTTGCAGTTAATCATTTTCACATTTTAGAGAAATATTTATTAAGCAAGATAAGCAGACTGCTACAACTGGCTCAGACATCTGAGTTCAAGTTCTGTATTTCTACTACTGAGGAGCTCTGCACATGTAACTGAGCTCATCGGAACCTCGGCTTCCCCATCTACATAATGGAAATAGCAACATTCATCCCCACTGAGCTGTTGCGGGGATTGAGCTGGTACACGAGGGGGAAACCTTTTGCACACAGCAATCATATGTGAGACCTGCTTATTAGCCTGGCCATAACTGTATTTGCAAAAGTAATAACCACAATGACACAAACAGCTCTTAACAACTGCCTTTCATCAAAGGAGGTCCCAGAGAAGCCCCAATAAGTGGCAAGTCAATGTGTTTTACAAACCCGGGTTCTCTGTTAAAGGGAGCCAGCTCATCAGCAGGACAGGAGCTTGTCGGCTTTCCCTCACTCTGAATCTGGGCCAGGTCCGTTGCTGGAATTTCATGTAAAATAATACAGGCATTGACATTAAATGTGTTACCAGGAATTAACAACCTATTCAGGGTAAGATACTGTGGCACAGCAGTCCCAAAACAATATGTGTTTTTAAAAATACGCTTAAAACTGCAAGTGCTTTGTGTGGCTGCTTTGCAAGATCACTAGAGCTGAAGTATTTGTATTTTAATGTTTATCCCCAAACTGGCCTGCTGTTTTCAAATTGCCCAGGAAATGAAATGTTGAAAATGGATGGAAACCAGCACAAGCTACATTTAGAAATGCAGTGTTAGTGAAGCAAGCTGTGGGGTTCTGATACCTTAACAGCACCATAAAATGCTCATAATTAAATAACTGTTTTTCTTAATCCAGCTATTCCTACTTTTCCCTCAGCCACTTACGTAAAAGCATTTAATGTTCATTCTTTCATTACCAACCAGAGACTCTTGTAAAGAGGTAACTGGTTCCAGAAACTGTTAAAAATGTTTTAATAATGGTGTCCTTGACAAAGAGGAAAAAATGTTTTAGAAAACAAAATCAGGCTCTAGATACTTCCTGTGGTTATTTTCACTGGCAGTTGGCCCACAAGTAATGATTTATATGGAGGAATGTCACGCCATGGGGCTACGCCATCAACAGCACTGGTAAAAGCAAACCAAAATGCATTCTGATTATCAGTGTCCCAGACACAGTGGCAGAGCAAGAGGCTACCAGTAGCTGAAAAGAGGCAAGTTTGCCAGGAAACCCTAGGAGGGAGCAGCTAGGCTTCCGAATACGGAAGATCCCTGATTACGATGGTTTGACATATGATTTTTTTGACTTTATGATGGTGCAAAAGTGATATGCATTCAGTAGAAACCATTTGAATTTTGATCTTTCCCAGTGGAGTGATATGCAGCATGATCCCCTCTCCCCTCATGATGCTGGGCAGGGGCAGCTCCCCGCAGCTCCCCGCCAGCCCCACGATCACGAGGGCAGACGACCAGTACACCGACAGCCGTTCTGTACCCACACAGCTCTTCTGTTTTTCACTTGTGGTACAGTATTCAGTAGATTACATGAGATATTCAACACTTTATTATAAAATAGGCTTTGCGTTAGATGATTTTTTCCCAATGGGAGGCTAATGTGAATGTTATGAGCATGCCCAAGGTGGTGAGGCTAAGCTTTGAGGTTTGTTGGTTAGATGTATTAAATGCACTTTCAACTTATGGTAGTTTCAACTTGAGATTCATTTATCTGGACATAACTCCATTGTAATTTGAGGAAGATCTGTAATGAAACGGGAGGAAGGAAGGGAATGGGACCAAAAACAAGCTAGGATTTGTAGTGCTCTTACCATGTACTGGCATAATTCATACAATGTTTTGAAAGCCCCACACCAACTGTGTGAGATGAATATGCCACTGAGGCTGAGACAGCTTAAGTAACCATCTCAAGGTTGAGTGGGTAGGAGGTGGCAGAGGTGGGATAATGTCTCATGTCTGTGTGACTCTCAATCCCATTTGTTCTCTATTATTCAGTAAACAATATTGAGACAGCAAGTGAAGCTATCAAGGCTATAATGAAATGGGGAAATGTTCTGAGACTGGCAAAATCCAAAGGAAAAGGAAAATGCTGTACAGTGATATTTCTCGAAATGTGGTCCTGGGTCACCCACCTCAGAATCATCCTCACAAGTGTGTTAAAAATGAAAAATCTTGGGCCTTCCTACTTAGACTATGGAGTCAGAATCCCGAGGTGTGGGGCTGAAAGAAATGAGGGTATTCATCTGTGCTTAACTTAATGGAAGTGTTCTCCAGATAGATATCTCTCATGACACTGTTGTTTAGTCTGACACATGTTGAGAAATGCTGGCTTATATTTATGCGATTATAAACCTCTCTGACTTATCCATTATATGAATAGAAAAGTCCTAGAAATATGAGTTTGAGGTTGTGCATTTATTTTCTGTGGTATGATGGACATTTATGACAGCCGTTCAATAAGTGTTTGTGTTCCTATACCCAAATGGGAAATATGTTTTCAGCTCACACTCTAATCAGGAAGTAGCTTCTCCCACAGAGTGGTGTATTAGTTATCTGCTGCTGTGTAACAAATCACTGCAAAACTTAATGGCTTAAAACAAAAAAACAGATGGACCCGAAGGACACTAGGAGGAATGAAAAATCCAAACTGCAAAGATCATATATTATATGATTTAAATCATATACCATTTTTGAAATAACAGAATTATATAGAGATTAGAGATGGGGACCAGACTGGTGGTTGCCAGGGTTAGGGATGATGTGTGGGATGGCTATTATGATAAAGGGGTAGCATGAAGGATATCTTTGTGGTGATAGAGCAGTTCTGTATCTTGATTACTACAGTGGTTACACCACATACACAGTGGGTAAGACGGCATAGAACTATACACAGTGTAGTACCTGGTTTTGTTTTTGGTTTTGATATTGTACTGTGGTTATGTGAGATGTAACCACTGGGAGGAACTGGGTGAAGTGTACATGAAACCTCTCTGTACTGTTCTTGCAATTTCCTATGAATCTATAATTATTGCAAAATAAAAAGTTAAAAGAACATGTTTTAAAAACCTATAAACAGTTATTGTCTCATAGTCCCCATTGATGAGAAACAGAATGGTGGGTATGTCTGGTTCAAGGTCTCTCTTGAGCTTTCAGGGGAGCTGTGAACTGGAGCTGAGGAGTCACCTGAAGGCTAGATTGGAGAATAGTCTGCTTCTCAGCTCATTCATGTAGCTCTTGGCAGGATTCAGTCCCTCATGCATTGTTGGGCTGAGGACCTCAGCTTCTCATTGGTTGTTGGCTGGAATTCTCTGTCAGTTCCTTGCCAAGTGGGCTTCTCCATAACTCAGCTCACAACATGGCGGTTGGCTTTTCTTAAAGTGAGTGAGAGAGAGTGGGTGAGCGCCCAGATGGTAGTTATAGTCTTTTTAGAATCTAAACTTAGAGGTGACATCTCGTCCTTTCATATTCTGTTCATTAGAAGTGAGTCCAAAAGCCCAGCCAACACTCAAGGAAAGGGTGTAACACCAAAGCATGAACGTCCAGAGGTGGGGCTCATTGGGACCCATCCTGGAGGTGGCTTACTGCAAGGGAAGGTTAAAATGTCCTTCTTTTTGATGCAGGGTGGGGAAATGTTAGCTAGAACACAGACAGTGATCGTATCAGAGGAAGCCTAATAGAGCTCTAGCAGTGAGTAGCCATTCTGAGGCTAAGAACCAAGGCAGTCAACCTGTATTTTTCAGTCTGTTAAAGAAGCAAGCCTCCATAGCAATGACAATGTCAAAGACTATACTGCAAGGGACTTCAGTAAACTCATACACAAATTCATAAGCAAATATCAAAGATTTCTTGCAATAGTAGTAGAGGCCCTGATATGAAGAGTAAATATTATGGGTATTTATTTCAAGATCTGCCTGATTATGCCTTTGCAGGTCAGGGAGGCTGAACCAGGGTGAGGACAACCAACAAGGAGTGTATTCCTCTGCCTGATTTGCTGAGACTGTTCTCATGGGAACTGGTCTTTGCAATAGGTGAGACACTTCTAAAGCCTTAGATTCTTACAGGCAAGATTGTCCTACCATTGTCCCAAGATGTAAACCTCCATTTTCTATGGCCAGAGTTGAACTTGGGCTGGGAACTGGAATAGGGCTGCCCTGCCACTGGTAGGCTGGGCGGGCCCCTGGTGGTTTTGTGCTGTACCCTTAGGCTGCTGACAGGTGTTTGAGCTGTCCCCAAAACTTGTCCCCAGACTTTCACTGTATCTACTCCACGGGAAAGGCTTTGTTCAACTCTTTACTCCTAAGATGCTCTATCAGCAATGTGACACGTCACCTAATTGTTAGCTAAACTGACTCTGAACAGCCTGCTCTAGAGCACTGAGCATTGAGGAATAGCTGGTGAATTTTCTCCAGAATGTGTTGCCCGAAGTATTAGATATACTATCGTGATCTTAGTGGGGCTCTGGAGTGAGTCTTCTCTTCAGTCAGTAGGTGCTGAATGTAGTGGAGGAAGGGGCTTGCTGGCCAAGGGAGCCAGAGTCCTGGTGGTAATGGCAGTCAATGTATGTTGCGTGTATGTGTCTGTGTGTGCACATGTGACGCATCTGTCCCATGTCAGCCCTTGCCCACCGTCCGAGGTGATCGGCGTTGGGATATAAATAGTTACTTACTGGTTATAAACTCCCACTTAGGCCTGGAAATGCGCTGTAAGCAGTGGCCCCCTGCTCATCTCTGCAACCACATGAAGTGCCCTTTCCCCTCACCCTTCCATGTTACTCTCCGATGCCCTCCCCGGGGCTTAGCTCCTCGGACATGCCAAGCTTTTTCTCGCCAGGACATTTCCAAATCCTGTTCCACTGTGTGTTTCCCCCGTAGTCTTTATCACAACTTACAGCACTTTCACCTGAGTACTGACATTTTTTTTTGAGATGGTGGGTGTTTCTTCCCTCGTAGACTGTGAATTCTGTGATAGTGGGACTATGACCCTCTTGTTTATCATTATATTTTGGCATATGTTGGACATTCAGTAAATACGTCAAATACATTCTTGAGAGTTTCACACACAATTTCCGTTCTTTTAACACCCAAAGGCTGAGGGTCAGGGCCAGGTATATGATTGACAGCTGAGTTGTCTGTGCTAATGTGGATAGGCAATGAGATGGATAGAAGGCATAAAACCAAAGGGGAACCAGTGAAGGAGGAGGCTGGGCATACCTTGTCAGGGTATTCCCTGAGCCAAAGTGCAGGTGTCAGCCTTAACTTCCCATGATGGCAGCCATGTATATGATGGGTGTATGGAAAGGCGTGGCCAGAGAAAAAGAAATGACAATTTAGTTAAATCAGACAGTTCTCAAGCAATAGAAACGTACTTTATATCAAACTATGTTGAAGCAGAGGTGTTGAGAATAGCAGAGGTATTTTCAGTGTGACAGTTGTGAATTGTATTTATCACTCTATTAACAATTACAGGCATACCTGGGAGATACTACAGGTCCAATTCCAGACCCCCGCAATAAAGCGAACATCATAATAAAGTGAGTCTTACGAATTTTTTGGTTTCCCAGTGCATTAAAAGTTATGTTTATACTATACTGTAGTCTATTAAGGGTGCAATAACAGTAAGTCTGAAAAACAACGTATATACCTTAATTAAAAAATACTTTATGGCTAAAAAATGCTAACCATCCATCTGAGAACACAGATTTGCCACAAACCTTCAATTTGTTCAAAACTCATTATCCGTGAAGCACACTAAAGTACAATAAAACGAGGTGTTCCTGTATTATGATCAGAGAACCAACAAAAAGTAATGTACTGCAAAAACTGGGAAGCCTAATAGCTAACCTGTACTCTTTTGTTTCCAGAATGGTGAGTGTTATGAACACCTATTGCTGAGATCTGTTTGTCTCAGGAAGAGGTGGTGGACTAGCTGCCTAGCACTGCCACTGATAAAGACAGCTGTGTGTTTTAGAGAAGAAAGGAGAGTCAGCGTCCTAGAGACCCCTCCTTCAGCGGTCTGTTTGAAGGTGTCTGGAGGCACGAAGGAGCATGACCCTTAAGTGGGAATTTCACAGCTGTTGGGGCAGCTGGTGCTCACTAGTATGATATCTTTGCTTCTTCCTTTCTTTCTGGCCACAGTATTGAATGACACTTCCTAGACCTTCTACTTAGGTGGAGCCACGTGCCACAGTGTGGGAAGAAGGGAGGGCTGCCACTTCCTGCCCTGACCCAGAAAATCTTGCGCGCACGGTCTTCTGCCTGTGTTGCGAATGAGAAACAGACTGTTACTGTGCTACGCCACGGAGACTTAGGGATATTTGTGACAGCAGTTCGCCTTCCCTGACTAATACAGCCATTGTTCCACAAGACAGGGTCTAAAATCAAATATTTTCCCAAAATATCTGATGGCTCTGAGGTCACACTTCATTGCCTTGGATACAGGGACACACTGCAGGATGGCACCCAGCTTGTATTTACAAACAGAAAGCAGCTTAACGTAAGTGAGTGAAAAGAGTCAGTTCACACTGTCAAGTAATCCTTGGTTTCGTGTGCACACGTGTGTGTGCACCTGTATTCGTGTGAGGCCAAAATCTTAGTTTGATTAAAATGTAGGCATTTCACAGTACTTGCTTACAAGGGCAGTCGGTCATAATATGTAGTGTGAGAGACATTGTTCTCAAAATGTCCTTATGTCATTTCAGACCATTGCTTCCATGAAACATACAGAGCTGTCTTGAATCTAAGATTCAGGGGTAGTAGGAATAGTGGTAATAGACAAGCATCTCATTTCAGTGTAAAAGGTAGAAGGAAATACAGGCATTAAGGGAGAACTGGAGGAAAGACTTACCTCATCTTGCACTGAAGGGGAGGGCAACTGTGCAAAAAGTCTTAGCAATGGATGTTCTTGGCAAGTGATGGGAAGAACTACAAGAATTTAGAGGTGAGTATCCTGGGTCAGTTTCTCTGGGAGCTGAGAATGAAATGGAGATTCTTGTGCAAGTCAGTTATTGAGGCTACTCTCTTAAAGCTACCTGTAAGGAAGTGAGAGAAGCAAGATCAAGCAGAGGAAGAAGCTAAGCAAAGATAGGGTTTCAGGGGAAGTCTAGCCCCATCTCGATCTCCTGGAGTGCTCTGAAGCATCAGTGATACCATAGAGTTATTCCACCATGAGGCACCAGTCAGTCATTTACTGTGGACCGTCACCCAAGGTGAGGTGTATAACTTCCCAGACATTCCTGTGCAAGGTCACTCCCATGGACCAATGGCAGTTCTCCTGAGAAGGCTGGAGCGTATTAGTAGCCATCATTCACAGTATCTGGGAGATGTGTGCACTGCCGCTGTGAAGGGGATGTAAGTGGGACTCCTATCATCTTGGCTTGTCCCCTGCTTGCATTGTTCAGGTCCACCTGATTCTCACATTATGTTTACTCCACTCATGCAGAGCTCCTCTAGGATTCTGACAGATCATAATTTCTAGGGAAACTTAAATTAAGTTTAAGTTTCCCTTAATTAAACTTAAAACTGGGTTAGTGAAGGTGGTTTACCAATTATATACGTCATCCCTCCTCCGCTGCCCTTTCTAGGTTCCCCTCCCTCTCACCTTGCATCTCTGCTGGTCAGGATGGTGCCTGGAAGGGTGACCCACGTTTTCATCCTCAGGGGTTCTAAACCTCAGGTTCCCGGACCCTTATCTAGCTGTGGTTGTCTTCCTTGCCTATTTAAACCTAAAATTGAGCGTGGTAGTACCAAAAGGTGCCCCCCGTTTGTCATCTGAGTTATAAACATATTCTTACCTGTCCTTATTATGTAGCTGCTGCTCGCTCTCTTCATAATTAGGGTCAGCTCCCTCTGTCCACGTAGCAGATCCTTTCTATTTCTGTTGGTCTGCTGGTACAAGGAGCCCGAAGTGGGCAGGAGCAATAGTTTTAAGTTCAGCGAGATTCTTAATGTATCCCTGATGGAAACATCTCTTTGGGAACCAGGACCTCTATAACTGTACAAACTAAAGTTACAGTGATGAGAAACACAGACTCCTAACTAGGTCACTGCAAGCGATGGAGAGCAGGACCATTCATGCTTTCATTCCTTGGCTCCGTAAGCACCATAGCTCTTTTTGCCCTTGCACTGGGATTTGATGTTGTTTTTTAATTGCAATCTTGGCTGAGAGGTTTCCTCCAATTGCTAAATATGTCCATTCTGATTATACATTCAAGAGCCAGGGAAATAGCATTACATGGTTCCATCTTTCCAGTGGGCACATTGTGAAATTGCCCTGTACCAGTTTATTCATTCTTGGTTCCCCGTGAAACCATACATTGTTATGTGGGCCAAGTATTCAGGTATCAGTATCAGCTTGAACGCAGCATCCAACAGCCCTCAAAAGATCTGGATATTTCCCTTTGCACAATATATTGTTACTCAAGGGAATAACTTAGGTCATTTTGGGGAAGGACTGTATATACTTGCTGTGGTGTCACCGTGTCCTTCTCCTTTGGCTGTTGCAGTCTACCTTTGGGAACTGGCTCCACTCTGGAAACTGGGCAAAGGGATCGTGGTTTTTCTTTGGGGCAGTTGACCTCGGCCTTCTGCTTATCTATCCTTGATTTATCTTGATTGTCTGTATTAAGCAATATCCTTGCTGGTTGTCCATCTATTTTATCCTAACAACACCTGTTCTTTTAGCCATAGCTGTGGATCCCTGTGTTCCAGGACCTCCTGGCAGTAATTCCAACCTGCATGCCAATGAAGGCAATTATGCCCACCTTCCTTCGGATGGTTAAGTGCCACCACCTGGACTCTGTAATTCTGGACCCTTGTCATCCCCATTGCTGCCAGGGGGCACAGTTCTGTAACAGCGTGTCCTACTGTCAGCCCTGATATACAGAGGACAGACACTGATGAACTTCTCAACAATGCTGCTGTCCCCATCACTAGAGCCTTGGAAAAAATAAATTATTCTCTGAGTCCTCCAGAGGAACATAGTCAGCTGATGGGTTCCTGGTCAGCTGATACTTCCTTGCATGCTTGCTCTGAGCTTTTTGATCCTTTCCTTTACACTTTGCCACTGAAATTCTGGCATCTCTTCTGCATTTAATATGGCCATTACTTTCTCGAAGCTCCTGAGAGCCGTCCCTGCACTGCATCAGGAACAGTGCTCAGGCTCCTACCAAGATATTAAGTTCTAAGTCATGAACAGTGTCCCTCTATTGATCAGTTAGCCCTGCCCTGCTGTGTATTTCGCCTCCCTTGACAGCACCCTCAGGACTCTTTCCCAGGCTTAGTCTCAGTATCAAGGTCCAACTTTTTCTCTGTAAGTGTCCTGACTTTGGTTTAGGATCCTTGTCAAGGCTGAGATTCAGTCCCCTCTGAAGTTTTCCAACTCTTACAATTAGATTTGGGGCTCAGTATTCAGCACAATTGGCCCTCCAGCAACAGGAGATATTTATATTTTTAAATATCACCGAAGAGGCTATTTGACATTCAAACCTTGCTTTAAGTGATGACTTACCTACCTAAATCTGTATTTTCTTTCTTCACGCAGCAGCTACCAATTCTACAGTCCTTAGGATGATTACTTCCGCGGTTTCTGTAAGATGCCAGGGGTATCACACAGAGACCTGTGCATGCCCTTTTACCAGTATCATAGCCCAGTTCATTCCAGGTGAAAAATGCAAGTATGCCGAGGACTCTCAATAATCCATCTGCCTCTGAGGATGGTGCTGTCATTACCATCCAGAGCTGAAAGTGGGATTCTTGTGCAATTAATTAATTAAGGAAGTGGTCTTAGGAGAAACCTACAAGAAGTGGGGTACAGGGTATAACAAGGGATAGAGCCAAGTGAAGAGGAGGGTTCAGCTAAAATAGAGTCTAATCCTGTTTCCACGGGGAGCTGTGGTGACTGAATGACAACACAGAATTGCTCCACCTCGAGGCAAGGGGAGCAGACTTGTATCCTTGAGTCATCCTGCCTTTGGCTGGCTGCCACTCCCAGGGAGGGGTTATGTAACCTCCCAGATGTCCACAGGTGAGGCGGCTCTGTCAGATGAGGACAATTTTCTAGAGAACGGTACAGCTATGTGCCCTTAGAGGCTGACACTTGCAGAAGCTGGAGGATGGGTGCACCAGCCTTGTATAGGGATCTGGGCAAAGTGCCAACAAATCTATTCTAGTGAGAGAGGTCTCTGCAGGCTGAATGGTCAAGGAAGCTGCCATAAATATGGAGAGCCTCAGACTCTGTGTCTGAGAAGAGTATCGTGACCATGGTCCTTGATGTGCTAGTTAGTTTGGTGATGTATTCATTCATTCATGCATTCAGTTATGCATTTATTCAGCATATACATATTGCATGCCTGTTATGTGGCAGATGCTGACTCTTGGCACTGAATATATAGCAGTGAAATAGAGGACAATGTGGTGTCTAATCTTAAGGGTCTTACAGCCTAGTGAGGGAAATAATTGCACCACCATCTCAATGGGGTTGCACTGTGTGTGCATTAACAATCATCAAACTATATGCACTCAGAACAAAAGAGATCCACCAATTTAGATGGGGTGGGCTCTTTTGCCCAACATCAGCTCAGTGAATGCATTCCCTGAACTTAGTAGGAGATGGGAAGTGTCATGTAGCTGTTTTCTGACTCACAGCTTAGCCTGAACAGAATCTAACTGCTATGTTGTATATTATTCCACTGAAATTAATTAATTTTTTTTCAGTTTAATTTTTCAAGTTAGCACATTCCAACTACTGTTTCTAAAAAATGAGAACACATTGTGAGTGGAAGAGTACCCATTTCCGGAAGCTAAGTAGGTCTAATGCATGTAGCTGGATGTAAAATTTCCGCTGGATCTAGGTGTCTGTAATCCAGTCTGTCAAATGTTCATAGGTGCCAGCCAGGCTCAGAACGGTATTGGCCCTGATCTGCATTCTTCTATAAGTGCAGCCTGTGTGGAGCAGTTGGAACCCCGGAGGGGGCAGACTTTAGGTAGAGGGAATGCTGGTTTCTGTAAGAGACAGCATGCAAATAAGCCCTGTTAGTTTTTATCAAGCCCAGACTGATCTGCTGATTCTGGGTCCTTGGCCTTGTGTTCCACTGGAGGGAGAGAGCTCAGTCTTTGTATTGATTGGTTAAAGGCGAGTTTGAGTCAGCTGATGTGCAGCAATGGTAGTATTGAGTTGTTGAGTTGTATTTGTGGCTTGCCTAGAAATGAAAGCTTTTTATTGGATTATTGTGAGGATGGGTAATGAAAGCAAGTAGTCCTCAAAGTTATTGATGGCTTTGTGTTTGGAATCAGTAACTAGAGTACACAGGGCTAGTTGCTTAGCTAGATTTAGCCATCAGGTATGAATGAGAATTAATTGGTGAAATGCTTGTTAATAGATCATCATAATGCATTCTTTCCTTGTTTATTGGAGAGAATTTCAGCCCTTGAAAAGGAATTTAGAAAGATCGATACTCTGTTTGAAGCATATTTTTACAAAAAAATCTATCAGGGTCAGAGAAACTATGGAGTTACATGACATCTACTGACAGTGGGGAGTATCACAGTTCAGTCTGAGCTGGGAGCTTCTCTCTCCCACCTATAAATATTTGTGGCAAATATCTGCATGTGGAAATATTATGGCTCCAGCCTCTGAAACTAGAAACCTAGTGCCGAAGTTCCCTAGTCAGCTCTTACTCTTGCCAGGGATTGACCTTCTTTCAGGTTGAAGGATGATACCAGCAGCCTGCTTCTAGCCCTGCCAGAGAGCAGCCTGCAGGAGATTTGTGGGCTGCACTGTACACAGGAGCAACACACATCACTGTCTCTCTAGCAGAGGGGGGCTGCTCGTTCTCACGGCCGAAGTCTAGCACAACTCAGATAAAGCTCTGAACCCTGTATCTAGTCAGAGAAAATCAGAGTCCCAGAGTAGGAAAGGGATTACGGTTCCTGCCGTATCAGTTATCCATTGCCACAGTAATGCTGCATGGAAACAACTACAAACCTCAGTATCATGTATTAATAAACATTTCATTTTGCTCGTGCATCTGTGGGTTTGTGAGGTGGTGCTGCTCATCTGGGTCAAGCTTGGCTGACCTCAGCTGGGCTCACTCGTGTTTGTGGTCAGCTAGCAAGGTATCTGGAGCTAGATATCCGGGATGGACTTGGCCGGGATCCATGTGGCCTCTTGTCTTGCAGCAGACTGATCCAGGATCATTTGCCAGGTGGGGCTGGGTCTAAAAGCAGAGGGAAGCACTCACAGCCTGGGGAGGCGTAGGCTTGGAACTGGCAGGCCTTTACTTCTTGTGTGTTCTGTTGGCTGAGCACATCACAAGCACAACCCAGATTCAAGGAAATGGGAAGAGCTTCAAAACCATGTGTAAAGGTCATGAAATCATGAAGGGATGAAGAATTGGAGCCATTTTTGCAATCAGCTTATACTCAATTGTGCATTAAAGTTCCAGGTGAAAAGATAATTGATTACTAAGTGGCTCATGATAAACCAGTCAAAATCAGAGTAGACCTGTGTAAGAGGAATCAGTACTTCCGTGTCAGTCCTTCCTGAACTGAATTTGTAGAGTGATCACCCTCTGACATAGGCAGAGTTTGTCTTCACTACCCTGCTCACCTGTCTTTGATCTCTCCTTTAGATATTTTCCAATTTTTAAATCTGCTCTTCAGCAGTGTTTAGGAAAGAAGCTTATAAATTACTTCCCACTGGGGTAAAAATGACTGGTAAAGGCAAAATACATTTGAGCCTCACTGTGCCTTTTCATGGAGTGAACCAAAAGGAATGGAGTGCCAGGTGTAGAGTTTTAGGTCTTGGACAATAGGTTGTGCCAGGCAGGCAGTATCCTTCTGGAGTTGCCTCCCTGTGGAAGAGCAGGGCTCTGCTCCCTGAGATGTGGGTTCTGATGGAACAGAATGCTCAATAGAGGCATATGTTTTTGGCAGTTTACTTGACCTCTCTGAGCTACGTGTACCTTCTCCAGTAAAGTAGGAATAATACTATATACTTCAAGACTTAACGTAGAATTGTAGGAGGTAATATAATGGACTCTTTGGTATTCCTGGCAAAGAGTAGATTCACAGCAGAGTCCATTCCTGTGTCATTCCATCCTGTGTGACCCTGTACCTTTGGCTCAATGTAAAAGGTTGACTCTGGTTCTGGCTGAGAATCACTGCCAGGGTAAGGGAGAGCAGCAAGTCTCTATTAGGTATCTCCCTGTCGGCACATACTGTGTTTATTGATCATTGAGAGTATGAATATGTCTGTGGTATGGTCCCTGCCAGCGAGGAATTGTAATTTGGTGGTGCTTAAGAGTAAGACTGAGAACTTGAGCCGTTGGCTAAAGGGTTCATCGTCACATCTCTTCTCACTGACTTTTTCATGACCTTCACTAAGAACCTATTTGTCTAGAAAAAAGAATGCCTCCCTCTGAGAACTGGCTGAGTCCATTCGTGAGTTCAGCAGTGGCAGGGCCATAGAGATGGAAGAGGAGATTTGTTGGGTAAACATGAGTTAGTAAGGTAAAACTCCTAACAAGATGCCTAGTAGAGAGAAGGCCGTCAAAATGTTAGCTCCCTTCCTCTTTCCTGTAGTGGCCTCAGCTGAAACTCAGGAACATCAACTTGAGTCCCGATATAACTAATCCAAAGTTTAAAAATGCCAAATCATTCAAACAACTAAACTCTTTGAAGGCAAAGACTTATCTTTCTTCTATGTGTATTTGGAGTTGGCTTCACTATACTTTTTAAAAAAGATGAATTATTTTAAAGGATAGCATGAGTAAGTTCTCTTGTAGAATTCTGGATCTTGATTGGTTGGTGGTTGTTACACAGTGTATACATGTGATAAAATTGCACAGAACTGTATACATACACACATATGCAACTGAAATCCTGCAAAAATTGGTGTAATCTGAACAAATTCCATAGACTGTATTAATATCAATGTCCTGGCTTTGATGTTGTACCATATTTATGTAGGATTCTCCCATTGTGGAGAGCTGGGTAAAGGGTACACGAGACTTCTCTTGTACTATTTTTGAAACTTACTGTGAGTCTAATTAATTCAGAATGAAAAGTATGTTTAAAATATATTAGTATTATCTGTGTGCTCTTACGGGAACTGTGATTACTCCTTCAGTATGACTTAACCTATTGTTTGTGTGTTTTTTCCTCTTGAGTTCCAGAACTCAGTCTTGCTTATACCATTGTACCCCCAGGTCGAACCTGGCATTCAGCAAACGGCTGTCAAATAATTGAATGTATACTTTAATGAATGAATGAGTGAATCTCCCTTTTTGAGGAATTAATTAAGGCCAGTAACTAACCTGTGTTAAGGCCACTTGCCTAAGTTCACACAGTTAGTTAGTGGTGGTTTGAGAATTTCCTGGCCCTACTGCTCTGTACTGTCCAGGAAATAACTACGTAAGGAAGGGAGGTCAGTTCTCTGATATATAATGACTGTATATTAAACTGGAATGAGTGCTCATCCTGACTGTTCTCCATGGGATAACATTTATCTGAAATTAAAGTGAAGAAGCAAGTAAACCCTTACTCACGCTGCTGATCCCCCCAGAATGGTCTGTGTTTTCCTACAGCAGCGGGCAGGGCTGAATGACCTGATATGGGGAAAACACCGCAGGAGAAAAGCTGGCCCTGAGGCCCCACCGCTTGCCACTATGCACGCAGGGTCGTTTCAGTAATATTCTCCATTTTGCTTCCTCTCCACAAAACACTTTGCATCCATTAACTAATTACTCTTCTTTGATCAGAGCCGATAGCTGTCCAGTGCGTTGCCTTTAAATATTTAGCTATGTTCAGAAAAGAACAACAAAATCCCCAAATTGGCAATCACATGACATCATCAAATGCCAGATAACACTTTCCATTTTCCTCTAACCTGGATTACGATGCTTTGGAGAGCAAAGCCCTGATAGCATAGGAGATGCTGTAGGAAGCAGAGCAAGATTACCTGATGATCATCCTGCTCCCAGCCTAAAACCTCTAGTGACTTCCCTTTGTTCTGAAAGTGTACATTTCTTGCCAAAGCTCACAAGGTCATAAGTTTCGGTGCTTTGCCTCAGCACCAGGTTTTTCCTGTGCCAAGTTGTTTTACACACTCTGGACACATTGGTCTTTTCTGGCCCTTCCCGTATTCATCTGTCCCTTCCCACATCTGAGCCCTTTCTCTAGGATGCCTTTCTGCCTTTTCCTTCCCTTCCTACGACCTTCTCAGACCCCACATACCTACCTACAACAGCATGCTTTCAGGAAGGACTTTTCTGACCCATCCTGGGCTAGATGAGCATATCCTATTTTACACTCTCAGAGTAGTTGATACTTCTTTTGCTGTCATTATCATAACAGTATTTAAACAAAATTAATATATAATTATCTGTTGATCATCTGCTTTCTCCTCTGCATTATCAGCTCTATGTAATTAATTCTGCAGAACTAGTATGAATAATAAATCTTTGTTGAAAAAATAGATCAGTGAATGAACCAATGAATTAATATCATGGATTGAGAAAGAGGGTGGGAGGAGGTGGGTAATGACCTCCAGAGTAACATTTCACTTATCCTCTTAAGCTACTGAGTCAGCTACCTATAACAAAGTTAAAATGCTTCTGCAGTAAATGCATAAATAAACATGGTACATCTGGACCATGGAATATTACTCAGCACTAAAAAGAAATGAGCTCTCAGGTCATGAAAAGGTGGAGAAAGCTTAAATGTGTATTACTAAGTGAAAGAAGCCCATCTGAAAAGGTTGCATACTCTGTGATCCCAACTATATGATGTTCTGGGAAAGGCAAAACTGTGGAGACAGTAAAAAGATCAGTGGTTACCTGGGGTTGGGGAAGGGGGAGGGACGAGTAGGCAGAGCACAGAAGGGTCTTAGGGCAGTGAAAATACTCTGTATGATACCATAATGGTGAATACATGTCATCATGTGTTTGTCCAAGCCCATAGAACATACAGCATCAAGGATGAACTGTAAACTGTGGACTTTGGGTGATGATGATGTGTCCATGTAGGTTCATCAGTTGTGACAAATGTACCACTCTGGTGGGGGGGTTTGATAATGGAGGAGGCCAAGCACCTATGGGAGCAGGGACATGTGGGAGATTGCTAAACCTTTTGCTCAATTTTGCTGTGAGCCTAAGACTGCTCTAAAAAAAAAGTCTTAATTTTTTTTGAAAAGCTGATTGGTGGTTGCCCCAGGGGCAAAGGGTAATGGGGACTACTTGACTACCTGTTAATGGGTATAGGGTCTCCTTTGGAGATGTTGAAAAGGTTCTAGAAATAGAGGTGATGGTTCCACAACACTGTGAATATACTAAATACCATTGAATCATACACTTTAAAAATGGTTGATTTTATGTTATGTGAATTTTACCTCAATAAGTATAATAATAATAATAAATGCCTCCCCAGAATCCTTCCTAGAAAAAATTGTCCATGAAAACAGTAGTTGCCTCATGCTATTATATATATGGAGATGAAGTTAACCTAAAATTTTAAGGGAGAATTAAGAAAAGAAAAATGCAGACTATCATTATAAGTAAATTCTCTGTGGTTTCAGGGCTCCTGGCTTGCCTCTCAAAGAGTGAGTTAAATGGGCTGACCAATATTCTCAGTTATAATTTCCTACTCAGTAAAATAGATAACCTGAGATGTAAGCATGTAATTTTTAACATGAGTCTCAATAGAGTTATTTTTACTCTGAGTGAGAAAATATAAAGCATATCAATTTTAATTTTTCTTGAATTGGCACTGGTATAAAAAAGATTGCTCACAAAACTGTACCATTGCACACTAATTTCTTCCTGATCACACTTGTCTTCTTTCCAGCCTCACTTTGCATCTTAAAAGTCTTGTGCTGAATTCTCTCCAGGAGTCACAGTGTCACTGAAGACCTTTCCTTTAAGAAAAAATATTGTTTTCTATGCATTTGATCTTCCTTCTCAGGTCTCACAAGTACAGTTTTGCTTCCACAGAGGATTTTTATGACAAGAGTAGTTATTCTTCTCATGTTTTTGCCAGCTTTCATCTCTGAATGCCCTACTTCAACTGGAAAAATATAAATAGAAACATGGATAATAGTATTAACATATATGGGTGTCTTAGTCAGCTCAGGCTATATACCATACACTGAGTGGCTTCAACAGGCAGACATTCGTTTTCCCACAGTTCCAAGGCTGAAGGTGTGGGCTCAGGTACCAGCAAGGCTGGGTCCTGGTGAGGGCTCTCTTCCTTCTCGCTGTGCCCTCACACGGCTTTTCCTCAGTGCATGTGTGCGTTCCTCTCCTTCGAGGAAGGAAAAGAGATTCTCTCTCTTCTTATAAGGCCACCAGTCCCACTGCATTAGGACTCTGCTGTTAGGACAGCACGTAACCTTATTTACTGCTGAAAGCCCTACCTGCAAACACAGTCGCAGTGGGGACTGGGGCTTCAACATACGAATTTGAGCAAAGGACACAATTCAGTCCATACAGTGGATAAAGTTTCCCAACAAATTCTTATTACATTCTTTATGTGGTTTTACTTCATTAGATATTTCCAAAGCATTCACATACGTTATCTCATTTGATTAATGATTGATGTTTATGTGTTTCATAACACTGAGAACTAAGAGATAAAGTGACTTTTCAAGACCCTGTGGCTAAGAAACGGCATAGCAGGGCCTGGAACTCAGAGTTTCTGATTCCTTATCCTGAGCTCTTTCCACTGCAACTGTGTTTCCCGATCTTATCTAACCAAGGAACCATTTTTTCTTGGACTATCAATGAATAACCTTAGAAATCCACTTACAGTAACCTGTATCTAAGCCCATAGGTGTGGACCTTGTGGAAAGAGGCTGAACTCGAACTCCTCCAGAAAGTGAACATCTGAGAGCAGATCACTCTGGGACCATGTTCTGTCTTCATGAGAAACTGGCAAATCTGCTTCTAAGATCTCATGTTGTATATTTGGGCTGGCATCCTTAGGAAAGTGTGATTTGTGGCACTGAGAATTCCCTTCTTTGTTCAGAATTGCCTTTTTATTTAGCCATGCTGCCAGACATTCCACCTGGTAAAGAGGTTCCATCCTATTCCAGAACTTCACACAAGCATCCTACTTTAGTCTTTATTCTGTCAGTGAAAACCCTGAAACAACACTGCTTCCGCTCACCACCCGCCTTTGATCTGACGACCCGCCACGTCTGCCTGGTTGAAGGTCTCCTATGGCTGGATCCCGTCCTTTCTTTCCAGCTTTAATCCTCACCACTTCTCAGCACATCCAGCGAACATTCTGAGTTACATACCATTGTTCCCTGTGAAGAGCACTGGGGATATCATTCGTGTCTGTGCTCCCCTCTCCTCCCAGGGCACCTTCCCCACTTCAGCAGCTTTTGTCACCCACTCCTCCTCTGCCACATGCTTTGCTTGGTGCCTGGAAAGCTGTGCCTTTTGTCATTTCAGTGGGTTTCTGTTGACTTGACTCAGTAAATCCCATTCTAGTCAGGGTGAGCTCATCTGATAACTGGTGACTTTGAATCCAGTTTTCTCTGCAGGTAGATGTGAGGTCCTATAATCTAATTCACCTATTCACCAAAAAGTTCTTGAGTACTGCTATGTCCCCTGCACTTTGCCTTTCATTTGAGATAAAAACAAAAATAAAACACAGCCTCTGAGCTCATAGAGACAGTCAACTGAGTACCAGGCCTGGCTCTGATGGTCACTGCTGTGTGACCTCAGGCATGATGTAACCTTTCTATGCCTTGACATCTTCATCTGTAAAAGGGAGATAATAACATCTAATTTAAGCACTGTTGTGAAGATTAAATGAATTTATATCAAGTGCTTAGAGCAATGCCTCCTAGCCTGAGATAAGTTCTCAGTAAATGGCCGCCATTGCTGTTAGTACCGTAGTATGCACTTCTGCAAGGTTTCTGGTTACTGAAAGGCTCTCCAGTGGAGAGGGGAAGTGCTATTAGAGCCATATCCATTGATATTCATTGGTATTTTTTGCTTTCCAAATCCCAAAGCATATGTGAAATGGGCAGTTAAATTTTACACTGTTTTGAATTGGCTTTTTACAAAAGCATGGTGAAATCTGGATTCTGGTTTGGTTTTCTGAGCATCTCCTTTAGTTAACCTTTAGTTAACCTTTACTGGTCTCGGTTTCCTCAACATGAAGAGAAGGCAGCTGACCTCCCCTTGAGACCCAAAGATCACTGGACATGAGGTGTATCCACCTGTTTCAGGGTCTCTGTCCAGCCTCTGCTTCTCCCCACTAGGGAGGCAGAGGTGCAGGGAGACCCCAGTTGGCCTCCAGTCCAGGGCACTTGGCCTCATTATGAACAATGTTCTAGGCTCCACATGTGGGCAGAATCCATGCTCATCTTCCCTGTTTCAGTCTCTTAAACTGGAAATTTCCAAGAGAGACTTTAAACCTACTCTCAAAAGTAATTTCTTTCTGAGTAATAGACTATATCCTATAAATTAAATATTACCCAAGTTACTAAATAAATTAAGCATTGTGACTAGTTACAAGCTCAGGACCTCAGTGTAGTCCTGGTTTGGGTGGCCAGTCCCTCCTTTCTGGATCAGGGTTTCAGTCCAGGTTCTGTGACCTCTTGATCTTGAGTTGCTTTTCTTTTCTCTTTCCTCCACATTGTGGTACAGAAGACTTCCCACCTCCCTCTGTAGCTACCCAGTACACAGGTTTTGCTCTCCTCATCTGTCCTGAGATGTTCACGTTCCTCTCGTCTGTTCCCTCCTCCCCGGCGTCCACCTCCCCAGCCACTGCTCACCCCATGTGTCACCCTAAATGACTTAGCTTTGTCTTCCTGCTTTGGATTCCACGTGCTGCCTCATTTTCTTCTGGCCCTCTTTGTGATGCTGGGCTTGATCCCCATGGCACAGCATTTGTTTTCCAGTCTTCTCTGAGGTTCTACTTGGCAAGAGACAGCTGTCTCTTTAGTGTCTGCTTGTCACTCAGGGACAAGGCTTCTCTGCCAGATCCCAGCCTGGATGACTGGACCATCAAGCCCATCTGGCCACGGATGACTTCTGTTTGCTGTATTCCTTTGTCTGAATGGGATGGGCTTATTCTTTGGGATGGAATGAACTAGCTTTCTGGGAAAGGCCCCCCCCCCCAAGAAGACCTTACCCAAACCAAAGCAAATACTTTATTGGAGATGCTTATGAAAGTCCTTAAAGTGGCTCTTTGTAAAAGGTTGACAGGAATCAAAGGACCAGGCAAGCCAGATGCAGCAATAGCATGAAACCCTCCATATATATAAGCCTTTCTTACCCACTTCATATCTCTTATAAATGCATTTTGGATACAGAAAGGGACATGTGAGCATAGTTGTTTTCTTCACAGAGAATCATTTTTGTATGAGAGTTGAGTCAAATTTTACTTTATTTTATTTTTTATTGATATACAAAAAACTTCACATATTTAATGTATATAATTTGATGAGTTTGGACATATCCATATATCCATGAGAATCATGTATGTTTTGAAGATTGTACTTGGGAGAAGAAGGAGAAGCAGAGAAGTAGAGAAAATATTTGAAAAGAGGAATCCTCCATTTTTCTCTTGGCTCAGAAATAGAATTTCTCAGCTTTGGAGAAAGTATCCAATGTCCTGACTTTATAGTCCTTCAAATAGGAAAAAAAAAAAATATATATATATATATATATATATATATATATATATATATATATATATATATACACACACATTCTCTGCTGAATTGTAACAATGGCTAACAATCTGTTGAGTGCTTATATACCTGACAGTGTCCACTGGGCTGACCTCCTTATGGAAGTTTAAACTTGACTTGAAAGGCTGCTGTCACTCTAGCTGCAAATTCACATCCTCTCAGTTGGCCCTGGGTCGTCAGCAAGGCGTATGGTACTAGCTCTGCAGAAACCTGGTAGTGCGCCGGCAGGCAGGGCCTGTCTGTGCAGCTTTGCTTGTTCACAGTCGGGGAAGTGGCTGGTGGGGCTGGCTTCATTATTCTCATTTTGTCTTGCCATTTTCCTTGGGTGCAGTATCCTGCAGTGTGATGCTATGAGCTGGGAAGCAGAACCTCAGGCTCCAGTGTCCAATGTCATGGCTGCCAGAGGCACTATCCCTAGGATGTTAAATCAAGAGAAGGAGACTGCGTGATTGGGAGAGCCTTCTCTCTGTGGGCCCTGGGACTGACGCGAATCCAAAGGCAGCTGTAGGCAGCTATTTTGGATTTGATGCCAATGTGAATCACAGTCTGTCAGGAGCTCTCTGATTGTGATTGACATATTTACTGTTGACACTACAAGGTGAACCCTGCAGTCCTCTTAGATAGGTGGCCCTTTGCCTCATGACAACGTTCAGGGTAAGAATAGAATGTGAGATTTTGTTCCAGATGCACATCTGCCTGGGTATTTTTTTAAAACTCTCTTGAGAATTCTCCAGGCTTCTCTTGACTGACAGCTAGAACAGAAGTCTTGTCATCTAAACATGTAAATCTTCTTGCAACTGGCACACGTGTTGTTTACAGACGGGGTTTGAGGTCTTGAGTGTGATGGCTCTTTATAACTGTCGGTTCCTTGTACCATCACAGTTCTTTGTGAGTTTGGGTTCTTCTTTGACCAATAGGATACTCTCTGACCGTAGCTGGTGAAAGTGCACATTCTTGAAATCGTAGTAACAAAGGATAATCTGGAGAGGTTTTTTTCTACTTTGTCAAGGTCCAGTATTCTGGCCAATCTAGAAGTTTCTAACACTGAATTTTTCAAGACATGCAGTTTGCAGAATAGGTGAGAAAAAAGAACCTGTCGTCAAATAAGTTCAGTACACGGGAGGCTCACAATGCCTCACTCTTGGAGTTTCTTGATGCATGATAAAAGTTCTGAGATACTCTGAGTTATACGAGGTGCTTGTATAACTTCAGCCACATCATCCCAAGTAATTGATTGCAGAATTCTTTCCAGTAGCGTCTGTTGTATCCTGTAACATCTGTTAACATTGTGCTAATAAGCATTTTGGAAAATACTCATATAGGAAAAAGACTTTCATTCAGTTCACTTAGTGTGCTTTCCCAAATGTGGCCCAGCAACTCTAACTGTGGAAAGATGTGGGGCTTGCCTGGAAAATGCAGTCCAGGGGCCTTGTGAGCAAGTGAGAGAACAGCTGGTGATTTAGTGGCTGTGCACTTACTGTGCAAGGCTCGGCTCAGATCCTTCCTGCCTGTGATGGCTTCTCTTGTGACCCCACCCCAGAGCCACTTCTGTTTCCCGCTCATACCTCTCATTGGCTACTTGACTACACTGAATTTTATGCTTATGATGAGTAAGCTTTTGAAACTGTCTTGAAAAACAAAAAAATCTAGCCCTTTTGTTTTAAGTGGTGGAGAACCAAAGTAGATTTTTTTGTTTGTTTGTTTGGTTTGGTTTTGGGGGGGGTGGTAATTATGTTTATTTATGTATTTATTTTATATTTATTTTAATGGAGGTACCAGGGATTGAACCCAGGACCTCGTGCATGCTAAGCATGCACTCCACCACTGAGCTATACCCTCCCCCACTGGAGTAGATATTAAGTTACTTCTTTATAGGCATAGATCACTTTACCATATGTGTCCATATGTGGAATTATTGGGTAGAGGGGTATGAATTTAGTGAAGACTTTTGGTACCTATTACTCAGATTAACTTTCAGAGAAGTTTTACCAATTTACACTTCCATTGGCTGTGTATGGAGCTGACTCTCTTGGTGACAGCATAGACCTTCACCTATTATGAAGTTGTTATTATTATTAACTCATAATGTGAGCATTAGTTCCTGAGAACAGGGAGGAACCAGTAGGCTCTCAGCATATACTAGAGGCTGCCTCCTCCAACCCCCAGGTGGCTCTGGGGCTTTTGGCTGAGGATGGCTGCTGGGTGGTGGTGCTTGGTGGTTGTATGCTGCCATCAGCTGGCTTGGGAGTAACCCAGTGTAGAATCCAAGAGCTTTTTGGCACTTCCAAAAAAGCATTTTCCTGGCCAATTCCCACCTAAACACTTTAACTGGGTCTGCACAAGGCAGCCTGATAATTGCCTGACATTTACATGTGTGATCACCTCACCCTGCAGATCCAGGGGGGACTGTCCCTGAGGAAGATGTGCCAGCAGCCAGAGGTGTCTGATCTTGTTATCCAGGTGGGCATTCTGTTTGTCAGCCATGCAAGCCCTTCCCATAAGTAGGACCAAGGAAAGGGTGTGTCCTGTGGGTCCTGGTATCCCCTAGACCCTGTAATGCCAAAACTAAGGAAAACAGTAATACGGCCAACATTTATGGAGGCCACACCCTATCCCAGACCTGTGCTAACTACTTTTTATGCATTCTCCAGCAGCCTGAAGGGTCCTTTTAAAACATAAGATTATGTCACTTCATCATGAAATTTTCAAAGCTTTCCATATCACTCAAAAACCAGAGTCCTTCTTATGAGCTTCAAAGGCCCTACCTGGTTCTCCCACCTGGCCTCCTACCTACCCTACTATAACCTGCACAAACTCATCCCTTTCTCTGTTCCAGACAGACTGGACCTCCTTACTTTTCCTCAGACACCTCAGGCATACTTTTGCCTCAGAATCTTTGCATATGCTCCCTCCCCTTTGCCTAGAATGTTTTGACAACAGATATCTCTGGCTAGTACCCATTTTCTTCTCATCTTTACTCAGAAGTCACATTCTCAATGAAGTCTTGCCTAGACAGTTTTCCAATCTATTACTCAAATCTTCCTTTCTTGATTGATTGATTGATTGATTGGTAGCACTTAACGTGATCTATATGCTTAATTCATCTGATGCACTGTCTCTTTCCCCTCACTGGAACATAAGCCCCTGAGGGAAGGAATTTGTCTCTTTTTGTCACCAGCACTTGGTAGAGTGTCTGGCATATTGTAGGTGCTCAGTAAATAGTTGTGTGTAGTGAATAAACTCACCTAACTCTCACATCAGCCCTAGGGGAAGGGAGCTACTGTGTTCTTCAGTTTTTTGGATGAAACAAATGTGACTGAGAGGTCGAGTAATCGGCCCAGGAAGCAGTGGCCCTGGAGTTTGAGCCCTGATCTCAGCTACTCTACTCCATCTCTCTCAGAGAACTGGGAGGAGCTGAAGTCCTCCATATGCACCTGATGAGGTTCAGCCTCCATAGCCAAATACCCAAGACTCCTCCAGCCAGCCCCAGCCTAACTTTCTAAGCATGGCGTCATATTCTGCCCTCATATTCTGACTTTTAGCCAAACAGACTTTGGTGTTGCCTCTTTTCTGCCTTTGCTTCCACCATTCACTTCTCAACTGATTCCAATCCTTTCTACACTTCTAGGCTCAAGTCAGATGCCACACGAAGCCCTCTGATAGTCATTCTCTTGTTCATAGTAGCCGCATGTCAGGGTCGTCTTCCTTCTTCAGCTCTTAAGGCAGAGGCCATGTCTGTCTGATTTTTGTCTTTTCTACAATGTTGTGTGGAGACTCTCAACCCCAAAAGTCTGTTTACCAAACACGCAGACACCTCTTGCCACAGTAGAGTGACGTATTTCCAATCGGGGGCTATTTCTGAACATGGACATCCCAATAATCTGTGAAATAGAGTTTGGTGCTGGACATGAAGCTGCATTTAGGCAAGAGGTAACTAAGTGGTGCATTAGGCACCTAAAAACCTCTGATCCACTTAATCAGCACAATTTAGGAAAGCAATCAAACCAGGTGTTTGGTTGTTTGACATTTGTAGACAAAACAACAAGTAGTAGATTGAATTCCCTGCACTTTATATGGTGATTTTTTGCTGTTATATAGAATGTCCTTAGATATTTAAGCTACTCTACAGACAATCTGTTACTTCTTTCAGAAATACGTAATTGTTTAACAGTTTGGGGTGGGGAATGAGAAACAGGAGTAAGGGAGGACATATTTAAAATAGATACACATTTAATGATATTTCACATGCTAGTAAATAAGGATGTGCTTTAAAGCCGTGTGTGTAACTTGACTGGGCATGCAGCAACAGCAGAATTTAGTGTATTGGGTCACAAGCAGGAATTGGGAGGCTTACCTTTTCTGGTGGCTCCCTGTGTAACCTTGGGTGGTTGACTCCTTGAGTAAGCTTTGTGTTCTCAATGACCAAATGAGGACACGGAACATCCATACCCAATGGGACAGGCATCTTCTAAAAATAAAAGATATTTAAAAATGAAATAAATAATAAGGTCATTTACGAAAAGACTAACTTTATAGCATCAGAAATACCATAAAAAGCCAAATGTAGTTTTTTCCCACCCCATAAGGTATTGCTTGGCATCACTAATTAATTAATTAACAGATTAATTGATTAGTTTAATTACCAGTCACTTTAACTCCTGCGTTGTTCTCACTTTTCCTTCTGTGCCTTCTTTTTCTTGTTCTCCGGTCTTTTGTGTGTTGCCTCCTTGCTTCTCCCTTGAAGTCCAGACCACAGACTGGCAGGGCTGGAGGGTTAGGATGGGGATGCAGGTTGAGCTGGAGGGTGGGAAGCATAGTTAGACTTAAGCATCCTGAGAAGCCCCCACAGATCCTGCCTAGATGAAATACGAAATCAGTGATGAGAACTTTTATGAACTGCGTTACTATTTCTATTGCCAGTGCTATTTTTAAAAACTATATTTTCTAGTAAATCAAAATATGCATTTTCAGATGTCTTAGTGAAAGTCTTGTGCTTTAGACCAGGAAACCATGATGACCAGCCATTTTCAACCTTGACACACCTCCAAATAAAACCGAGGGTCTTAATTAAACCAATGTAGTCATGCCCCAAGCACAAATGCTGACATATCATTAATATACTTTTAAATTGTTTTTCCTCTGCTCTGGGCATCAGGAAAGCTTTAGCATCTGTTTCTGAAGCTATATCCAAACCTAGGTCTCCAGGCCATTATCTTTGTGGACTCTTAATAAAAGTCCATGAAGAAAAGTGTCTATTGACAAAATTGATTGTTGAAATACTGGGGAAGACTCAGTTAAACATTTTTTTTTTTCCCCTGCAAAACTTCTCTGAGCCGTTAGCACGCCATGCTAGGCATTGTGAATCTTGGAGGGAGAATATAGCATGTAATGTTTCTGGAAGTTTTTTGACCATGGACTCCCCATTCCTCTCCTTTTTCAAGGGTGTCTAAAAGACTGATTTCTGTGGGACACATTTTGGAGAATACTGGTGAGAGGTATAAATTAATGTGGATGATTTCTGTGCGAGAAATATGAATACACAGGACTTGAATGGGGGAGGAGGACATCCATGAATGAAAACTCGGGCACCCATGGTCCTTAGGAGGCAGATTTGAAGTGTAAGCCCAGGGAGAGCCAAACAAAGAGATCCAGACTTTCCTAACAACACAAGAGAGAAAACAGGACATCGGGTTCAAATTGTTAACTGAATCATAGTTAACATGGAGTTAATTATAATAAGTGTGAAGTCATAAAGGTTGGAGCATGAGGAAGAGAAGACTGGAATCTGCTTTTACATGATCAGGATGGAATAAAACCTTTTAATTCTCACCTTTCTTGCAGAAATTAACTACCACTTCGTTTCTGTTGAGATTCCGTGTGATGACAGCTCTAGAAAATGCAACTTTAGCATCTACCTAGATACGTTGCTATTGAGACAGATGCCACATGGGCATCTTTTTGTGTCTCCAGTTGCAACTGGTCAGGGTGACTGTCTGTTCTGAGTGGCTGTGCTCAGTGTGAATGGAAGATGAGCTCTGATCTCCAGCTCCTCCCTTCCTACACTAGAGATTTCACACCTTTCAATTCCCAGTAAGTAACCTAACTAACTACTAAACAGTCCTTTTGAAAATAGGTTCATTTATTGAGTTAATGGCTCAGGGTGCATTCTTTGCAAATTCAGCCCTGAGGGCCCAATCAGAAGATGAAATATGTCTGGCTTTGGCCACTGCAGAAATTGATTAAAGGAGGCTGTTGCTTGCTTCCTGTTACTCGGAGAAACAGAAATTAAAATGCAAACAAGATGTTTTAGCATTAGCGATTGCACTGAGAGGTTTTCCTCCTACTAAAGTAGAAGTGACTGAGGCCAGTTCAAAAGGAGAACTTCGTTTTAAAAAACAGATGAACAAAAAAAAATAAAGATTTTCAAAAAGGTGTTATTTTGAAACAGACCTGTGTGTTTACAAATAGGTCAACTTTGCAGGGACTGAAATGAAAACTATGCAGTGCAGACTGGCCAGTTGAAGTTAGGTAAGGCTACTCTGGGTCCTTCCTCTGTAAAAATTGGGAGTAGAATTAGATTGTCTAGAAAGTATCCTGATCACAAGGACTCTGTGATGGAAGCTGCAGGGAGTGAACTTTTCCTCTCCTTGGGGCTCCTACTGAGACCAGAGAAAGTGGGATCTTCACGACTGAGGGGCTCTGAAGACCCCACCTGTCTCTTCTATATCCTGTCTCCTCTGGGATTATGAACTCCGCTCAGTGTCTCACTTCAGCCTAATCCACAGCATTAGAGTGGTCCCAGGCACAGAGATAGTAAGAGTCAGAACTCTGTGAGTTTCAAGTTTAGAAACCCTACTCAAACTGATTTTAAAAGAACCATAATAGCAATACCAATATGGAGAGAGAGATCGATTTTATTTTCACTTGTAACTAAAAAGTACAAGAGTACGTTTCCTTTAGGCACAGCTGTATCTAGGTGCTAAAATGTCTTCAAGAGCATTATCTTGTGGCTCTTTTGTCCTCTGGTTTGGCTTTATTCTCAAGCAGTTGCTCCCTGCATGGGAGGAAAATGGCTACCAGCAGCTCAAGACTTAATTCCAGTGTAGGGACTGCAATGGAAAGGGAGTGTTTCTTTTTTCCTAAATCCCAGGGTTCATTGAACATTCCTCAAACAAGTGGTGGGAGAAACAGCAGTGGGCAAGACAGGAGAAGCTTCTGTTCTTGTTGGTTGGCACCTCACTGGAGTAACTTAGATGGAGTGTGTATCACTGAATCAGTTACTTTGTTCAGGGGACTGGGGGTGCTATCTAGCCGGGCTAAGCCTGGGTGACCCCTGATGCCATCCAGCAAAGCTGATATTTTGGAGGAGAGCTCTCCTTTGTCCCCAGCATCTCACTATCTAAATGACACTTTCTGTTTCTCTTCATCACAAGGCTAGAATTGCTCAGGGCAACCTCATTATCTAATCCAGTTTAGGAAATAATGATAATGACAGTAAGTGTTTATTGAATGGCTTTGCGTACATTACCACGTGTAATCCTCACCACAACCCAGCAATTACATACACCGATGATGTCCACTTAAGGATGCGTAAACTGAGGTACAGAGAGGTGCGGAATGTTACTGTGGTACCCAGGCGATAGGGAACTGTGAGGCTGGTAGTTACTGAGAACAACCTAGGAGTTGTTACTCCTTTCCTCCCAAATGATTCCTTTCCCATAGTGAGGGGAGAAGGGGAGTTAGAGTTTAAGGGAGAGAGAGGGGCATCCCTGCTAAGCAGCAACCCCGTGAGGTGCATTTCACCTCAGGTAATAGGTATGTTTCCGAAATATGTTTGAAAATCTCCCTTCTGCAGATCAATTCCTCTCTTCCCTTTACAGCCTTTGATAAAACACCTGATGAGTATCAAACACTGGTTCCCTTTAATGGAATTTTCTTGAATGGATGATGACCTCAAATAATTGGACACTGTTTGGAGCTTGGGAGTCTTTTTATGAGATGATGGTTTTTGCTACAATGGATGCTTGTTAAAAACGGATTCTCACCTATCAGCCATCTGTCTCACCCTAATTGATAAGTTGACTCATCTTTTATGACTGCTGTGCTTGTGTTCCTACAGAATTGGCTGCCCTCTAATTTACTCAAAGGGAATAGTATTGCTTTACACCAGTTTTGTGGATTTTTAATATCTTTTCCTCATCTGGGAAACATACTAGTTTCTTCCTAGCCTGTCTGTAAAGGTCACTTGTATTCTTGTGATGCTTTTACTAGAATGAACTTGAACTAAAGATTAATCAATGTAATGCTATTCCCAGCTAGGTTGGTGAACCCAGGTGACTGCATTGTCTTGAAGTGGCCAATTACTGAGCCTCTCAACTAGTTAACAATAGAAAAATGAGGGGAAGTAGATTGTTAGATACCCACTGGCTTTGACCTACTCTTTGAAGTATTGATTCTAGCAACTGGTTTTCATACATTACTGATACAGCAGACCATTTCGATGTGCAGTAAGCCAGTTGCCAAATGTAAGGTACTAAACCAAATGAGTAATCATCTTGTAATGGATACATGAAAATAATTTTGTCCTTCTTAAGACTTTTAGTACAGGCAGACAAAAGGTTTTCAAGAAGAACTTAACATTTGTCAATTGATTAGGAAAATAAAGGATGTGTCCACCCTTCCTTCAAAAGAGTTGATGTTTCTTGGAGCTTTGGAAACGAAAGATAAAATACCTTTGATCATTAGGTCATCAATTTCAGAGGCTGTTTTCTGGGTAATTAGAGTTCAAGATTTGTTATGTTTGACAGTCATTTATAGCTTCCTTCTGAGTAGAATAGATTTTCAAATTATAAACCATCAGGAAAGCATTAAACTGAGTGTGAAAACCAGTGACCCATCATGGTTACAAGCACATAGATTGCCACGGCGTCGTGAATAGACCATTGCAGAGAAGGCCATGCTTGAAGAAGAACAGACAAGGGCAGCTTTGTTTACCCACTTCTTATCTCTGCCTTTTGCCCCCACCACCCTGACCCGCCATTGAAACGTGTCAGTGAATTTAAGTCAGGTAACAGTCTGTGACTAATCTATGTGCAGCTTCTAAGCCATTTCCTCCATTTTCGTTCAGCAGAGGCTTCTGCCTTCAAGAGCTTCCCTCCCTTCACAGAGACCCTTCCTGCCATCCTCACTCACATCAGGGCTTGCCTTGTATCCTCATCCCTCCCCACAGTGCCTTATAGCCCTGAGGCTCTGCTGGCAAGAAAACTGAACTTTTTTCTTTTTTAAGGTCTTCAACTGGAAGCCTGTGGCTGCACAGTTAAGAAAGTCTGAGTTTCTTTTCTTATTATTTGTAACAACAGCTACTGTTTCTGCAAACACTTTCTATTTGCAGACACGGTGGTAGCATGTTTGAACCTGGTCTCATAGCTTCTCTGGAGGTATCTGTGTGGTAGACATCATCTGTCCCATTCTATAGACAAGGAGGCAGAGCTTCAGAGAAATTAAGTAACTTGTCCAAAGTGATTTAAGACCAGGTCTGTACTCTCAAGCACAGCACAAACATTAGAGATTCACAATTTTCACCTAGAGTTGAATGTCCCTCTTGATAGGAATTCAGGAAATCCCTGAGTTTTATGGGATCTCTGTTTAAAAATTTGCTTCTTAAATAAGTTTTTGATTTTAGAATACCTTAGGGTTAAAGAAAAGTTACAAGGATAGTACAGAGAGTTCCTATATATTCTGAACCCAGTTTCCCTTGTTAACATCTTGCATTAGTCTGATACATTGATACAGTATGATAAACTTATCACAACTAATGAACCAGTATTGCTACATTATTATTCACTAAATTTTCATCATTTATTTGTATTTCTTTGGTTTTTGCCTAATGTCCTTTTACTGTCTTAGGATTCCATCCGGAATACCACCTTTCATTTAGTTATTGTGTCTCCTTAAGGCTCTTCTAGACTTTGACTGTTTCTTAGACTTTCCTTGCTTTCGATGACCTTGACAGTTTTGAGGAGTAGTGAGCAGATACTTTGTAGAATGTCTTTTAATATGAGTTTATCTGATGGTTTCCTCTGGGATCGCAAGACTGTTACACAAACACACGATAGCTTCAGCAGGAAGATTTCTTGAATTAGCTTTGTATTGTCAGAGCCTAGGCACGTTCATGAGGACTGGAGTTCTCTGCTACTCCAGGGTCAATTTTAAATGTGTCATTTAGGAAAAGCATACAAATGTATAGCAAGGACAGCTACATACCTTTAGATGAATGAATAGGACATATTTCTGAGAAATCCTTCACCTGAGAAATCTCTCACACACAGACACACACACATGGCAGATATTTGTAAAAAAGTTAGAAATATACAGAATAATAAGTTGGGTGAAGCCATGGTTTCAGTTAATGATAAAATTGTCGTTGTAAATAGCATGTTTGTGGCCAACAAAAACAGATGTCCATAGAACAGTTTGGAGCCATCCAATGCATAAAGCAATTTGTGGATAATCTGCTAAGCAGATACAGTATTAAAATGTGTTCATTGTCAATTAGACATACATCTAGGCTGTATGTCTAATTGACCAGTTAATTTCTAGGCTGTCTCAGGAGCTACTAAACATGGTTTAAAATGGAGCCCTTGGTACTGTGCCTCAGAATGACCTAATGTTGATAAACAAAGGAACAGATTCCTCTGCTTGTTCAAAGTACAAAGAGTTCAATGTGCTGCATTCAGTATGCAAAATCAGGTGCCCTCATCAAGCTGCTGTTGACTCGCGGTCTGAATTGGTAATGAAGTGGTGGAATAATGTGTCCTCTCAATTGAAATGGCTGGTGACTAAAACTATTATAAAAAAGATGTCTTTCACCAAGATTGGAGACATGGACATGAGGTCCAAATATCCAATCATACCTAAGAAAAAGCCCAGGGAAGCTTTCTTATGATGATTGTTCTATGAAACACACCTGATTTGGCCCATTTGCACAGATCACAAAGTCCATCTCTGTCTTTTCTTCCCCAACTCATGGCTTCCAGGAGGTTGTGTGTCAACTCTGGGTGTCCAGATGAAAGTTGTTCTCAGTTTCATCAGTGGATCACGTCCATCGTCTCTTGCTTGGATAACTGCAAATAAAAAGAACTATTCCAATTTCTTTTTAAAGAGGAAAGAATATTCGTTAGATTAAATAGACAAGATTCACTGCAGCAGGAATATGGTATTTTTAAGCAGCAGTCAAGGTGGGTTTTCTAAACATCCCACTGACTGTCGCAGGCTCTTTTTGGCGAGGTCCTCTGCCACTGCTCCTAGCTGCCACTGAGGTGTGTGCGTGACCCTGGAATGCAGCCAAAGAAGGAGGTAGTAGAGGAGGGGGTGGGGACTGTGACGCCGGGCAACATGCAGGCTTTACCTTCACTAAGGGCTCTAAGCATTCTTCGTGGGACTTGGTTTCTGAAGCCCCTCGTCGTCTAGAAGCCTGCAAGGCATCAGAAGTTGGAAACAGTCTGTTATTGATTGCAGCTGCGTCCTTGTGTGGCCGAGGGAGAAGGGTGTAGAAAGCAAATGTAGTCCCATTTGGCAAGGACATATTCCAGGTGAACAACAGTCAGGACAGATGTCTGGAGGCAAGGTTACAAGCCTCAGAGACAGAACTGACAGGCCCAGGGTGGATAATAAGTGCCTTGTCTTTTAAAGGGAACTTCCCTCTCAGAAGTAGTGAGAACCAAAACCAGCTTCCCGTGTACCCTTTACTTATTAGGACCTAGGGCAAATGTGTGCATGTGTGTGTGTGTAGTGTGTCTGTGTGCGCGCGCGCATTACAAGCCCTTAGCAAGCTTGCCTCACCTCTGCACACACTTGCGTTTTAGAGGCTCAGTGTATATCACACTTACCATCAATTACTCTCTCGCTTGACGCAGAGAAAACAAGTCCTGTGATGTTCGTGCTCCTCCACCTGCCTCCACGCCTGAACTGGGCTTACAGGGTGATACTGGGGGATTAACCTTGGAGGTGATAGCCACTCACAAAACCCCTAAAAATTCTTGATATGATGATCTGCCCCTTAAAAATTTTTTTTTAATTGAAGTACCATGAGTTACATATGTCAGTTTCTGGTGCACAGCACAATGTCCCAGTCATGCTTATACATACATATATTCGTTTTCAGATTTGATCTGCTCTTCTGCTGAGGCACAAATTTGAACTTTCTCCTGCAAGGTTTGAGTTATTTATCTACTGAGTGATCTTAACTGCCAGCTCAGCAAGCACATCACAGTGGAGTTTTGTTGTAGAAGAACAATAGCTCTTAAGATAGAATAATGACATGGTTTCTTTGTTGAAAACAAGAAGTCCTGAAATGTAAACTGAGAATGGCAACGTAGAGAAAGTCAAGAGGACTTCAGGTTAAATGTGGACGATTACATGTAAGTGTGTATCTGCTCTCCTGCTTGAAATGTCACTAAAGCCAAGGCAGGGAATTTATAAAGTGGAAACTAATAAGAACCAAGAGAACAAAACAAGAGGCAATAGGAGGCAAAGGATGATAAGAGATTTTTGAAAAATAGGAGTAGATTAAGGAGTGGTGACTGACTTAGCAAAGCAGAGGAGGTTATATGCTGAGTGCCCAGGGATGCAGGTACTGCGTGAGTTAGGCACCCAGTGTCTCGGGAAGCAGGATTGAGGCACAGGATTGAAAACAGGTGGACTGATAGAAAATGCTGTACTATGCAACTGAATTCCCAGGTTCTTTTCCCAGACCTTATAGCCAGGTGTTTTCTCCCCTGCTTGCCCCCAACACACACACACACACACACACACGTTTATTCTTTGGAAAAACTTAACCATAGGAGCAGAGTGAAACAATACAGAGCTGAACCACAAAATGGAATCAAGCATAGCAGAAAAAGTGGGTGAAGGTCAGGCTGCAAGTTGAGGAGGGGGAGCTAAGTAAAAGCCTGCAGAACCGAGGGACTCCTTACCCTCCCCAGTCCTAGGATCTCCACGGACCAGCGTACAACCAAGGAAGAGATGCAAGGATTTGCCAGTAAAGAAACTGAACCGCTCCAGAGAAAAGACTTAAAGATACTGGTGCATAAAGACCCTGCAGTGCTTTCATTCAACTCCCTGCTCCATCACCCTGTGGTAAAGACTGCCAGTCAACAAGCCGCCACCTACTCCCACAAAATTGAGATTTTCATACCTTATCCAAATATTGCCTACCATTTGAGGAAAATCTTCAACATGAAAGACTGAAACCAAAATAATAAACAGAAGAAAGGAACTGGGATGAGAGTGATATGAGTGGAAAAAGAAATGCTGAAGAAAACACACATACACACTTATTTGCCTCTGGGAGATACAAGGATATATTGCTTCCCTGCTTTGGGAACAGGAACAATCAATTTAAAAAATACATGATTGCTAAAATTAAAAATTCATTTCAAAGTTTTAAAAATAAAGTTGAAGAAATATTCTACAAGACAGAATAAAAAAATGAGATTAAAATTTAAGAAAAAATTAAAAATCCAATACAACATTTAAAAACATCAACATGTATAAATTCCCAAAGAAAAGAGAGAAAATGAGGAAATAATACAAAAAAATTGCCCAGAACTGAGTAACCTTAATTTCCAGATTGAAATGGCTTATGCAATGCCCAACAGTGTGAATAAAATAAAACCCACACCAAAACATTTATGATAAAATTTCAGATACAAGGTATACAAAGAAGCAGCTCCTAAAATCAGAGTGAAGTTGGGTCTCCCAGGAAAAACGCCAGAAACCATCCCAGAAGACAACAAAAGGACATGACAAACATTCTGAGGGAGTATGTCTTCAACTTCGAATTCCAAATCCTCCCAGATCTTGATCAAGTGAGAGAGTAGCATGAAAAATACTTTCAGATATGCAGAGACTCAAAAACTTTACCTCCCAGGCAGCAACACGTAGGAAGGTACTGAAAGATGTGCTCTTGCTAAAAAGGTAGTAAACCAAGAAAGCTAAGATGTGAAACCAAGAAACAGGCCATTGAGTATAAAGATGAGATGAAGAGAAGTCCTGGATCTGCTAGAGAGCTGGTCTGGAAGGTAACAGCTCAGATCTGGGCAGGAAGAGGAGGATCCAGGAAGGAGTTGGAGCTGACAGATCATTGGATGCATTTGACCAGGTGGAAAATAGTGTGTGTTGTGTGTGTGTGTTGGGAGGTGGGGTGATAGAGTGGATCTGCCAGAGCGGTAAGGAAGATTGATTGGCACATAAGAAAATTAACCAAATGAATAAAAAGACGCCTGTAAACTCCAGGAGAAATCAAAAGTCATATAAAAAAGGAAACTGCTTAGCAGAGAACAATAGTCATGTAGTCATAAAATATAAACACACAGTCTGACTTTACCAAAAAATGTGGGCCGAAATATTTTTAAAGGGCAGGTGCGTAAGTGAGACTTTGTGTGTTAGTGTCTGTGAGGAGGGGAGCTAACCTTTGTAAACGAAAAATATTGCAAGCCATATCAGTAAACAAAGAATGCTGTGACCATCAAGTCATCAGCTACTTGCTACCCTGCAGCAGTGAGCTCAGGATGCAGACGAGCAGGCAGCCCCGCCTTTGCAGCCACCCCCAATGGCGTCCCCTGAGGGACATGAAAGAACAGGAGGCTGGCCCTTGATGGCCAGATGCATGTCAAAGGAATGATTTCAATGGGCTCACATTTGCACAGCAAATGTTGCACCTTCCCATACATAGAAGAGGCTAAATTCCTTAACTTGAGCTATCGGTTTTCTTTAATTAACAGTAATCTTCTGATGTTCGGAGTACCTGGTCTTTGCTGTAAAAACTCCTGTATATCCTGGCTCCTCCCCTACCTCTTTGGAGCAGTCCCTCAGAGCAATCTGAGAGGCTGTCATCTGGAGCCTGAGGGGTTGAGTCCTCAGAAATGTCCACCGAATAAAACATAATTCTCAGGTTTTTTATTTCCATCACTACCTTTATCTGCCGGAACGTAAGTAGTCAGTGTCTCACATGGATACGTGAAAAGTAGAATCAGTACGTTATAAAATTAAGGAGGCATATTCTAGAAGAAACAGCTAAGAGAGTCAAAAGTGCTTTCTACTGGGCAACAGAATAGCTGTTTTCTTTTATAAACCTTTTTCTACGATTTGGCTTTTCAATAATGTTTATGTGTTGTTTTGATAAAAATAAAAATTAATTTAAAAATAGAGCATTGATAAAAATTTTAAAAAGGTATTAAATAGATCTATTCAATTGATGACTGGTTCTTATCCACAGTATAGAAGTTTGGGATAAATTGAAAAGTGGAATATGCTGTATTTAAAAAAATTAGCGTCTGAAGGTGTCACTTAAAGTATTCAGTTATACTTTGTTGTATTTTATTGGGTCAGAAAGCAAAGAATAAGTTATAATGACCTTTCTGCATTTGGAATTCTTGAAGATCTCTGATTATATCCCTATGAATGTCAAAGATTTATTGAACTACATCCAAACTAACTTTGTAACTAAATTACAAAGAGATTTTTGGCATCAGGAAGAACTCTAGTTTTTTTTGAAGTGTTTGCGACGATTCCTTTAAATAGCAGCTTCCTCTGGTACGTTGAAGTGTTAGTAGATATCATCCTCTGGTGAGGAATCTCTGGAAGATCAAAAGAAGAGATACTTAAATCTAAGAGCTAGCAGTTGCTGCTGTTCCCTGATTTCTAAGGAGATAAGATAAAGCGGCTCTGGTACTGCAGTGTGAGTTAGCGGGGAAAAGACCTCCTGCACCAAAGTTTGACATCTGCGCTTCTCGTGAGTGGCAGACCCACTGCTTTATTAAGCAGGGTGCATATTTACAACCCTTGAAGGCCATGACCAAGCACGTGAACTCTTCTCAGCTTGACTTGGAAACTGCTGAGATTAAGAAACTTCCAAACCACTGAAAACATTTTTTAAAGAACGAAAAATCAGTCCCCTTGAACACAGCTAAAGGTGAATTTATGTCACTTTTGAAAAATTTCTGACCCTTCTTGTTGCAAAAATAATGTAACTGTGAGAGTTGCCTTTACTGGCAGGAGAGCGGCGTCCTGTACTGTCTTGAGGGAGTAGACGTAAAAGGTAGGTCATCTTGCAGCCTCATTAGGCAGAGCTCCGTATGACAGAGTCTCCAGGACTCTTTGAATGGATGGCGACACCCAGCCCCTTTTCTCTCACCTGAGCCTGAAAATTCATCTCCAGATGATAAAGTGACAGAGCTGGTTAAAGAGCAAGGCTGAGAACAGCTCCTTCTTGGTGCATTTTCTCATCTTCGCTGACTTCTAGAAAGCTACCACCTCCACCATCAGTATCTCCAGCACATCCTAATGTCTACTGAAGCATCCCCTCTGAGGTGAGGCCAATGCATCTGGCTCCCCCAGAGTGTTTGGGGGAAAAGGACAAGACAATGGGAGCGGCAGCCTCTTTTGTTGACATTACGGAACAGAAGGACATTTTCATATTTAAGGCATCTCACCAGGAAGAGAAGAGTCCAGGGTAACAGGAGGGAGGCCAGCAGTGTTCTTCAGTGGATTTAGATTTATGCAGGGCTGGTGAGAAACAGCTGCTGCCTCCATCAGTGCCAGCAGGACATATGAACCTGGAGCAGCAGTTGGACAGCTTCTTCTTTCAGGGAACCTAGGATGAGGCCTTCCTGTGTTTTTCTCCCTTGTGAACCTGGGCAGCCCCTCACCTCACTTCCCTTGCTAATTCCAAAGACCCTTGAAGATGCCAAGGCCAACAGCCAAAGGTTGCTGAGAAACTTCAGCAAGAGAAGAGCCCAAACGATTTGGGGTGATAATTCCTTCTCCTTTGACTGCTGGGTATTAATAATAGTGACTACTTCATGGGGTTGCTGTGAGGATTAAAGGAGTTATCAATTAAATGGAAGACAATCAGAAGAATGTGTGACTCAGTGAGTGTTAGCCATCTTTAGTAATGGTAGTCATGGTAGTAGTTGAAAGATCAACAAGAACATGAGAGATGAAATTACACTTTATCAAAGGAGGCAGCTGGGTGACCAGATGACTCTATGTTATCTGAAGTGAGGTGTCACAATTCAGAATGAGGACTTCTGTGCTGGTGGAAATGGGTCAACAGAGCCCTGCAAACAAAGCCTAGAGAGGTTACAAAAACAACCCACTGGAATTTGGGTGTTGCTTACAATATCATAGGACACGGGAAAATAAATGTTATTTATTCATTTATGAATATTTTGGAAACTTTGGTCCAAAGACTTGTTGAATAGTTGAGAACATTGAAAGATCAGGTTAGATCAACTTTCTCTAAGGACATGCCCCCTAAGAAAGGAGGTCCTCAGAAATTTGTTCATTATCCCACCCCATGTCCTCCTAAGAAAAAAAGTTTGCAGAATGGAGTGCGCATTCTCCCTGAGTTTGTGGCCAGTTTTGAGCCTTGACATTTATACAGATAGGACACAATCTGGCTCCTTTAATCAAAGGTAGAGCAGTGACTTCCTTACACATGTGAAACTTGGTCAAGTATGGTACCTGCCACTTAGAATTGTGGGGATTACTGTGCTTGACCCAGAACCAGCTGACCATTAAGTGCCAGCTCCTAAGAGGGATTCCTACCAGCTTCTGTGGAATGCAAAGAGTATTGTCAGGACTGGGATTTGAACGCAGGACTCTCAGACTGCAAAGCCTGCTCCCAGACTACACTATAAGTAGGCAGGTGTGGTGCAAAGCAGAACCGAAGCAGAGAGATGGGGAAAAGTTATAGCTCTGGATTTCATGTACTGCTGAACTGTTCACATTAGACCCCAAACTTAAGATAGTGAATTAAATTCTTAAGTTGTCACTGTGGTTGGAATAAAACACTAAATATACTGTTTTAGGGCCCATTCTGGACTGGTCTGAATTGTCAGCATCCTGCTTAGTGCACAGGGGAGCCCAAGAGAGAAGCCAAGAGTGAGATTGGCCCAGGGGTGTCGAGGTAGAAGTGAGAACTGGCTCTCGACCTTCAGCTACGATGCTCCAGGCATTCACTTTGCATGTGAGAGCCACAGTCCATTCAGCGAAAGTCTCTTGTCAAGGATGAATGGGAACAACCTCTTTGGAAAAAGATGACAGCTCAAGAACAGGAGGGAAATCAGGGCTTCTGGATAACAGCTGGGGCAGAGCTAGGGTGCTGCGGAAGTGAAAAAAACTCTCTTGTGCAGTTAAGCAGTTTGCATCCTTGGAACAGAGCTAGATCCAGAAACTTCTCATGTATGATTCTAGAGACTTGGTGTCTTTCCTGCAAAGGCATGTTCCCCTCCCCTCCAATAGCTCAGCATTCATTCATCCGACAAATACTACTTGCGCGTAGCCAGGTGGAGTTCTAGGTGCTGAGCGTATGATAGTGTTTGGGTGTTTGTTTTCTTTGGTTTTAATGTGGACAGAGCTCAGGGGTCTTACATTCTGGAGGAGAAGAGAGATGACAAGTGCAGAAATATATAACAAAACACTGGGCCATGGTGTGAAGGAAAAATAGACAAGAAAAAGGAAATGTTTGGAGATTACTGTTATAAACTGGGCTGTTAGGGAAGGGCTTTCTGGTGGATCAGAGACTGATGGGAATAAGCAGACAGGTATTTGGGGAAAGAGAGTTCCATGCCGAGGGAAAGGTAGGTGCAGAAGCCCAGAGGCAGGTACATGAGGGAAGTAGGCAGGGGCTGGGGCACCAGAGCAGAGCGAGTAACAGGGAACCTGTAGGAGGAAGATCAGACAATGCGGGAAGCTGAGCGAGCACATGGGGCTTCGCTGGCAGGGAAGCTTGACTTGTGTTCTGAGATGAGAAGTCTCACTTCTCGTTTATGCTATATAGTATTATTTCATCCAAGATGAAGGCCAGAATGTTTGGTTCCTAAATGGTCCCAAAGGAACAGTTTGTTAGTGCTGAAAAGGAGACAGTAAAGAGGAGGGTCCCTTGCAGGAGAGGGGTGTTTACAGTCCTTCAGATTTTCAGTGAACACAATTCCTACACAATAGTGGTCTGCTCTCAAGCACGATAGGATAGCTGTCCATCAACCCCTCTCTGCTGTGGGGATGAAAAAGGAGGAGGAATTGTGATGTAGAGAATTCAAAATAAGCAGGAGTTCATTTGACTAATGTCTGAAAAAATCATTTAGAAGCAGTGAAGATAGAAATTAATTAGTGTCTATGGCTGAGCAATAAAGGAGGCAGGAGCCCGGTGGTTGGCCTGGGAAAGTCACACTAGTATTAAAAACTCCCCAGAAATGGTCCACAAAGTAGATAATCCACGTGTGAGTAACAGGTGACTGAAAAACAACAGTGAGACAGCAGTTGAGAGGAAACAACCTCCAGAGCTTATGAAATGATTTTAAAAAGGAAACAAATTAGCTTGAGCCTCCTAAACAAGGCATACTATGGGTATGATGATCTCTGGTCTTTTCCTCCTCGTTGTTGCGCTGGTTGTAAAAACGTGGCCTCTAGATTGATGATTAGGGACAGCTTTGCTTTTAACGGCTCAGAATCATCCCCATACTGCAGCCTTGGTATGCAAGATCCCCTGGTATTGTGACACCTTGGGACCTTTGAATCTCTGACCCACCAATTTGTGCAGTCCTGATGCCTGGACTCTTCTACCATCATCATTCTCCATCCTGAAGCACAGGCACTGGGTCTGCAGAGCCAGGCTCAGGAATTGGACTGTCCATGTCTACACCCTGGCACCAAATCCTGGCTCTCTGTTTGCTGGTGGCTTGGATGTACCTACATTTCCTCATGCATAAAATAAGTGGGAATAATAGGAGACTTGTAAGAGCTCATTGTAAACACACATGTGCATGTGCACACACACACACACACACACACACATAGTGGTGCCTGATAAAAAGAGTTGCTTAATGCTACTGATATTATTAATGACATCAGCTTATTATTTGGTTATTTTTCTTTAATTCATTCCTTCCCTTTTTGCTTTTTTTTTTTCTTCCTCCTCTTGAGATTTCTTTCTTGTTTCTTTTTTTCCTTATTATCATTAATCCTCATCCGGTTATCATCACTATTACTAGGCTGTAGACCCACTTGATTTTGGTAATGGTAGCAAATGAAATTTTGCCATGGTAGCAAATGAAATATCGGTGGGGTCAGTGTTAGGACTCCAGAGGTGATGTAAAAGCTAAAAAACACACCTTCTTACAACCCCTTACCCAGAAGGAAGATGGGTGGAGGTGGGGACAAGGAAGGGGAGGACGAGGAATTGTGAAAGAGGAGGAAGGAGGGGGAAGGTGGGAAGAGAACAGAGTGGAGAAGGGCCCCAGAAACTACTGAGGGGGACATGCCCACAGTGTTAAAGAACAGAAACATGAAATTATTTCTCAAGGTGCTTTACCATCTTACCATGGGGAGACTTCATCCTTGATTGTAACCACTACTCTGGTTAACATGAAATAGAAATACGTGCATTAGGAAACCCGAAAACCTGCTTTTGTATGAAGGCGGCCCTTACAGGCCACCAGACAGGCCAGGAAGTTGTAAAAATGGAGTGGGAAGTGGAAACCGAGAGAAATGTGGAAGCTTTAGGGAAACGAGAGGAGCAAGTTGACACAGTATCAGCTAATGGGGTGCATCTGAGGCAGATAAAAAGAGCGCTGACCCCCAGGAGGAAAGTCCTTTGGGGGAGCACCCACGTCACCCTCTCTGTGACACGCTCCTCTGAGTCATGCCGGTGCTGCATTTTAGAATGCTGGACAGCGTCGATGGGAGTGAAACATCCTGCTTTTGGTTTTTTAGGTGACACCAGGGACTGCGGAGAGAGGTCTTGATCTGGAACTGGGGAGTTGGATCTGAAACGCAGAAAGAACTGAGCCATTACCTGGAGATCATGGAATGAGCTCTGGCTGGAGAGGTGTGGGGAGATGGACAGCCAGTGGGGACCCAGACTTGGGTTCTCCCCCGAGCTCTGCCGGCTCCATCGGTCTCAGGACGAGACTGTGCACCTTCCTTGTGTCCTGTGATCTGACCCACAGAGGAGGGAGATTTTGTGTTCGGCCCCACCTAGCCACGTGAACGTGGGCAAACTGCTGATCCCTTCAACAGCTCCGCTTCCTCATCTGCAAACCGAGTGATGGGAGAATGACTTCGGATCAGGTTAAGTGTTCAGCAGTGTCCTTTGGAAGCCCTTCAAGGACAAAGGTATGAGGGGTTGGGGAGAATGGGGAAAGGGTGGGTTTCAGCTTTCCTAATATCCGCCTCGCCTGGTCCAGAACAGCTTTCTTGCATGAACTGTATTTGCACTGCAGCGCGATATTAGATCTGAAAAAGGCTTTCAAGGCTGAGATTGAAAACCTACCGGCTCTGGCCATCTCTCTGATTGCTTCTGCCTCTTATTTTCTGTTTCTGTTTCTCATGAGGTGACATGAGAATATGTGGTGCTGAAGACATGGTGGGAAAAAAGCCCAGATAGAAGTAAATTGGAAAAATGAGTGTGCAGAGGGCGCAGGGGCTGTGACTGAGGGGACCCTCCCTGGGCATGCTGGGCGAGGCAGAGGAAAGTCCTGTGTCTCACGGGAAGGGGCCGTTCCTCCTACCTCCTTAACATTGATAGCTCTCAAATGCAAAACGAATCCTTCCTACTTCAGATTATAGGCCGAGTCCAGTTTGAAGCACCTGTTTCTTATGAAGTGTGTGCTGTGTGGTCTGTAATTTAAGATCTGTTACCAAAGACAGTAGGATAAAAACAGGTGTGGCTGATTGTCCTGGTTGGGATACCCACTGCCAGCTGTCTTTATCTCCAGTTGACACCAGAGGTTCAGATACTAGCGTGTTGTTGTAATGGGTTTACACTGATGAGATTATTGGTGTCCAAAATAATTTGGATTCTAGAAATCTCAGAAATAGTACAGAAACCCCTCTGGCACTTGCACAGAGCACAGCAACCCAGGGAGCCCAGCAGTCTGCCCTCTTCCCAGGGCTGCCCGCAGCTTGCTTCCGAAACTACCCTCTGTCCAGCAGTTGATTCTGCGACTGCCTGATCCATCCTCTAAGAGGAAAAGGATCCCTGCTTCCAGAACTCCATCACTTTGGTTTACGCACAGGCATCGTCAAAACACTTAAGAGGGCAAAGTGCCGGGAGTTGATCCCGTGTATAGAGCAAGTCGTACACCTCTTTTGTTCCTTTGCAGAACTTTGGTTTGGGGCCAGTTTCCAGCAGAACCCGAGAGCAAAGTTTAGGGCGCAGAAACAGACACCTTTGCTGCTCACATGGGGTGTGTGCAACCGGCAGCACAGTTATCACCTGCGAGTTTGTGGCAAATACAGAACCCGGCCCACCCCAGCCCTACTGAGTCAAAATCAGTATCTTAATGGGATTCCAGACAATGCGTGCGCACATTAAATCTTGAGTTTTGTTACAGACTTCACCCACCTCTGACTTTAGATAGTTATTGATACCAAAAAGCATCCCATAATTGTGAGCAGGAGATTGGCTTAGGTGAGTTTGCAACAGAAAGCAAGATGGAGAGAATTTCCAAGGATTTTATACTAGGTCCTTCTGCGAGGGGCTTAGAAGGAAGGGGAAACAGAGAAGCAAGGAAGGAAATAAAGCTTAGTGGAGGATGCAAACTCTCCTGCCTCCACGGACAAGGCCAGTAAGGGAAAGCAGTTAAGGGGAGTGATGAGAACTACTAAGTTCTGGAGAATTTGTGTTTCTTTGAAAAACAGCTACTGTCACTTAGTTCAGGACTGATGCCACACAGAAATGTGGGCCCAGTGTTGTCAGACCTTCTGACCTTCTCAAGAGGCCAGAATCTACATTTTAATGGGAATTTCCCTGATTTTTATTCAGTGAGGCCCAGTAGACTAAATCTAATTCTATCAGCTAATAACAGCTGAGCTTACTCAGTCGCTAACACCTTACAAAGGCTGTGGCAAGTCACTTCTTCTCTTTGTATTTCTATTTGTGTGTTCCTTTCATGGGCTATTATTAGAGAACATGTAATTTCCCAAATCCATTAGAATAACAATGATGTGCTTTGGAGACTGGAGCCAAAGGCTCTGAGAACACATCGCTGATTTCAGCCAGAGGTGATCTCCCTTGGAGAGCTGGCAATCTAGTTTTCTAGTGGGGTCTTAATTTTCTGACGGTGAATCCAAGGGTTTGGAAAACACACTATTTAACCATCCATTGCTATGTAAACAGGTAGCTACTATAAGCTTTGCAATTTGGTGAGAGACAACTGAGTTTAGAGTTGAGGTGTTTGATGTATTTCTCTAGGGAGACACTGGGCGCTGGGGGTGAGCAGTGGTAGACGGTGGGGGAGCTCAGAACCCTCCGGTGAGTGCAGTGAGTTGCTTCCCTGGGTATGTGCCTCAGAGTGGAATAATTTTTAAGGTGCTGTCTAAAGATCACCTGCATTAAAATTAGAGTGCATTTTTGAAATGCAGAATCCCAGGTAAATAAAAATCCAGGGAGTGAAGCCTTGAAAAAATTTTAACAGATACTCCAGATCATTTTAATATTTAATATTAAAGTTATAGAGCTATTTCATTTCAATGAGATGATGCTAGGTGGTAACTGTTTTCCATTTCTACTGAGGATGGAGTAAAAAGTGCACTTAGTCTGCTGCAAAAAGAATTAGAGTGCATTGGGAAGGACAGTAGGATTGAGATGCTTAAATGGTAGGTGTGTGCAGGTGAGAGTGCCCTCACTTAGAGCAGGTACGTGTGGTGTGCTGTAAGCTAGTTCTCTGTGGGAAAAGTGCTCTGACTTGTAGTGTCTCCCTATTGCTGTGGTGCAGACACTCCCACCATGACCAGTTTCTTGCCACCATCATGTCACCACTCAATGAGAAGTTGGAAGCAGTGTGAAGAACTGGCTCGCATGAGCCTGTGGCTCTAGGTGACCACAGACAGCGCCTCACCGAGCAGTCCCAGAGGGAAAGGGAAGTGCAGGGAACAATGGTAATGCTACATAGAGGAATGATACATAGTTTAACCACATAGAAATTTGTACTAAATCCCAGCGTTGTGCTCCAGATAGGTCAGTTGGACCAGGTGCAAGGCTTTAACTTAATGACATCAGTTTACACACCTGCGCTGGGCTTCCCACCTTGTCCATGGGAATCCCCTGTGGATCTTGTTGAAGTGCTGATTCTGGTTCAGTAGGCTCCAGGGCTTGGCCAGAGTCTGCATTTCTGATAAGCTCCCAGGCGAAGCAGCTTATGCTGGTGCATGGACCACGGAGAACGTCAGCCTAGAGACAAAGCAAGTTGACTCATTTTGCCCCTTTCCCTTGAACACTGACCAGAGCATCAAAACTTAGATCTCAAGGGGTAGAAAAGTCATACACCTAGTTAGCACCAAAGGAGATGGAGAGCTCCAAACATGAGAAAAATTATCCTGGTATTTGGCCAACCAGTTCCACAGTGTTCTTCCTGAGGAAGGGAGCAGTTGGAATGGGAAGAAAGGCTTCTTTTGTCTAGAAAACAGAGTCAAAGGGCAGTTCCCTGTCTGTGTGGGTGACTGAAAATGGAAATCACAAGCAAAAGCTGACTTTGAAATCTGCTTTACTGGAGATGATTGCAGACATGAGGAATCAATTGCCTGTAGAGGCCACACTGGACTTGGGATGACCAGGGACATCCATTGTAATTATGGGTTCTACCTGATGTCCCTCTTTTAGATGTACCCCTTTAGGATTCCTAAAATATCTTCAAGGAATTAGGACTGACTCTTGGGGGCCAAGAAAACCAGTCTTGTTAGTGAAACAATAAATCTCTTCTCCCATTGTCTAAACATCAAGAGAGTATTTTTGAGTGTTTATGGGTGTTAAACATTGTGCTAGATGTTTTGTCTGCTTTTCCTTCAAATCTTCCATCAACCATGCAGAGTGAATATCACTGTCCTAATTCTCAAGTGAGAAGTTGAGGCACAGTGAGATGATATAATATGCTGACATCAAGGTACAAGTATGTGGCAGAGCCAGAATTTAAGCCTCAGTCTGTTTCAGCCTTTTCTCTGTGTGTGCTTTTTGCTTCTTCTTATCTGTGAAATCTTGAGAATAAGGATTATTCTTTCTCTGTTTTCTTCATTTGATCATTGAATGACCAAGTAGGGGTGTGTCTGTGTGTGTCTGTTTATATACACACAAAGTCTAAACACAATGCTTTGTTTCTTGGGGTTGTGGGGGACTGATATCTGTGCAAATGAAAATAAAAATGTTAAGTCCACCTTATTCATGTAATTAATGTTCATTCAAGTCAATGTGTTATAAATAATTACATTGCATATAATTTTCAATATGCAACTCATAGAATTCACTAATGATGTGCAAGAAAACGTGTATGTAGTATGGTATGAGAACATATCTGGACCACTCAGGGAAAAACCAACAAATCCAACAGAAGAATGGAGTTGAAGAGTCTTTGTACCTTGCAAGTGAGCACAAAACTGAAGGACATGTGAAAACCTAAGTTAGATCAAGATGATGGAATAGAAGGATACTGAGCACACCTGCTCCCACAGACACACCAAATCTACAACTACACATAGAACAGCTATCTCTGAGAATGACCTGAAGACTAGCAGAACAGATTTTCTACAACTAAGGATATAAATAAAAGGCCACATCGAAGTGGGTAAGAGGGTTGGAGATGTGGTCTAGTCAGAACCCACACCCCCAGTTCAGTGACACACAAGCAGGAAGAATATCACAACCACAGAGGTCCCCACAGAGTGGCAGGGGTCAGAGGCTCACAATGAGCTCACAAGCCCAGGGAACCTGCACTGGGGAGATGAGCCCTCATAAACATCTAGCTTTGAAAACCTTGGGGGCTTAAGTCTGGGAGAGCCAAAGGTCAGTGGGAAACTGAGACTTTCCTCTTTACAGGCTCATGTACAGACCAAGCTCAGTCTTCCTGAGTTCCAGTGCAGAAACAGTGCTTGAAGAGCACTGGGTTCATACAAGAAGGAGAATCACTGACTAATTTTAGAGCATGTGCTGGAGGGGCCAGTATCTGCTGGAACTTTCTCTAGGTATGGAGGCACTGGCGGGTTTTGTGTGTGTGTGTGTGTGCTACCCTTCTACCTGGTGGGTATTTCTGGCTGGTATTTCTGACTCTCTCCATCGACCTTACTAGCACAGCTTGCCCTGCCCTGGTGTTCACCTGAGGACTTCCCCAGCCAGCACTCCTCCAAAGTGTCCCCTTGCCATTCCACAGCTGGTGGGCAGTCTCAACCAGCACTGGTACCCCTCCAGAGCAGCTCCTACTCTGAGGGATCAGTGCTGCTTACCAGTGCACTCACAGCAGTCACAGCCAGACCTTGTAGACAAGTGGGCTGGGGACCAGCCCTGCCCACCAGAGTGTCTGCAGCAGTTGTGGCCCAAGCACGATGAAAACATGCATGTAGCCTACATAGCTCTAGTGACCAGAGGAGATTGCACCATTGTGCCTCACAAGACACTTTCTACTTAAGTAAGGCCATTCTTTCAAGACTAGGAGACTTAACTTATGTAACTAATGCCTAGGAACAAACACAGAGAGTTAGACAAAATGAGGAGACAAAGGAATACCTTCTAAATGAAGGGACAAGCCAAAAACCTCAGAAAAAGATCTAAACTAAATGGAGATAAGCACAGAAATACAAAGGATTATAAGAGATTACTGTGAATGATATGCCAACGAATTGGACAATCTAGAAGAAACAAAGTCCTAGAAACATGTAATCTTCTAAGACTGAATCTGGAAGAAATAGGAAATCTGAATAAACCAGTCACTAGAAATGAAATTGAGTCAGTAATCAAAAAACTCCCAACAAAACTCTAGGACCAGATGGGCCCAGGTGAATTCTGCCAAACATTTAAGCAACAGTTAGTATCTGTCCTTCCCAAACTGTTCCAGATGATTAAATTGAAAAGAAAGGATTGCTTCTGAACTCATTCTGTGAGGCCAGAATTACTCTGATTCCAAAATCAGACAGATACTACCAAAAAAAAAAAAAAAAAAAAAAAAAAAAAGAGAGAAAAAAGAAAATTACAGGTTAATATTCCTAATGAACATATATGAAAAAACTTTAACAAAATATTAGAAAACTGAGTTCAATAATACATTGAAAGGATCATGTACCATGATTAAGTGGGATTTATTCCAGGGATGCAAGGATGGTTCAACAAGCGCAAATCAGTTGACGTGTTATACCATATTAACGAAACAAAGGATTACATGATCATCTCAATAGATGCAGAAAAACCATTTGACAAAATTCAACGTTCATTTATGCTAAAAACTCTTCACAAAGTGGGTTAGAGGGAATATACCTAACATAATAAACACCATAGTTGAGAAGCCTTCAGCTAACATCGTGCTCAAAAGTAAAAGCTAAAATCTTTTCCTCTAAAATAAGGAGCAAGACAAGGGTGCCCACTCTCACCACTTTTATTCAATATAGTATTGGAAATCCTAACCATAGCAGTTAAGCAGGAAATAGAAATAAAAGGCATCCAAGTTAGAAGAGAAGAAGTGAAACTCACTATTTGCAGATGACATATTATATATAGAAAACCCTAAAGACGCCATCAAAAAACTCTTAGAAGTAATAAATTCAGGAAAGTTCTAGGATACAAAATCAGTACACAAAAATCTGTTGCATTTCTGTACACTAATAGCTATCAGACAGGCAAATCAAGAAAACAATCCCATTTACAGTTGCATCAAAAAGAATAAAATAACCAGGAATAGACTTACTCAAGGAGGTGAAACACCTATGCCCTAAAAACTATAAGGCCTTGATGAAAGAAATTGAAGAAGACATAAATAGAAAGATATGCTGTGCTCATGGATTGGAAAAATTAATATTGTTAAAATGTCTATGCTCCAAAGCTATATGCAGATATAATGCAATCCCTATCAAAATACCAGTAGCATTTTCCACAGATCTGGAATAAATAATCTTAAAATTTGTATAGAATTCATATTTCAGGTAAAAGACCTCAAATAGCCAAAGCAGTCTAAGAAAGAAGGACAATGCTGGAGGTTATCACACTCCCTGGTTTCAAACTATAATACAAAGCTATGGTAACCAAAACTGGATGGTAGGGGCACAAAAACATACACATATATCTATAGAACAGAATAGACAGCTCTGAAATAAACCCATGCTTGTATGATCAATTAATTTATGACAAAGGATTGAATACTATACAGAGGGGAAAAGATGATCTCTTTGATAAAGGATATTGGAAAAACTGGACTGCTACATGTAAAAGAATGAAACTGGACCACTTACAGCATATACAAAAATAAACTTAAAATGCACTAAACACTTAAATGTAAGACCTGAAATCAGAAAGCTCGATGAAAACAAAGCAGTACACTCTTTGACATTGGTCCTTGAAGTATTTTTTTGGACCTGTTTCCTGAGGCAAGAACAAGAGAAACAAAAGTAAACAAACGGGACTACCTCAAACTTAAAAAACTTTTAAATAGCGAAGGAAGCCATCAACAAAATGAAAAAGCAACCTACTGAATAGGGAAGATGTTTGCAAATGATATATCCAATAATGGGTTAATATCCAAAATTATAAAAAAAAAACAACTCACACAACTCAATATCAAAAAACAATCTGATTAAGAAATGGGCAGAGGACCAGAATAGACATTTTGTTTCTAAAGACGATGTACATCTGGTGAACAGGCATATAAAAAGACAGGCACATCACTAGTCATCAGGGAATGTAAATGAAAGCCACAGTGAGATACGTCAATGTGGCTGTTATTAAAAAGACAACAAATAACAAATGTTGATAAGGCTGTTGAGAAAAGGGAACCCTTTTGCACTGTTGGTAGGAAAGTAAATTGGTGCAGCCACTATGGAAAACAATATAGAGATTCCTCAGAAAATTAAAAATAAAACCACTCTAAGATCCAGCAGTTCCACTTCTGAGTATGTATCTGAAGAAAATGAAAACATTAATTGGAAAATATATCCGCACCTCTTTGTTAATTGCAGCATTATTTACAATAGCCAAGATATGGAAGCAACCTAAATGTCCATCAACAGGTGAATGGATAAAGAATATGTAGTATATTTTTACAATAGAATATCATTCAGCCATGAAAAATGAAATCTTGCCATTTGTGACAACATGAATGGACCTAGATGGTATTATGCTGAGTGAAATAAGTAAGACAGAGAAAGACAAATATCATATGATTTCACTTATGTGTGGAATCTAAAAAACAATCAAATACAACAAACTCATAGATACAGAGAATGAACTGGTGGTCATCAGAGGGAAAGGATGCTGGGGAGTTGGGTGAAATAAGTGAAGGGAATTAAGAGGTATAAACTTTCAGTTATAAATAAGTCATAGGAATGTAATGTACAGAATAAGAATATAGTTAATAATATTATAATAACATTGTATGGTGACAGATAGTATTTACTAGCGTTATCATGGTGATCATTTCATAATACATTTAAACGTTGAATCACCATGTTGTACACCTGAAACTAATAATGTATATCAAGTATACTTCAATAAAAAGGAAAAATAATAAAAGAAAAATTATACAAAATTGATTTTAGGATTCTCGCCTCCCTAACTGTGAGAGAATAATAACTCTTATTGTTTTAAGCAAATAAATGAATGAATGAATAAATGAAAATAATAATAAAAGTCTGGTAAGCGCCTTGCCCCAGTGAGAAGTCTGAGTCAAGCCAGGTGTGAGATGCCATCCCAGATCCTATCTTTCTCAGATCCCAGGAGTGTGGATTCAGCTCCAGCAAGGCCTTCCCAAGGGCAAGTCTGCATGGCTCCCTTGAGAGCTCAAACTCAAGTGACACTTGGGAAAGGGAGTCAGATCACCGTGCTCTGGAGAGAGAATCTTAGTTCCATGGCCATCAGCAGCCTTTGAGGCAGCCTTTCCTTTGATCTTTTAAGAACAGAGTGCGGGTATTAAAAATTGTGGACTGGAGCCATCTGAGGGAAGGCTTTCCTTCCTCATGCTTCTGCGTGCTGTGGGGTAAACGGTACACACTTCTTGAAGTGAGAGCAAGCTCTGTGAACCTCTGACCTGTGAAGGTGTGCAGACATTGTGGATGTTGTGCCAATTACGATTCTTCACGGCATCCTTCCTGCCAGAGCCAGCCTCCACTGACAGTGGCTCAGATGCCATATACCCACCTGCCCAGTATCCCTTATGGCTCCAGGTGGTCATGCAATTCATTTCTGCCAAGTTATGCTTAAGGAGAAGTGCGTTAGGGGGTTCAGGGTAAAATTTTCTTCCCTAATGAAAAAGGGTACTGCAGCCAACTAAGTCCCAGCTCCCCTCTACCTTGCCTGTGGTCTGGTGATGTAAACACATGATGTCTGTAACTACGGCAGTCATCACACTACCATGAGACAAGAAGCCTGAAGACTGTAAGCCAACACATCAAAGATGGGGAAGGATGCATAGAGCTAAGGTCCTTGATGTCTTCATCATTACTCTGCCGACCCAACCCTGAGACTCAGACTTCCAGGGGGATAACTTGAAGTGTTTTTTTGTTAAAGCCATTGTTAGGTATTCTGTTACTTGTGATTCGAAGCATTCTAAGTGATACACAAGTTATGTGATCTCTCTGAACCTAAACTTTATCATCTAAAAAGTGAGGCCAGCGCCACCTAGGAGAACTGGGCTTAGCTAAATAGTTTGATCTACATAGGTCACCTGACATAATGCTGCTTCAGAATAGGTACTCAGCACATTTTAGTTAAATGTGACAGAAAATTTGGGAGTGTGAAGCACTTCTTTTGGCTGAATATGAACATTGCCACAGCTATTTGATGAACCTTCTAATGTACAGAGTGAACAACACAGTGATTTTTTTTTGCTTTACATTATTTGTAAATATCGTGTATGTAAAGACGCCTACCCACACTTCTATGTTTTTCCTTCTAGCATCTTTTTCACTGCTTTGTTAGGGAGCAGAACATTTCCCTCTTCTCTGAGAAGGGAGGGAGATCATCACAGTAGAGTTTAAAGGCTCAGAAAGCAACCTGGGTACTTACAGTAGCTCTCCATTTAAGAGCTCTCTCTATAGCTGTCTAGGCTGGTTTAAGCCTTATCATACCAGATTTTCCTGGTAACATTTTCCAAGTTTGTATAAGCTTCAGCAGTCCACAGAGTGTCCCAGAGCCTTGGACAGGGTGCTCGTTGATCTACTGTAGAAACATCCTGAAGCCTATGTTCCTCCCAGATGGAGGAAGTGTGCTTGCCGGTGCAGCTTCCTCCCTTTTGTTCCCCGTCTTTGTCCTTTCCGAAGTGGCTGCTCTCACAGACTCTTGGGTGGTTGCTGAAATTGGCTTTATTTTTCCGCTTCTTAGAAAGCAATCAACTTGTCTATGAAAATCATCTTCCATTGTCAGGCCAACAATGGCTCTTGCAGCTTCCTCTGTGTCTTCAAGTGGAACTCAAAAGGCATCAGTCTCTTCCAATTCCACAGGGCCAGAAAGCAGCCGAGGCAGGGCTCCTGAAGTGCCTGAGTGAAGGATGCCGGTATCTTCCTTCGTTTTCAAGAAACTGTGCAAAATGGCCTTTCCTTACTGGAAATGTTCAAGAGGGGTGGAATAGACATTCTTATAATGTTCCTCTTATCCACTTTTTTGCAACACACTGCACTTCAAGATGCAGAAACCCATGTCTTTGGTAAAAGTGGCTGTGGGCTACTCTGGCACAGGTGATGCTGAATTGCACCAGCTGCCAAGGAGGGCAACCCCGGTCCATCTACCCACATTTGTCATGCAGATTGAGGTCATAGGATGGTGACATCTCACTCAACTCAGAACCAAAACGTTGCTCAAAATGCAGCTTTCACAAGTAATGTGAACTCCTGGAGACAGATGCTCAGTACGGATGGTCCCTGACTCACGACTGTTCGACTTTATGATGGCGCAAGTGATACTTATGCAGTAGAAGCTGTGCTTTGAATTTTGACATGTGGCATGTGATACTCTTGTGATTCCGGACAGCGGCCCCAAGCCCCAGCCGCTAGTCAACCACGTGATCATGAGGGTCAACTACTGATACACTTAGAACCGTTCTGTTCCCACACAACCTTTCTGTTTGTCACTTTTGGTACAGTATTCAGTAAATCACAGGAGATATTCAACATTTTATAAAGTAGGCTTTGTGTTAGATGGTTTTGCCCAACTTTAGGCTAACGGAATTTTTCTGAGCACATTTAGGATAGGCTAAGCTAAGCTATGATGTTCAGAGGGCTGAGTGTGTTAAATTCCTTTTTGACTTACGATATTTTCAACTTGTGGTGGGCTCATCTGGGACATAACCCCATCCTAAGCCAAAGAGGAGCTGTACTTACTTTCTAGAACATTCTGGAACATACTTAATCAGAGTTACTCCTTCAAGAGTGGCAGTGAAGCCACTTATGGTTCTTATGAGCATACGTTTCAGTCTAAGATTATCTGAATGTCCCCTAGGCAAGCTATTTCACCTCAGTCTCCTCATTTGTAAAATGTGGGTTTTAATGAAACCCACCTCATAGCAGTGTCTGTAAGGATTAGGTGAGGCAGTGGGTATAAACTGCTTGGCACAGATGTTAGTAAGTGTTGCATATTACTTTCATAAATTCTTTATAATCTTCTTATGAGTCATTCATTCAAGAAGTATTTATTGAGTGCCTATTACGTGCCAGGAAAAGTCCCTCCTTGTTGATGTTCGAAATGAACCATTCACCTTGAATGCCCTGTGGCCTGCAAGCCCCATCACAAGTCAGCTGTCCTTGTCCACTGAGCTGCTGCTCTTTCTTTAGCAATTTCTTCCAGAAATCACTGCCCTGGCTAAAGGCAGTCCACCCCTACCAGGAAGTACAGCCCCTTCTCAGCCAGCTTTTGTACTCTGTAACCAACCATGGCTTGTGAGAGAGAGCATTTCAAACCCTGCAGAGCGCGCTTGGAACACAGGTCTTACTGAATTTTTAGCTAACAGGCTGCACAGAGTGGAGTGCTATGTTCAGCCAAAGTATTACTCTGATTTGCTAGATGCATTTGGATTCTTCTTATGGTGAAATGCCTTGAGTTTTCCCAGTGGCTTCTGTGCAAGTATAACTAGAGATAAGGAAAATAGATGAAAGAAAGTGCGAAGGTATCTGGGGGCAGGAAATATAAAGGGGGATGATATTAGCTCTGTTTTTTCAGATACTACATTCCTTTTCCCTTCCCTGACCTGCTTGTTCAAATAGTCTTTTACAGAACAGCAGAAGAAGAAAATGAGATTAAGGATTCTGCATCTACTTCTGGGACAGCAAGCAAGATTCCATTGTTCTGTACTAGGGACTGGTCATTCCATTCCACCAGGAGGGAACACAGGGGTGGCAGTGCTTGGCGTTTACCAAGTGCTTGTATAAACCAGGCCCATGCTAAGGGCTGTAGGCATATTATCACATTGTGTGTGTGTGTGTGTGTGTGTCTGTCTGTCTGTCTGTCTGTAAGGGTTCAGCTGATGGCTAAGATGAGTTCAAGATCTAGGTCTTCCAGAGGCATTCAGATTTTAATACCACACACATATTATGTCCATGTCTTGTAATCCATATACTAGTTAAGGATGAGGACTTCAGAGCCAGACTGAGATTTGAATCCAGTTCAGCTACTTCCTAGCTGAGTGGCCTGGGGCCAGTGATTTAACTTCTCTGGGCTTCGGCTTCCTGGTCTGTTAAGTGGGAGAATTAATTAAATAGATCCTAATTGATGAAGTTGTGCAGACTAAGTGGATTATTACCTGTAGATCAAGGCCTGGCACACAAAATCTTTTATTTTTGTTGATTCTCTGTGATTAATTCTCCAAGGAAAAATGTATTCTTTGCTTTCAGTCCTCACCCCCTTTCTTTTCTTGATCTGTAGAAAGGGAATATTAATGTCTTTCTTGTATGATTGTTTTAATGACATAGTGACTTAATGTATGTAAAATATTACTCTATATACTGACTGTCATAGAAGGGCCTCAGTAAATGAGTTTGAACTGCTCTTGAAATCATAATGTAGAAGCTTATTCTAAGATTTTTGGCTTGTCTTTAATTTTATGGGTATCAATCATTAATAACAGTGCTTTTGTGAAGGAAAAGCTGGGCTGGGCTAACAAGATAACTTACAAATCTAAGTATTGGAATACTGATCTGAGTTCTGCTGGACTAACTCGTAAATCTAAGTTAATTAGTGTTGGTTTGCTGTTCATGTTTTTTGCTAGCCAGCTGGATTTTCAGAGAGATATATCTGGCTTTGGAATGTTGGTTTGCTGCCTCCCTGCCTCCACTTTTGTGATAATGATGCTGCTAAAGCTGTTCCATGCCTATTGGCCGAATATCCCAAGCTTGCACTTTACCTATAAAACCTCATGCGCACGTCTTGGAGGTGCTCAGAGCTTCGGAGCAGAAGCCCCTCTGAGCGCACTGGTGTAATACATCTGACTACTCCAACCCTCCGAGTGGTGCTTGTTTCTTGGCTGGCCTGTCGTTTCTGTAACACTTTCATTAATATATATATTTATTCATTAATATAGAAATTACTTTGACCACAAAAGTATTGTTTCTTGCATCAAGTGTAATAAAAAAAAAAAGAAACAACTGCTTAAGGCAATGTACAAAATACAAAGTTCATTTCCTAATCAGTGAGAACTTATGGCCTAAAATGTATTTTGATTCAAGCAAGCTTGACTCCTGTTAATTGATTGTATGTGGTCATAGCATTGTGTTGGGTGCAGGAAGGGGGGAAATTAATTTGAATCCCAGGGAGCTTTCCATCTGCCTGGACAGACAGAGCCCATACATGAAGCGGAAACATAAGAGCAGAAGGTGGGGTTATGATTGACCCATGAGTTCACAGAGCTCAGAGATATTGGCAGTCAGTGTGGAAAGATGTTAGGGCCTCTAGTGGGTTTCAGATGAGCTTGAAGGATTGCTAAGAATTTAACCAGATGGGAGGAAGGGAGGCCAGGGCATCCAGTTCAGGAGGAGGCTAACCCTGGATTCGCCACCATGAGACATCGGTAAACTAGAAGTGGAGCCTCCTGAAGGGCAGCCATTGGAGCTGCCTGGGTGTGTCTCTGGGAGGTTAGCGTTTAGAATAAAACGTAGCTAGAAATTGGAGGCTGACTGGACAGAAGTGATGGAAGGAAACACATGGGATGGAACAAGCTCAGGGTAGGCTGAGGAGGTAGGGCTTTGCTGACAGAGAAAATTAAAACGGCAGTGCATCTAATTGAGATTTAAATTTTCCACTGAGTGTGGGGAAACTTTAGTGCTGCTTTGTTGGAGGCAGTTGGAGGAAGACCTGGTTGTAGGGCGGAGGAAGTAAATGATGATGAATTTATCCTCCCATCTTTATTTTGGACTGAACTCCAAGCAAAGATAATGATATCTGACATCTATGCATTCCTTTCCCCTCTCTGTGGGGGCACCAAACTAAACCCTCATCTCATGTCATCCTTGTAATTGACAAAGTTGATTGTTAGGTGAGGCAGTGGTAGATTTTAAGTATTTAGCTCTTGTAAACATAAACTTTCCAGTTTTAAGAGCTGTTTAAAAGTAAAATCCATAAGAGAACATACTATTTGTCCCTTTTACAGAAGGGGAAACCAAAACATAAGCTGAAAAATTTGCCCAAGGGTCCAGCTGGTAAGCAGCAGAGCTGGGATGCAGAGATTTTATCTCTGGGTCCCCACTCTCTCCACTGTTCAGGACTCAGCCTCATAGGGTGAGAATTCTCTAGGAGCCGAGATACTTCTCTCACCATCTGGAAGGAGAAGACCCTTTCCTGTCAACTCCCATCCTCCTTCCCGACAAATGCAGAGAGTCTTGTAAACAAGTGAATAACCCAATACTTGTACAGAAATCCTTCAGAGGGTTCAGGAGAAAAAAAAAAGTTCAGAACAGAGAGGCTAGCAGCTCCAGGAATTGCCCCAAACTCTCTGACCTCACTCGGCCAACAGACTGCATTGCTACAGCCTGGCATACAAGCAGCGTGTAGGAATCCATCACGATGGGCGAGCAAATAAACTTGCTACAACTCTGTTTTATGCTTTAGTTATTTCTCACCTGGACTATTGTTGGTACCTTGGCAAGCCCTTTTTGTTCATCCGTCTTGCTTTTTACTGTCTATCGAAAACAGAAACACATTTATTTTTTCCTCACCAGCTGTAATTCTCAAACCACCCTTTTACTCAGGCAATTATACCAGTTTTCTGTCTCATCACAGAATTCAATTTAAAATTTTAGTACCAGTGGTTAAAATACTTACTTCATATATAACTTCAAGTTTGTATGGTTTTAATTCACATTTATGTTTCTGTTTACACTTTGCATTCTTTAATTGATTTATTTCTTAGCGATGCCATCTGTAGATTTTAAGTACTGAGCCTTGTACAAATTTCTTCCTCCTCCTCCCAAAGCTGTTTTGAAAGCTATTTCCCTCACCTCACGGCAATTAAAGCTGTGCTACATTCTCATTTCCGGACCTGAACATTTTTATAGCATTGCCTTCTTGTATATTTAGATCGTTACAGGTCTGAGCATTCCTAGCCATAACTTCTTAACCACAGAGATATTCTTTAGGTGTGGACTCCCCTGGGAAGGAGACCTCTCACTTGAGCTCTGTGATCTGCGCTAATAAAAACAGATCATTGGTTCTTTGGGTTGGTTGGATGGTGAGCAGCCAATTTGTGCATGTGGAGAAATCCCCTGCCAAGCCTAGAGTTTGTGTGTATGGCATGTCTTCTAGCTTGTGTTCCGTAACCTTGGAGCAAAGGATCCTTTCCATCTTAGTATACCCAGCTCCTAACCTGGTGCCTAGAATCTGTAGGTGATCAACAAACAGGTGTTAGATGAGTAAATTATAAATCCAGGCTAGTTATCTTACCAGTGTAAAACAAGACCTGGCTGCATTCAGCATGGAGCAGGGAACAAGTAGAAATGTCATCTTCCTTTTGACTTCACCCAGCCTTTTTTAATGTCTTGGATTATTATGACCTAGAAGGATGGAAGGTGACGCATCAGTCCCCTTTTCCTTTGCCTCTAGAAGTTGTTTACTGTATGGTGTTTTCTCTTTTATTTTCCCTAAGGGGTATCTGATTGTGGATGACGAGAGGAGGGCTCTTTGCCTGCCACCCAAGAGTGTAGAGTTAGTCAAGTATCTTTACATTTGTGTATAGGTGAGTTAGGATTTTGTCCTCTTGAAGATCTTTGCTCTAAGTACTCAACTATTACTGGAAAAATCCGTCCCTCAAGATGCTTTCCATGCCTATAAATCTACATACAGCAGTGGTTCTTACCTTGGCTGCAGACTGGAATCACCTGGGAAGCTTTAAAACACATGGGTGCCTGGATCCCACCCCAGAATGTGGACTTCATTGGCCTGTTGTGTGGCTGCAGCACAGAGGACTTTACTGTTTCCCCAGATGACTGCAGTGCTCAGCCAAGGCTGAGAACTGCTCATATGGAGTATTATTTTTCAGTACTCAAAAGGCTAGAACTCTAAGATGTCATAAAACATTTTGTATCAATACTGCTATTTTTGAACAGTTTTTCATGTTAAAATACTCATAATGACTATCACTAAACTGCATAGAAAAATATTTTTTCAGCATCAGTGACAGATCTCCTGGAAAACTTGTTATTAAATATGCAGACTTTTAGACCCTACCTTAAGAGATTCTGTTTCAGTAAATTTGCGCTAAATCCAAAATCTGCATTTTTAAAAGTGCACTCAAGTTGATTTCTGTGCTCCCTAAACTTGAAGAGGTACTGCCTCAAAAAGAGGTTAAGGTTGTTCTAACCAGGAGCGTGCCACTTGATCTGGTGATCCTGTGTCATAGAAGAATAAGACCTCAAAGTACAGAGAAAATACAGGTTTTCTTTGTAAGTTTTGAGCTGTTTTTTGAATCCAAATTACATATTGTAAACAGTAAAAATTGGGGAGAAGAATGCATAAATCATCAGTACATTCATACATTTATTAATGTAAATACATTTAGTGTACAATTCAACCCAATGTAAAAATATAAACTTAAATATATTAACTCTACTTCTTTAAGTTAAAAAGATATGAGACAATTCAAGATTGCTACCATGTTAAAAAATGTGTATATATATATATATATCTGGAATATCTTTCAATTTAGGCTTAAAAAAATCAGTCCTTGGTCCACAAATGTTTTAAAAGAATAGGAAAAAATGTTAAGGCATCCAGTTGGACAAATTTAAGAACACTCAGGATAACAAAGGTTTTTAGCTTTAGGACAAAGCATACATTTTAGTTTAAGGCTGAAAGATTCCTGTATCTAACTTAAGCTTCCTTGGGAATTTACGGAAAGAAAATGAATTACTCAAACTGGAACTATATCAAAATGTCAAGTTAACACATTTTGGCTTGTAATGATGCCAATGGGGCTAATGTCTGAATGATCAGGGCCTTAGGTTTCTAAATCATTTTAAAGATAATTTCATTAGCAGGATGCTGGAGCTTTCATTTTATTTTTTTCTTCGCTCTTTCCCATCTCTGCTTTAACCTATGCAACACTAACCAAGACCTAATAAGATCACGTTGCAGTTAATTGAAACAGCCGCCAAAAAAACAGCTGCAAAGAAAAATGTCAACACAGAAGTCCACAAATTCAGAAAAAAATAAAATTAACAATTTTCTCAAGATAGTCAATGATGCATTTAGTTTTCTCTGAACTTTTCTTGGGTTTTTGAGAGTTGAATAACTCGTATTATCTAAGATAGTATTAAAACCAAGGAAGAACATCAGTAGACTGTGGTTGCCAATGTTTTATGTTTTTCTTACAAACTTTTCTGATTGGTGCTTTTTTTCCCTAGTATTTATTCCTTGCTCAGTAACTTTTCCATGACTCCCACATCCAATTCCTGGCCACAGAGATGGGCTTATAAACTGGATGAATCTAATCATAGTACCCACTCACACAACAGTTTGTCCGAAGGTTGGTGGTATGACCCGAGCTGAGCTAATCAGGGTCCATTTAGAGCAAGAGGAGAAGTGGCCAAGCTTCTGTGGTCAGGGTACCGAAAAGACAAAAAAGCAAGCCAGTGGAAGACCATCTTTCCTTCCATTTGGAAAAAGCCTGTCTGCAGTAAGAGAGAATGGAGCAAAGATAGAGTGAAAATTAGGGGTGGGCAAAGAGAATCCTGGGGCGTTAAATCTTGATTCTAATCCTTGAAGCCTTGGTTTTTGTAGTTTTTCTTTGCCTCTGTGAGCTCTTCTCAAGCATCCTTTCTTGCTACAGAAACTAATAAATTCCCTTTTTGGCTTAAGCCATTTGGAATTGGGTTTCAAACATTTGCAGCCAAAATTCTAACACAGAATATAAGCTCGCCTAATCCCACATATTATTTTACCGTCAAGAATACTGAGATGTCCTTGCCCAAGATCACACATCATGATTGAATTGCCTTTCTGGCTCTTCAGTCTACCATGCAAAGACTCATACATTGAACACCTGTTAAAAACCCTACATGCACAACAGGTGATAGGCTAAGTGAACTATAATACCCTTAGATGCTGCAGACTACTGGGGTAGACTGAATTATTGGTCCTAATTCTTCTTGTCATAGCTCCACTAACTTGTACCTTCTGCTTTATAACTGCTATGCTTCCCACTGTGGGCAGAAACAACCCCCTACTCAACTAACACTGGGCTTGCTCAGGAGAACTTGCTCTGATGAATGTACACTTAGAGGGTCTAAAGCTGCCCCCGTGGTTTGGCTTGTCTTCTTATGCTTCTGCCACTTGTTATAGGTGAGAATCTGTGTAACTAAAAAAGAAATTTTACCTATTTTTTGAATAGGCCATATTTGCACATGCTATAAAATTCCAAAGGTACGAAAGGGTATACAATGAAAAGTAAACATCTTCCTTACTCTCATCCTCAACCACCCAGGTCCCCTCCCCAGAGGAAGCTGGTACCCTCCAGAGAATCCATATCCAAGAGAAGTCAAATAGCCTGAGTCAAATCCAGGCCAGAAGGCAGGGGGGCTTCTGGATCAGGCTGGAAAAAGTCCTTTCTGAGAAGAACCCGACTCTCTTACTTGAGGATACATTATTTATAATCTGAGAGACCAGCTCCTCCTGTAGGCAGACTACAAAGGACTTATTACTGTAGACTGACTGCTAGTCTACAAAAGCACTTGTCATATGGAGCCATATCATTTAAACTCTGAAAAATTCACTGTTTCCAAAATGTGCTTGAGATTACTTTAGGATATATCTGAAAAATCAGATAGGGGATAGCTTCTTGACCAAAAGTAGGTTAGCAAGTAAGCACATACTGTTATTTTAGTTTGTGCCATCTTCAAATTATTTTTCTCTCCTTTTAGAGGCAGATCATTCCAATTCAGACCAAACAATTGAAAACACAATAAAAGTAATTTTAATTTTCATCTACTTAAAGCAGTATACAAGGTACCTGTTTTCTCATTTTAAATTGTTTGAGACTCAAACTAAATTTAAAAAATTAAGCTGAAATGGTAATTTACATGTTTAATTCTAATTTGTACCACTGATTGACTGTACTTGATATTTTCATCTGCAAAAATGTTTAAAACTTTTTCCCTAAAAGGGTAATGAAATGAACAGAACAACCACTGATCAAATTTATAAATTTATAAAACTTGTTTTTAAAAAAGAATTATTCATGAAAATTAACCAAAAATAAACCCTACCAAAGTTTATTACAATAATCTTTCACAGAATCAATAGCTTAAAAAAAATCCCCAGTGAATACTTTAATGTAAAACCACAATGTAAAAAATAGGAACTTTAATTCTAGTGACTAGAATAACAGCAGATAAATAATCTCCTTCAAAGGAAAAAAAAAATACTCGAGGGGAAAAAAATGGTGTAACATGTGTAAAGCCGGAAATTTAAATATCAGTTTAGTTCCTCATTGCTAACATGGCATTTATATCCCAGATGAGATTTCGTAATTGATCCATAATTTGCTTCAGCTGTTGATTCTTCTGTTTGAGTTTCTGTAGAAACAAAAGAATTTATCAAAAATGTTTCGTGAAATATAGACCATGAAGTTAGAAGATTAAAGTGTCATAAGTTAGAATGCTAATGATCCAGACAGAAATTAAGCTTTACAAATACTTCCTTAAGGCAGAAGGTCTCAATCTTTTTCTGGCCACAGATACTCACTAAAAGGCTTAATGAATTCCAGTTCAGACCAAGGAAGCCTGTGGCTCCAGCCCCCACCCCTCTTACCCCTCCACTTCTACCACCAAAGAAAATAAGCTAAATATTTCATTGTCATAAAACCTAAGTACATAGGTTTTCCGAAACACCGCATAATGTAATGATTAAGAGCACAAACCCTAGAGCCAGATTCTCTGGGTTTATACTCAGCTCCTTCACCAACTAAATATATGATGTTGGCCAAGTTACTTACCCTCTCTGTGCCTCAGTTTCCATGTCAGAAATATGGGGATAACAACTCTTATGAGGTAGGTTTAGTTATTATGAGGATTAAAAGATTTGATTCATGTAAAGTGTTAGAACTGTACGTGGCATATAAGCAAGCATTCAACCAATGTTACCAGTAGGCACAGAACATAAACCATCAATACAGAATATAGAATATAATAAAAACGCAACGCATGATGCAACTGGTCTTTCAAACATGTGGCAGAAGTCACGGAGCACAGCATGTAGTGCGACCTGTGTCTGATTCTGGAAACTGAAGACAAGGTGGCACAGCCCCAAGAGGATCTTCACAGCTAAGGCCTGCTGGAGGCCCTGAGTGCGCATGGCTGGTGTCTCTGCATCTCTAGGTCTGGGTTTTTACTAGACCACAGTTTACAAATATACTTTCTTCAAATCCAATGTCTGCTTAGGTAAAACAAGGTAAAAATAGAGACTTTCTAGTCAAAGTGTTTTTGCTAGTTATTATGATAATCATTACTATTAAGTAACCTTTGGAAACATTACATTGGGAAATAATGTATTGAATCAGCTAATTTTAAAGATACTATATTAAAATACCTCCAGATAAAGCAGTACATGTTCTTTATAAAGAGACCTAAAAATCTTAGTTTGCTCTTCAATGAAATAAAAAATAAGATTAAATAAGTCAGTTACTCATATTACCTCTGTCTAGAGTTAGAGAGGTAACGGGAGGTAAGAAACTAAAAGGGAGAATGAAGAAATTCTTATTGGAAAACAGGAAAGCAATTTGCAGAGACTTTAATGTTTAATATTAATTAAATTTAATTCATATTTGAAAAAAGGATTAACACAACACAGTCAGATGAAACATGACCAGACAGTACTCAGGGTGTGTGTTCAGTACACAGAGCCATAAAGCTAACATAGTACTGGGGAGAAAGAGACTATCAGGTAGCATTTTAGGTACTCGGTCTCCTTGTTCAGTTCTCACATGGCCCATCTTCTAAGTTCTTTTGTCATAAGTATGTGGTAGTTTTTTAAGCAATTGTAAATATTACCTAACCAAATGGACCCAGATAACTGGGTGAGGTGACGAATGACTGAATGACCAGTACCAAGCCCATAAAGTCTTTGTCATCCTAGAGAGCAGGAAACTTGACCCTTCTGCCAGCAACAAAGGGTAGCAGCAGAAGAGGAATATGAGAGTAAATGTGCTGTGCTGGGAGGCTGGAAACCTCAGGTCTAACTTTGCCTCTAACTTGCTATGTGATTTTAGACAAGCTCCTTATCCTCACTTTTCTTGTCTAGGAAATGGGATTATATAAGCTACTAGGCCCTTGCCAGTTCAACTCTACACCCGCATGTAAGATCACAATCAGTTACACAGACACGTGTAATGAAAACCAGTAGCTTTAGTTCAGGAAACTAATTCATGGCTTCAAAATGGTTCAAAAGTCAGCTGCCCTCTTCTACTGAGCCATCACCTGCCTAAGCCATGAGAGACTTCAGTGACCATGATTCCCTGCTCAATTCTAATTTTTTGGGGAGGGATGTGGAGAAGAACAACTGATTAAGACTAAAAGGAACAGCAAGAATATAAGTTGATTTTAAAAAAAAAAATTTATTTGAATTAGTACTTTCTGATGTATCTTGAATATGGCCTTTTTAAAAATTTCAAAACTTCCCTTTGGAATAGAATTCTGAGCGTGTAATACATTTTGTTCCATAAATATTTACTGAGGGTATGTGAGGTGCCTGGCTCTGGGTTAGGCATTGTAAGGGAATTAAAATGAGTAAGAAATGGTCCTTGCCTTGAAGAAATTCAGCATCAAGTAGGAGGAAGATAATGCCCCAAAATAGACTATAATCTGGTTAAGGCATATGGTGGAGGAAACATATCAGATGCTGTGGATCCCCAGCTGGTAAAGTGAGAAAACAAGGAGAACACTTTTGACTGGGGTCTAGAAAAGATGGTGAGCCAAGAGTGGAAGGAGCATAAATTTAGGCTTGTTGGTGGGTAAGCGGGACCCAGAACAATTCCTGACACAGGAGAAATACGAGTTAAACTGCAACAACAAAAAAGACTAACTGGGCAAATGTGTGGGATGGCATCTCTTAAGCAGTTTCAGTGGTGATGAATCTGTGCCCACGGGGAAGAAGAGGAGGGGTTTCAGTTTTTGAAACAGTTGAAGACCATTCAAAAAAAGAAAGGCCAAGTCTGGTGAAACAAGCTTAGGGATTACATTTGCAGTATAAATTAAGGAGCAACTAGAAGTAATAAAATTATCTTCTTGAGTGGTTAAAGTATGAGACTTTCAAATCAACATCAAAACAGAGGTTATAGAAGGCTCCCACAATGGTTGCATCATTGGAAAATGTGGGATATTTTCAAAATAATATTCAACTCTAGGGAATAGTAAAAATTTTCTAAAGTATGACATAAGGCATTTGGATAGTTTGTCTCAAAGAGTCCACACAGTTTTAAATTTAAAAATTAGCATATAAGTAAAATAGCTAGAGCCAAAACACATCATGAACATATCAACAGCCAAGGTGACAGTTATGCTTATTAGTGGCTAAATTGTAAATAAATTTTCATGGCATGATACAGGATTTAATATATACAGTCTTGCTACTGATTGATTTTAACAGAGGTTGACAGCGCGATTATCAAAATCCATCAGCTGTGCCTAATTTGTTATGTTAACAGGTGAATGTGTAAGTAGAGTAGATACTTAAAAAATGTTTATGCTAAGTCATACATGTAATTTAATATTCATACAAAGGCTGTGACAGGTGGTCAGAAATACTTTAATTTCAAAATGCATGGACTCAATTTTATATCAACTCTGTAAAAACCACCCACATATCTCTGAATTTCACTTTACCATCAACAGAATAGTTTTAAGCAAAATAGAACTCATTCTGCAGCCTTAAAACACAGTCTCAAACAAGTGTTCATCTTTTACTTGAGTATTAGGGCTTATGAATTCCAGGACATACGAAGAGAAAATAAAGTATTTTAAAAAGCCAAAAATATGACTATTAAACTATGCATCTAGTTCTGTCATCTGATGATTTCCATCACATACTGATTACAAATTTCATGCCCCAAAGTCTCATGGCTTTTTGTTAGGCATTAATGTTATAGATGTTGTTAGAAATCAGACAGACCATATAGATTAAATAGTAAACACACCATCAATTATGTTGTTCTGTCCAATTTCAAGTACACAATGATATACAGCTAACCCTTGAACAATGCGGGGGACTGGCTCCAGGACCTGCCGTGGTACCAAAATCCAGGGGTGCTTCAGTCCCACAGTCAGCCCTCTGTTTCCATCATTCTGCATCCACAGATTGAGTTAACTGTGAATTGTGTAGTACTGTAGTATTTTATTGGAAAAAAACAGCATTTAAGTGGATTCACAGAACACCTGTTGTTCAAGGGTCAAGTGTAGCTGAAAAAATTAAATCAACGAATTTAGACTATTTTTAATAGCATCTATGTGATTATGAAATTAGATTAGGCCAACATTTTACCATCTGAAGGTAGCTATTAAACATTTCCCACAGAAACACTCAGGTGTGTGTGCCATTAAGGCAGAAAAATATATTAATTGATCATGAGCTTACTCAGTGTTTTAAAATTTTTCAAGTATATTTTAATCTTACTTTCTAGAGGGAGGTACAAAATTGGAAAAAGTTGGGGGAAAAGAATAAAATACATTAGTAGCACTGATTATACAAGATAACTTGGTTAACAGTCAGAATATGTATTATATTCAATTCACATTTATGTTTTATTTAAGGAATGAATTAAAAACCTCTTTGGGTCAAAAATCCATTTGGCTTAGTTTTTAACTATTAACTTTATTTGCTTCTGTTTTTTTTGAGAGGGATTTCAATTTGAGTTAACCGAATCTTAGTCCTCTCTCGTTTTTTTTTTTTTTTTTTTTTTTTTTTGCTTCTGTTTACCACTTAGTTCTCCAGTTTTGTTTCAAGTTATTGTAACAATTGCCAGGAAGTAAGAGAGAGCCCTGAGGCCCATCAAATAGGTATTTCCCCTGCTCCTCAAGGGGGGATGCTTTCTCTCTAAATTCTCTTTTAAAAAACTAATTCCCATAGAAATACAGGGCTAAGCTTTAAAGTTTAATTTAAAACATTTAATGAATTATTTCCTCTTTGTAGTAATCTTCAGTTTGACACTATGTTAACTAAAATAAGGTTTACCCCAAAGTTAGAAGCACATACAACAGTAAATTCAGCAGACTGAAATGGTATGATCAAAACTGAAGAGTTCTCAAATGCCTGAAGCATAAATGGGAACACAGAATTTAAAATACAGGCTTTTATTACATAAATAGGTAAACCTTCAGAAATACTGTCTATTCTGTGTACTGAAATAAACCTGTTACAGATAAACACTGTGGACTGAATACATGTGTTTATCTTTTCTTTTTTCTCAGACCCTAATAAAATGGCAGGAGGGGAATGAAAAAGCTATAAATCCATGTGATGTGAAAAATGATCAGAATGGAGGCAACAGTAGATGCCAGGTGGCGCATTTTAAGATGAAAAGTAGAAGGGAGGAGTAAATGATGTGGGAGGAACTACTGTACAGCCCAAGTGATGCAGGAAGGATGCCACTGAGAACAGAGCTAGTCCTCCGTGGAGAACTGGAGACGGGTGACATTGCAGAGTCACCATCTGAGGCCCAGGGACGAAAATGGGAGGGAAATAGCTTCAGGGACTAGTGAGAGTCCCAGGTGCTCACCCCCACTCCTCACCAACAGGTGACTGAGCACCCTCTCCTGTGTCCTGCCCCATCTTTCAGGGAACAGGAGGTTTGTTTCCTGTGAAACTAAACCAAAACAGCTGTGGTTTCAGTGTCAGCAGCACAGCAGAAGGCAAGTGGACAGGAGAATATCACCCTATGTAGGGCACTGGAAGATTCTTTTCTGAAGAAAATTAAATAGCCCTAAAGAAAAAAAACCTCAGCAAAGGCCAACTTGCTTCCCAACCTCGCTTTGATGAAGCTAACTCACAAAGCCTGTGATTAGCTTTCTCCTGCCCCACTCCCAAATATAAAAGGCTCATGCGTTTAAGCATCAGATGCTCACCAGACCTTTTAGAGCCTCCATCTGCAAAGACAACAAAGCAGAACAGACAGGGGTTGGCAAACTGTGGCACAAGACCTGTCTTTGTTAAGGCCCATGAGTTGAGGATGGTTTTTACATCACAGCAAGGACCATGTGTATCTCACAAAGCCTGAAATATTTACTATCTGGTCCTTTAAAGTTTGCCAAACCCTGTATGAGAAGATTATGGAAGAATACCTTCTAATTTCTGAGGGAAATGAATTTACAACATAGAATTTTATATCCAGCCAAATGATCAACTGGACAGATAAGTGGAGACTAAAAACTTAACTCCCTGCATTCCTTCTGAAGAAGCCACTGAACTTACCAAGAAGGGAGTAAATAAAGCAAGAAAGAGGAAGACAGGAGATTGAGGAAATAGTGAAAGCAACAGAATAGGTGAAGGAAAGGCTCGGGACAGTGGCTGAACAGCAGGACTAGAGAGCTTTCAGTCCAGACCTGGCAAAACAGACGACTCTGGGGGGAGGGAAAAGGAATCTGTAAGTCGTCTAATAATTCTGACCCTGGGAAGATGGAAAACAGTACTGAGGTGCTGCCACAGATGCATAAAGAACTAACCAAGATTTCTTTAAAATACAGAAGTTAATTATTAACTCCAGGAAAACAAAAAGATTGTTCAAGGAAATGTTAATGTTAGTTTACTATGTGGCTTAGCAATAAGCAGTATTTATGTGCTATAATAATATGAACACAGAATATTTATCAAATCCCAATTATGGCATAACTGCATTGAAGGGTTGGGGGAAAGGAAGTATGTAGGTGGGTCCAGGACAGAGAGAGACTGTAAAGAGAGCTACATCCTCATGTGGAGAAAAATTCTTTTATATATCATATCCTTTGTATCAATTGTATCCTTCATGAAAATTCACAAAATTCTAGGTCAATAGCTAGTAAAAGTTTTTTGATTATACACTGTCAGAGTATCACCATATTCTGATTATGTGAAAAGTCTTTCAAAAAAATGAAGAACAGTTTATTTTTTAAGCCATTGTATTAGAAAAAAGGGGAACTTAGAGAAATGAAAAGTGAAATGAAACATATATTTATAAAAAATTATACCTTCTGAATTTACACAAGCTTTTTTTCCCCAAAAATATTACAAAATCGTATGTAGTAGAGAACAAATTATATTTATGTCACATGTGGTACTTTTAAAGTTATCATTACAGTGGTGGTCTATTTATATATACATTTCATTGCATTTTATAAATAATATCCTTACTACAGAGAAATATAATAGGAGGCCTCCATTGTGAATTAATACATAGATTACCAACAGAAACATATAACACTTCTTAATAACTGAATGTCTCATATCTCTGGATGACTAAACACCATTTATTCTTCAAGGTCTAAATTTAAAGTTCCTAATCCCCTACCAATTCTCTGCTGTAAATTCTTTATGCTCACTACTGTCAAATTTGCTGGAAACAGTCTTCTTAATTTGTATTTCTCCTTAAAAAAAAAAACTAAAAATTTTCTTTTATAAAATCTATCCCTCTTTCTTTTCTCCTAAGTTTTGACATACATTTTTCTTTTAATTTTCCAATATTTCGTTTTGCAGGTTTTATTGTAAACTCCGAAATTCATTTTGACACATGGTATAATGTAAAAGCTAGCTTAATTTTCTGCAAAATTTCCTATTTTTAAAGCCTAATTTTTCACACAATCCCTCTTCTGTCATATTAAATTATCATATACAATAGGAAGACAGGTTTTTTTCTATTACTTTACTAACCTGTCTATTCTTGTGCCAGTATTTCACACTTAATTTTTTTTTTGTAATATGCTTCATATCACGTTTTAATTTTCGGAGCAAAGAGTTCTGTTTTATTACTCTTATCAGAATTAAAAATATATATATTTTGGTATGCTCTCAAGAAAAAATAATTCCAATTTGAATTTTATTTGGATTTGTTTTTTGATTGGTGTTGCACTGAAATCTCACTCTTTTTGTGTACTTCCAGGAGAATTCATATTTGGATTTAGATTGTTACTGCATTAAACCTAGGAAATAATCGAGACTGGCATTTTTAGAATATTGCCCACACAGAACTTAATGTGTTCTTTCAATTATTCAAAACTTCTTTTATGTATCTTAGTAAGTTTAGCCACATGTATCATCAAGATAATTCCTAACTACTTAATATTTGCTTCTACATCTGTGAACAGGATCTTATAGTCTAATTGGTTTATAGCATTGTAAGAAAATGACATCAGTCTTGTATTCAGCCTAATCTAACTGGTATATAGCATTCTAGGTAAATGGTATTAGTCCTGTATTAAGTCCTTTTATCAAACTCTTACTAATTCTACTTGTTAATCAATGAGTTTCTTTGAGGTTAAGAAGCTTGAGTTATGATGTTATGTACAAGATTAACAAACTTAACAGTTCCATACATAACATTATAAACCCTGTTTCCTAAAGTTTATTTCTGTTTCACTGTCTATAACTTCTAAAACAATATTAAACATAGTGGTGTAAGGCATCTTATTTTATGCCTGTTTTTAATAGGACTAGTCCTGTATTTCACACCTCTATGAAAAATGTTGGTTACTTATCTGAAATAAAAAGGTTTTTTTTTTTTTAAAGACATCTTAATAGTTTTAAGCATTCTTTGAAACAGCAACAAAACTGAATTCTATCAAACCTCCTTTAGATTTGAGAAAAACATTTTTTCCAATTTAATCTACTGATATTACATATTATATATGTAAACTGCATTATCCTCCCATACCTCAAGAAACCCTCTATGGCTGTGGTGGATTAATTGTTAATACCCCGATGAAATTCTACTAACTAGCATTAAGAATTTCAGGAGAGGGCAGGAGGCAGGGTGTGTATTTTTAAGTGAAAGAGTGAAATTGGTAGTTATATTTAGTGTGTTGGTTAGGTTCTAGTAAGCCTGGGCCACGTTTCCACCACAGAAGGGACTGACAACACTTCTTATTTCTCTCTGTTTCATGAGAACTATCTGAACAGTACCTTCTGGACTTATGAAACCATTCAGCAATAAATTCAAGTTAAGTACTCGAGCAGTGGACAGTGGGATAGGGTGGTGCTCTGACAACTCTGTCAATTTCTTACTCAGATGTTGAGACATTCATATTTCTTATTTGTAAATTTTTATCATTTGCTGCTCCAGATACGCTGTAAGCTAGAGAGCTGCAATGCTGCCTAGAAAAGGAAAACGTAAATGGGTTGTGACTGAGCCGCCTCTGAGGATTTTGTAAGAGTGCTGTTGCCTGAATTCCGCGGTCTCACGTCTGACTGTTCAGGTGGTAATTTCTGCCTCCCTTTGAGTTCTGGCTTGTATTCTATGTAGGCTGAATTTGCCACAGCCACAACTTCATGTAGTTCTGTAATTCACATTATGTTTTTGAGTTACAAAGACTTCCTTGTAATTTGTATCAATAATTCAGAAACAATAAAATACATAGACTAACAACTCACTTTATTTACTTCAGCAATTTCTCGCCTCTCTTCACTGGCAAAACGAGGTGGGCCAGCCCGATCGTCATTCTTCGAGCCATCTTCTTCCACATATGGAATAAGTTGCTGGGAGTGACATACAGAAGTTACAAGTCAAAAATATGACACACAATTTCCAGTAATACTGGTATAGATAATGCAATTCATCTGATTAAGGTCAATTTTTCTACTTTTCTTTTAAGAACATAAAAATGCATCTTAATTCAGATGATGGCCTAAATGACAGCATTAGAAGTCAGGCATTTCAGTGCATTCTCTACAATAGTTTTCAGGTTTCTTTTGTAAAATAGTCCTTATAGTATGAGACATCACATGCAGTTAAGTAATATCCTACTCACTCAATTAGCAAATATTTAATTGCCAGATACTAGGTGAGGAGACACTGCAAAAATGGTGACAAATAAGTTATGACTCCTACTCCAAGGAAACTTACAGTCCATTGAGAGAGAACAGGTTTTCCTTCATCTATACTAGGAAGAAAGGAACTTCGTGGAGGTGTAATGTACAAATGTTATTTACTTGCTATCAAGAACCTCCATGTCTACATAGGTTTCTAGGTATCTTATGTCTTTCAGTTGGGAGAATATTTTTTTGTAAGAGAAAACATTTACAAATAAATGAAGCTTCTAGCAGAATTATAATTAAATGTATGGTTTGTGATGAAGTTTATTTGATGCAGCCCCTTGCAGACGTGACAAGAGACTTCAGGAATCATCTAGTCTCTACCATCTTACATTACCAATGCAGGAACAGGCTAGAGGCAAGTAATTGGTACAACCAGAAGTCAGTCTGATCAAACTTTGAATTTGTGGGACAAATATAAACTTGCCCACATCCACAACTACTTTATTCCTTTCTGCTCTCCTATCCTGATGCAAGCAGAGGGGTCCTTCCTCCTGAAGACAGTTAGTCTCCATTCCTGCTGTGCCTAGATTCCTCTGCCCTCCTGGTCTTCATTATTCATTCCATCCAACTTCTCCCTACTGTTTCCTTCCTTTATCATCTAAACCTCGAATGGTCTTTCCCATTTGGAGGAAGAAAGCCCCAAATCCTCAGTGCCATCCCTCCTTTCATCTACTGCTCTCCTCTCTCATTTTTAATTTAAGCTTCTTATAAGACGGATATCCACTTGCTGCCTCCAGTTCCTTGCTTCCTGTTTAATCTTCAACCCACTGAGATCTGACTTCTTGTTGCTACCATTTCACTGTTTCAAATATACCAACAATTTTCCTCTAGCAAAATCTGCTGGACAGTTCTCATTCCTTATTCTCCTTGACTTCTCTGCAGCATCTGTCAGTGTCAACTATGTTTCTTATCTTTCTTTCACATCTTTGACCACTTATTCTCAGGCACTATTGCAGTTTACTCTTTCTCTGTTCACTCCTTATGTGCTGATCACCCAAAACAGAAAGTACTGATCATGTGAAATTGTTCTTCATTTGTCACGAGAGAACAGCCAAACCTCCCCAACTACCTCTGGCAGCAGAGACAGAACTTGTCAACAGGAAAGGGCCAGCTATAAAAATATCATATACTTAATTAATTAAAATGTATCTATGACCTGAGATTAAATTTGAAAAATATATTTTAAAACTAGAGTGATTCCACTAAGCTAATCTAAATTAATAGTGATAAAAATATAACCTTTTTACCTGTAAAGAACTTACATGAAAACCATTTTTAAAGTATTTTACAGTACTATTAAAACTCCTAATAAAAAAAATTAGGCACTGATTTGATTAAAAGGAGACACTGACAAGTATAAAAATTGCCACAGGCAACCCTCTCCTCCCAACAGCAAAAACTCACTATAATCCTGGATGTTAAAGTCTACAAGAAGTTATTAACATGAAAAGATAGTACTAATTCTCCTTCTCTATATATGTGTGTGAATGTATATATGTGTGGATGTGTGTGTGTGTATATATATATATACACATACAATATTTTCATCTTCTCTAGTCAAACACCAATATAATACAAAATCTGGAAATATTGTGAAAGTAGGAGAAAGAGAGAAAGGAAAAACCTGCCGGCGTCTGGAGACAACCTTACACCCCACATTCCTCCTCCCTCCGCCGAACTTGCCTCCACTGGGATAGGATCCATCCCTCCGCAGTTTTCATTGCATTTGTCATAGACCAATCTCAGCTTCCTGAAGAGGATGGAAAGTTGGCGAAGGTGATCCTGGAGCTTTGCTAACCGGTCTTGATAGGTTCCAGTATGATAAGTGACACCATTTGGCAGCTTCTCAGACAGAATGAAAATGTAAAGTAATGAAAATCAAGATTTTTTTAAGTAAAGCTAGCAAACAGAAGCATTTCTAAAGCAATGCATAAAAGAAACTGTTCCTCACAGTTAAATCAAGTGCAGTTTTAAGAATTTAAGAGTAATAACACACTCATTAATTAATTAGCTCCTTGGCTAGTTGTAGGGCTGCAAAGCAGCTCGAGAAAAGACTGCGATAAGCCTCTCTAACCAGTTGAAATACTTTCCCCTCTGATTTTTGACTATATTTATATTACAACTTTGTATTATAACTTTAAAAAGAATGCACAATTTTAATAATACTAAACTATTATATAAAGGCAGCAAGCTGCTGAACTCAACCAGGAGGTTAAAAACAAAATACAATTTAAAGAAAAAGAAGAAAAAAGTGAGTATCAGGAACTTTTAGCAGAAGAAAAAGAAGAAAATACCTTAACTCTGGTAAGATAATTGATGGTTAAGGCATGCATTACAACATAAATCTGCCACCAAAGGTTTTACTTTAAAAAGAAATCAATAGCAGGAGATACAGGTACAAATCAATCTGTACTTGAAAGTCATGAATAAATTATTACAAGTGACTGCTATGTTCATAACTCTGACTTGGATGCTTATATATTTTTAATTCAGGGATTTTTATCAAAAGAAGCCAAAAATAATACTGAAATGATAAAATCACAGATAAATGAAATCAACTACTACTTATTCAGAACTAAATGCACTCTTTGTGCAGTGCTGAAACTCAGGAACAAAATCTTCCTTTCTCTGTACATCTTTACAGTATTTTATTCCCACAATTTGACCTGTGAAATCATCCTAAAATTAGAATTAACAATATTTGTACCATGTTTTATAGTAAATGAGGTAATTTCATTATAAGTGGCTTAAAACCAAGACCCTAATTACTAACAGCTAGAAGATCAGTCCAGTCTTTCTAAACCTCAGTTCATCATTTTTTTCTTTTTTAAACAGATGAGGTAGGAATGCAAAAAGAAAAATAATGCTCAATACAATGTCTAGAGGAAAAAGAAAACAAGACACACTAGCGTTACATGTAGGTGAAACCATAAACATGGGAGAAAAAAAGACTGGAAAGGCCTATACATAGTTATTTAAAGGTGTAACAGTTGATAAAAGATGTAATAGGGAGATAGGCCTAATAATTCATTTTCTTCTTTTCTCTCTTTTCCAAATTTCCTGTAATGTTATGGTTTACAAGTTAAGAAGACAGATCTTCTGAAATTATTTGAAATCCATTTTTATTGGGATTTTTAGAAATTCTGAAGTATTAAAACACTCTGAGGATGATACCTCAAAGAAATGTGGTAAAATACCAAAGACAGAATTAATCAAAAGAGTTTAAAGTTAAAGAGTTCTCCCCCCAATACAATGTAGGGTTTCTGATGACCTTTCGATTTATGAACTTTCACAAACATTAACAGATCAAAGAAGAGTTTCAAAGGGTCCCTGCTTTCTGTTTTGTGTGATGTTAAGGAGTATAATAAGTCTGGGTATTAGTTTTCATATAAAGCACCAGCTTCTCAAGGGAACAATACTTTAAAAAAATTTATACTTTTCATGTGTCAGGCACTGTTCTAGAAGCTGGGGTGGAGCAGTGAACATAAAAGAGACAAGTTTCCTATACCACAGAATATGAGTTACAATAATACCTAAGATCTCTTGGTATACATTATAATGTAGATATTTAGCTAACAAGCACATCAATAACCATCTCACTCATGAATACTGATGAATATCTATAAATAAATATATAGTCATACCTGCAGACACTAAAAAGGCATTCAACTAAATTCAGCATCCATTCTTGAAACAAATACAAAACTCTTAATAAAAATTCCTCACCATGATAAAATACATTTATCTCAGTTAAAAAGTTAACACCATGGTTAATGTGGGAAGGTTAAAAGCATCTGCACTAGAGTCAGGAACAGAACAGGATGTCTACCAAGACCACTAATACTATCAGTGAACACTTATGGAGGCACTGGCCAATGCAATTAGAGAAGAAAAAAAGCTGAAACATTAAAAAGGATGTGGTATAATCATCACTATTTACAAATGACATGATGAAGTGCTACTATCAATAAAGGAAGTCAAGAAAGATGGATACACAATTAATACACAGAAAACAATAGCTTTGCTTTCATATATAAAAACAAAAGAAAATGAGGAAGGAAGAAGACCCCATTTACAACAGCAACAATAAAGATAACATTTCCAGATAAAATATTTGACTTAAAAATGTCAAGATAAAGATGAAAACTTAATTTACTTCATAGGGACACAAAAAAGGATATTGCATGTTCTTAGTTAATAAGACTGAACATCATATGGATGTAAAGTCTCTCTAGGTTAAGTCAACTGAATAAAAACACTAACAGGTTTTTCTCAGAACTCATAAGCTTATTCTAAAGTACATGTGAAAAAATAAGCAAGAATAGCCAGGGCAGTTTTGAAAAATAAGTGTAAACACTTCATAGAGTCTCAATAAATATAAGAAAGTTTGTCATTGCTACATAAAAGAAGGCAGCCAAGTGGAACACAGCATCCAGAAACTGATTCATCTGTATGAAGTAGCATCTGAAATCAATGTGGGAGGAAAACGAATTATTCAACCAACCTTTTGGGAAAAGTAAGGCTGGGGCCATGCCTAACACTTTATACTAGGATAAATTCCAGGTGGATCAACGTTTTAATTGAAACAAAACAGAATTTTTCCTGATTTTGGAGTTGGGAAGGACTTCCTAATTTAGACATTGAACCTTAAAAGACTGATACATTCGGCTACCTTAAAAAAATATATATGTATGGCAAAAGGTAAACTCAGTTTCCTTAACTGTAAAATAGGGATAAAAATACTTCTTAGAACTGTTCTTCTAACAGTTTACCTGACCAAGAAAAGTACTTGACCAATATTAGCTATTAGCTCTACTAATTCGACTTCAGTACTTTGCATACATCAGGTTAAAAATAAATATTTGCTAAATTCTGAGAGATCATTTAATCCATACCTTAATTATTTAAGATATTAATCTATTAATTTTTAAAACAATTACCAAAGATTTCATATCTTCTCTTGGATTCTCCTTGAATTTTATTTCACTGGCTTATTGATAGTCTTAAAAGTGAGACCAGACTTAAAAAAAAAAAAAAATTACATAGTGTATGATTCCATTTATATGAAACTCTAGAAAATGAAAACTAATTTATGGTGCCAGAACGCAAACCAGAGATTGCCTGTGCATAGAAGGCCAAAAGTAAACATTTCAAAGGGGCATGAGGAAGCTGTGGAGTGATGAATGATGGTTTCAAAAGTATAAACATGTCAAAATTTTAACTAAATGCATTTTACTATATGTCAGTGATACCAAAACAAAGCTGTTTTACAAGAGTTTTCTTAGAAACTACAGAATCTGGTCGAATCTAGAAAATATGGCTCCAACCTTCCAGGAATCCGGTCTGGAAAACACCATCTTTACACTGCAGACTCTCGGGAACAGACACGTCACTGGCGAACACTTCTCAATGTAAATGGGGCAGCCCTATGACTGACGTGTGCAGAGGGCAGCCGCGCTGACGCCCAGGGGACCCACGTAGCGACCAAGCCAGCACCCCTTTCCCTCACAGGAGCATCCTGCTTTCTCCACGCACGCCCTCCTTCCCACCTGCATGTTCCTCAGGAGCTGGAAGATCTCCATGGTGCGGTACACGATGTCCTGGACCGTCTCCTGCCCGATCCGGCAGAGCGATGCCGTGTTGACCTCCCGGGCGGCCTGCTGAGCCTGGGGCCCGGCGAAAGGGCCGGGCGCCATCCCCGACGCCGCTAACGGAGGGGTGGACATGGCCCGGCTGCGAGGTCAGGTCAGCAGGGCCGGAGAGTAGGCGTCAGTGTGGCCGGCTGACCCTGGGCAGCTGCTGGCCTCGCCGAGGGTAGGAGCTTGGAAGACTCCGGCGGTCTGATTTCAAAACAGCGGCCGCGACTTCCGCTACCGTGACGTAACGCGTCCTCAACGTCACGGGGGCCGCCCCCTCGGCGAGCCCCTGGGAACCTGTCTCCGCGCAAGGCCGGCCGGGACTGGGCTGGAGGGCCCGGGCGGGGGCGGGACGGACTGGTGGAGTAGCCAATCACCGACTGCTCTCCAGGCAGGGGGGCGGTGCGCGTGGTAGAAGGCCGATGGGCTTTCCCACAGTTTACTTTCCAGTCTCAGCCCGTGGTTAGAATTCCTAGTAGAGCTTACTTTGTGTTAATTTCCTTGCTGAGCGTTTTCTTATAACAAAAGCTTGTAGTATTGTCCGTTTACAACTAGGAGGCAGGCTCAGAGGGGCTAGTCTGACTTCTTTAGTCGCATACATCTTGCAATTGATACCCTGCGAGTTGAATTTAGAAAACGAAATCCCTGATCTTGCATGCTTCGCTGTGGTCTGATAACGACTCCCCATTTGTTGTTAGTCCCCGCTCAAAAGTCGAGAAGGTATCCTGATCACCGGAAGTATAAAATTAACACTTCTTTCTCTCTCGCACGCACTCCCCCTCCTCTTCCCCTTTCTGACTTTGGCACTTGTTACTGTTCTATATAATTTTCGGTTTGTTTACTTTCTGACCTCTCCTTGCCTTATACACACACACTAGAACGCAAACTGTGAAAAATCAGAGACTATGCATTTTATTTGCTTACTGTATTGTGAGTGCTTAGTGGCTGAAACACAGAAGGTGCTCGGTAAATATATGTCCCTTCTACCACCTTTACAGCCAGCACCAGCCACTGGAACCTATTTCATGATGCTCTCTGAGGTTCTGAGCCTTCTGCCTCCTTCTTCCCTATTTAAGAACCCTTTTGATTACATAGGGCCACACAGATAATCCAGGATACATCTTTACTTTAAGGTCAGTTGGTATGTTACTTTCTCTCCTTGCCATGTAACATAACATACTCACAGATTCAAGGATTAGGATATCAGCTATTTTAGGAAGGAGAGGAGTGCATTATTCTGTCTGCTGCATGCCTCTAGTCCAGCTGTCCCTGAACTTCAGACTCATGTACCTAATTGCTTATCTGACTTCAACAGCTAATTGGCATCTAAAACTCAACATGTTCAAAACCAAACTGCAGATCCTCCCAACTTTATTCTGTGATGTTTCCCATCTCAGTAACTGGCACCACTATGTGCCAGTTGCCCATCGGACTTCTATCTTTCTCACCCCACTTCCAAGCTATCAGGAAATATAGTGGACTCTAACTTTCAAATATATCTTGTATGTGACCCCTTCTCATTACTTCACCTCTTCCACCCTAGTGCAACGTGTCTTCTTTTCTTATTTAGATTGTTAAGTGATGATCAAAAATGCTTTCTAAGTGGACTTCCTTGCTTCTACTCTTGCCCTATTCAGTCCACTCTCATTACAGTACTCACAGGGGGTCTTTTAAAAGCATAAGTCAGCTTGTGTCTCTCCTCTGCTGCCAGAATATCTTTTCATCATGTTTAGTATAAAATCCAAGGCTCCATCGCCTACAGAGCTTCCAGCCCCTGGCCTCTCCTGCCATCTCAGCTCCTGCTCTCTCCCCTCCCTTTAGCCACACTGGCCTCTCTGGCCTTCTACATTCCAAGCACCTCTCACTTCTGGGTCGTTCCTTTTGTGATAGGAAAGCTCTTCCCTCAGATAGCTGTCCAGGTCTCTGCTTAGAGTGGTCATACAAGACCACCTACTTAAAATAAACTTCATTAGTTTTCTATTGCCTCTGTAACAGAATACTACAATTTAGCATCTTACCACAAATTTATTAGCTTATGGTTCTGTAGATCAGAAAGCTGGTTCTGGTCTTGCCAGGAGAGCCTCAATGTATTGGCAAGGGTGGGCTATTTTCTGGAGATTCAGGGAGGAATTAGTTTCCTGTTCTTTCAGGTTGTTGGCAGAATTTAGTTCCTTGTGCCTGTAGGACTGACGTCCCCATTTTCTTACTAGGCTATAAAATGAGGGCCATTCCCAACTTCTATAGGCTGCTGTAGTCCTTGGTTGTGGCCACTTCTTCCATCCTCAAAGCAGCAGTGGTGGGTTGAGTCCCTCTCAGGCTTTGAATCTCTCCTACCTCTTCTTCCACTGTCCCTGTTATATTTCTCTGACTCACCCTTCTGCTTCCTCTTTCTCTTTTAAGAGCTCATGTGATATTATTGGATCTGCGTGTATAATCCTGGATAATCTCCCCATCTCAAGATCCTTAACCTTAATTCTGCAAAATTCCTTTTTTCATGTAATGCATCATCTTCACAGTTTCCAGGGTTTAGTTGGCCAGGTCATTGTCTTTCTGGGACCATAATTCTGCCTACCACTTGGTGCTCTCCATCTCTCTCTGTCTACTTACCCTGCTTATTTGTCTTTATAGTACTGATCAAAAACTAATGCTGCTCGTTTTACTGTTTGTCTCCCTAACTAGACATTGAATTTTATGAAGTCAGAAATTGTCCTTTTCGGTTACTTTGGTAGATTCAGCACCTACAGCACCTGGTACCGCAGTAAGTGCTCACTAAATAACTGTTAAAAGAACTTTGTGTTTACTCTGGGGTATCTTGAGTTTGAAATCCTATGAGATAGCTAAGTAGAGCTGTGCAGTAAGCAGTTGAGCATATGCATGGGAACTGATATTGTTTTGATTGGTGGGGGGCCAGGGGGAGATGTAGTGGTAAGCTTACAAATGTAGAGTCAGATATCCTGGACTAAAATTCAAAGCTGGCACTGCCCAACTGTGGACAGATCACATCAAACCTCCACGTAAAGCATGGCAGTAATAGTGTACCTATCTTTGGGATTGTTGATGGGATTAAGTGAGATTCTACACATAAAGTGCTTATAGTTCAAAGCATATAGTAAGTATTCAGTACATGTGATCATGTGTGAACAGTGAGAAGAATAGGTAAAGTGAGAAGTGAGGAATGAAGTTGACCCAGAACAGAGACAGTTGGAACACTAAGGGACAGAAAGAGGAACAGAAGGCAATACTAACAACAAAAGTTGAGAATAGCCAAAAAAGTTAAAGGAAAATCAAGACAGTATCATGCTGAGGAAGTCACAGGAAGCATAGACTGTTTCAGGAAGGAGCTCATGGTGCACAGTGTCAGATACTGCCAAAGGGTTAAACAAAATAACCCACACAAAGGAGGTATTGATGTAAAGAATAAGAATATTCAGTGGAACACTCTTACTCAAAGTTCCATTGCCAGTGAGGAAGTGAAACAGAGACTATGATTTCAATCCAGTACCTGTGCTGCTTTCTTCCTTAGCAGTAGAACGTTGGTTTTAACGGACATCCTGGGTAGAGATATGTCTCAGTCGTCCTTGCATGTTGGCAAGGTCGCTTCACTGGGTTCTAGCCAATGGGCTAGAAGCATGGTTGACATATGAGACTATTGGCAGTTCTGTCTAAAAGAAGAAAGCCCTCTGCACAGCACAGTAAACAGTCAACAAAACAAAGAGGCAGCCTATGGAGTGGGAGAAAATATTTTGCAAACCATATACTTAGATAAAGATTAATGTTCAGAATATGTAAGAAACTCATACAACTCAGTAGCAAAAAGACAAATAATCCATTAAAATGGGCAAAGGATCTGAATAGGTATTTCTCTAAAGAAGACAAAAAAATGGCCAACAGGCACATGGAAAAATGCTCAACCTCACTAATCGTCAGGGAAATGCAAATCAAAACCACAAAGAGGTATCACCTGACACCTGTTAGAATGGCTTTTACCGAAAACAAAAGATAAATGTTGTCAAGGATGTGGAGAAAAAGGACCCCCTGCGCACTGTCAGTAGGAATATGAATTGGTGCAGCCACTGTGGAAAAAAGTATAGAGGTTCCTCCAAAAATTAAAAATAGAACCACCAAAGGGTCCAGCAGCTCCCTTTCTAGGTATGTAAGGTGGTGCAGTTGTCATGGAAAAGAAGGGGGCCTACAGTTTCCCCTTCTGACTGACTGGGATACAGATACCACAGGAATTTTTTGGTCACATGCAGCTTACTCTAATATTAACTGTTGAAGTGGCAACTTTGGAATTTGCCCTAAGCTCCATGTAGTTCTTCCTGATACCAAAGTAGGTTGTCCTAACAGTGATTCACCGTCTCTGCTTTAAATGACCCACAAGGCAAACTGGAGTCCCCCTTGACCCAGCCCACTATCCCCTGCAGTGCCCCAGGCTCTGATGCAATTGCAAGATTGGAGCTAGCTTTGTTTATGTTGTCACAGAAAGTGCTAAGTGCTGGCCTTTCCATTTCCTAGCACCTGGGAGACAAGTGAACGATTCTGGGATGGTTTTGTGAAGTCAGGACTCTGTGCTGGTTGAATCAAAGCCAATAGGCCACAGTTGTTTGTCTGAACCTTAAAGTCAGTATTTAGAATACACTGAATGGAAAGCAGTGGACTTTTGGGGTAGGAAAGAGAAATATACATTACAGAAAAATACAGTGGGAGGTAATGGAAGGAAAACTCCTGTAAAATCAGGACTTGCTTTGTCTTCAAATAGTTTGGTGGTCCTGGACTGGTTTATAACCCACCTGTTTCACTCTAAGACTCTTGTACTTTTCATTGTATTACACATGCCATGAAAAAGCTTCAAAATAATCTAGGCAGATTTGGAACTATCACTGCATGGGACCTAGCCAAGGAAAAGTAAACCATCACTACTGTGACCTTGGCCTTCCAGTAGTGGTGTTAAAATGCCCCAGTTTATGTACAATTTATTCATGACTAATAGCCTATATTTTTCAATTCAGCCACTCATGTCAGAAATATTCCCTCTGGACATAGAATTATTGAATTTAAACAAATGCTTACTGGGCACCTATAATTGGTCAAACTAACAAACATTTAGGTTGATTTAGACTATGGCCTACATCTAATTAGTATTCCAGTTTAACAAACTGTGCTAACTGGTCCCTGAAGTTTCGTTAGTAAAGGTTTTCTTTGCTTCGCAAATGCTCAGTTATAATTCCATACTTAAAAAATGCACGAATTAAATCACCACTTCACACTCAAGAATGGTTCCTCCCCCAAGTTTAGAGAATTTGTATGCCCTGGTCAGTTGTTTTGGACTATTTCAGCACTTATGTCTTTTTTTCCCTTTAATGTCACAGTTATTGCCAACCAGAGTCCAGTATTCAGACATGTTTAGCCAGGATCAAGAGATATTTGTAAATACCTTTAATGAGGGAATGAGGCTTTAATTAAACAAACATGGTTTGGGATTAAAAGACTCAAGCTGTATATGAATTTGCTATTATTTGTGGTTGATTGTCTCACACCTACATGTCCTGATGATGGATGTTCCTTCATTGTGCTGGAAGTAAACATTCTACTCCTTTTTAAGTTTTATAGTCAGCAAATGAACTAAAAAAAATTATTGTAAGAGCTTTGTGATCATTGATACTTCAAGGTGAGTAGTAAGTGAGGCAGAATAAAGTGAGTAATTCACCTGCCAGAATTTCCAGTACCCTACTGTGCTACGACTTCTCTTGAAGTTTTGTGTTTTTTTTTTTCAGACTTTTTCATAGAGTACTGCATGGAAATGTCTTCTGCATTACCATTAATGGTCTAAAGTGTAGTCTTCAGGTGTCTCAATGCATTGGAATGATTGGATACTTGTTTTAAAATACTGGTATTGACTACATTCACCCTGCCCCAAACTGCACAAAATCTACTGCTTCAGTATCTAATGGGAATGCCTGGAAAACTATTTCAAATTATGTCTTTTTGTTTTCTCTCTCACCCCTTCTTCCCTTAGCCTTTCAATTACATTTGTATTTTGATATATTTTCTTTCCCTCACCTCCTACCTTACCCTATTAAGAACTTCTGATCTAAAAAAACAGAGCTCTTTGTCAGAAAAATAATGTTGATTACTTTAGAGAGAATTGTCTTACACCCAATTTTGTTGAGTTAGGGTTGATGATGTAATGTGAAAAATACCTATATTTTAAAATATTTGCACACATTCTGAGGGGTGAAAAATAAAGGTATGATGAATCAAGGTATTTCTCTTAGAGGGACATCATGTACAGAATGAATTTTGAGCAGATTTTTGAGAAAGGAGTAACAGGTAATGTTGAGGCAGAGGAAGGCATCTTGTGTATTGGCAGAGGATGAAACAGACAAATCAAGGGTGAGGAATCACAAATGTTCAGGATAGAAATAATGTTGGAAAAAAGTATTTACTTGTTATTTGCCAAGTTTCCACAAAGGACAAATTATGACAAACAGCTCCTACTTTCACTCACTCTTTCCCAAGGTCAGAGAGCTGACTGCATGAAGAGACTGGGTCTAGGATCAGTCAACCTCTCTCTCTCTCCCGCCCCTCTCTTAGCCCCGTCCTGCCACAGAGCAGGTCCTTGCCTCCTCTTCCTCAGGTGCTTCCCCTACCCTGCCTGGGACTGGCAGTCAGCTCAAAAGAAAGGCAAGGATAAACCATATTCTGTCATCTAGCTTTATCAAGGATAAGGCTGATACTTTACCTTCATCCTTTTGATTTTTCTGTAACTATTTATCATCACATTTGATCTGATCGGTTAAAAGAAAGGCATTATTATGACTTTTAAATCTCAATGCATGGAGAATTGCTTGTTTAGGTCTTCTGCCCATTTTTGGGTTGGGTTGTTTGTTTTTTTCTTATTATGTCATATGAGCTGCTTATATATTCTGGAGATCAAGCCTTTGCCTGTTTCATCATTTGCAAAAATTTTCTCCCATTCCGTAGGTTGTTGTTTTGTTTTACTTATGTGCAGAAGCTTGTAAGTTTAATTAGGTCCTGTTTGTTTATTCTTGCTTTTGTTTCTATTGCTTGGGTAGACTGCCCTAGGAGAACATCTTTGAGATGTATGTCAGATAATGTTTTGCCTGTGTCTTGACATTTATTATTATATCATCTGTTATTCCTTAATTGTTGTGTGCATGCTTGGTTAATTTCTACACTGATGAAAGCAGGGCTGGTGACTCATGCCGCATAGCCCCTCCTTCCCCAGAGTGCCTAGCACAGTACCAGACATGTTATGAAAGTTTAGTATATATTTGACAATCTAAAACAAGTCCCTTTCAGTGACTACCCCAAAAGACTGAGATGTGGGGTGCTGTGAAGTTCCAGAGACTCACCTTTAAGTCTCACACATTAGGAAAAAAGCTCTTCCTGAGAAGGAACTGTGCTCTCCGTTATCACTGTCTTAATGATTAAGAACTAAAGGCCCACAGACGCAGAGCCTGGCAGTAAGCACTTGGGGAGTTCGGAAGTCCATTTTCAAACATAGTTCACATATATTTTTCAATGAAAACGTAAACAGACAACTCGGACTTGCTTTATGCTTTGATTGCTGATAATCAGGTTCATTGGTTACTTTTGCTTGAACAGAGTCATGTATGTTGAGAAAGCCCTGCTTGTTCATCCAAAAAATAGACTTTAACATTTAGTAGCATAAAATTCAAAAGTATTGCTTTTAGGTCTACTTTTTAGATGTGCTCTGCCTTAATTTAAAAAATTGTTACTGTTTTATCTTTCTCTTATCTCTACATCTACATTATAAAAATCTTTCAGAGTAGGCACCATATATTCTTTTTTCAAACAAGTAGTGTTTATGATTTTAATTTTACTCTTATCAAAATAAAATTTATAGTCAATAGAACTACATATATTTCAGGTGTGCAATTTGATGAGTTTTGATGTACGCTTACAGCAGAAAACTATGACTGTAATCAAGATACTAAACATTTCTAACACCTCCAGAATTTCTATGTGCCTTTGTATGTCATGCCTCACTTCATTCCTTATATCATGTAATCACTGATCTATTTCCATATTATAGATAAATTTACATTTTATAGACTTTCATAAAATGTAAACACACAGTACATCTCTTTTTATTGCCTAGATTGTTTCATTCAATATAATAATTCTGTGAGTCATTCCATATTGATGCGTTTAGTAGGTGGTACCTTTTGGCTGTTGAGTATCATTCCATTAGATGGTCATACCATATTTTGTTTGTGCACTGCTGATGGACATTTGGGTTATTTCCACTTTTAGAATATTACAAAGGAAGCTGCTATGAATATTTATAAACATGTTTTCATATGGAATTGGGTTATAGATGGTGTATATTTAAATTTTTAAAAATCTGCTGAACTGTTTTCCAAAGCATTTGCACCATTTTACATTCCCACCAGCAGTTTATGGGGACACATCACCGCTAACACTTCGTATTACCAGTCTTCCTAATTCTATTTCCAAAGGTTTTTAGTGGTATATCATTGTTTTAAATTTTTCTCTTAGTGTTAAATGATGATGAACATTTTTTCCTATGTGCTTATTATCCAGTTGTGTATCTTCTTTTGTGAAATTTCTGTTAGATCTCTTCCCCTTAAGCTGGAAAGTTGTTAGAGTTCTTTATATATTCTAGATTTGAGTCCTTTACCTGATGTAATTTTTAAATATGTACGTTTAGCTTCTTCAGGGGGAATTTTAGATCACTGAGAGTGTGTTGTATTTTTCTGGTTCTTTGTATGTTGAGTAATTTTGGATTCCATTATGAACATTCTGAAAGTTGTGTTGTATAAACTCTGAGTTCCATTATATTCCTCTGAGAAATTTTGTTGATGTTTTCTCTTTTTAACCATTAATTAATCAGGCACGACAGAAGCTATAACTCTTTTATTGCTTTTTGTGGGTAGTAATCTAAATCTTAGTTAAATTATTTAAGCCTTTGTTATATTGCTTTGACTGTGTCCTACACATGCATGGTTAAGGTGTCATCTGAACCTTTTTTTTAGTTTTCGTATGTAGAATTCGGGGATTTATTCCTCCAGCTTTCTCCTTCTAGGATTCTCTTCTCACTCTCCAGTGGTGGATATTGCTATCCAAACTTTCTCCTTGGTTCTTCCTGCAAGAAAGATGACGGGACTTCTCTTTAACTGCAGCCCAGCTTTGGGGCAAAGCCATAGGAAAACACAAAATACAGCCCCATGCTTGTTGTTGCTCCAAATTTCTACTTCCTTCCATAGTCTGCCTGCTTTTGTTCACCCTTCAAAGTCCTCAGGTTTGTATTTTTTCCCCAGCAACTATAGTTGTTAAGAGTGGGAGGATTGGTCTGTAAGGGCCATACCTCCAAACCAGAAGTGGAAATCCACCATATCTTCTATTATCTCTTTTATTTCTTGCTCCAGTCTCTTTAGAGCCAGAGTAGGGGGTTAGCAATCAGGTCACCATTTTTCTTTCTGTTTCTTCATGAATGTACATAACTAAGACAAATGAGACACATACAGGAGACAAACAGAAGTTGGGAGGTTGGGGATGTGGTTGGGGGAGAGATCAGAAGTATCAAAGTTTTCCTAAACATCACAGAATAATTATTTTGGGTCTTAAGTGGGTTGCCAATTTATGGACTATATCCGATTTTTTTTTTCTTGGTTTGTTTATAATACCTACCGTTGTTGAGTATCTACTGTGAGTCAGGTGTTGTGCTTGGTGCTTTACATATATTATTTTGATCCATTTGTCTACAACAACTGAAGATTTTTTTCAACTCTATTTCCTTATGTTAGAGAATGGGTCTCAGAAAGGTTAAATACGTTGTTCAATGTCACATACTTTAGAAGTAGTAGTGCTGAGGACACAAATCCTTTTCTTTCTGTCACCAAAGCCCTGTCCCTTCCCCCCATGACCCTACTTCTCAAGCTCGAATCTATTCTAGTGTCTTTGCCTCTCTATATCATTTTGACATGGCGTCATTTTCTTTTGTTGATTTAGGGGGCTGTTGATCCCCCCAAAGGGGTTACCATCTGTGCAACATATGTCCAGATCTAAACAAAAATTGGGGACTAAAATACAATTCTTCATTTGTATTACAAAGGGAAAGCCAGTCTCATTTCCCTTTTTAATCAACACAAGTCTTCAATAAATGCTTGTTGAAATGAATTGAGTCCTTGGGAAAGTGTTTAGGGAGATCAAGTGAATCACTGAAGTAACCATGACAGTTGAAAATCATACACAACTTAAGATCTATTAGCACGTTCACTTGTACCTTAACACATACATTGTAACAACTTGAAACTAATTAGCAGCTTGTTCTCTCTCTTGTATGATCAATGGTTCGCTTTTCACTTACAAGTTTTTTTTCTTGCTCAGCTTCCCGAAAGGAAAGAGATGAGGACTAATGGATAAACATACCAAAATCAGGGAAGTTTTATGCATTCTAAAGAATTTTCTTAACATTTCTTAACATCGTTTGGAGTTAAAAACATAGGGGTTTATGTCCATGAATTCTTTTTCAAGATCTAACCCTGATGTTGAAATATGGCCTCTGTACCCCTACTTACTGACATGAGAACAGAGTTTTGGATGAAGTAGAAAAGCCAGCTTTATTTCTTTGCCAGGCAAAGGAGGCCATAGGGAGCTAATGCCTCTAAAACTGTGAGCTTGCTGGGGAGAGAAGGCAGAGGATTTTATAGTCAAAGTTCAAGAGTTCAAAGGGCAGAGCTAGTTTCCTTAGAGATTGCATTCAGGGTAACAAATTGTTGCAGAGCTATTGTTGTTTTGCAGATGCGGCAATCCCTTTCCCTCTACTGGATATGAAGTTCACCTCCGGCTTTGGAACTCCTTTAATACTCTTGTACCTAGAACAAAGGATACATAGGAACAGGGTCTGTGGAAAAGAGCTATAGAGAAGAATTTGTGCAGTTTAAAGTCAGGCTGATAAATCTTTTTAGCCTTTTAAGCAGGCAGAGGCCTGGGACCTCCTGTTGCAGTTTGAGACCTGCACTTTAAACAGCAGGATACAAAGAAACCACAAAGGGCCAAAAATAACTACAGACATTAACAGCTGGGACAAGTTAAAAACAACAAGATGCATGAAACACCCAACTGCTGTTTCTGAGGTGTCAATGTCAAGAGCAGGGCACTGGGGGCAAAGGTAAGGCACTGAGCAGGATCCCTGCATGCAGCCCCACGAGGGGGTTGGGTGGACCACCCAAGCCTCCCTTCTCTGCAGCCCAATCCTGGTCAGTAAGAGCATGAGGAAAACCCTTTAAACCATTATACAATTAAGTGGTTACAAACACCATTACAGATATCAGATGGTCACCTATGACAATAGGGTCCTGGTTGGTTACACTAAAATTATCATTCTGTCGAGTCTGTGGACTTGGTTATTTCTGAAAAGGCTAGGGTTTTTTCTCCCTATGACTCATTCAGTGTTCATTTAGTAAATATTTACTGAGCACCTTATATGTTCCAGACACTGTTCTGAGCGCTGGAGCTAAGGCAGTAAAGAAAATAAACATCATTGCCCACATGAGCTTACCTTCTAGTCAGGGAGACAGACAATAAACTAATACATTAATAAAATACTGAACAAAAAAGTAAAATATATACCATGTCAATGATTGTAAGGCCTATGGAGAAAAATAAGTCAGAGAAAGGAGATAGACAATGCTATTTAATTAAGATGGTCATGAAGGCACCACATGGTAGATAATCTCTGAGTCAAGGCCTGAAGGAGATGAGGGATCAGGCTATGGGGTATCTGAATAAAAACACTCCAGAGGGCTTGGGAGTCATCCGCAGCTTGTCATCTCTCTCACATTACTAATGGTTTGAGGGCCCTGAGCAGGGAGGCACTGAGGAAGGAGCTGCCTGGCACATTCAAGGCCCAGCATGTAGGCTGGTGGGGCCAGCACACGCCAGCAAGGGGGTGGGGGCAGGTGGAGTGAGATTGCTGTATCACGTAGAGCACTTGTTCTGAGTAAGACCCAGGGGTGGAGGGTAGGTTTGAGCAGAGGAGGGAAGTGATCTGACTTTTATTTTATCAGGATTTGTCTGAACAGAGTAGGACACCCAGATCAGAGGGGAGAACAAACAAACACTAGAGACAATTAAAATAATTCAGAGGTAGGATCCTGAAAGATTGGACCAGGGTAGTGACAGGGGAAAAGCTGAGAAGTGGTCACACTATGGATATGTTTTACAGGGACAGCTGAAAGATTTTGCTGAGAGGAATGAGAAAAAGAGAAGTCAGAGATGCATCCAAAATTGTGGTCTGAGCACCAGAAACAATATAATTGTCATTAAGTGAGATAGGAAAGGCCTTGAGAAGAGTATATTATGAAAGAATAAGAGTATAGTTTTTACATGTAAAGCGTAAAATGTCCATCAGATACCCAAGTAGTAGGCAGTTGAACAGAAGAATCCAGAGTTGGGCTAGAGATGGAATTGTGAGAGTTTTCAGAATGTAAATAATATTTAATACCATGAGTATGGTTAAGATTGCCATTGATTTCTGGACTGCTGTAAAATTAAGAGATCCAGGAGGTGAGGAAGGGCACTAAGAAAGTATGGCCAGTGAAGTAGGAGGCAGATGAGGAGAAGAGAGTGTCCTGAAAACCAAATTAAAGAAGTGGGCAATCAATAGGTCAAATATGGTGACGAACAACAGTATGGAGGTTGCTGAAGATCATGATCACATTAAAACGGTTCAGTTAGAGTGAAGGAACCAAAAGACCGAGTGTGAAATATTTTAGAGATAATTAGAAGAGTGCAACTGTAGCTGGTGAGTATAAAAAATGCTTTCCAGGAATTTTCCTCTTAAAGAGAGGCAGAGAAATAGCAGGTAGCTAGAGGCAGCTGGAGGGGCAAGAGAATTTTTATTTATGTAGTAAGATGGGAGAAATTACAACATATTTGTATGCTGCTGGAAATAATCCCACAAAGAGGGAGAAGTGATGGTGCAGGAGTGAGTGAGGAAAATTACTGACAAAAGGAGCAAGAAGGGATGGAGTCTGGTGCACAGGTGGAGGAGCTGGCCTTGGATAAGAGGATGGACAGTTCACCCAGAACAGAGGGGAGGGAAGTCTGAGTGTCTTGGCAGCAATACAGGTGCATGGGGAATTTTCCTTCTAATTGCCAGCACTTTCAGTTGTTAAAAGGAAGATTAAGCAATTTAAAACCATGTTGGCACATAATATAAAGGCATAGTAAATATTATTGATTTTACTGGGAGAAATCAAAGCTGAAAGGAGTTGGCTTCTCAGGTCTTTCATTTTTCAAGATGAGGAAACCATGGGCAAGAAATTAACAGCTAGTTGCTGCCAGATTTATTGCATCTCATAATCCTGTTCTTAGCTCACTACATTCTGTTAGTTGGTTATTTTAAAAGTTACCATCTCCATTGGTAAAGATACTTTAAATGGAGTATCTGTCTGTGAAAAAAAAATGTATTTCAATAAACAGTACGTATACCAAGTAAGATATAATAACAGGAAATCATAAATTGCAGTCTTCCATTATTATTTTATCCAACCATCACAACAACCATGAGTTATGCATTATTGTTAACAATTTTGCAGTTAAGAAAATTGAGATCTCAAAGTACTTAAGTAACTTGGCTAAGATTATACAGCCATTGGTGGCAGAACCAGATCTGAAATCCAGCTTTTCTGACTAAAATCCAATATATTCTCTAATATATTTTGTTATTTCTAATAATGAAATCTCTAATCATGCTCCCGAGTTATCCAAAAGCTTCAGTTATTATTTTCAATACCTTGTTTTAAGGTCAGAAAACATGTAAGTCAAATGCAGTTAAAAATGAATGTTTTAACATGTTAGGGAGTAAATTTCCGTTGTCTGAAGGTATCACTCATCCAGAACTACCTTTTTCCCAATGATAGACAAGATGTCCAAACACAAAAGAGAACTGATGATTAGAAGGCAACAGATGAAAATAAAACTTTTTTGGGGTGAATTCAACTTAAAACTCAAACAAGCTAGTTTAAGAGTCACTGATCCTCTGAGGTATGGAAACATTTTTAAATATTTCTTAGACCTTGAGATATCACTGGTGGAAAGAAAAGCTGGTAATTTGAGAGACGTGATTTAAGAGAAGATCCTGACTCATGGAACTTGCCACCCACCCAATAAGCCAAAAAATCCAAATATTTTAGAATCAAAATTTTTGCATTAGTTTTGTTCTTGATACTCATGAACCAACTAATGTGAGCAAAAGCTATACTGAAGCTAGTTTTCTCAGGACAGCAGAAGTAGAAAGTTGATTGGATAACATTGCCTGCTTCCTCTCAGTTAACCTTGGGACACAAGCTATTATCCTCAGGTCAGTTTATCTCAATCTGGGCGCTAGACTCTTCCTCTGAATCTCTTCATACAATTTTTGTTGTCTCCTGGGTCAATCCGTTATCTCTCTGATTGAGACTGAGGTTTTGCCATCTCATTGGTAGGAATGCGTCTCTTATCTGCTTTCTTGTCTTGGGCTTCTAGCAACTTTTCACTGTGGTGAAATTTTTTTTTCAAGAAGTAATAACAATAATGACAATTTATGGAGTGTATACCAGATGGTAGTCATTGTGCAAAACACTTTAAAAAATGTTTGTACTCGTTTTACTCTGCCGATGACCTTCTATAAGTACTATTTTCATCCCATTTATTACACATATGAGTAATCTGAGGTTTAAAGACATAGAGTAATTTGCCCAGGGCCCTACAGCTAGTAAACCCTTTTTGTGTAACACTGGGCACTGTTTCATGGTAGGAGGACCTAGGGAAAGTCTTGAAACTGTCTCTGTTTTTGTGAGAGAGGCCTCAGGGAGACAGGTGGAAAGTGAGAGGTAACAAGTCGACAGTACAGTCTTTTTAGTAGATGAACGTCTCTTTCTAGCTGGAAATCTCTGTAGTCCTCAGAAGGAGAATTGTTATGGGGCCACCAACTGGTCTGAGTTTTCCTTGTATGGCCCCATTTACAAGCTGAGAATCACTGTTGTAATTGAGTGGGTACTTCAATCTGGTGTTGGTATTATAGTCAGTGCCTTCATGGAAATGAAGGCTAGATGAGAGAAGTCAAGAGCCAAAGTGATTTGGGTTCCATTATCATGTTACATAGTTTGCTTTCCTATCTCCTGAAAGTATCCAGTTAATTTGCAGGGACGTGAGCAGCAACATCCTGCTGTTTTTCTGTTTCAAATTGAAAACATTGGGTTGGTTTCCCTAACTCTGCATGTCCCTGCTCGCTCAGACTGGGATCCACTGAGCCTTGCCCTTGGTTCCCATTCAGATGTACTGTTTCTGGCCTCCTTTGTCCTTTCTTATTTCTTGGCACTGCAACCCTGTCTTACATTTGCTTACCACATCTCCGAGTTTTTTCCAAGGGATCCCTATCTTACAAGGATTTTCTGGTTGGTTTGCCTATGCGGGTGCATCTCAACCCTTAATCACTTCACTTTGGCCTGCCTTCCCATCTGTCCAGGGCCGTAGTGGGTGGGTCTGATTTCAGCATTTGTCTACTTTTTCTTCCTCTACTCTCTTGTTTTGAATACAGGGTCATGTTTCGTTTCTGCAGCCTGATCATTCATTCATTCCCTCTTCACTTATTTAAATTAACAAATGCTTGTTGACTGCTTTCAAGGTGCCGGGTCTTCTGTTACCTCCTAGGCATGTATTAGTGAATAAAAAAGGTAAGATTCTTTCTAGCATTGAGGAATTCCTTTATTGGCGTTTCTTCCTAAAAATCCCTGACTTCCATAGAATTTCAATCAGGTAGCATCTAAGTGAAAAATATATCGTGGTGCATTTCAAGCTTTAATAGAGAATCTTAAGGAATCAAAATTTCCTTACAAGCTAGTTTTTATAAAAAGTCAACTAAATAGAAAAGTCAACTAAATAGGAATTAAAGGGAGAGGTTAAAGCTAGTTAAATAAATGCATTTTTAAGTCTATTATATTATTTTTTTCAGGTCTAAATATGACGAAAGTTGCAAATTTTCATAATTGCTTTGCATAGAGTACAAAACTGAGGAAACTGTTTCAATCCAACTTCTACCACCATCCAGTGGTTATTCCATGTCACATAATTTAAGATGTTTTCTTGTTTTTTTTTTTCTTATTTTTGGAGAGGGGTTATTTTTCATATGGCTGAAAACATAATCACGTCTGCCTTTTTTCATTCGCTAGGGAGATAAATTATGTATATGCTGAGGATAATTTAAAAAATTCACAGTTCCCCTTTCCCTCAATCACAGTCATTGTTGGAATACCTGCCATTGTAGGTGTATGACAGTGTCTTCCTGGACACAGCAATCAAGAGAGAGCATTAATGTGTTAGGGGCTTTTTTAGGAATTAAACATCTCTAGTTCAGACTGTGAAGTTGAAGTAAATAGACTACCTGGAAATCGATAGCATATGCATGATTTTTTTTTTTTTGTAAAATGTGTGATGTTTAGGATCCAGAGAATATAAGCAAAAGCCCTGTAGTTGTGCTTCTGAAAAGTGAGAAAAAGCAAATAGGAGACCATTTGGAGATAGAACACACAAACCCATCACCAAAACTAAGCAGCTGTAGCACCTTTTTTTTTTCAAGAACATATTAACGAGGAAAAAATCTTAAATACTTTGTTGTTAAAACATGCACAGACATGCATGCATGTGCACACACACACTAAAAAGTTAGTGCCGCTTGGGTAAATAATAATTTGATTTTTAAAAGACCCCTAGTCATGGCACTGTGCAATTACGATTTTAATAAGTAACTACAAACTTTAATTAACTAGCTGTAAAATGCAGACTGTCCTACATAAGCATTATTTGTTAAATACAACTTCAGAATGAAACTAGCCAACTTAATTCTAGTAATAAAGTTAATACATAAGAGATTCATTGAGTGTTGTCTTTTTCTACATTTTATTAATGGTTTGTGTAAAACTCAGCCACATAAAATGTAGAACTGCTTCAAAGTTACAGGCTATACCTCTAATTGAATCAAGAGAAAACAAAATATCTACAAAAGGCACAAACTCTGGGAAACAATATGCACAATTTAAATATGGTTTCTTGGTGTGTGTTTTGGTCTTATATTTTCTTCTTTATGTTCACCCTGACTTCTGTTTATTTTAGAAGTCCAGAATTTATACTCTGGGGATAGTATTCATAGAGTGGTGAATCTGAATTTAATGACTTAATACTTAAGAAATTTTTTTTCTTTAGAATGTAATCTATGTATTAATACTTTGGCATAACTCATTATAATGCCACATTTAGTATGGTGCCAAGAATACAGTAGGTATTCAATAAATACCTGTGAAATGCAAACTGATCTTGTCACCATCCAAATGATGATTGTCCTATGTTTCCTCCCCCTTTGCACATCTATGAAATGAAGCCTATCCTTATTGTATCTACGATGCCCTATAGGATACTCAAAACTCAGTGCATCCAAAGAGAAATTCATCCTCTTTCACCCATTCATCTGTGGTTCATGTCATCAACATCTGTCTAATCATGCAAGTCAGAAACCGTGAAGTTGTCCTGTTTTGCTCTTTTTCAGCAACTCCTGTCCATCCGTATCTGTCGAATCTGGCACTGCTTTTCCACATTCATGGCCATTGCCTTAGTTTAGTGCACCATATCTTTATCTGCCACAGCATGCTCCTAAATGGTCTCCTTGACTTTCTCCCCCACTCCCCGCCCATTCCCAGTCATTCTGTACCTTGTTCTAGAGTTATTTTCCTAAAATATGATTTTCATCCCTTCCCATTTGGAAATTTTCTCAAGTATCAGATGGAGCCTAAACTCTTTAGCATAACAGTTGAGAAACTCCACCATCTCCAGTATTCTGTCTGTTTCACTCCCATATGTAGCCACTTTCTCTGACACTTCCTTCAAGCTCACTGAAATTCTTGAAGTCCCAGAAACATGCTATAAACTCTATGCATCTATTCTTTTGCTTATAATATTTTCTCTGCCTGGTGAATTGCTGTATTTTTTTTCAAGCCTAGGTTTAAAAGTTACCTTCTCTGAAGATTTTTCTTCTCCACCGAAATAGGGATAAATGTTCTAGGTTATCTGCGTTTTAAATTATTACTCGAAATCCTATACTGTTATTTGTTTAGATGTCTGTATCACCTACTAGATAGTAAATGTGGCTCTAAAGAGGCTTTGCGTAATTCCCACTTCGAGGTATTTGTGCCCTGGTGGCCTCAACTTAATGCCTCACTTCTAATGAATGAAGTGCGGCACATGTAATAGGATGACCCTTCTGAGGTTTGGTGATCCAGAGCTGTGGTTTCTGTCTGAGGTGCTGAGCCTGTCTTGCTGTCTCTCTTGCTTGCTCTGAGGAAAGCCAGCTGCCATGTTGTGAGTTGCCCTACGGAGAAGCCCTTGTGACGTGGAACTGAGCATGGCCCCTGGCATTCAGTCAGTGAGGAAGTGGGTCAGTGAGGCCAATAGCCTGTGAGGAACTGGATCCTGTCAACAACCATGTGAGGGAGCTTGAAGGAAAATTCTTTACCAGTGGTAAAAAAAAAACAGTGCACTCTCTTTGTTATCAAGGAATCCACTGCATCACACTGTCCTTTGAGAATGATTTTTTGAGGTCTCCTATCATGTGCTAACCAGGCACTAAGCCAGATGTAATTCAAAAAATCGAAGTCCTTTCTTCTTCTTCGTGTCTTTCTCTCCAGAGCTACTTCCTGTCTGCTTATGGGCATGCTCAGGTCTCCCCTGTCGTATATAAATAAAAATGAAAACCCCCAAAACCCTGTCCTCAATACTGATACTTTTTAAAACTGCTATCCTCTCTCTTTTCGGTGCATGATGGGTCCTTAGAACAAAAAAAAAAGCCAGTACTACTTGGACACAGTAATAAAGGGAATAGTACACGAGGAGGGGCCAGAGGAGAAGACTTAGTAAAATTCATACAGAGCATGACAAGTCACGAAACAAAACTTGGTTTTATACCAAGTGTGATGGGAAGGCAGCGTCATCAGTGGTAACTAAACAGCAGTTTTATCCATTAGGCGCTACGGCCTTAGTGTCTAGACTAGTATATAAGCTTGTCAATAGCTTTTTTAAGATCTGGGAAAAAAATTCATAAAATACTTAAAAGCCTTTCAAAAATTTTTAAAGAAGCTATATTTAACATGTCGCATGGGTATATCTTTATACGTTTGAAATGATATGGGTCTACGGCCATACCACCCTGAACGTGCCCGATCTTGTCTGAAATGATATGGGGTGGTAGGCCCTAAACGCTAGAAACTAAGAAGGTCTCACCATAGCCATGGACCTGCTTGCAAACATCTAAAAACAGCAAAGTGTCTCAGGGGACGAGAATGAATCAAAAGATGAATAATATCTATGTATATTACTATCTGTAAATAATACCCTGTGGTTCTCTAAGATAGTAAAAATGCATGCATATATATAATATTGGATATTAAATATCAGACATTATATATATTTCAAGCAGCTGTTTTTTAATTTCTATACAAGATGTATAGAATCAAGACTTCAGCTCTACTATATATGTCACTAGTATATAATCCTGCCCCTTGAGTAAGGATCAACTTTATTTTCAATGTCATAACAAGATGTACCTGGCAGTTCCTAAAACTAGACCCAGCAAATATTTACTTGATATTTTCCTTGACAACTGTCTGAGAATTTATTTTCTAGCTGACTAGCAGACTCGGCTACTTTTCCCTTTGTTAATTTTTATACCATGTTGATTAGATACACACAAAAACACACACTCATATGCACAAACACACACAAACATACATATAAACACACAATTATAAAGATCAGGCATCTCACATCTCCACGGAAAATTAAAGTGAGATTTTTGCTTTTTCTTTATGTTCCAACATAACCTGGAACCCTGCCAGCCACACCAGAATTGGATACCATCTGTGAAATTAATTTAAATTTCACTAAGTTTAATTTTCTTGCCTCTAAATCAGCCATGGCATCCTTCCAAATTTATTTTTCTAAGTTTAGACTTTAATTTTACTCTGAGATCCTTCTCCTGAGTGTATTTTGATCCCTTTCACTAGGGAACCGTACATTTTACCATTAACCATTTATATTTCCTATCTTCCCGATATTTGAGTTAGTAGTTTGTGTCTATGACTAAGCCTTAATATAGTTAAGAAGGAATAATGTTTTTCAGCTCAGCAAAGAATCAAGGAAATAATTCCCAAGTCATTAAAAAAAATAACTTCAGTTGCTGTTTTTTACATATGTTCACCCTGATTTGGAAGTTGTACATGGCAGGGAAGATGATGAAGGGTGAGGATAAAACCCAAAGCAGCCTTTCTTAGTCTTTTTACCCTAGAAGAACCTTTTACATAATTTTTGGGTCTCAGAGAATCCCTGCATAAAATTATTATATTTACAGCTCTCAGTACATTAGTGGGATCAGTAAGTTGTACATATAGTAATCCAGTAATAACCTTCAATGCTTTTTTGAGTGTAGAAAGATATCTTTCTGTAGATCACTTTATTTGGTCAACTTCTGAGATACTCTTTTTGTATGATTCTCCCTTCTCACACTCTAATAATAGTCAGTAGTGAAGGTGCAGTAAACATCAGTTCTTTTGATTTTTAAATTCTTGCTTGATTTTTTTAAAACCTCATCCAGGTAAGCTTAAAAGTCATCACTACTTTCTACCACACAGTTGCTTAGGAGCTACTGTATATGGCAGATGACATGTCTAAGAGTTTTACTCCCTACTTAAAACTAAAATTATCTTTGTAGCCAAACTTTCTTTAAAAAATCTGGTAGTTAAGCTCAGCTTACTTTTTTTTTTTTTAAATTGAAGTATAATCAGTTATGGTGTGTCAGTTTCTGGTATACAGCATAATGTCTCAGTCATACATATACATACACATACTCATTTTCATACTGTTTGTCATTAAAAGTATTAGAAGAGATTGAATATAGTTCCCTGTGCTATACAGAAGAAATTTGTTTATCTATTTTTATATATAGTAGTTCATATTTGCAAATCTCAAACTCCCAAATTTATCCCTTCCCACCCCCTTTCCCCTGTAACCATAAGATTGTTAACTGAGTCTCAGAGTCTGTTTCTGTTTTGTAGATGAGTTCATTAGTATCTTCTTTTTTCTTTTTTTAGATTCCATATATGAGTGATATTATATGGTATTTTTCTTTCTCTTTCGGGCTTATTTCACTTAGAATGACAATCTCCAGTTCCATCCATGTTGCTGCAAATGGCATTATTTTATTCTTTTTAATGACTGAGTAGTATTCCATTGTATAAATATACCACAGCTTCTTTATCCAGTCATCTTTCAGTTGACATTTAGGTTGTTTCTATGTCTTAGCTATTGTATATAGTTTTACCTTTTTGAAATTATTTTTTTCTTTCGTTTTAATGATTTTTTTAGAAAACACATAAGGCAGAGATAATAAATTTCAATTAAATAACTGACTTAAGCCAGAAGAAGAGTTTAATTTGTCTAAAGATAGACTTGGTAGATGTAATTTAAATAAAAAATCTAAGTAGATTTTAAAGCATGTTATTTATATATGAAAAGTATTGACAGATATTATTAATACATTGGTTTATTATACTGATAGTGAAGCCTTTTCAACTTCTGATAATTGTGTATGTCCTAGCATTTTACTCACTTGAATATTACATGCTGGCATTATTAGGTTCTTAACAATTGTATTACTTGTACTTTTCTGAGCAGGATGTACTATTACTAAATAACTTGGCTTCCTTTTCACTGGAAAAAAATTATCTGTATAAATTGATATATAGATATATGTATGTATGTATATCTATGTACCTATAACAAAAGCATTGGCATTTCATTGTAGTGCCAAACTCTGTGTGTGTGTGTGTGTGTGTGTGTATGTGTATGTGTTTCACTAGTGCAGTGAAATGACTCTGAAAATTTTAAATCTTCATCAGCAGATGTATTGAACTTGTTTATAAGTGTAAAATGACACTTTGGAAATGGGTAACTGACTGACTGACTGGTAATGAGGATCCTATCCCTCACAGATAGCCCCCAACCCAAAGTAGTGCCCCAACTGTTAACATGATGAGCTAGGATGTTGAGCTGGATCGGGACATGTACTGGCCAGGGCAATAGATCAGGACTGGAAGTGTACCAAGAAATAACGAAGATCAAGACAATGGAATTGGATGGTTATTACTAAGTTGCATTGAATATCTTTGATAAAGAAGACTTCATGTTACACAGAAAAAGCTGAAGATTAAGCTCAAGATTTGACACAGTGGCTGACTCCAAAGATGAGTGAATATTCAAATGAGGCAGACCTACCATGTCCAAGTCAAGACAATTTGGGAAAACCTGGAACTCTGATGCATGGGATGGGGACTTTTGGCCTGAAGATTTGATTTCCCAGACTTATCTGGTATGCTGGCCTTGAAGAAGTTGCCCCCTCCCCCTCATAAGAGCTAGCACCTGCCTCCCCCAACTCCCACCAAACTGGAAGACTAGATAACAGGTTTTCCAGCTCAGAAGCTGCTCCCACTGCTTTCCAGACCCATAACCAGGGTTAAGTAGCAGCATAACCCAGGGAGGGATGAATTGCATCTGATAAGGGACAACAGAGTTACACTCCATTGGAGCTATAAGACCAGCCGTCATGGACCAGCAGGGGCTGGGTGGACCCTCTCGGTTTTTTCTTGTTATTTTTAGTTTTTTTAAAAAAAATAAAACTAGGAACATTTTTTAATGAATTGCAAACTAAATTACAAATAATATTAATAACAAGAACACTGAAGGACAAAAGGTAGGAGTAGAGAGACAAAATGATAAACAGAAAAAGAAATACTTAAAAAAAATTTTGCATCACAAACCCCCAAGGTGTGCATGGCAACAAATCTACCTACTCCCACTTAGAAAACTACTGTAACCTGAACTATAAATATAGTTGTTCATCCTTCTTGTAAAGAATTTTTTTTCCCCAGTGCCCCAACTCAGTAACAGCCCTGAGTGTGTGCTGGTGGCTGAGAGTGCTTGAACAAGTCCAAACACAAGATTGGTTATTGGGAGTTTATTGACTTGGGGGCACTTGTTTGGGGTACAGGATTTAGCAACTTGACACAGGCCCCAGGGGATGGTGTAAACTTGTGGCTAGGATGGCCCCTATGGCCTGAGTAGGGCAATGGCCCATACTGAGTGAGGTTGAAATACTTAACATTGCCTAGTAAAATACACCAGAGAAAGGAATTGAAGGTCTGAGTGAGGTGGGCACTCTGGAATGGGTACATTATGTGAGGCAAGAAGAATCTCCAGAGGATTTTGTTCCATAGGAGGGTCCCTAGAGCAAACGTTCATCTAGGCCAGCAGGAATTCGCTGGTGAGAGGGACATCGGCATCAGCAGGGAGTTCAGCTGGCTCTACCCTGTGGACCGGAGCCGAAGGTAGAAGAGACTGTCACTGAAATTGGCTTTGATCATTGCTGCTATACATTATGGGGTTTTATTGCTACAGCAAATTAATAAGGACTCAGATACAGAATACAGAGCTGTTGATTTGGCAAATGTATTTTCTCTTCTCTTTAAATCAGGAAGGAGGATCAGTAACAGACCCCCGTCACATAGAACAAAAAGCGTTACTTCATAAACTATTTTTCCCCAAGATGGAACTCTCACTCTCTTGGAATGTGATAATCAAATGAGCTCTGGACCCTGTGGACATCCTGCAGAACGTCACATTTATCCTTCCATGGATGGCATCATGTTGATCAGAGAGAGCAAGGGGGCCAGTATGCTGGAGGCTTGGAAGGGTACATGCACTCCAGAGAGTGGGAGGTAAATAGTTTGGACACTGTGGGACTGGCCATTCACTGAAGGTTTTGGGGGCCCAGGGGCCAAGGGTGTCCTGGGCTATCTCCTTCTGAGTACATTCCCGCAGCTTGCATCTGTCTCGTGCCACAAAAGAAGCATAGAGCCTAGTCGGCCACCGCAGGATCTGGAGGCAGCACAGCCTGCATATAGGAATACTGCTCTGACCCTTCCACTGAGTGATGGGAAACGCTGCCCATGCTGAGCGAGGCCCAGAGCAAGAGAGGATGTGTGGCAGGTCCAGGCTGCAGCCACTTTAGTCGGGGCAGAGAACACACGGGGTGAGGAAGGCAGACAAGGCAGGAGAGGCGAGTGGGTGGGCCAAAGTCAGGGCTGAGGGCCCTCAGTGCTCTTCTAAGGAATATGTTCAGCCTCTTATAGGCAATATGGAACCATTAATTTTTAGTTTTTTTTTATAAAATAATAGCTTAGCAATAGAAGTTTCTATGGAAAATTTGATAAGGTCCCACATACACAATAGACTAAAGGATGTTGGGTGCTCTCAAGAAGATAATCTAGCTTTTCACATTTTCTTGTACTTCCCCCATCTCACCTAACCATATTCATCCAGAACATTTGTCAAATCTAGGGCTTGGGACAAGAGGGTGACAATGGGACTGTATGCACGACCCATTCCACTTTGTCCCTGCTTTGATTCAGAGCTCTTTTTTTTTCCCTCACTGGTTAGTTTGCCACCAAGTAACTGTTTGATTCCCTGCTCTGAAACTCTGGGGAAGTCATTTCTATGCATGCCTTCGTTACTACACATATCCACTACGACCAAATTGCATGTCTTGGGTATTTCATTTCAATGAGCTTTTACCTGTATTTTGTAAGTGCTACATTGCCTGTAAAGGACTCTTGAATTCTTTGGAGAATGATGTTAGTATTTATTTTTTGCAGCTCTTTTAGAACCTCTTAAAACTGACTTCCAACTGACTGGAAATATTTTCTAACAGGAAGAGCAGTGAAACTGTTTCTAGACACAGAACAGTGAAACACTTGTAATAATCAAGATAATCAAAGCAAATGAGGTCTTTTAACATAAAATTTTGCTTCCATGATCAGGATAATGGTATTAATCCTTTAGTTCACTTGCAATTTTAAATATTTGTGGAATTAACACATTAATCATGTAATTCATCTTCGAAAACAGTAACAGTTTGCCAAATGTGTCTTAATTGAGGCTGCAAAGAGAGAGAGGAAGATTACAATTTGCTCTACAAACTCTCCTTTGTTAGTGAAACCTTGTATGGTTCTGAACTATATATAAAGATTGGCCTGGAGGTAACCTCATGGGTAGGTGCTTCTTGAATTTTTCTTAAGGGTAGGTAGACAGTCAGGAATTGCCTTGTAGGTTTCAACGTTTCTCCTGAGAGTTGGGCCAAGTTAGTACTTGCATAAGAGCTCCCTCCACTGGAGTATGAGCTGTAAAGCTTTTTTGCCTTTTATTTACCTTCCTTCAAGAAGCTCCCCTTCCTGCACCCCACCTGGTACTGGCAGCTTAAACCAACACAGCATTGAATAATGTCGCTGAGGAAAGCTGTGCATAAACCTATTTATCAATCCAAAGAGGCTTACCTGCAGAGAAAAAGAAAAACTCAGTACAGCTCTTCCTGTCATTCTCAGGTTGCGTCGGCTGCACAGAATATGTTCTTGGAAGCCTAGAGCATAAACTGACTGTAATCACATGCCTTCAAGGTCCCAGCCCAGTTTTTCATCAAATGCACCTTTTCATGAATTATTGCTTTCAAGAAAAAGTTAGAGATTTACATTCCGAAAGTTCTACCCCAGGGTCACTCTGCTTTCTTTAAGAAAGTTGACAAATTTAGAAATTTCATTTCTAAAAAATGAAAACTTGGTCTATTTAATATTATTTTAAGACATTTGGGTTAATCAAATATTCTAGTGAATTCTGAGTGCACCCCTTTTGTTCTACTTGGGTTGCATATTTTTAATGGATTGGAATAAAATAAGACCAGGTAATTAACACAGACTATATAGGCCATATTCAACCATTCTTGTGAGGTCTAGGGTTCACCATTATGAATATTCATTACTAGCTATGTAACCTTTATTGAGTTACATAAGCATTTTGAAAATATTTCTTCTAAAAACGGGACTGTTAACACTTTACCTACCTCAAAGTTTTGTAACAAACAATAAATGAAATAATGAATGTGAAAGCGCTTTATGAACCATGAAACCTATTATAGGAGATGTGGCTTTGAGATCAAGGAGTTCAGAGTGACTGGCAGAACACTGTAATAGAATTTGTGAATGAGTGTCATATGTGGAATTAATATCCCTTCTATAGACACACACTGCATGCCATATAATTGCTAACAGAGAGAGCTGGCTAACCATATAACATTTAGCTCTTTTAAACAATAGAAACACATTAATGATCTTTTCAAACAATAGAACACACTAATGATTTTTTAAACTGATCTTATTTTTCTAAACTCAGTTCTTTTCCATTTGGAAAGAAAGAGAAAAAGTGAAATTTCATCTTGGAAGGATTATTGTGGATTATATTTTTGAGTGAGCAAATGTTTCTAACCTACATAGTTTGATAGGGTCAGTGAAATTTGACTATTTTTGCATTAATTACACTGCCGAAGTCAACACACACCAATTGACGCATACAGTCCTCCAAAAAGAAATTAGATTGTGGGATCACAGTACTGCATGAATGTGTGTACGTAGTCATTTAAATTATCTACTCCCCACCAAGTTTCTCCTTTCCCCATGTCACAAATCCAACACATCAGTAGGAGCTCCATGAATCTTGATTTGAAGGTGGTCATTATTCTTACATATGATAGAAATATCAAGCTCTCTGGAAGAACGTTGAAATTAAATATTAGAATTTTTCAAACATTGAGAAAAATCAGAGGCACCTAGCATGGGGGCTACCAGAGTGTGTGTGTGTGTGTGTGTGTGTGTGTGTGTGTATGTGTGTGTGTGTGTATATATATATAAGGCGAATACTTCTTATCCACTGGAAAGCATTATATAATTTGCTCAATAAATGTTTGCTGATGAGTCCAATACTGAGTTATTTCAGAATTTATTTCATTTCCTATGATCAAAGAAGATGAGAACCAAACAATCTGTCCTTAGAGGTTCAGATTTCATTATATTTATATCTTTTTGACAGCTGTATCTCATTACTCCCATCTTTACCTTCTTACCTTGTCTTTCCTGGTAGAGTTATGGGCTTCCTTCTCAGAGTTCAAATAATTCTTTGTATATTCCACAACGCATTGAATCTTTCTTTAACTTCTTTTTCAAGGAGTCTCTGAACTCCTTGAAGGTATTTTTAAAATATTTTTAGTACCTAGCACAGTGCTGGTGTCACCACCGTAAAGATTCTCAATATACTGTTGTGTATAATGAAAGAGTAACGAAAGAAAATACTTTGATTCTCTTGCTGTCTTGTTAAGGTCCTTGAGACGTGACAAGGTAGTAAGTATCCTTGAGAAAATGTTCTTAAACATAGGGGCAACTGCTTGCTTGATTTAACAATTTGCTTATAAAGTCTACTAAAAAAATCTGAACTTCCCAGGGGATAAAAGCAAATGATAATTTTTTTATTGTTGTTGTTCAGGGCTGGAACATTTCAAATGAGCAGCTGGGGCAATCTCCTCCTTGCACTTTGTTCATACATAAGGAAAAATGAAAATTCTGAAAAGACATCTGTATTGTAAATCAAAATACATTGCTGAAATCAATGTTGAGTTGACATTCTGCTTGCAAATATTCTTTTGAGATTGGTTCTTGTAAATCTCTTTCCCATCTGGTTTTTATGTCTGCTCTGGGACTTGTATGCACAGAGTTGTCTAGGATCTGCTCAGAATGTTGAAATAAAGTACGTGGTTTTTAATAAAAGGTTAGCTGGGAGGGGAAGATACTGTCTTGGTTGTATCTAAACTGCTTATATATTTTATAGTTTGGCTTAACTTTTAGAAACTTTGGGATGTGTTTTCTTAGAATAAAAAAACTCACTTGAAGTCATGAAATAATCCTACCCTGCAACTTATATCTTTGTGAAGAACATTTGCTGGAAGGATAATTTTTATTTCTAAACACAGGAAGTACGAACAGCAGAGAAGAGTTGGTGATTGCAATTTCCTCTCTTAGCATAATTGCACTATTTCCATTAAATTAATGATGGAGAAGAACAATTGTTTATATAAAAGTTTCTATCCTTATTGAAAGTTAGTTAATTTGGGAATGTTTACTACTTCTTAAAAGACGAATTCAATGATGACAAAAACAAATCAATCTGAGATGTATCATGATTTTAAAAAGCCCAAGATTATAATTTAACATCTGGAATCGATATCCCTCCTTGAGTTTTATGAAGGACTGGCTTTGTGAATGGACTCTTCCAAGTGAGAGCAAAATCACCATCGTCCTCACATAACATTTGTTCAACTCCAGTCTCCAGTTGCAGATTGATGGTTAATCTTTATGCAGCAACCCATCTTGGATTTATTCAAGGGAAGAGACATGGTTTTACTCCTTAGAAGTATGAAGTTGTGGGTGTGGCAGGGCATCCTAGATGCAGATGGGAAGTCAAGAAAACAAGGAAGAAGCTCTGTATGACCCTGAATATCCTTTCCCTTGAGGAAGTAGCTAAACAAAGCTACTGGAGCCAGGAACTTTCTCTTTGAGAATAAAGATGAGGCTTTTGACATCAAGCTGGTCATTTTGAGGGGGTTATTCTTTTTGACTCAAGCAATACAGAGTAAGAAATTCTGGAAGGAATAAAGGGAGTTGAAACTTCTCCCCTTGTAGACCTTTGAGGACTGTTGTGTCCATTGGACATATAAGGGGACGATATTAAATCAACCTCAGCGTCTTCTTTCCAGCGGAGTCCCCTCATGCTTACGTTTACTGTCCAACCCTTCTCCACTCAAGTCTCGTAGCAACAACAAATTCACAGGTCTATTGTCATATAGTAAGGTTTTAGAATTAATTTTAAAACAAAATGGAATAAACCATTAGCAAAGCAGAATATTTAAAAATTCTCTACTGCTCCCTCATTTATTTTAGGGATTTCACAATTATCATGAAAACAGAATGGCTTTCTTGCCTTGACATCTGAATTTGGAGTTCACTTTTCTTTCTTTAGTGTAGATCAGTCATTTTCAAACTTTGATATCAATAAGAAGGAGGCTTTTCAATGGCAGCTTGTCTACACGTGCTTTTTACTTGTTGACTTAAGACTCCGACTTCTGCTTACACCGTGACTCCCCATGTGACGCTTTCCCAGGTCTCTATATCCTAGGGGCAGTTTAACAGGATACCTGCTCAGTGTCGGCCTTCAGGAGGGAGTTTGTGGCTGCTGTTCCACGTGAGACCATGTTCCTGTGTAACCTTCCAGTCCACTCTCCTTTACTTACTGTATGTGCGTGACAAATAGTTTCTGCAAAGCTCAGCAGAAAGCCCAGAATACAGTGGGCACTCTGTTCCTAAGCCTAAAAACAACAATATCACCACACATGTCATATTCCATATAATTAGGTTACAGAAATGTTAATTATACTTACTCTACAAAGCACACCTGTTAGATTATAAATACTTACAATTAAGACTCTCCACCATTACATAATAGCAAACTGAATAGACTGTGGGGCTTTCATTCTTAATTTTTAACCACTTCATCCAGATATCTTATGAAGTAAATATGTTTCCTGTGGTTATTTCTACATTCTGATTCCCCCTTATTCATTAGTCTGCCTTTAACTTTGGACTTTATCCACCTCACCTTTCTCCTATGATTCCATCCACTATTTCACATGGCACTTTTTTTTAACTTACTCTTGTCCATCACTAGAGTCACCTGCTCTTTCCGCCATAATCTCTAACTAGACATGGTGACATCGGCTATGAAATAGAATAGCTTCTTGTTATTAGTCACATCACCATTATCTGATACAGTGAGAGTGCCCGTGAATTTGTGCTGTACCAGGTGAATGTTGGAATGTTTCCGAGTATGTGTGTGCGTGTGGTGTGAGGGCACAGTAGGCTGTAGTGTGCCTCTGTTGGTTTAATTACTGATGTTCTAGAGCAGACTCTGTGCCTGTCTCAGGAGTTGTTTGGGATGGAATTTGCACAAACAAGTCATTATATAATGCCAGCTACTTTCCCTTTCTGTTACACCATGACATAGCCCTATTGCGATGGCTATAAAGACAATGAAGGTTAACTGAATATAGGTCATGTCACTTCTGAAGTGGTCCCTACCCAAGGTAACTGAAACCTCTCTGGACCATTGGGAAGAACCGTCATGTAGTATAAATGGTGTCAGTGGCGTACCACTCTTTGGAAACTGATTTATTTAAACGCATTTTATACAATGGAAACACCCTCAAGTAAGTATCCTGCTGTAAAGACTTGTTTGTAAACTGGATCCTTTTTTGTCCCTAAATACATGAATAAGTAGATAAGTATTCTGCCATGCTAAGCCTGGGCAAATGTGTAGATTGGTGAGAGGCACTAAAATGTAAGCAATAGGGTGATTCTTCTGTTCAACAGCCAGCTTCAAAAGATGGAGATTGGCGTCCAGTGAATGATCCAGCTATCACAATATTTTGAGACAAACAAAATAATGGTGTGGAAAGGGGCAAAAGGGAGAATCTATGGGTGTCTCATCAGGCAAATAGACAAACACCAATAAAACCCACATAAATACAGGGCAACTTTTTACACAGACTTGTTTTAGCAGATGTCCCTGCTTCTATCAAGATTCTGTGGGTGAAGATGCAAAGGACATTTTTTCCTCCTAGATTGATCTGTATATCAAGAAAAGTAGAGCCAAGACAATCTCTGTAATAACTTCTGGAGAGGCTCATTTGTCTCATGTCACAGAGTGCAGTTTCTGTGAGAGAAATAGAGGAGAGGAGAGCAGAAGGGAGGAGAAGAAATCCTGTGATATTCTCTAGCATCATGGCATCTCAAGGTGCTTAGGACTTTCTTTTTGTGAAGACTTTTAAGCTCTTAGTGAAATACATGTTAAAAGCCAAGGACAGACACTCAACATATAACAAATATGAATTCTAAGAGGTCTGCATCCAAGATGTGATGTGTGGGCACACATGTGTGTGTAAGAATGACAATGTGTGTGCATATAGTTACTGCCCTATGGAATTTAAAGTTCTTAAGATTAAAGGGAAATAATTTTGATTTACCTATTTCATATACAAAGACAAATATACTTTGTAGGTTTAGTAAATTTAGTTAAGTTAGATTTTTTTTAGGGCTTTAAGAATCGTATTAAGAATTTTGATCTTCATAAGGGACTTAGTATCTTTAAAGTGTTAAGTAGGGATTGAAATAGTCAGATATTAATTTGAATACTAAACTCTGGCTGCTGAGTAGAAAATAGATTGGCAAAGGACAGAAGTAAACGAAACAGAAGTGTTGGGAAGTTCTTTGGAGATGGTGGTTGGCTTGATCTTGGGTGATCGGATTGGAAATTTTGAGAAGTGAACAGTTGTGAGATGTAGTTAAGAAGTAGAATGGACAGGACTTAGTGATGGGTTGGATATGGGCTATGGGACAGGAAGGTGCCAGGCACATTTCTGGTATAAGCAACTGGATGAATGGTGTTGGGTAATGGAAGAAGAGCATATTTGAAAAGCGTGTGGGTGTTTAGGAAGAAAACTTCCAGCTGGGGCACGTTCAGTTTGTGATACTGGTGAGACAGTCAAGTAGACAGTCAAGTGGAGATTTAGAATGAGAAGTTGGTTGTATTTGTCGAGAAGGTCTTAGAAGAAATACAAAGTAAATTAAATGGTATTTGAAGTTCTAAGAATGGATGAGATGATAAATAAAAGTGAAGTAAGTTACAAGTCAGTGATCATGAGTGAGAGTGAAGACACAAAGAGGGCTAAGACCAAGCCTTAATGAATGTCAACATTTAAAAGGTAGATTGAGTGAGATAAGTTTCCAAAGGAGACTGAATGGAGTGGCTGGAAAGGTAGGAAGAAAATCAAGAGTGCTTGTAACTGTAGAATCCAGAGGAAACTATTTCTAGCAGACAGAAACTGCTGAGATAAGGACTGGAAAAGAAAAGTCCTTTGGGTTTAGAAACATGGAGGGAGGTCATTTGTGACTTAAGCAAGAGCAGGCATAGTTGAGTGGTGGGAACAGATGCCAGAGTGGAATCACCTGACAGGAAATACAACGTGTGGACATGAAGGCTGCTTGCAGAGACATTCTTTGGATAAAAGTTATTATTAGCGGGAAAGAGAGGGTTCGGTAGCTTGAGAGGAATGTGTGATACAAGGACGTTTTTACTGTTGCTATGCTGTTTGTTGTTTGTTATTTTAATGGGAGAGGCTGTAACACATCTGAGTGCATATGACAAGTGTCCAGGAGGTAGCAAGAATTTGAGGATATCACTGAAGTGCAGAGACAGCACAGAGGCACCTGAGCAGGGACATAGATGCCAGAGGCAGAACAAAAAGCTCCAAGGCAAACTACACACCACACACACACTCACACACACACAGTTTCTAAGAAATAAGTATCTGGTAAGAGGCATTCTGTAGGACACATTGTTCATGGTAATAGATACTGAATGTGCCCAGGACCGGGATAATTTATTTATTTCATCAGCCCAGTCCCACAGCACACTGGCAGCTCTTGGAGGGCCAAGATTTTTCTATATTTTGCTCTTTGCTATGTTTCCTAGTGCCTGGATCTGTGCTTGACATGCAGTAGGCCCTGCATGAATATTTGTGGAATGGGTTAGATAGGTGTGGCTGTTGCAGCTTTGTAGGTCTTTGTAGGTGAGGAGACTGAGAAGTAGATTAACTAACTTGCCCGATCAAGAGGCAGCAAGTAAGGACATCTGGACTTGTACCCCATCAGGGGTCTTGATTGTCATGCTAGGTTGCCTCCCCTTTTAGGTCATATTAGATGAAGCAAATTTTTTTTTTTTTTTAGAATTCTTGTGCTCTCACATGCTACCTCTATCACGCCAAGAGATTTTCAGATACTAGAATCAAGCTTATGGGAGTTTTAAAAAATTACTGACATTAATGTCTGTCAACCATCAGTTTGATTACCTGTGAAGAGAAGGCATTACCAAGCGATCCAGGCTCTTATTTCAAAAGCAGTCAGCAAGCATAAGCCCTGCCTCTCTCCCCTTCAAGCCGCGCACCGTGCTAAGTTCACATATCCCTTTGACTGCCGCCTTCTCTCTGGTGCTCAGCTGTGGGTGTACATTCTTCTTTCTCTTCTCTCAGTCCAGGCCTTCACGGTACCTTTGCCTACCTCTGTTAACTTGTGCCTGTAATAATCATTGTCTTTCTTTTTTCTCTTCTCTCTTTCTGCCTCTGCCCCAACTATGAAATCCCAGAGCTGGATTAAGTCCCTGGGAGCTGCAGAGAACTAGAGCTTCTGTCACGTTGGGCAGTGGACTTGATGATCATTGTGCATTTACAGTAGGAGATTTGAGAGGCAGAGCTGAAGCAGTTCTTGACAAATGCTAGTAGTCATTTCAGCAGAGGACAAAATGAGAGGAAAGCAGCTCAAAAGGCAAAGAGCAAGTTCAATGAAAAGTGAGACATCCTGATAAAAGAAGAAGAAAAATATTTCCTTTAGACATGCTGGGCTTCTTTCCAGTGAGGAAGATTTAGAATTCTGAATATTATTTGTAGCGTATATGATTATGTTGAGATTAATTCTATAGTAAACTATATTAGTTCTCATTCTCAAAATGTGAGTTTAATTCTCAAACAGCCCTTTTTCATGGTGATAAAGGTGCGTTAGAGATTGACTCACCTATTGTACAGAGATCTTTAACAGATTTCTCTACAACTGACTCCTCGAGTCAGGACGCTTATGACTAGTCCAGTGAACCATGTAAATAGCGCTCTTAGAAAAGTTCTGCGTGACAAAGTCTTATTTCTACCTGGATGTACAATGGGCCTCTTTAGACTTTCTTAATCCTCTATCTCTGAGGTCGTGAATATGGTCTCTGTTTATTTCTCCCTGTTGGCTTAGCTCTGTGTTTTTAGAACCTCTTACTGTAACGGCCGTGCCTCCCACTCCTGGATATTGCTATTGGCATGCTCACCTAATAAAGTTTTACGTGAAAGGCCTCAGATCTTCTGGAGAGGAGAAAAAACTGCTTACTTCCTCCCACCCTAGATTTATTGAAATATAATTGACAAATAAAAATTGTGCGTTTAAGGTGAGATTTGATATACATACACGTGAAGTAATTACCACAATCAAGTTCATTAACACATCCATCACCTCACATGGTTTCTTTTTTCTCCCCAGTGGTGAGGACATTTAAGCACTGAATGCTACTCTTTTAGTATTTTAGCATAATACTGCATTATATACCTAAAGTTTTAGCATAAAATTTAAGTATATAATACAATATTCTTAATTACAATCACCATGCTATACATTAGATCCTCAGAAATTATTCAGCTTATAACTGTAAGTTTGTACCCTTTGACCAAAAAAAAAAAAAAAAATGCTTTCTTTTAAAAGGTGCTTTAATTCTTCATAGTTGCCAGACTAGAATTTATAAATTTTACAGTTTTATGCTCCAGTGTTTCAATCTTTGATCACTGAATTATCTGAGAGAAGATTAAATTGCATTTCTAATTCAGATATTTCAAAATGGTTAAATGCCTGTGTGACTGGTGATGAGGTTCTTGTCTCGTTACAGAAAGAATTTTAAGAAAGCGAAGTGGGGGTTTGTTAAGGGATGGAGAGTACACTCTCAAGGGAAGGGCGGGTAGGCTCGGGAGCAGCTGTGCTGAGTTTCTTTGGCAAATTGGTTACATAGGGTGTAAAAATGAATGGGTGGAATATTCATTGGGGAGGGTAGAGTTTGGGGTCGTATTCCCTGATTTCCATCCCAACTCCACGTTCCTGAGGTGCGGAGGGACTTTTGTCCTTATTTAGTCTGGATCGGAAGTGTCATGGCATTGATACATGATGGGTACTTCTAATCTGCAATAATGAGCAAAAGGCTACATTTGGACGCTAGAGATTCCTGCCTTTTCCCACCTTTCTTTATTGGCTTCCAGGGCACTTGTCACCCCCAAATGTGTGATCACTTATCAGCTCAGAGGTTCCTGCCTTACCTGGTCTGCCTAGGGACCCCTGTTGTTTACATGTATGGTTACCTGTGTTTGGCCCCGTGCCCTTCTCCCTTTTTGCCCAATTCCTGCCATTTGGCCTGCATCCCCCTTTCTCTGCTCATATCTAGCTATCTGCCTGCTCTAACACCTAGAGCTGTATTAAATTCTCTAGTATGGCTTCTTCTCACTAGTTTCTGATATATAATCCAGTGGCTCTGTGTCTGTGTGTGTGTGTGGATTGTGAAATAGATCATCTTCTCTATGAGGAAACCCAAGGCTATTGGCTTTTATGATGTATTTACATAAGCTGTTGTAAATCTACCCTTGGATAATTTGGCTCATGAGAGAAAAAAACAACACATTTCTTCAAGTGAACAGATGTCTATACATAGATTTCTTTTTGAGGCAAGGTCATGGTAGGGCATGCTATGCATACTTCTATAGGAGATATATCTATTTCATCAGGAAAAATTGGCATCATATGAAATCCCCTAGGACATAGGACACTAGGAAGAAACAGAAAGGGACCAGGAAATCTGATGTCCAGGGCCTTGGGTAATTATTAGAGTTAGACTTCTAAAGCAGAGGGTGGATTATACAGTTTTTAGGAAAAGATAGTAATTATGTAGATTCAAACATAAAATTTGGGAGATGGGCAATGCTGATCCTATGAAACGTATGGAGATAGTTGGAGAGTGGTTTTTGCCTACCACAGAAAACTGTATCTTCATTTACAGCTAGAAGACGTCCTAAGTTCCCACCTGACTAGACCCTAGAGAGGTCAGTTCAAACATTGAAACAACACATATTTTCCTTGCTTTCGAATTTTCCCTGCATAATCGGTAGCCAGAGAAAATATTAGTTCTTTTTTAGCCAGAGACAGTAGCATAAAAAAGAGATATGGGTGTTTTTGTTTTAATGCCAATGTTTGTGCTATTGGAAAACCTTCCATTCTGCAAAATTGAACACTAAACATAACAGGGCCTATGGGGAAAATAAAACAAGGGGAGACCACTCAAAACTCCAGAATTTGAAGAGCAGAACACTAAGAAAAAAAACCCAGTTACTATGAAAAAATATATCCATATATACTGGCATCATTAACTCACTAATGGCATTTGCACCTGGCTTCAGAGTAGGTTGGCTATTATCAGCCCCAAGTCCTGGAGCTCATATTTGTTCCTTTGAGATGTAGATTTTCCAAAATGAACAATTTTTCTCAAAACTAAAAATCTGATCTAATGTGTACTCTTTTCATCAATCCATTGTTTTAATACAGGGATTAATTTCTTTACAGCATCTTAATCTGTGTTGGTAGCTTCACCAGTGAGCTTAACACGGTTGCACATGTAGAGATGTCCTTGAAACATTTTTTCTAAATCACATCATACATGATTTAGATTTTTTCTTTAATTGTGACAAAGCTTGCTATGAATAACTAAAACATTAAGCTGCTGGGAAAGTATGTAAGAACCAACATTACTTCTGTGTTTTAAGAACATCTTTCCCTATTTACCAGTTGTACATGAGGTAATTTACATCAAGGAATTGGCTGTTTTACAGAAACAGATTTTCCTAATTCATGTGATGTGTAAGGTTCCAACATCATCTCATGACTGCTGGATTAGACTCTATAAAGTTCTGTCTCTTTGACTATATTCAGAACCCGTTTCATCATAGTCCATGCTGGAGTTTTAGAATAATCATACTGTAAACAAGACTGTGCTTGTCAACTGACAGTGTAGAGTTGCCATGCATGGAGGAGGTGGGCTTTAATGAAGGGCGAGGTGATACCTTGGGAAAGAAAAAAGGAAACAAAAACCACCCCAACAAGCCTAACAAGTAGTTTTAACTATATAGTTTCAGCTGTGATGGTAGATTTGTTTGACATCAGTGATCATTGACCTCAGTGTTTCTTCTCCAGTTAGATGTTTCTTTCTTTTCTTTTCCTCTTTTCAAAACTTTTTCTTTCCTTGCTTTCTCTCCTTGGTTTTTTTTTTTCCTTTCACTAATGTTTTCTTTCATCTGTGTCTTTTTTTCCGTTACGTACTACACATTAAATTTCTACCATGTAGCAGGAACATTGCTGCATTCTGGAGATGAAATGGTGATGAAAACAGAGTTTAGAGTATTGTGGGAAGATTAAACACATAATCATACAAATAAATGTAAACTAACAGGTGATCAGTATTACCAAGAAGAGATGCTATAAATAGGTGTCAGAGGGGGAATATACCATAGTCAGATACGTCACCTCGGCTTCCCTGAGGAAATGAACTCAGAAGAATGAATGAGATTAACAAGGCTAAAACGGAGGAGAAGAACATTCCTGCCAAAAGGAACTGCTTGTGCAGTGACCTTGCAGCCTAGTGAAGACAGTGCTTATGAGAAAATGAAGGAGGGGGCCAGTGTGGTTGAATGACAGAGAGCTGGGAGGGGACTTGGGGTAGAGCCAGATCATGCAGAGCCTGGCTGGCCTGGATTGGGATAAAGATCTTCATCTTTAACACCAGAAAACAGGAAATGTTTCACTGAAATGTTTCAGAAACATTGAAATGTTTCAAACCATGAAATGGATGATATGATCAGATTGCATTTCGAAAATGTGTCTCTGGTTACAATATAATAAGACCAATATATAATTTTCGTGCTTGCTGCAATTTTGCATCTTCAAAATATTCCTGTGAGGAAAGAGCTACCCTGATGTTTGTGCATCCTTAATTCCATTTTGCAGATAGACTGAGGTACAAAGAAGGAACCATACTCTGTTTAATTAGGCCTCTTTTGTTCCTTACATTTCTTCTAAGGGATGTCAGTATCAGATACGGTGTGAAACAAAGCATATAGATATAATCATCTGAAATTTCTTTGAACAGAGATCACTGAGTCTCTCATTTTTCCTACTTTCAATCCAGAAAACAACTTCTACTCCTGCCTGAGATCTCCTGTATAAGCTACTTCGATTTCAGTTCAATTGGGGGTGTTCGTAGGTTTTCCTGCCACATTAAACATACACATCTTCAGGGATCTATCACCAAAAAAGGAAGTTTGAAAAGATAAGTAGGATTAGCCAAAGAATAAAGGAAAAAGAAATTGGAGTTTTGGCAGTAAGTTATCTACCTGAGGCCACATTGCCTCATTCCCTTGGCAACCACACTTACTATTAACAGTTTTCATAAATAATTCAAGCCTCCCATTTATGCTCTCCATAATCACTCTTAGGAGACAACAACACAGTGTGCTCCTTTATTGAGAGGTTTCTAGTCGAGCAAGTCACCCTCCCGCCCCTCCACCTTCACACAAACCATTAAGGCAAAGTATTAAGAGCCCCGGCAGTGTGCTAGGTGTTGTACAGAATCTAAAGGAAGCACTAGGTACTTCCCAGTAAATGTTACATCCAATCTGCCACCTAAGCTTCTGCTCTCGAACCTCCTGTATGACACATTCTTTCTCTTAGAAAACAGAGTTGCTCTAAGAGGGCACCATCTTAACAGCTAATGGTTTCTGAACAAACAATGATAACAGTCCACTTGGCAAGTTCCGGCCAACAGCAAAACTACTTGAGTTGAAAATTATGAGAGGTGGTTCCTGGGCCAGAAGCAAGAAACTGAAGGAGAGGGCGCTAGCTGTAAAATTTTCACTTGTCTAACAGACTGTGTTTTTAGGGTCAAGAAGCAGAGTAGCTAGTGAAGACAGATTGCATTTTTACAAAAGTGTTTGAAGGAAGAGTTCTCCTTAGTCTTTTGTCGTGATCAAATCTTCAAAACTCCCACATATCAAGTGGGCATCATGTAAACTTTCCTAGGGTTCCAGTCACTTTGAATCTGAAGCATGATCATAGATAGTCTGATGATTTAAAAACAAACACACAAAAACACAGTTTATCAGGTCAGGGCTCAGAGAGTTCTACACTGTATGCTATCTCGCATTCCTGGGAACAAACTCCAGGCATAGAAATGTTCACTAGGCAGCAAGTAATGAACTGACCTGGGTAGGGAGTGAGCCGGTTGGAGAACATTTTACAATTTTGAAAAGTTATTCCTCCCCCACTAAGGCAATCACTGACTTGGAAATAGGCACAGAGACAAAAAGAAGAACGATAGAATAGAGGAAAAGAAATTGAATGACGGGAGAATGGGAAGAGAAAGTTCAAAAAGTGAGAAATGATGAGAGAAAGGAAACATATCAAAAGGATGCTTCTTAAACCCAGTAAGAGTGTGAGAGACTGAGACCATGGGAGACTCCAGAATAATTTTGGTTGGGACCAACCCAAAGTGTTTACTAGTCTGATTATGCTATTTGTACTTATGGTGTATTGTTTGTAATCTGTTTCTAAATATGAACTAGAATGAGATACAGTTAAAGAAAATAATTAAAAACAGATCAAAAATGACATAATGGAAAACTATACCAAAAAATAGGGCAAGTAAAACAGATTCAGGAAGTAAAGAAGTGAGTAGAGGCTTGGGTGAACTTCTGTTACATACCTACATATTTAGCTTTGGATTCCTGTATCACAAGGCAAAGGAAGAAGTGATTTAGTACTTTTGAATGAAAGCAGCAAGAGCAACCACAACAACTAAAATAAACAACCTAAAATTTTAGCAGAACTTTAATGCTTTTTTTCTAGTACTGAAAAATAATTATTTACCAGGTAAAATAAAGGGCAGTGTTTTCATTATGATTTAAAAAAAAAAAAAAGAAAAGAAAAGAAACCTTATAAAAATATTTTATATTTATACAGTGGCTTATAACTTATCACATGCTTTAGTTATTTCACTTGATCTTCATAAATAACCCTGTGACTTGTATAAAGCATGTACAATGATCATTTTATAGATAAATATAAAACATAAATAGAGCAGTCTTGGTAAAATTGATGGGCAGTATACTAAAACTCAGGTCTTCTGACTCAATTCAATTCTGTCTGCTTCTTTGAAAGAGCTTTGGTTTGAAGGTAAACCATTGTATCAGTGATTCTGCTTGTTGGATTGCCTCAGAATTAACTGTGAAATTTTTGAAAAGTACAGCATGATAGGACCTACCCTAGACTTCCTGATACAGATTTCTGCCATTGAGGTCCAGGCATGTTCATTTATAGAAAGCTATGGGGATGATTTTCATGCAAATCAAAGGTTGAGATCTTCCAGAATTAAATCTTAGATCAGCAAAGACTTTGTTCATGGAACTTATACCTTTCAGATGAGTTCTTTGTGATTGGATTTAATACAGATGTAGAACTTGAAGGTCCAATAGAAATGTCCCTAAATCTCTTTCTCCCTAGTGTCAGATGTCTTTGGCAAAAATCAGAAGTAGAAGTCAGTTCACAGTTGTGTGCCCGAAATGCTGATAGTGCTAAATTGAGACTTCCAAATTAATATATTTGAAGTTCCTCATTTGATGTGGCTGAACAAGCTTCTATTAAAATGATCCTTCTGCAGATAATTATAACCTCTGGATAAAATACCAAAAAAAAAAAAAAAAAAAAAAAAAAAAACCCCAACCTGAAAACTCTAAAGAATGAATGGATGCAGACTGATTCTGAAGGGAAGTCGATGCTTGCTTGCAAGAAGGGATCAGTATGATGCATTTTTCTATTCGAATGTGTTTTTTCTGTTTTAAGCCTGTGGGAAGCCTGAATAGAGTGGTAAAACTCTAATAGAAAATTTACAGTTTCCCTGTTTTGAAGAACCAGAGGACAGAGTTTAAGGCAATCATGACTATTAGAAAGAAAGACAAAAATCTCAAAAAGAGAAAACTAGGGCAGTGGGCTATGGGAGGGGCAGCTCAAATTCTCTATATAAACTATTTAAAAATCTCTGGCTACCTGTGAACCATGTGTATGGAGGAGAAGACCACAGTCAGCCAGCTAAGAATAAAAGAACAAAACTGAGATTTGAATTGTTGCTCAAAAGGCAGATTTGGCAGTCTGAGTCTAATCAAGTTAGTTGCCTGCTAAAATAAAAATATCAACACTATTTGGAGGAGAGTGATGGACTCCAGAGACTTCTCAACATAATACTCATAATGTCCAGGATACAACTAAACATTCTGTGGTGTGATTGTTTTTCTTAAGAGTGTTTTTTCTCTTAAGAAAAACAATCAGTGGATGACCAAGATATTGAAGTTAGCAGACAAATACTCTAAAGCATCTATTGTAACTATGCTTATACTGAATGGAAAGATTACAACTCTCAGGAGAAAAATTAAAACTATAAAACAAACCAAATTCAAATGACAAAAATGAAAAATACATTATCTCACATAAAAAAATCACTGGATGACATAACTACAGAATTAAGATGACACAGAAAATAGTCAGTAAACAAAGAGGTATAGCTAGAAGGCCAGTAAGTAAATTAAAATGAAATTCTGAAAAATATTCAAATAAGCCAAAATGGGCAGGTAAAGAAAAATGAAGAAAAAAAGTGGGGGGACGAAGAAAAAACAAGTAATAAAATGGTAGACAAAAAGTACAATAGCATCAATAATTACATTAACTATTAATAAACTAACACTCCATGTAAAAAGACAGAGATAATTAGAATAGATTAAAAAAGCAAGACCCAATGATATGCTTTCTAAAAGAGACACTTTAATTAAACAAAGACACAAATAATTTTAAGTAGAAGGAGATCAGAGTACTTTACTAATACTATATAAATTATACTTTAAGACCAGAGATAGAAATTTACCAGAGATAAAAAAAGACATCTAATTATGAGTCAGTTCATTAGGAAGACATAAAAATTGTAAACAGAACTTCAAAATACATTAAGCAAAATTATCAGAATTAGAGGGGGAAATATAAAGTTCCCCAAATCAGACTAGGAGATTATATCACTCTTCTCTGAACAATTGGTAGAAGTAAACAACAAAGTAAAGTTATAGGTGACCTGAATAACACTATTACGCACATTGACCTAATTGATGTTTATAGAATACCACCTCAGAATTGAAGAATATGCATTCTTTTCAAGTGTGCATGCTACGTTTAAAGATATCTATTTGGGAGTCATAAAATATATTTCAAAATTTTTAAAATATTGAAATCATATACAGTATGCTCTCTGAACATAATGGAATTAAGCCAGAAATTAACACCAATAAGATATATATGAAAATCACACATATCTGGGAATTAAACAACATGCTCTTAAGCAATTTATGAAAAATGTTTTAAACTGATAATGAAAATATCACATATGAAAATTTATAGGATGTAGCTAAATTAAAGTAGAATTTATAGATTTTTAGTTATATATATATATATATATATATATATACATATATATATATATATATATATATATATATATAATTTCTTTTCAGATTATTTTCCATTATAGGTAATTGCAAGATACGGAATATACTTCCCTGTGCCATAGAGTAACTCTTTGTTGCTTATCTATTTTATGAATAGTAATTTGTTCCTGTTAATCCCATACCCCTAATTTATTCCTCTCCTTGACTTCCTTTCCCCTTTGGTAACCATACATTTTTTTTTTTCTTCATCTGTGAGTCTGTTTCTGTTTTGTATGTAGTTCATTTGTATTATTTTTTATATTCCACATGTAAGTGATATCATATGATATTTGTCTTTCTCTGTCTGACTTTTTTCACTTAGTGTGACATTCTCTAGGTCCATCCATATTGCTGCAAATGATAATATTTTATTTTTTTATGGCTGAGTAATATTATATTTTATATATATACATATATATGTATATATATACACACACACATACACACACACACACACACACACGCAGACACACCACATCCTCTTAAACCAGTCATCTGTTGATGGACACTTGGGTTGTATCCATGACTTGGCTATTGTAAACAGTGCTGCTATCAATGTTGGGATGTATGTATCTTTTCAAATTAGTGTTTTCATTTTTTCCTGATATATACCGAGGAGTGGAATTGCTAGATCATATGGTAGCTCTCTTTTTAGTTTTTTAAAGAACCTCCCTACTGTTTTCCATAGTGGCTGCAGCAATTTATATTCCCACCAATCGTGTACAAGGGTTTTCTTTTCTCCACATTCTTTCCAGTATTTATTATTTGCAGACTTCTTGATGATAGACATCGAATTTATAGTTTTTAATATTTGTATCTAAAATTAGTTATCAAAATTTCCACAGTAAAAAGCTAGATTAAAAAAAGAGCTGAGTTAACCAAAGTAAGAATTTGAGGGCAGAGTAACCATAAAGCTACAGTAATCAGATATGTAGTACAGGCATTAAGATCTACAAATAATCAGTAGAACAGAATAGACAGCTTAGGAATGGACCCCTACTTATATGGTTATATGATTTTTATGTGTTTTTTCTTTATTGTGACAATAACACTTAACATGAGATTATCGTCTTAACAAATTTAAAGTGTTCAGTACAGTATTGTTATCTATATACACAATGTTATATGAATTTTGAGAAAGTTGCCAGTACTATCCAGTGGAGAAAGAAAAGTCATTTCAACAAATGGTGCTAGAATAAAAGCTATATGGGAAGAAAATGAAATATACTCCTTGCTGAACATCATATATAAAAAATAAACTAGAAATAGCCCTAAATGTAAAAGCTAAAACCATAAAGATATTAGGGGAAAAAAGTAGAAGAATATCTTAATAATTTAGGCATAGGTAGAGTCTTATTCATTCACACAGAAAACAGTCATAAAAGAAATATCAATAAATTGAACTTCATCAAAATCAAAAGGTTCTACCCGTTAAAAGACAGTAGTAATAATATGAATAGGTAAATGACAGACTTGGAAAAAATAATGACAGAATATCTGTTTGATCATATAACTCAACGTCAAAAAACAACCCAATTAAAAATGGGCAGACGATCTGAATAGATATTTTTCCAAAGAAGGCATACAGATGGCCAACAGGCATATGAAAAGATGCTCAACATAGTTAATCAGCAGAGAAATGAAAATTAAAACCACAATGAGATATCACTTCACACTTGTCAGAATGGCTATCATCAAAAAGAATATAAAAAACATGTTGGTGAGGATGTGGAGAAAAGGGAGCCCTTGTATACTGTTGGTGGAAATGTAAATTGATGCAGCCACTGTGGAAAACAGTATGGAGGTTTCTCAGAAAACCAAAAATAGAACATATGACCCAGCAATTTCACTTCTGGGTATATATCCAGAAAAACCAAAAACACTAATTTGAAAAGATGCATGCATCCCCAATGCATATGTGTCTCTGTGTGTGTATATATATCTGTATATATTCTATATATGTTCCTTTTTGTGTATATATACATACATACATACATACAATGGAATACTACTCAGCCATTTAAAAGAACGAAACTTTGCCGTTGCAAAAACATGGATGGACTTGGAGGGTATTATGCTAAGTGAAATAAGTCAGACAGAAGAAGATAAATACTGTGTGGTATCACTTGTATATGAAATCTAAAAAAATAAAACAAACTGGTGAATATAACAAAAAAGAAACAGACTCACAGATATGGAGAACAAAGTAGTGGTTACCAATGGGGAGTGGGGGAGGGTCACGATAGGGGTAGAGGATTAAGAGATACAAGCAATTATGTATAAAATAAATAAGCAGAAAAGATATATTGTACAACACAGGGAATATAGCCACTATTTTAAAATAACTGTAAATGAAGTATAAACTTTGAAATTGTAAATCATTGTGTTGTACACCCATAACTTAATATAATTTTGTACATCAACTATATGTCAACAAAAATATATATTTGACCAAGGGCTGGAATTCAAGATACATGTAGAACTCATAAAACTCAGTGATGAAATAGACAACTCACCCAGTGTAAAACGGATGAAAGATTTGGAGACATTTCGTAAAAGAAAATATATAAATGGCCTATAATGAAAATATGTTCAGCATCATTCACCACATAATGCAAATTAAAATTATAAAAAAGTCTGCTGCACACCCACCAGAAGGGCTAAAATTAGAAAGACTGTAAACACCAAATGTTGGTGAGGATGTGGAACAAATGGAACTCTTATACCTTGTTGGTGTGGTTCTAAAATTTTACCATCACTTTAGAAAATGGCCTAGCAATTTCTTATGAAACTAATCGCACACGTATTTTGGGACTCAGCATTTCCACTCCTAGGTATTTATCCAACAGATATAAAAATATGTTAACAACAACAAGAAAAACTTGTATGAGCATGTTCACAATAGCTTTATTCATATTAGCTTCAGACTGTCCCCAAATATCCACCTATATGAGAATGGATAAACAAACTGTGGAACATTTATATAATGTGTTCAGTATCACTCAGTGTGAAAAAGGAATGAATCATTGGTACATGAGAAAACATGAATATATGTTAAGAAATTATACTGAGTGAAAGGAGCTTTACACTCTATACAATACACTGCATAATATATATCTACTGCATGATGTAATACTTATTAAAGCTGAGAAAATCTAATTTATGGTAGAATGCATGTGATGTGCATACTATTCAGATGGTAGAATGTTCATAATACAGTGAAAAAAACCAACCTACCTAGGCTGTTATTTGATATGCAAGAAGGAGTGTTGATATCCTAACACGGACCTTTGCCTGAGTGGAAAGCATTTCTGATGCTGTATGGGGATGGACTCCAGGGGTGGTTTGAAACTGCACAAACCCTTGGGTTAAGACACAACCTAGACTTCATGGCTACATTTGAGAATAAATGCTATCAGTCGTTCACCTCAACTGTAGGACATGAGCCTCCTATGTTGAATTGTGATTTTGAATGGCACATTTGGATTGGCCTCTTACCAGGATGAATTTGCCATGAAATAGGTTCAAGCATTTGAATATTTCAAATTGGTACATGCGATATATCGGTTTTGTTTACTTAGATACAGGTGTTTATCTATCTGTAGCTGAAGACAATGATTTTCATTTTAAGTATATTTGGTTTATCAATATCATACCTGTGTCCTTAGTAAATGTTTTTCTTCCTCTAGGTCTGTTTCCAAACATATCCATAGGTTTGTATAAAAACAAACTTATGATTATCAGAGGGGAAAAGAGGTGGGAAGGGATAAATTAGGAGTATGAGATTTGCAGATACTACTATATGTAAAATAGATAAACAACAAGTTTATACTATATAGCAAAGGGAACTATAGTATCTTATAGTAACCTATAATGAAAAAGAATATGAAAAGGAATATGTATTTGTATGTATATGACTGAAACATTATGCCAGAAATTGACACAACATTGTAAACAGACTATACTTTAATAAAAATAAGTCTATGCCAATGTAAAAACATAGAGTTCACATAACTCTTTGATCCCTTTTAATGCTTACCTAGCTTTTTTTTTGGTTTTTTTTTTGCTTTTTTCAGTTAACTCCTCTATGAACCAAGGCCTGTGATCTTTCCTAGATACTTATAGTCCTGTGAGTTGGGACCTTGTCTGAATTGTATATTTCTATTTCCTTAGTGCTTAGAACAGGTCATGGCACATAGTAGATTTTCAATAAATGCTTGTTGAATAAGTTAATAATAAAAGATGTATTTAAAAATATTAATTAGATGTTGTTAATATTCCGTACCCTCTCCTTCTAGAGAAGAGCATTTAAAAACTGTGCAACATTTTTAGATTACAAGTTTGACAAATGTCTCTGGATTTTGTATATATATATTGCATTGCTGAAAGGCCAAAAGTTAGTTCATAAACAATGTCCTTGAACTCTTGACTATAGATGGCATATATTATGTAAAACTTCCTGGGCAATAGAACAAATGTTACCAGTTAATAGTCCAGAAAAATAGATGCTCTCTAAAAATAGTCTTTTATACCAATCAGAGATATAAAGAACAATATCTGACTTAACCAGGAGTCAGATTTCCAGCGATCTCAAAACTGTCATAAATACCTAAAGGTAATGAAGGAGCCTGTGAATAGAGAGAAGAAGAGAAGACATTAATCCAATGCATTTTATTCTAAGTAAGAAGCATATAGCACCTAATTGACTTAGAAGGATGAAAAAGTTTGGGTTACTCATATAACAAGTCTGTGTATCTGTTTTCTTATGAGAATTTTTTGTCTGATCTAGGCTAAAACACAAAAGTGGGGAAACTAAAACAGTAATACCAACAACTATAACTGAGGGTGAAACAGAAGGTAGAGAATTACTGTAAAACCCACATCCTGGAGGCACTTAGTAGGACAAACGCCCGTAGGTGAAGATGTCCCCAGTGAGCATCAGGGCACCGTATAGTAGCTGAAGTCAGTGATGAGGACCTCAAGTTACTGAGGAGTGACTGAGGTTGCAGGCTGATTTTCACATGTGTTTCCTTTTCTTCCTGGGCTTCCAGCTATGCTTTCCCAGCTTTCCTATGCCCATAAGATTGAGTTCTTTCTAGTCAATAAAATATTAACAGAAGGGATGTGTGTTTCCTATAGCTCTGACCCATAAAATCTTTTACAAATGACCCTCCATGTTCCTCCCCAGTCTACTGTCTGAGTATTGATACTTAAGTGTGATTTGGAGAGCCACCTTTGAAGATGGCAGAGATTCTACCAGCCTGGATTTTTGAATGACTGTGATAATCAAACTTCCATTGCCTCTTTTTAAAAAAATATATTAATTTATTTATTTTGGTGGGGAGGAAGAGGAGGTAATTGGGCTTTTATGTATTTTTGATGGAGGTACTAGGGATTGAACCCAGGGCTTTATGCATGCTAGGCATGCACTCTACCACTGAGCTATTCCCCACCTTCCATTGCCTCTTATCTGATACTCCTGTTTTGAATTTTACTTGAGTGAAAGACAAACGTCGGTTCTGTTAAGCCACTGAAAGTGCTGTGAAGTCCACTAGCCACTAGCTACATGTGTCTTACAGTACTTCAGATTTAGCTAGTGCGCCAAGGTGAATTTTTAATTTTAGTACATTGAAATTTAAATAGCCCTGTGTGGTTTATGACTACCCTATTAGCACAGTTCTAGAGGGCTGGGCTACATTTATTTTTATTCCGTTTGGAGAAGGCTTGGACTAAGTAATGGCAGTTTTTACCAGTAAAACAAGAGCCTATATCTTATATATGGCATAGAATATCCATGGATAGAATATCTTATCCATGACATAGAAGTCCTCTGTGAACTTCCCCAGCATCCCTTTAACCATGCTTCACCTCACACACAATGCCGTTCACTCCCAAATTAATAACACTGTTTTCCTAAGCCACGTCCTTCTCTGCCTCTTCTACCTGACATGCTTTTCCCCTTCATGACCATTGGAAATCTCATCTTTCAAAATTTAGAGCTCATATCACTATGAACATGTTTTTGACACATTCCAGGGTGAATTGCTCATTTTCTGCTTTGTGTCACACTGAAACATCCTAGTTTTCTATTATATCACCTATACCACTTCACTGCATTTGTTACTGCATTTCTCTCTTTTCTTACTGGACTGTAAACTTTTGAGAATGGACTATGTCTGTCTAATATTTGTCTCTGTACCACTTAGGACAACAACTAAAATATAATTCATCAATAAAAGATACTTGAATAGGAAGATTGTGAAATAGAATTTTATAATAATCCTCAACTATTTTTCTTCTTTGATTTACATTGTCTCCCAAGAAGTTAGGAACTGAATACACCTGGACCAGTGTCTTCTGCCCTGTATTTATATTCAGAAGGATCTACTTCTGCTACTTTGCCCTCAGTGAGCACACAAATCAGTGCTTATGGTTTACAGAATGAAACTAGAATTGCACATTGCATTTCTTTCTCTGTTCATCTCAGACTACATGTCACAAATGTCCGAGTCTCTGATGTAACTAAAATGCATACTGAAAATCAGCAGACCAGATTCTGACATCTAAGGCATATGATCAATATGTTGTATGGGTCAATTTCATTGATATATTCTATCTTGTTGCTAAGAAATGGTCATAATGAAAATACATCTTAAAGTTTACAGAAAGCCATGAGTTAAAACATCTGGATATAGTCAATATTTCCCATGTTTTGGTATGATGGCAGATCTTTGAAAAATGGAGCCCTTCATTGAATGCTTCTGTATTTGATAAACATGAAGAATAGGTCAAATCTTCACCATTTCCTGTTATTTCCATTTATTCCTTTAAGTCTGTGCTTCCATCTGAGATAATTTCTTGTATGTGAGTCTGTTGGCAATAAATGCTTTTAGGTTTTGTCCTCTGACTCTATTTTAGCTTTTCTTCATTTTCACCTTTTTAGTATTTGCCTCTATTTTAAAGGGTGTTTAATGGTTGGAAACTTTTTCTTTCGGCTCTCTAGAGAAACTTTCATAGTTTCTAGTCGCAAAGTCTACTATCACTTTGATTTTTCTTCCTTTGAAGGCAGCGTTCCCTTTTTTTTTTCCTGCTTGTTTTAATATTTGCAAATATTAAATATTAAATATTGGCAAACTAAAGTAATTTTACTCTATTGTGTCTGTCTGTTTGTTTGTTGATTTTTTAAAAAGTCCTGCATGGGGTTTGCTGAATATCTTGAACTTTGTATTGTTGTCTTTTATCAGATTTGGAAAAATTTCAGCCAGCTTTTATTTGAACAGATGACATCTTCTTTCCTTCCGGAACTCCAGTTACACTGTGTTAGACATTTTGAATATGTCTCGCATGTGTCTTATTCATTCTTCTGGTTCAGTTCTTCAGTTTGAATATTTTTCTATTGAACAGGTTTCCAATTCACCAATCTTATGTTCCACTATGTTCAGTCTCCTCTTTAATTTTCCAATGAGTTTTTAATTTCAGATATTATATTTTTTAGATCTTAAATGTCAATGAGTCATATTTTCCTAATTCATCATTGAAATGTTTTAACTTTTCACCCATTTTCCCCATCTTTTGTATCAGTTAATATATTAATCATAGTTATTTTGAAGACTTTGTCTGCCAAGTCTAATATCTGTAATATCCCTGAGGTCTTTCACTGATTGTTTTCTCTCTTGATTTGCTGTTTTTTCCACTTTCACTTATCTGGTAAATTTTTATTTTATATTCTGGACATCAGGGATGATAAATTATAGTTGCTTTAGGTTATGTTATTAACCTCTAAAGAGAGTTATATTTTGTTTTGATAAAAATTTATATTAGAGGATTATCTTGATTCTGCTGAGACCTGCTTTCAGGCTTTTTTAGGATGGAACTATTGAACTTTTATTTTTACTCTTAGAGAGCAGAACTTACTCCTTTTTTAAAAACTTTGTTGAGATACAGTTGACATATAACATTCTGTAAGATTAAGGTGTACAACCTATTAATGGGATACACTTATATATTACAAAATAATTACCACCATAGCATTAGCTGACACCTATATCAAGTCACATAGTTACTATTTCTTTTTTGTGGTGAGAACATTCAAAATTTACTCTCTTAACTTTCAAATGTATGATACAGTATTGTTAACTATAATCACAATGCTGTACATTAGATACGCAGAACTTATTCATCTTATATGTGGAAGTTTGTAGACTTTGATCAAAATATCCCCATTTCCCCTACCCCACCCCCACACTACCCCCCACCCCTGTAACCACCATTCTGCTCTCTGTTTCTATGAGTTCAGCATTTTTAGATTCCACATATAAATGATATCATACAACATTTGTCTTTCTGTGTCTAACTTATTTCCCTTAGCTTAATGCCCTCAGGGTCCATTAATGTTGTTGGAAATGGCAGGATGTCCTTCTTTATCATGGCTGAATAATATTCCATTGTGTATGTATGTATGTATGTATGTATGTATGTATATGTATATACTACACACACACACACACACCCCACATTTTCCTTATCAGTTCATTTGTTGATGAACACTTAGGTTGTTTGCATATCTTGGCTATTTTGAATAATGCAGTGAATGTGGGAGAACAGATACCTCTTTCAGATCCTGTTTTCATTTCTTTTGAATATATACACAGAAGTGAAATAGCTGGATCATACGGTATTTGTACTTCTAACTTTCTGAGGAACCCCAATACTGTTTTCCATAGTCTGCACAAATTTACATTCCCAACACAGTGCACAAGGATTCCCTTTTCGCCACATGCTCACCAGCACTTGCTATCACTTGTCTTTTTGATGGTAGCCATTCTAATAAGTGTAAGGTGATATCTCATTGTATTTCCCTGGTGATCAGTGATGTTCAGCACCTTTTCATCTGCCTATTCGCTATTTGTATGTTTTCTTTGGAAAAGCCTCTATTTGGTTCCTCTGACCATTTTTAAACCAGACTAGTTTGTTTGTTTGCTATTGAGTTGTATAAGTTCCTTATATATTTTGGATATTAACCCCTTATTAGATATATGATTTATAAGTATTTCCTCTCATTCCATAGGTTGCCTTTTCATTTTGTTGATTGTTTCTTTTGCTTTGGAGACGCTTTTGAGTTTGATGTAGTCCCACTTATAATTTTTGCTTTTGTTGGTTGCACTTTTAGTGTCATATCCAAAAAATTTTTGCCAAGATTAGTGTCAGGGAGCTTTTTATCTATGTCTCTTTCTAGAAGTACCATGGTTTCATATCTTATGTTTAAATCTTTAGTTCATTTTGAGTTAATTTCTGTGACTGGCATAAGATAGGGGTCCAATTTCATTCTTATTCATGTGGTTAACCAGTTTTCCCAACAACCATTTTTTGAAGAGATTGTCTTCTCCCCATTGAGTATTCTTGGCCTCTTTGTGAAATACTAGTTGATCATACATACATGGGTTTATTTTGGGGTCTCAGTTCTGTTCCTGTGGTCTCAGTGACTGTTTTTATGCCAGCACCATGCTGTTTTGATTACTATAATTAGTATAGTTTGAAATCAGGAAGTGTGATGCCTCTAGCTTTCTTCTTCTTTCTCAGGATTGCTTTGGCTATTTGGAGTCTTTTGTGGTTCCATAAATCTCTTAGGATTATTTTTTTCTATTTCTGTGGAAAACACCATTGGAATATCTGAAAAAGAAATGAAGAATACAACCTCATGCACAATAGTATCAAAAACAATAAAAATTGGGGGCTAAATTTATCGAAGGAAGTGAAAGATCTGTACACTGAAAACTATACGACTGTGATGAAAGAAATTGAAGAAGTCACAGGTCAATGAAAACATATATCCATGTTCATGAATTAGAAGAATTAATATTGCTAAAACGTCCATACTACCCAAAGTCATCTATAGATTCAGTGCAACTCCTAATCGAATTTCTAATGGTATTTTTTACAGATATTACTCCTAGTGCATGGTCATTTGTCCTACAGTGTTCTTCTTCCATGATCCCACCTGAAAGCCTGAGATGTTTGCCAAAGTCTCTTTGCTCTGGTTGGGCCTGAAATCTAACATCTTCTCAACACTCTGCAGCCTCTGAAATCTCTGCCAAGCTCTCCAGCCTCCCAGTGGATTTTCTCTGCTAGGTCTTTTGGAATTTTACCTTGTAAATATGCAATTTAGGGATTAGCCAAGAGTCCTAGGAAGAATGTTTAAATAGACTTTGATGCTCCTTACCTTTGGACCCTTCCTGTGTAATAACCTGTCTTCAGATCCCGGTGTCTTGGAAGTGCCAAACTTGAATCTCTGTTTACACAATCCAGCAAGAATACCATTCCTTTTGGGTTTTATTTCTCTGTGCCATAGTTTAAGCAGTCTTCTCAGGGAGAAAGCCAGGACAAATGTGGCACACTCATCTTCATGCTTCCCTTCTTTCAGTGACCAGAGCCCTGTGTTGATTGCTAAATACAGTCTGCAAGCAATTATTTTATATGCTTTGTCCAGTTGCTTATGGTGGGAGGTAGGGTTGATACCAGATATTCTGCCATAACCAAAACCTAAAGACCCTACCAGTATCTCTTATTTCCGTGGCAGTTCCTTGTCTCTGCCAAGGTCTCATATTTTTTCTTGTTTCTTAACATTTTCCTCATTCTTCATAAAATTTAATGGCTTTCTCTCAAGAACAGAAGCATTCTACCTAATTTTTGTATGAATAGGTGATCTTAGGCAAGTTACTTAACCCTCTGTTACTTTATTCATCTGAAACAATGGGCAGTGTTTACCACAGTGTGTTCCATGTACCACCTACATCATAATTATCTAGGGAGGATTGTTAAAAATACAGATCCCTGGGATCCTTCAAGATTTTCTGAAACAGAGTCATGGCCAGATGGATCATGGAGATTTGTCTTTTTACCAAGCTATATGGATCATCCTTATGTTGACTTTAGTTTGAGAACATTGTAATAAGGCCCTTGTGAAGATTAAATAAGTTACATTTTATGAAGCACCTGAAACATAAGAGCTTAATAAGTGCTGGGTTTCATTTCACTATCTTCCACCCTGTATATTTTAGAAAAATATTTTAAATAGATCTCCCAATATATGAAATATTTGGATGCTACTCAGAGAATAGATTATATACATTCAGATTATTGCTGCTATTAACTAAAATACTCCATGATGCAGCCTTTGTTTTTTTTTTTTTTTGGTTATCTATTGGACCACTCAATAAAAGAGAAGTTCAGATTTAAATTTGATGTAAAATATAGAACTGAAAAGTCAATAGTCAGAATCCATCAAAATATTTCAACCTTGTGAAATATGTTGAAGGGTTACTATTTCTTCTCTTCTCCAGAAAATCTGAAAGGAAAATTAAGATTCAATGGGAACATATACAATGTATGAAAATAGGAAGCCAAATACACTACTTTTCTGACTTGTGTTTTTATCAAAGTGAATTCTAGTAAAGGAAGAAAATAACAAAAACGGAAAAAGTGCAGTGATGTTCAACTTCACAGTTCCACACAAATCTAATTGTCTTAATTGTTGCAAGTGATTTAGAGGTTCTTAACATTCATTAAAGTAAAATAAAAATGAATAACCCCCTAAGTAATATCCTCCTTGGCTTAATGACATAGAGAATCAATTGTGTGCAACATTTAACATGCATTTTTAGAAAATTGGCTTCCTTTTTAGAAATGGCATCCAAGATATAGCTGCAAGGCAATTACCATCAATTACCTGATTATTTCTGTTTTAGTTATAGCATGATTCTCACTGGAAATAGATTACATTGTTGGGGTTTTAAGGGAGTTGGTTAATCACGCATCTCCTGCCTCCAGTACAAGTTTGGAATCAACTGAGAGTATTTGCTAAGAATAAGATGGACAGGGATTAAAAATTCTAGCCTTGTTTTTAGTAAACATAGACTGGGAGAAGTTTATTGGGTCCACAGCCACACTTGGGCTTTCTACTACCTTTATGCCAAGTGGACCAACATAGCTGAAGAATTTAGATCTACCAGGTAGATTCACTTCCCCAGAATTGTTGCTTCATATCTGTTGAGCACTATTAGTGGTGACTGAGAGAGGCAGGCCTGTAGACTTGAATCTAGAAGAAATTTCTTGGTCCTGACCTATATGTGTGCTTATCTCAAGGATGCAGGCACAGAGCCCAATTTTTCCTCATAGGCAGGGATATGAATAAATGGAATGAGGGAGCACTCCAGTCAAATATGTTGGTTTCCTTTACTAAATATTATGCCATACATTTTTACTTTGGGGTCCAAGTAGGAAGTTGAGGTGTAAGGATAATAATTTATAATACTTAGGATTAAATATGGAGGTTTTTTTTAAAAGACAGAGTCCTATACTTCCTTGTCCACCTCCCTACTTCCCATAGGTCTGTCCACTCTACTGCCTAGTAAAATTCAAAACAACTAAGAAAACTTAGAAGAAATTGATAAAAACCAAATAGTGTCATAAAACACACAAATACTCATGCCTGTACCGCATTCATATTTGGGTAGATTTAAATGATATATATGTATGTGCCTACCATAGTACTAGAGACCTCATATGTGTACTACTATTATATGTGTAACCCATATGTGAACCTAGCTTTGCGTTTCGAATGAAGATGGCTCAACCCCCATCCAGTGAACAGTGGCAGAGACCCTTCATGTGTGTATGGATAAGTGGGCAGTGATGTTGGGGGAGTGATGTCTGCATCATCCTGGTTATCTTTGGTGCTTAGATTCTTCCTTCTGATCAAACAATTCAGTGTCTGGATTATTCTGTTCTACAAGTCCCATTCCATGATTTGTACATTGAATGCCACCTCTTCCTGCCATTTCCACCAAAACTGAAAATGAAAACATTCTCATGAGATATTTAGTGGATTCAGTTTCAAATTCAGTGCTTTACTGGTAGTTTGTGAAGATGGAGATGGTTTATATAGTTATCAAAATAAACTAAAATGGAATATTTGCTCTTCTCTTATTACGAAACCTTTTATTTTATTGGATATAGTTGGTGTACAATGTGTTAGTTTCTGGTGTACAGAATAGTGACTTAGTTATACATACATATTCTTTTTCACTATAGGCTATTATAAGATACTGAATATAGTTCCCTGTGCTATACAGCAGGAACTTGTTGTTTATCTATTTTATATCTGCAAATCCCGAGCTCCCAATTTATCTCCCACCACCCTCTTTGCCCCCTGGTTTCCATAGGTTTTTGTGAATCTGTACAAAACATTTTACTATCAATACTATTTTACTTTCCATTCTCCTCTACTCCTTTCCTTTTTCTCTCTTCCCAGTGTCCTTGCCCTGAGGAATAAACTCTACCCCTCTCCAAATTATTTTCATTTTATTCTTGCAGTTTTCTTGAGCTCCCATTCTGAAACTCATGCCCAGACCATCAAAGTCAAGGTTATGGACCACCTCCTTACGGTGTTACTTCTCTGAGCTATAGAGATATGGGAGCAAATGGACCACATGAAGACTCATTTCCCCAGTGATATGAACTATACCATAATTATGTAGAAGCAGATTCCACCTGTTTTGGTTTAAATATTAATCTTTTTCTACTTTACTGTATATAAATTAGATATCTATAGCTCTGTCTATTACTAAAAGGTTGTTTATTTCCACTTGTATAAAATTAACAATAGCTCTATACTTTGATACGTGCAATCACAAGCTCCGAAAGTCTCCATGGGAATATGATTGCTTGTGTAGTTGTAGCTGTATTCCAAGCATGCATTGTATGATTTCAGCGGGTATCAGGCTGCCTCACCACTACAGGACAAAACAAGAAAATTTCCATAGCCTGATCTATGATTCTCAATATTTCTTCAACCACAAACTAGAGTTGTTTCTTTTACATGGAAGTGGTTTTCAGACAGACATCTCTGAGGTAAATAAATTATATGATCTTTTTCTAAGAATAGGTTTTGGTCAGGAAATAGGTGAGCAGACTACAAGAACTCTGAATTCTTGAAAGGAAAGGATATCATTGAGTAAGAAGTGAGTTAAGGAAGCAGTTAGGAGTGATATGCCAAATTTCTCCTACCATACAATTTGTCTGAAGGCTACCTTCATCCAACTTGATAGCATTTTGGGGTAGGTTTAACTCTAGTGCCTTTAGTTCTGTTAATAGAAAGCTTTCAGACGTAAATCTGGGTTATATTTTCACTCAGTAACTTTTGACAAACATGTTCTTTCATCTTTGCGTTTTCTGTTTGATCCAAAATCATTAATTTGGATGCAGACATAGCAAACCACCTAACTGAGAGGGTCCCTAAGGAGATTGGTAGAGTAATTTCCTCAAGTACCTAGCAACTGCCGGGAAACACTTTTTGTGTCTGAGAATGCTGATGTGAGGGGTTCTTTTCTAATCCTATCCTAAAAAGAACGTTTCCTCTTAATTGGAGAAAAAGGTCAATAGATATGCAACATTCTTGGGGCAACTTTTAGCTTCCCAGTTGGTTAGTTGCATCCCTTTGTTTTTAGCATATGTAGAGATTAGATGAAAAAACAAGCAAACAAAGAAACAGCTTTGGTAACTTTTAATTATCAGTGGGATTCTAGAAGGATAACTAGTATTTTTCTTTCAACTGTGAGAAGTAGTTAAAAAGCCCCAAACTAGCAGCTAAGAAATAAGTAGCACAAATGTTTAAAATTCAACACCAGTTTTAAGGGTTTTTCTAAAGCTCTGTTCTCCAAATAGACATGATGCTAAGAATCACCTGGGTTTATTAAATATACAGATTTGTGGGTTTGACCCCAGACCTCCTGAACCTGACCCTCCATGAAAGAGCCTAGGAATCTGTGTGTTTAACAAGATCCCAGATGATTTTTATAAGGTAGATTTTTAATACACTTTAAGGGTGAGGGGTGCATAAGAATCTCTTGGGTGTGTCCCCCCGGATAGATTACTCCTCGAACCAAGATACTGAAAACATACCCCCATATCTAAGCAAACCACCAACATTAATTGGATATGTCGTTAATCTCAGGTATTTTGCTGGATAAATCTAGGATGTCAGCTGCTATTGATTAAGATTAGTATTAGAAAGAGCTTAAAAAACCACTAGAGGCTAGGAAGGAAAATTACCTTCCATGTTTTTATTTTACATAATGTTTATCTGAAGTATCACTATTAAATTTAGCATCCCTTATTTGCTTCCTCTGTTACTTTCTAAACTCTTTAAAGTAGAGAGAGTTCCCTAGTCACCTTTGAATCCCCAGCCCTAACTCAAGATTTGGCACATTTGTTATTGAATAAGTGAATGATTTGGTAAATACTAAAATTGCTATTTTAAACAGTTTTACTGAAAAAAACTTTGGTGCATAAGGATGGGATATTCTTGGCATACATTCATAAATAGCAACTACATACCAAGTGAAGGCATTTCAAAATTGAGGCTCAAACTGCAAAAAGGAAAGCCACAAGGTGACAGTTTCATGACAGTGGCTACACACATTTGATTCCATTGCTTAGACAAGTGAAAATTTCCCCAGCTGGGTCTTTACTTCAAATTAACCTTAGTCTCCAGCAGCAGAAGCAATTTTTGGCCCTGCATTTAGAGACAGGAAAAGGAAAGAGATTCTTCTTTCATGCCTCATTAGGCTACAGAATAAGTAACACAATACAAATGTCCCTGAAAGGATTAATGATACAGCTCAAGATAGCTACTATTTGTTCTAATTGGAAATACGATCATTATTTCCTCTGATCTTCAGATCTGGGGATGAGCAGGGATCATAGCTGAACAGTAAGTAAAGAGGCAACTGGAGAGAGGTGAAATCATCCTGAAGTCGGCTGTTACCAGTTCGTCCAGCACTGCTTCCCAAATTTACACTTTCCTGGAAGCAGTAGCCACGGGGCTGCTGGTGCAGTTCCAATGTTGGGCAGTAAGCTATTGTCCTAAAGACTGAGGTGCTTTGGGCATGTTAATAGGATCTTGCAAGGGGCCATTTGGTAATGATGAGAACCTCAGCAGTTGTGAAGATTTTGGCTGAAATTTTTCTTGGCTGATGTGCTCCAATTCCTACTAAATTCTACCTATTTAGCCAAAGAATTAAAGGGAAGAACTTGCTATATGAGACAATCCATTATATTTCTGATATGTGTAGGAAGACCCTGAACATGGTATTATTACTAATGAAGAATGTAATGTTGAGAAGCAATTCTAGTTATATTGATTAGCTATCCCGTTACTTTCTATCACATCAACCTGTTACGGAGTAGCACTTAAGAGTGCCTCCAAGAGCTGGATTGCCTAGGCTTGAAGCTTAGCTCCTCCACTACTGGTGGTATCACTCAGGGCAAGTAACTTAACGTCTCTATAATGCAGCGTTCTTGTCTCAAAAGTGAGGATAGTGGGATTCCCTGCTTCACAGAATTGTTATGAGAGTCAAATGAGTTCATTTACACAAAGCCAATACTCTCTCCTAATCCATGCTCCTTATGCAAAGGAGCAGATCAAATGGAGCCTGAGAGTGAATCTATTTCCCCTTGGTTTGTAGCAATTTGAGTCATCTGGTCCATAGAAGACACTTTCTACATGTTATTAATTCTCTGCCTTGCATGTGACACAGTAAGGCATTTGTCCTGTTTGTTTAAATTATTTGCTTAATTGTTGTCAATATGATGTACTCTGCTAGAATGTAGCAGGAGAGCAGGGACTTTGCTTTGATTACCATTGATCACCAATATATCCCCAGAACTAGGCTAATGTCTAATGGCAGAAGATTGTCAATAAGGACTTTTTGAATGAATATGTTAGGAAGAACCATATGAAATGTGGGTGTTCAAACATTATTGAACTACAAAGTAGTGGCTTTGTGTGGTTCAAACATATAGAATGAATGACCTGGACTTGGGGACAGTCAGTTTAGGCCTTCAATATAGCTAAGCCACTTAATAACTATGTAACCTTAAGCAGGTTTCTTTATTTTTTCTAATTTATAGTTTGGAGATGGTATATAGTTACTTTGAAGGGTCATTATGGAAATAAGATAAATGATGTATTTGGAAGTAACTTGCATACAATGAAATTTTTTTTCAGAAACAAAGTAAATTCTAACATTAATATAGCACTTTAGACTTCCCGAAATGCATTTGCAAGTTTTATCTCATTTATTCCCTCTAACAATAGGAAGTGGTATAGATGAAAGACTGCTTTGTTATGCAGGGATTATTATTCACTACAAGAGAATCCACTTGAAGCTGCAGCAAAAATTTCACAGTGTATAAGGAGAAAAGCTTTCAACTGAGACTTTATCTTGAAAAAATGGAGTTAAAGTAGTGAACATAATGTTTTTTATAAATAAATAACTAAATTAAATAAATTTGGTTATAATGACCACTAGAGGTAATTATTGAAAAGAGTAGAGTTTTCCTTTTTTAAAAACCATGATTCTGGCAAAACTGTCCGAGAGCACAATGCAGCATTCTTTCATGTTTAATTAACTTTCAAAGCATGATCAAAAAGAAGGTCACCTTTGAGAAATGTTTGTGGATTTATCAGTTTTTCTCAAGGACCTTTATGTTTATGTTGATATTCCAATCTTTCTCCTGCAAAATGCCTGCCTTGTCATTTTGCTCTCTTCTACAATTTTGAGCTGCCTGAGGCCAGATCCTTTTGTGTCCGTGGCTTTGTGTGCACTGTTCTGCAGCACCACTCCCGTTCATCACTTGAAATTCTGGAACTTTTCTGAGATGTATAGTTGTGCTTGGCAAAGGATGTGCATTGTATTTATAGACTAACGATCAAAGACATTGATTTAATGGTTAGAGGTAGATATGATTCTTCAGAGAGAAGGGATGTGGAGAACAGACTCATTTTATAAACGATCAACTCTTTCGACCATGAGAGAAAAATTTCACATTATGATGGCTTTTGCTTTCCTGTGCCACTTCATTATTGTGCGGACTCAGATAATAAAACTGAGATAATGAGAACTTCTGTATTATCACTGTCTTCACTTTATAGATAATTAAGATATAGCTCAGAGTAGTTTAGTGACATAAGGCAACACAGTAAGCCAATACGCTCACCTAATCCATGCTCCTTATGCGAAGGAGCAGATCAAGTGGGGGCTAAGAGTGAATCTATTTCTCCTTGGTTTGTAGCAATTTGGATTCAGGCTTTACTGTAATAAGAAAGTCTCTTCATAGGACCCAACACTCTGTACAGATGTTAAGGTTTCTGAGTAGTCTAAGGTTCCAGACTCATGTCTTTTCTTCTGCAGTTGATTCTGGCCTCCATAGAAAGTAAATGCAGGTCCCATGTCTGAGAATTCCTTCTTGAGAAAACTGGAATAATGGAAAGAGCTTTGAACTGAGAATCAAGATGCGTAGGGTCTATGGTTACCTCTGATGCTGACAGATTGTCAGAAATCAAGTATTACCCTGGGCAAGGAGTTTTCTTATTCCTAGTCTTGGTTTCCTAAACTCTCAGACACAGATCCTGAACTCATATATCACTAAAGCCCTTCCGATGTCAGGATTCCACATGTCTGCCTGTCACCTGCAGTCCACCACAGGCCAGTCAGGCCACCTTATGCTGCTCTGAATTTGAACTCTAAGGTCTGACATAAGTGGAGTGTAAATGCAGCTCTCTAACGTCCTCCTCCCTCTAATTCTCATTATCCCTTCCTTTAAACCTCGAGTTTTCCAGTAGCCAGTTTATGGATAAGAACATGGCCGCAAGAGTCAGGCATACCTCAGATCAAATCCCAGCCCTGTGATATTAGAAAAGTCTCTGAGGTTCACTTCTTATCTTAAAATTGGAATATTAGACAAATGGTGGCTACTAGTAAGTATTAAATTTGTTAATAGATGCAAAATATTTGGTACATAGGAGAAATCCAGTAAACACCAGTTCCTTTTGTCCATCTCCACTTTCTCTACACACAAAAGATGTCAAACACATTCGCTCTACGGCCACCACACTCCCTTCGCTGGGAGAACTTAGAGATGCAAATGGTTAAGACAGAAAAATAGTAAATTGTTAATTGAAATGAACTTAGATACCTACTTTAAGCAATGTGTATTTAAAAGGGCAAATCCTGAGACTGTCTTCAGCTGTGTATGCATCCACTTGGAAGTCCCTGAACAAAGCACTAATGTGATTATTTCTAACTCAGCATCTTTGTAGTGACCTTGGATTTCAGGCCATTGCTTGGCTCTCTTGCTGGTCTCAGAAAGTTTAGTGTTTATATTGTATTACAAAGAAAATCTAAGGGATCAGGTCTGCTTTTTAAAAGATATTATTATTCTACTCTCTCACTTTCATGAGCCATGCTGAGGATTCACTCGCTGTTGGTCCTCTTGGCTGATGTTCATGGCATCTTCCAGACTTCCTTTAACAGCGCAGTTCCTATTATTGTTGTGTATGCATCTGCCTACCCACCTACCTACCTACCTATCTATGCCTATACCTAACACTGATGCCAAATATTATTTTCTTGGTTTGGACCTGTGTAGAAAGCTCACCAGTAGGTTTTCAGAGTGAAAAGTAAGCCAACTACCTTAGCGATTTTGTTCTGTTATCTTTCAGAGTATCTTAATTAAATTCGACTTAATGAAATGAATTCCTACCATGTGCTCTTGCATATGATTTCTTTTGAAGAGATCCAAACACAGTGGTTCCTATTCTCAGAGCTCACATTTCAATACTCAGAAAATGTAAAGCTGTCCAACAGAGGGAATCCAAAGCCAGGTCAGTCTGCGAGTGTGTCCTCTGCCACTTCCCTCCCTGTATCGCTGCCATTCTGTGCTTCTGGCAGCTGCATAGCAGGGTTCTTTAGGCTGGATTTAAGTCAGAAGGCAGGAGTTATGCCTCTGGTCTGGCAAGTGAGTGGTTTAGGAATCTGCTTGTCTTCAAGGTTTGGGACAGTGACCAATTATAAGTGACGAGAAATCCAAAAGTAATCAAGAGTTTAAGGGTGCATTAAGGATTGGAGAAGCAGACAGGTCTCAGAAGAGGTCCAACTGTAGTACAAAGTGAGTTTTAGATACACTAATATCCAGACACCCGGAGTACAGAGTCTGAAACTAGCATACCTCGGAAGCTGTTTTAATCTAGGTACATCTAACGAGCATCCTTGCCATTATTGCCTTTGTTGTTTATGTGATTAGGGAATTTAAACCTATTCCATCCACATGGAACAGAAGGATAGATAGTAGCTCCTGACAGTGGCTGTTTTTTTGGTTTGTTTTCTACAGCACATGTCAAGTATTGCCTGTGATATTTTAAATGGTCATCCAAATATAGAGCCCATTTTCCTGTTTCCAATAAACACATCTTTGACACATCCATGGACTTTAGCATACATCATCATTTGCCTACAGTGAGTGAGAGAGTCCAGGGACCGAGATGGTGTTTCTTTCTCCTTTCAGTGCTGTGGTCCCTGGCATAGACCCATAGGTCCCGGCTCGTGACAGAGCCTCCATACAATTTTTTTTTTTTGAATTGGTACGATTAGGCTGAGATTGTTAAGGAAAATCAGATCAAGCCATTTCTGTTAGGAACCAATGTTGTTTGCCTTAAGCCATCACTTCCCATGAGTTGGAAACTTTACTTGATCAATAATGACTTTTCTGAAAGCCATTAGTCCAGAACCCTGTAGAGCCACTTTCGGGGCTGTTGGGCCCTGCACATCTGTCACTCTTCTTTGACAATCTGCAAGGTGTAACTGCAGCATGTGGAGAGAGTGGATTAATATCTCTGTCCTGTTCTGTGTGAGAATTCCCAAGATAGAACGGGAGGCTCAACACAGAGTCTGTACTTGCTTAGCATGCTGGCTGGAATTAAACACCTCATTTGGAAAGCAGGACACACGAGGAAGGAAGTGGAACAAATCCCTTGCTTTCAATTGCATTGCAAATGGGACTGAGTGAGGCTTAAGTGCAGAATTCTGCCTGGATTGTTCTGAATCTAAATGGTTCATCTCATGCAAAAGAGTGGTTGAGTTATTTTGATGTTTGAGACTAGGTAGAAATACCAAGTGTATCAGCTCCTTTATTCTTACATTCAACCGCTCATTTGCCAAATACCTATTTGATGCCTGTTATGTGCTACAGATGAAGCAGAGAATAAGACAGACAAATTTCCTATCCTCATGGAACTTATATTCTGGTAGAAATGAACAAATAAATATATCACAGTGTTAGCAATGAATAATAATAATAACTCAGTAAAGCTAATACGGTGATAATATAATGTCTGGCACCAGATATTATGATGACAGTGGCAGATAATGATGGCTTTTTGAGGGAGTCCTTTTAGACAGAGACATGAATGAAATGAGGGAGGGGACCATGCACATATATAGGGAAGAGGTTCTGGCGCCGATAGTTGCAACCGGCATTCCAGGTTCTTGTCCCGTTCCAGAAAGAATTCAGAGACAAGACTTAGATGTTAAAAAGGTAAAGTGAGGATTTATTAAAGGATGAATAGTACACTCTCAGGGGAGAGCGGGCAGGCTCAGGTGAGCAGCTGCCCTGAGTTTCTTTGGCAAGTTAGTTACATAGGGTGTAAAAATGAATGGGCGGAATATTCACTAGGGAGGGAAGGGTTTGGGATCGTATTCCCTGATTATCATCCCAACTCCACCTTCCCAAAGGGAGGAGGGATTTTTGTCCTTACTTAGTCTGGATCGGAAGTGTCATGGCGTCAGTGCATGATGGGTACTTCTGATCTGCAAGGCTAATTTTATTGAAATGAGGGCATAATAAGTAAAAGGTTATATTCGGACACTGGAAATTCCTGCCTTTTCTGACCTTTCTTTGTTGATCTCCAGGCCAAACGGTGTGGCCCCTTATCAGCCCAAAGATTCCAGCTTTTCTTTCTCTGCCCAGGGATCCCTACTGCTCACATGATGTGTGGTTTCCTGCATTTGGCCTGTGCCCCTCCTTTCTGCCCAAGTCCTGCCATTTGGTCTGTGTCCCCCTTTCTCTGCTCATATCTAGCTATCTGCCTGCTCTAACAGTTCCTAGCAGAAAGAAGGAGAACATTCAAAGGCCCTGAAGTGAGAATAAGCTTGGCATTCTGGGGACAGCAAGAAGATGGGGGAGACTGTGTAAAATTTAGTGGGAGGGGGTTATAGGGGTAGAAAAAGAGAGTAGAAATGCGCAGTTCACAAAAAGCATGTTTGCTGGGGTAAGCATTTTGGATTTTGCCCTAAATGTGAATAGGACAAAGAAGGGGGAAATGAAATCTGATTTACATGCTTAAAGATCACACTGTGTGGTAGGCAGAATAATGGCCCTCCAGAGGTGTCCAAGCCCTGATCCCTGGAACCTGTGAGTGTGTTACTTTACATGATAAAGGGAAATTAAAGTTGCAAATGGAATTAAAGTTGCTAATCAGCAGATCTTAAAATAGGGAGATTATCTCTGTTTATCTGGGTGGTCCCAATGTGATCACAAGGGTCCTTAAAAGTGGAAGAAGGTCGGAGAGGTCAAAGTGATCTGATGTGAGAACAACTCCATTTACCCTTCCTGACTTTGAAGCTGGAGGCCTGGGGTCACAAGCCCCAGAGTCTGAGCAGCCAGCTGAAATTGGAAAGTAGGTGGGAAATGGATTCTCCACCAGAGCCTCCAAAAGGGAATGCAGCCCAACAACATCTTGATTTTAGCCCAGTGAGACTCATGTTAGACTTCTGACTTACAGAAAAGTAACATGATAAATTTCTATTTTTTAAATCACTGAGTTGGTGGTAATTTGTCATAGCAATGATAGAATATTAGTATGCTCTGACTTCTGTAAGGGGGGATGAACTGTACAATCTAAGTGTGGAAGTAGGGAGTCCAGTTAGTTTGCTATTGTGATTTTGTAATCTAGAGAAAATGATGGCATAGACTGGAGTGACAACCGTGGAGCTAGTGGGAAGTGATCTGATGTGGAATATATTTCCAAACTGACAGACAGTCTTGAATTATTCCTGGGATTTTGGTCTGAGTCATTGAGCCTGAACAACTGGATGAGTGGTGGTGCCATTTACTGAGCTGGGGAAGGCTAGGGGAGATGTGGTTTAGGGGGAGAAAAGCAAGAGTTCTGTTTTAGAAATTTAAGTTTGAGATCCCTTTCAGATATCCAAGTGGAGATGTCGAGTACGCAACTGGATAAATTAGTCTGAAGCTCAGGAGATAGGTCAGGGCTAGAAATAGAAATTTGGAATGACAAAGCTGCAAAATAGAAAAGACTTCTGTCTTAGATATTTTGGTGCCACTGTATCAACCCCAACTGCTTACACTTGAAATGTTATGTGAGAAGAAAGGACAGTTCTTTTTGTTGAGACCATTATTATTTGGAATCCTGTAGTAATTGAACCGATACCCTGACTTATCTCCCAGACTGTTCAGTCATTTCATATCATTTGAACTGCTCAAATTAAGTCCAGAGAACAGTGGAATCTAGCTTATTTTGTCATAGGTTTGGAGTTCTAGTCATAAGTCTTTCCTGATCCTATGTTCTTATCTATATTTCCTGGGGAAAACTGAAAGACCAAGGCACCTGCGGTTTCAGTGGGGTGGCAGGTGTAGCCTTTATCTGCACAATTGCGAATGGCTCATCACAATGTTGATATTTGGAGCAGCCTGATGAAGAAATAGACAGGAGGATGCACCATTTCCTTTTTAGGGCATAATCTTCAGTTGAACACGTCTCTCCACTCATATACCATTGCTCAGAGTTAAGTATATGGTCCCATTTACCTGTCAGGAGATTTCCAGTCTGGATGGCCCTGTGCACAGCTGAGACCTGGGGGTTCTGTTCCTAAAGGATGAAGGAGAAAGTTGATGTTGGGCAACAACAGTGATTCTGATCCCAATCTGTTTCTCTGGCCACCCTGCTATGTTTATGCATCCTTCTTTCTGCTCCTAGAACACACACCGTCCTCCCCCTGCAGGTAACATCAGCTCAAAGCCCAGTATCTGCAGGTGATGCATAGTCTTTTCCCACCATGACTCGGTGAGGCTGCTCGTGGCCCAGAGAACTATAACCTAAAAGATGACTTATTTTACCCCAATGTAAAACAGCAAATTAGGGGTTGTATAGTTGCAGTTAAGCCAAACAAATAACCTCCCCCCACAAACCTCCCATTTAGAAAAAGGAAGAATCAGAACAATACAGCGCTCTATAACAATTATCAAGTATTGTTGGGAAGGGACACCAAAGATTTCTGTATTGATTTGCCAGAGTTGTCATAGCAAAATGCCATAGCCTGGGTGCCTTTAACAACAGACATTTATTTCTCACAGTTCTGGAGAGTGGAAGTCAGAGATCAAGGTGTCAGTAGGTTTGGTTTGTTTTGAGGCCTCTGCTTGGCTTGAGGATGGCTGCCTTCTCGCTGTGTCTTCACGTAGCCTTTCCTCTGTTTATGTGCCTCCCTGATGTCACTTGTATGTGTCCAAATTTCCTCTTCTTATAAGGACACCAGTCAGATTGGATTAGAGTCCACCTTAAGGGCCTCATTTTTAATGAGGCTTATAATCATCTCTTTAAAAGCCACGTCTGAAAATACAATCACATTCTGAGGTGTTAGGTGTTAGGACTTAAGCATATGAATTTTGCAGGGACACAATTCAGCCTATAATTCCTTTCCCCGTCAGTGGAGTACATTCCCTCTTTAGTTCAGCCGGCATCCCTGGTTCTGCTGTCTGGGCAGAACTTTCTGGATTAATCTCTGAATCTCCCTCCAGGGCCCAGATTAGAGTGAGGCGAGGAAGGAAAGGCAGGCATTTGCCTCAGACATGAAATTTAAGGGGGCACAAAAAATTTCAATAATCAAGATAAAAATATTTTAACAAAAAATTTAACAAATAAAAGGAATGCAAAAGATCCATGATAAACAAAATATCCATTTTAAATAAAGACAGGACCACTGTTGCTGATTTTTCCTTTGGCCTCAGGCTCCAATATGGCTTCCTACGGCACTGGTACTATCTTGTCTTCATTAAGAACACCCATATTTTATTCATCAAGGATTTTTTGCACTAATTTTGATAGTTCAAAACATTGTATTGAAATATTATTTATCTTGATTGCTGACTTTTTGGAGCCCCTTAAATTTTGCTCCTGAGGCCAAATTCCGCACTGGCCTCATCCTCCTCTTGCTCCCCCCTCCTCCAAACCCTGCTTTTCATCCTGGGAAATTTTCCTTGTCCATTTGCTTCTTTCACTACATTCAAAGCAGACACTAGAAAAGTTATGTTTCTTGGTGGCCAAACCACCTTCTGCTGATGCAGGTTCAAAGAGCTATAGGTATTTTAGTGTATGACAGCCTCAAACTTTGGCCAGCCAGGTTTCCATTTATTGGGTAACTTAATTACCTCAAGAATCTAGTCAATGTCTGGTCTAGTTGCTTCCAGGCAATCCTGTAGAACAGTAACAACAGCCAGTGGTCTCAGACTTAACAAACTTCTTAAGCATGAACATTTCAGTCTTTTACTTTCTGTCCTCTGTGCTCTGCTCACCTCCACTGGTCTTTTTCTGCAAGGTGCCTGAGGCCACTGAAAAATAGACCTGTGTAAGAAGGAAATACCCTTAGCCCAATTTGTGCGACTGTGTCCCCTCCAACCATCTGGCAGAGAGCACTTCCTGGGAAGTGCTTGAGAAGAGCGTGGGCCACGGGCTTATCTCCTGCTGAGTTTGCTTCTTCAGAATCACCAGAGTAGAGAAGCTATTACCTTTTCAACCTTGTGAAGCTCCAAATATCTGGACCCTGCCTGAGGCCAATAAGAAAGAAAGAAGTTTTTTAAAATGTCCTCTTAAACAGAGCTGAATTTCCTTCCATCTCTGCTTTCACGCTGGCTGACTTTTCCTAGAGGTCAGCTTATTCTTACAGATCTTTGTTGAAAATGGCAGAAAGTAGACAACATACACTAATATTCTGAAAAAATTTTAACACTTTCTTATAGTAGGCTCTGCACGGGTTTTGATTTCCAAGTTATTGCAGGAGACATTATGGTAGGCAGATTAAGGCCCCTCAAACATGTCCGTGTCCTAATTCCCAGAACCTGTGAATATGTTACCTCGCATGGCAAAGGGGAATTAAGGTAGCAGATGAAATGAAGGTTAATAATTAATTGACCCTAAGAGAGAAAATAATCCTGGGTTACCTGGGTGGGCCCACAGCAGCTCTTAACTGTAGATGAGTGAGGCAAAGGAGGAGGTTCACAGAGATTTGATGCAAGGACTTGACCTGCTATTCCTGGCTTTGAAAATTGAGGAGGGGGCTATGAGCCAAGAAATGTAGACAGCCTCTAGAACCTGGAAAATGCAAGGAAACGAGTCTCTCCCAGAGCCTATAGAACAGAATACAACCATGCCCACACTTTAATTTCAGCCCAGTAAATCCCGTTTAAGATTTCTGACCTCCAAGACTGTATGATGATAAATTTGTGTTGGTTTAAGCCATTAAATATATGATAATTGGTACAGCAACCACAGGAAACAATGACGCATTTTTACCAAAGGTTTTTACTATTAGGTTTCTAGCCTTAAATTTTTATATCCTTGCTACCCACTGCCTAATCATGAAGCTGATGTAACATATGTTCAGTTGTGTTCCATCATTATCCTGCTCCTCGGTACCAAATTTAGTATTCGTCAGTGCATTGCTCCATAGCTCTGACAAGACCCAAATAACTGTGGCTTAAGCAAGACAGAACTTGATGTCTGTTTGACCTAAGTCTGAAGAGAATCATCCTAGGGTTGATATTGCTGTTCCATGGACTAGTAATGCCTGTTCCTCTGCCATACTGAGGTATTGCTTCCATTCTCACGGATAAAGGAGATCCAGCATCATATTTTAGTTAGTAGGGTGAAGAAAAGGGAAGTGAAAGGCACACACTTTCTCTTTAGAGCCACAACTTGGAAGTTGCAGCCATCACTAACATTCAAATACTGTTGGTCTGAAATTAGTCACATGCCACGTATAGCCTCAAGGGACGACAGCAGAAGCCATCTTTATTTTGGTCACCATGTGCCTAGCTAACATTTGAGGATTCTGTTACTAGGAGAAGAGGACAATGAAGATTATTTACTGCTACACACAGGAAGTGGCGTCACGTTGTGCAAAGGAGGGACTGATTTCAAGGCGAATGACAAGTAGGAAAAAAAACCCAGAAAGACTGGCCTTAAAACTTTTCCCGTGGACACTGGAGTAGCACAGATTCATCACAGAATCAGCATTACTGCAAAGATGCTATCATACTATCAGGATAGCAGGTTCAAATAAGAGACCAAATGCATCAAAGGTGCATGGGCAAACAAGTGTTCAGATCAAGCAAAACTGCCATGTAAAGACAAGGCTCAGTGAAAAACTTCTACACCAAGAAGTGGACATCCCAGAGCAGACCTTGTGATAGGAGAACAACGTAGAATGCAGAAAGGAGGCTCCAGATAAGACCAGCCTAGAGGCTCTTGCCTTAGTCAGTGTGGTGAAGAGTTATTATGAACCCTCTGGTGAGGAGAAACCACAGGCTGATGCCAGGATCCACTGCGTATCCTTATAGATTAAACTGTGGGTGGTTTTCATTTCCGAGAATAAATTTAGTCATTCTCAACAAATCCTTTTTGTGAAAGTTCTATGGATGTTACCATTCATAGATACTTTGAGTGATTAGGCTGCACGTGTTAGAGACCAGATTCAGTTGTCCGGAGAGGAAAGACCCAGGGAGGCAGCTCGCCACTAGCATTCTGATCAAATGTGTTACCAGGGAGCTTAACCTTTCCACATCACTAAGCAGGAGAGAAGTGTTCTGGCAGCTTAGGTCACTGTATTAAACCATGGAAATTCTGACATTTGTGCTGAATATCATTGGTTATTTGCCCACTGTTCTATGGAATACTAACAATTCAAAAACATCCCAGTGTCTTAGAACTTAGAACTTTCATGATCCTTTTGGCTGACGCCCTTGTGCTGTAGCTGAGGGAGGAAACTGGCGCCCAGAGAGAATAAGTGAGTTTTCCATGCTAAGTGGTTAGTTACGCAGAGAGTCATGCTTAGAGTTTGTCTCCTGATTCTTACTCCACTGTTGTATTTTTCATGTTATGCTTGCTTTTCTAGTTGATTTTTCTCCCTTTCTGAATTTTTAATTACTCAGATAACACATGTGTTTATTATATTTTTAAACATTACATTATAGATAAAGTCCATGCATTATTAATTTTACCCTTTACCCTTGTGCTCAGAAATGATCACTCTTACGAGTTGAGTATCCATGCCCTTTAATACGTATAAACCCATGTTTGTGTGTACTTTTCATGGAACACATATTACTTGTAGGTTTTGCTTTATTATGTAAATTAGATCATAATACACCTATTGTTCTACAGTTTGCTTTTATTCACGCAACAATGTATTTTTATGACTTATCGATATTAATACCCAGATCCAATTCTTTGCTTTTATGTTATGTATGGTATCCTATCATCCAAATAGATCACATTTAATTTATCTTATTTATCTATTTTCTTTTTGGCACATAGTTTATTTGTTTGCAATGTTCACTACTAAAGCTAATTAAATTTATGTATTCAATATTCAAGATTTTTTTAATCAGTCAAAAAAGAGCCCCTAAAAGGGAATTGCTATTGTCTGAATGTTTATAACTGTGCACCACCTGCCTCAATTCATATGTTGAAATCCTGATCCCTCAAAGGTGATAATATTAGGAGGTGGGACCTTTGGGAGGTGGTTAGTTATAAGGGTGGTACCCTCATGAATGGGATTAAGTGCCTTTATACAAGAGGCTCACATAGTTTCATAGCCCTTCCAACAAGTCAGGACACAGGGAGAAATTGCTGGCTATGAATCAGGACCACAACAATGCTGGCCTGTTGATCTTGAACTTCCCAGTCTCTGGACTGTGAAAAATAAGTTTCTGTTGTTTATAAGGTAGCTCATTCATCTCACTCTTCTCCAAGATGCTCTAAAGATAAAGGCCATAAAGGCCATGACTTTCATTTTCTCTGTCTTCCACATACCATCCACTATAATACTGAAAAGCTTTAATAGAATCCAGTGACTTGTTGCATGAGCGAATGATAATTGGATTGAGAAGGCATTAAGTGTAAAGTCTTCCGTATGGAAAAGTATGCAAAGGACAGATGTTAATCTGTCAAAAATTAGTACCATGCCCTGGCAAATGACTTTGGCATTTTGAAAAATGCACTACCTACTTTAAATAATTTCCTTTCCTTATAATAAAAGTAATGTATGTTCACTGTAGACTTTTTGGAAAGTACACAGGGAAAAATAAAAATAATTTTAAATTCCATCACCTGGAGATAACTTCTAAGGGTATTCAGTTCTGTTTTTTTCCCCAAGTTTATGCATCTGTATATATATTTGCTTATCTTTAAGAAAATTCAGAACATTCAGCAAATACAGTTTTGTAGTTACTTTTTTGCAATTAATATTACAATTGACCCTTGAACAACATGGGTTTGAACTGTGTTGGTCCACTTATACACACTTTTTTTTTCAATAGATATGTACTACCGTACTATACTAACCATGATTGGTTGAATCCCCAGACATGGAATCACGGATACAGAGGGCAAACTAAGAAGTTGTACATGAATTTCTTATTGACAGAGGGTTAGCATCCCTAATTTCAGTGTTGTTCAAGGTTCTACTGTTTATCATCATTATGTTATCCATTTAATAATCAATAAAAAAGGCTTTATGGCTACATAATATTCCATTACATGAAATGTTTCACAATCTCTTCAGTCACCTGTTGTGGATCATCTAGGTATTTCTTTTTTTTTTTTTTTTTACATTTTTTATTGATTTATAATTTGACAATGTTGTGTCAAATTCCAGTGTACAGCACAATTTTTCAGTTATACATGAACATATATATATATTCATTGTCACATTTTTTTCTCTGTGAGCTACCATAAGATCTTGTATATATTTCCCTGTGCTATACAGTATAATTTTGTTTATCTATTCTACAATTTTAAAATCCCAGTCTATCTCTTCCCACCCCCCGCCCCCTTGGCAACCACAAGTTTGTATTCTATGTCTGTGAGTCTGATTCTGTTTTGTATTTATGCTTTTTTTTTTTTTTTTTTTTTTTTTTTAGATTCCACATATGAGCAATCTCATATGGTATTTTTCTTTCTCTTTCTGGCTTACTTCACTTAGAATGACATTCTCCAGGAGCATCCATGTTGCTGCAAATGGCATTATGTTGTCAGTTTTTATGGCTGAGTAGTATTCCATTGTATAAATATACCACCTCTTCTTTATCCAGTCATCTGTTGATGGACATTTAGGCTGTTTCCATGTCTTGGCTTCCATGTAAATAGTGCTGCTATGAACACTGGGGTGCAGGTGTCATCCTGAAGTAGGGTTCCTTCTGGATATATGCCCAGGAGTGGGATTCCTGGGTTATACGTTAAGTCTATTCCTAGTCTTTTGAGGAATCTCCATACTGTTTTCCACAGTGGCTGCACCAAACTGCATTCCCACCAGCAGTGAAGGAGGGTTCCCTTTTCTCCACAGCCTCTCCGATCATCTAGGTATTTCTGTTTTTCACTGCTACAAATTAAAGACCTAAGTATTATTGAGCACTCACTATGGGCCAGGTACCCTGTTGAGTCTTTTATATCCAGTGACACTTTAAAGATCCACAGCAGACTCTTGTGGAAGGTATTTTTCAGTGTACCCATTTTTTTTAATGAACAAACTGATGACTATAGAGGTTGGGTTCCTCATCCAAGATCATGGGGCTGGCAAATGATAAAGCCAGAATTTTAACCCAGGTTAGAATGGCTCAAGAACCCATGCTAACTGTTATGAATATAATCATGATAAATTCTCCTAATACAGAATTATTTGTCCACATCTTTAATAAAGTCTAATAAAAAACTGACAGCAGTGGAATTACTGAATCAAAGGGTATGAAGAAACTTCCTATTATCAAATTGGTCTTCAAAAAATTATACTGATTTGTGCTAAATGTCTGTAGTCTAGGATCCCGAACCCCTTTCCCTAAGAGAGACATGGAATTCTTAGAACTACATGTCCACTTTTAAATCTTTTATACTAAGTACGCTACAGCATCTATCATCTGTCTATCTATGTATTTATTTAGATTTCAGTCTGTCTTGCTATCTGTGATATCTTTGGGAGCAAGACAGTCTCACTTGTCTTTTAATTCACAGTACCTACCGTTGTGCCATATACATGCTAAATTCTCAGTATGGCTTTTGTCAAAAAGACGTGCACGATGACTTGCAGTTTCAAGTGCCAGTTTGCTAAGCACAGGCAGCCAGAAACCTTCATATTTAAGATGGTAGGAAAGACATTTCTCTTTTAGGCAAGTAGGGTTCTCATTCAATCTGCAAATCAAAAAGATTACTCTTACCTTGCTTTACAAAAAATTACTCTTTAATTAGTGGAAAAAATTCAAATGCAAACCTTACCTAATGCTTATTGCTCTTCCTTGCAGGTGTAAGCTTCCTTAATACAGAGCTTCAGCTCTAGAAATCCCTATCCTCTCACTGATGTGCCCTCCCTTCTCTTTCTTTCCTGCAATCTAATTCCCAACTTTCTAAATCCATCTCAAATATCACCTCTTCCATAAAGCTTTTGCTCTTACCATCTTCCCCTCCAGTGCTGGACTCTCCCCTTCTACTTTCCCCTGAAGGATTTTCTGTTTATAATATGTATTATGGCAGTAGGTTTGATTGAATTTAGCAATTCATCATGTTATTCTTTCAATGAATCTTTAATACTTTTAATGTCACTTATTCCTCATGCTTCTTTCTTTTTCCCTGCCCACCTTAAGCACATTTTAAGACCCTGGGTACTTGTAACCATTCTCCAAGCTTTATGAGGTGTCCACTAGAAGCACCCTCAGGCGTTCAGGGATAGGCCTATCCTGTTTCCAGCCTTCTCTCTAGATAGGTTTGTATGTCTTCTGCCACCAGGATATTGTGGAAGAAAGTTCAGGAGTCATCGATTTTTCCCATATCTTCCCATGAAAATGTTTAGTCACCGTTCCAACTAGAGGCTGCTAGAATCCTATTAGATGAATTCGGAACATTTGGCAATGAGAGTGGTTTGGGGAGATTTTAATTAACTGGTTTCTTTGGCAATCTACTGGAATTACTAGCATCTTTGAACAACATAAAATTAGAGTTTTCTGTGGCTGAAAAAGTACTGTCAGGTAATGAAAGTTTGCTCCAGTTTCGTGCTCCGTGTCCCCAGTGAGGCCAGTGTATTTAATTCCCCATCAACTTCATTGCATTTCATGTGAATGTTATTTTTGCATAGTCTGCATTTCACAGATCACCATATGTTTTTTCCTCTTGGTATCAACACAGCTTTTAAAGTTAAAAATTTTTTGGCATTTTAATATGCCCTAATAAATCAAGTACATATGTCTTTAAACCACAAACACAAATACTCCATTTGCCATTAAATTTGTTCATACATCTGATCTGATAGTATTTTTCTGTTTTACTGTCACTAGAACTTGCCAGCTTGCCTTTTGAAATCTGCACTTACAGAAAATTAATCTTTAATGTGGAAATTGTAGAGCCTGGAGGTTGGTGGGAATGAAGAGGCAGAAGGGAGCTTGAGGATTTTAAAAGAAAAACGGGGAGGAAAGGAAAATCTGAAGCGAAGGTACCTTTGGGTTTTTGGCGGTCTTAACATAGTGGAAATGAAAGCAGTAAAGACACCACAGGAAGTAAGGGGCTGAGGATAAGAGAAACCAAAAATGGAAAAGAAGCTGTAGAAGCGATAGAAAGTTTCAAAAGAGCTGATGGAAAGAAGGGATGATGGTGAAACATTTGGCAAAGATGAAGGTCACCACCAGAATGAAAAATCATTAACAGAGAAGAATAAAAATTCAGAATTTAAAAAAGAGGTTGCACACTTCTCCAGCCTCTAAGTTCCACCTCTACTTGCAGTAGCTCTTAGGAATTTAACAATAGCTTTCACAGCCAGAAAACTTTATTAGACAGAGGGGAAGTGAGTCAGGAATGAAACTGTTCACTGACAATTTCAGTAGAGATGCATTTAGATAAATGCTACGATTCCAACAGCTACTGTGACTCCTTTAATGAAAAGATTGATTCCAGATTTTGGCAGAAAATAGTCTGGCAAAAGCAATAACAGTTCTTTGGGCTTGGCGTGAAACCCCACCACTTTCGCGGCTCCCTCTGTCTGTGTTATATTTTGCCAGGCCAATTCCGTGCTCAGAAAGAGAGGCAAGAAACTACTGCTTACACAGGCGGGAATGTTCATGTTGGACACAGAGAGGGGGAAATCTAAGAGTCATGATTTGAGCACTTCTTTTTATTTGTTATTTAATTCAGTCATGCAACAAATAGTTATTGACTACCTTATAAATGTTAAGGACTGTGCTAGATTTTAAGAATGAAGAACTCATTGATATTTAAGGAATCAAAGTGAATTAACTCAAGGGTCAGCAAACTGTGGCCTTTAGATCAAATCTACCCACTGCCATTTTTTTGTTTTTGTTTTTGGGGTTTTTTGGGGGGGAGGGGGGTCAGTAATTAGATTTACTTATTTATTTGCTTTGTGGAGGAGATAACTAGGGATTGAACCCAGGACCTCGTGCATGCTAAGCATGCACTCTACCACTTGAGCTCTACCCTCCCCCCACTGCAGGTTTTTGTAAAGTGTATTGGCCCATTTATTTATGTATTGTCCATGGCACCTTTTGTGTGACGATGGCAATGTTGAGTAATCACAACAGGGAATGTATAGCCTGAAATGGTAAAGCATATTTATTATCTTGCTCTTTATATAAGTTTCTGACTGCTGGATACATATAACTGCTGTAATGGAGTTATATTGGAGTTCAACAAATTATAGGAGAAGGAGCCAAGGAGGTTAGCGAAAGCTTCAAAGAAGAGTTGATGTGTGACATTTGATTTCCATTTTAAAAGACATAAAGGAGTTTCTGAGCATGAAGAAATAAGAGTGGTGTTTTGGGAACAGCAGTGACAAAGATAGCCCTGTGAAATAATTTGTGAATTTTAGGAATCTGCCTGCTGTTTCTTCTGACTGAAGCATAGGTCAGGGTGGGTGACTTAACAATGAGATTTGAAGCTAAATGGGGCAGGAGAATCTAGATCATATATGGAAAGGCCTCGAATTGAGAACTTCAGATATAAGCACTCAGCATGGTAACCCACCCAATGTTAATATTATCTCTGCCCTCATGGAACTCAGTCTCCAGTAGGATGTATAAGACTGACTAAATGAATCACATGACAGAATGAGATTACATACTATAGAGAAGTCCAAACAAAATAAAATAATAGGGACTTTTTTTTTAATAAGGAGAAATCACACCTGATTGGAGAGATCAGAAAATTAATTTGTATTAATGTTAAAAGTGTGTCTTGAAGGATGGTTATAGTTTTTTTCTAGGGGTGGGGTGAGGGGTAGGTGAGCACAGGCAGAGAAAACAGCCTAAAGAGATATAAGCAAAAAGGAATGTTCAGAAGTTTGAATGTGCCTTAGTCCAGAGTCCCTAAAAAACAGAATCTGAGGCCAAAGCTTTGTGCTAATTCTTCACTGGGTAGTGCAGTCCCAGGGAAGCAGAAGGCAGGGATACAGGGAGTGAGGCAGAGATAGAGGGAGAGCAGGTATGAGGGGAGTGTCTCCCAGGCTGGCCACAGCTGCCTGACAAGCACAGCTGGATCCCTGCTAGTTGTAGAGCAGCTTCCTAGAGGCTAGATGGATTTCCAAGTCTTTAAACAGTCCACATGATATGGTAGAGGGAAGAAGGGAAGAATTTATCCATTATCTCCCTTTCTTGTACGTTGACCAGTTAGCTCTTTGGGGTATTAAATTCCCTGCACTGCTGGGTTGTGCCAGCAGCCCTCCTACACAGCTGCTGGGGAGGTAAGAGCCCCAACCGCCCAGTCTAGCCAGGGCACCTGCGTGCCTATCTCTCCTTGCTGGTCAGTGCCCTGGATGGAGCTCCTTTGTAGTGGTGGCTGTAGCGGCGGCAGCAGCAGTGACCTGGCTTCACGACCCTGGGGACAATGCAGAACTTTCTTAGGGCCGTTCCAACCAGAGAGCGAGTTGGCAGATTTGGGGTGGCATGTAAACTGAGTCTGATACAGAGAGAATGAAATGACTTCTCTGGAATGCAGGGTGGTGAATGAATGGGAGTGAAGGCCAGGAGAGTTAGAAAGCTTTATGGAAGGCACTGGTTGTTGGATGGGGACCATGTGATTAATTTATTGGCAAATGGGAAGCAATGGAAGGCTTTCCAGAGGAGATGACATGATCAAAGGTATGTTTTTGAGGAACTTAATCCAGAAGTGGTATGTGATTTAGAAGGTATAGAAACTGGAAGCAAGATTATTTGTGAGTTAGAAAGAGTCTTGGCAGATCAAACTGTTCAGTTCTATACTCCAGACGTTTGGAATGGACCAGTGGACTCCCTAAAGAGGCCCCTCCCTAACCCTACACTACGAATCATCCCTGTTCTTGAGGGAGGTTGAATAGATACATGTGTCTTGTTCCAGGAGACAAAATGACCCACAGTAGTATCGATATCTAGGCAGCATATGGATCTGACATGCTTATACATTAAAGTGCTTTCATGTTAAAAACCACAGTAATTAGGCATTATTATTCAGGTTACACTTGTATAGATAAATATACCTAGTTCTCATTTTATGATCTAGAGCCAGGGAGGCAGACCTCCTCCATCCACGGGAGACTATTGAACTAAACACAGTTAGGTAGGAGAGAAGGAGGTAGTCTGGCCATTGAGCAGAGTCTTCTGCATTTTCTTGCTCCTTTCACAGTTTGACCTCTGACTGAAGGCCTCAAAGAAAGTATTGGTCAGTCTGTCAGCAAGTAAAATAGTGGGCCCTTTTATGTCATTTGGTCTCTGTAGCATGTGCCTAGTCTAAAAGCCCAAGTTTCCAAATTCTGAAACACAATTGCCTAAGAATTTCAGATAAGGGATTGTGCATCTGTATTACTTAGATGTGTGAAATGACAGCATAAGGATTAACCCGGATTCCTCCCATCCATCCTGCACTAAAAGCACATTAAAATTTCTCGAGAAACTTTAAATTGCTTTCAAAACATAACCCAGTATATGAACTTTTGGAAAATATGTTCCCATACATTTTTAACTAAAAAGGGAAAAAGTTTTTATCATCTCCCCATCATTTTGCTCGAGTCTCATCCAATTGATGTAACAACCAATGGTAACACTTTGGCATATGACTTTTCATATCTTGAAATATTTTTAAGGGTAGCCTGTCAAGATAAACTATTTTTGGAACATGGTTTGGCTCAAACGTGGAAGACTAGTCATTTAATGATAAGTTCTTAATAAAGAAAACTACATCACATTTGAGAAAACCTCATTAAGAATTCACTCATAAAAGTTGTTTGATTTCTAGCCTAATGGGATATATTTTAGAGTGAATTTTAATGACATTTCTTAAGTCTACATATATAGAGCTGAAGGCTTTATTTGAAATAGACGTTTAAAATCTATGCCATTTTGGTTACATAACTTCTGTTTTTTCTCAAGAAAGAACCATGCAACATGTTGTGAAGCAAAATCAAGTCTCTGAAAAACTAGTGGTGAACTTTTGGATTTCTATACCACAGCTGACCCTTGATCTCTGCAGGGGATTAATTCCAGGACCCCCACAGATACCAAAACCCACAGATGCTCAAGTACCATAGTCAGCCCTCTGTATCCATGGGTTCTGCATTCGTGATTTCAACCAACTGCGATCATGTAGTGCTGTATGCATTTACTGGGAAAAAAAACCCGTATACAAGTGGCCCCGTGCAGCTCAAACCCGTGCTGTTCAAGAATCAACTGTGTTTGCTGCTTTATCTACCTCAAAACTGGATTAAAGCTTACTGATGGTGCTTTTTGTCCATCTAAACTATAGTTCCCGTATCAGATGCCAAATATGTGCATTTTTCAGCCTCATCAAATTAAATATGGGATGATTTTCACTCCAGAATACTTTCTTATATTTCAGCCTCGCTTTCTACTCTTGCCTTAAAACTTCTAGTTTCTGGAATACATATATATAATTGATACTTAGGGGTTTTACCTTTTATTTTGTAAATTCTCACACCTTTAAAAATCTGAATTTTATCAAGAAGTGAAACACTTTTTGATTATTTTCTGTAAATTTCCTGTTGGCCAGATTCTCCAATTACCTTAGAGTTATCATGACATGTCTCAAAGGTGTCTAACATTAATGCTTCCAGACAAGAGATGCCTTATGACTAACAAAAATAAAGGGATATTATAAGGGGAGAGATTGTAATAGGACTACATCATTAGAAATATAATTGTAGACATCCCCCGCTTTAAAAGTTCACTTTATACCACTTTACTTTTACGAAGGACCTACATTAGTCCCTGTTTTTGCAAAAGTGAAGAAATCTAAAGAGGATTTTCATTTTTACGAGAAAGAGTGAATATAGCATTCAGTGTGAGCCATTCCAGAGGCAGTGTGCACCCCAGGCAGTGAGTGGCACCGCCAAGCTCCTTCCCCAGGGAACTACACTCAGCATCTCAGCTTCAAGCCACCATAGCTTTGAACTGTGTCTGTGAGCATCTGTGGTTTATCTCAATTTGTTTTGTGCATTTGTGAGCAGGATGTGTCCTAAGGTAATTGCTCCTTTGCTTTACACCATTTCGGCTTAGGAAACGTTTCACAGGAATGCTCTGCTTTTGGATGATGGGAGGAACCTGTATCACTCTTTAAAGCATTGCTTATGGTGCCATTTGGGGGTTCACTAAAGGAGAGAACTTGGCAAATCTATACAATATGAAAACTATTGACGGCATATGTTGGGGTTTTAGGCAGTCGAATAGAATATGTTATTTTGTTTCTTGCCTGCGATTTGTGCTGAAAGAGACAAGGAATTAGGCAGATGGAGATTGAAATGCCTGGTTCATTACTGATGGAGATTTTGGAAAATAGGCATAGGCATAAGGTTGGAACGACAGACGTCCTAATCCTCAGCCCTGTTAATACAAGCTTAGTCACTCAATGTCAGGTCGTGCCGGTCAACCACAGGCCTTCCGCACATGATGTCAGGGCTTCTACTGTGAAACTCATTGAATGACCAGGAACAGAGTAAAGTGTAGGTTCCTGAAATTAGGTAGATCTAAAGAAGAGAAGGGCACATGCCCAGTTTCTTCTTCTAAATTTGTGATTTGAATAATTTAATCCTCCTCCCATGAAGAAAAGTTAGTGAGGGTGTAGAAGAAGTCAAAGATGTTATACTGATGTCCTTCTTCATGGAAACATGAATCGAGACTAAATCATTCAATAATACATTGTTCTAGTAAAATCATAGAAGAGGTATGATCAGCATTTACATCAGCATTCCTGCCTCTGTCCTTCCCATCCAAGGACACATGCAGATGGCCTGGCATCAAGCATTTACCTTCTAGGGCAAAAATTTGAGGGATATGCTCTGGAAAAGTGTTGGAGAATATTAAGTACAGGTGCTGCAGGGTAAAACTCTACTGTATTAGAGACTTAACTAAGCACATCACTTGGAACATACTTTAGGATATGCAGACGTCAGATTTCAGTGGCAGAATCCTAGTTTGCAGTCTATACGTCACATGTACCCCTTTGTCAGGGTACGACGGTAAGATCAGAGAACCTTAGCAACATTTCTTAGGGGGTGAGAGTGGAAGCTTACACCAGGGCCCATCAAAAAGATCCATGCACTTGGTGGAAGAGGAACACACCACTGTCTGATTACATCTCATTCTCCCAGTCTGACCGTAGCTGCAGTGAAAAATGATACCAAAGAGTCTGGCTTCTTCTCTTTCTCAGGAAACATTCTTTTCTACTTGGACATCAAAACCACATCAATAAAATCCCAAAGCAGAGCATCAAACCCAATGGAAGATGGATGCATTTATCTTTTCGATGTGAGACCTCTGATTTGGTTGAACCGTCTCTGCCACAATCCACAGCATAAATATGCCATGGAAGGTGATTCACTCTATAGTGCTGTGGAGGTCTATCTGCAAGGATTACATGCCCCCCTTTTCCCCTGAAAATAGTCTTCTGTTGTACTCTAGAGGGTAAAAGAAAGGGAGGGCACACAGAAAAAAAGACATGAAAAAATTTAGTAGATGTAAAGTACTAGCAAGCCAGTGTGTCCGGTTTAACTGAAAATTACAAGTAGCATGTCTGAGAGCAAAAAGAGGTCCCAGGGAAACAGTGTGATTAGACAAGAAATTATTCTTCTTCAGGATAGTTTTAGTGCTCATTCAGGTAGAGGAGACACATGAAATAACACACAATTACACATGACAGGTCTTGTCATTACAAGGGCGTTGCTATACATCCTCATGCCATTGTTCTCTGTTCTGTTTGATTCAGAAAACATGTGCTCTGTACAGTAACTCTCTATTTGGTTACACAAACAAAATTTCTGTTCTCTTAATTGAATGAACATTATCCTGCTGTAGTAGCACCTTAAGCATAGTACAGCTTCTTAGTAGGTAACTTTCCAAATCTTGACTACCAGAAATACTGTAGTCTTCTACAGCTTCCCACTTGTATTTCCTGAAAAAAATGATATAATGGATACAAAGTATTTAGTCCAGTGGCTGATATACAGTATATCCTCAAAAAATGCAAGCTATTAAGCCCCATTTGCTGAACTCAGGCTCATGTCAGATCCTGAGATGATCCTGAGGAACATATCCTGATGAGATGTCCTGATGTAGTTGGCAGACTTACCCTCTCTCCTCCTACACAATGGCCCTTGGAGCTACGTCTCATTTCTCAAACCCCAAATCCAGCGTCTGAGCAATGATTGGATGTCACATGCCCTCAGAGTCAACCTTACTGCCAACCCGACTCAGGATCCCGTGTACCAGGAACGAGCTTTGAGCATCTGGAGAACTCTGCACTCTTTCTCTATTTTATGAGTCCTAGCCATGGACGCTTTATGTTTATTTTGTCTTTCATGGTTTCTTCTTAGTTTTCCTATTTATTACCCCAGTTCAGCTTTGGGCATTTCTCTGAAGTCTAGCCAGCATCTTGCCTGGATCCTGGAAGCCTTTTTTCCCTAGACTGAATTCTGTTCCGTCATGCTTCTACCTAATAGTGATACATCTGCATGTACAAACCTAGAGCCAGCTGCTGCTCACCTCTCCCAGGTATCACTTACCACTGGGATCTTCATTCCTCCATGTGGCTGGCCAGATAGGCACTGAAAATTGCTTGAATCATCTTAGTTCTCAGAGTCCCTTAGAGTTTCTGTGTCTGAGATGCTGTCACTCATGCCATCCTGGATCCTGGTGACACTGATGCTACTGAAATCTGGTTTCTCACTTCCCCACAAAAGATGTGTCAGTGGTTCAATTTGCATCTGATCTCACTTTGTCTGTGACAATGCTTATTTTCCAGACTGGGCTGAAAATCAGCTGATCTCCAGATACAAAGAACAGAACTAGAATAGAGACTGGGTCACAAGACTTATCCCTCAGAGATGTTTATGAGTTGAATCCTGGCCCCTCGAACCCAAATGAGCTGAAGAAGTGATGTTTCCCTTTGTCTTTATCTTTCCAGAATCACAACTCCTTCAATACTGTATTCATTAGATTTTACTTTCCTTATATTTTCTGAACTCAGAACTTCTGTGTAAGATGGAATGAGAAAGCTGCAAACCCCTTCAGGCCAAAGCAGGAATTCTTTCAATTACTCCTTTTCTTGATGAAGCCCAGGATATAGGTCCTGATGACGCGAAATCAGCACTTTTCCTGTTTTTCTTACAGAACAAATTGCCGGCAGGGCTCCTGTTGAGGAGGGTAGGAATTGCTTGTACGAATTTCCCTTAAGGATTCTGACAGAAGCTTCTCTCTGCTAAGGCAGAGAGCTCCTGTACCACTGATTTGGGGGCAGGCAGCCAGAATAAGCCTGAGATCCCTTATGTCTACTGAGATTCCCTTCCCCCAAACTGTACAGTCTGATTTGTTGGAGAAACACAGTTTATTGCTGTAATTATCTCAGAAGGGAGAAATCTAAGTCCGCATAATGATGGTGTTCATGCATATTGAGGATTTTCTCAAGGTTGGATGTCAGCAGGGCGCCCCAGTGAGGGCTGAACGGTGAATCGAAATCCTGAGGCCACAGCAGGGTAGGGTGGTGGAGGCCCCATAATGACGTGCTGGAGCCCAGCTGCAGAGTGAGCAGGGCTGCCGTGGGAGGCCCGGGAACAGCAGCCGAGGGAGCAATGGCAAGACCCGCCACCCTTCCCAGGCTAATTCACTCTGAGCAAATGTATGAGTAAAGAGTCTCCCGAGGTGACATCCCAGGCTAGCACAGTGACAGGCAGACTGAGAATTCTTCACATGTGGCACACAGTATGCCTTAACAACACCAATAATGATAGCCTTTTATAAAGCATTGAATATAGTAAATGTTTCATGTACATTGCGTCTGCAATATTTATTTCAAACATCTTCTAATAGCCAGACACTCTTCTAGGCACTAGGGATTTAGCAGTAAATTGATAAAATAGACAGATAAAAACAGATAGAGGCATTACCCTTGTGGATCATTTAATACTCACTAAATGCCCAAAGTACTTCAAAGTCCAGGTTGTTTCTGTTAAGCCATGGCACCTCCTCATCATTTAAAAAAAAAAATTGGCCACACAGGCAAGCAGTGTTAATAGTGGTTGTGATTGGTACTGGGGGGATGGTGGTGGTACTGGGGGAGGGAGGCACAGCAGGCTGGGAAGGCCAAGGAAGACATATTTGGAATAAGTGTCAGTTCATTTAAGGATGAAGTGATACCTGCTTGAGGATGAAAGAGGTCTGATGTAGTCAGATTGCACAGTGACTGGCAGATATTTGGGGGAGATGGTGCCATATCAGAGGATGCAGTGTTGGTCTTTTGCTCGCAGTTTGGACATTCAGCCATTTCAAAAGCTTGGTCAGCCTAGATCAGAGGGACCCCAAACTCTGGGCCCACGCATAGCTTCTATCTCTGCCAACGAGGCTACTCTGTTCATGGGCCCACTGCACAGTCACAAGGGTGGCCAAGGATAGAAGCTGGCTGGCAACTGCTGGATGATGCGTCCTGTTGTCCATCCAGTTAAGCACTTCTTCTGCAATGGAGGGTCTCTGGCGGACATTAACATGAATTAAAAGATCTTTGTGGTTTTTGCCCACTTCCATTGGTTCATCTATGTGTTTCTTTCTCAGAGCCCCTGGTCTCTGCTCTAACCTTGCTCCTTCCAGGAGACAAGGCTTTCATCACTACTCAAAGATCTGTGTCTGTTCTTACCTCAAGTTACTCCTCAGTTCATACAAAATGAATGATCAAGTGTACCACTCATACTTCTGTGCATTTGGAGGATTTACCTCACTACTGTCCTTTAGACCCATGCCTGAATGGGGCTGTACTGGAGGAGCAGTCCATTTTCAGATCAGACCAACACAGTGAGAGAATACAGACCCTCTGAGCAGGTTTTAGTTTTTTCTGCCTCCATCATTGAGTCTTAAGAAGCCCCTAGCGATGAGAGCTCTTACGTGTAAACTGCAGAGAAGCATGACTACTACATTAAGGAACATCTTCTTATAATTTACCTGTATCTCTAGACCTGTTTGGACTTGATCCTGAGTATACAGGATCTGTTATTCAGTGTCTAGTAGATCACTGCTGTGCCCACTCAATGTTAGGATTTGGAGGGTCTGATAACATCCAGCTCATGTTTGACAGCTTCACTTACCTGATAACCTGTTTTCAGGTGCTCAGTCTTTACTGGGACCCAGTAGCACTCCAAGAGGTGCTTTTCAAATGGTAAGTAGTTCTCTGCTGTGGAAGGAGCTTCTGTATCATCTCTCTTATTAGGGTTTGACCGAGGTCCTAGATAGCATCCTTATCTATCACAGATAGTTCTAGAACCGTTGGTTCTGACAGACTATACCAGTCAAGTAGCAGGGAAGCTGGCACCACAGACTAGACCCATTACAGAACTTTTTCTTGCTCTGGGCTCCATTCAAAACTGTCACTCTTTAAAGTCACCAGGTAAGTGCATTGAAGAGCTATTCCCAAATGCAGTCAGAAATAAAAAATACAAAGAGGCACACTGAGTGCTGTGCTTCCTTCTTAGTAGTAGGAGGTGTAAAATACAAAAATTGTCCTCATCCTTAGAAGGGATGTTCTAGCCTGTCTTAGACTACTGCACGCCTGAAAACATCACTGGTGGGGTCGCAGCTAATTCTTCATGACATTCATCTCCAACCGCCTGGCATGTATTTGTCTCACTAGGGATGCAGAGTACTTACTACTTCCTGTTCACCGAGTCTTATTTACATGGTGTCATCAATATTGTGGGCTAGTATGATTCTTGAGGAATGTCAGTATGATCAAGGTTCCTGCTAACTATGTTGTAACAGAGAGCAAGAGATTTAATAAAGCCCCGGGAAAAGACAGTGAATGTATAATGTTGTCCTTCCCACATAAAAGGAAACTGCCTTTGATCCTCCTTCCTGATGGAATTAGAGAAGGACACATTTACAAGATCAGTAGCCTTACACCCAGAACCAGAGTCTGTGTTGCTCTGTTTCATAAAGATTTTACATCGAGCATAGCAGATGAGTGACCATAACATTTGGTTAAATTTATAAGTACTCTGTCTTCCAACGCAGCTCGTTGGCTTTATTTTTTTCAGGGTTTACACAAGAGAATGTAATAAGCGTATCTAGGGACCACCATCCTTGAGCATGCTTTAACTCTAGGGATAAGACTAAGCTTCACATTTCCTCCTGGAATGTAGTACTACTTTTACTTAAGTTTCTTGGCAATGGGGTATAGACAATCTCAGGAGTTTCCTACGGTTTTGACTCATACTCCATAGTCAAGGAATAATTAGTGTTCTGCCAGCTAGTAAGTATATCTACCTTAATTTTACACGTGGAAATTGAAAAATGGATCTGTGGACTCAGTGAACCCTCTGTGGGATGGATGTAGATCAGAACTCTTGTTTATCACCTTACCTCCATCCGCCTCCATCTGGAGCTCCTGGGTGGTATTTTGGATTCTTTGTATCAGTGTCAGCTCAGACGCTGTATTCAGCTGTTCCTGAAAGTTCTAGGGATTCCATTTCCCTCATGCACAGTTACTCTAGTAAATCAATTTTGGAGAATATTTATTGTCTATACATATTATGGTATTATAGCATCCTCCCTCAAGAGAATCAAGCCCCTCCTTCAATTAATAATCTCTGTATCTATAAACTAATTTAGATCTGGAATATGGATGAAGGACTACATTTTTTTCATTGTTTTGTTTGACATTAGCCAGCTCTTGACTTTTCTTTTTGGTGAGGGCAAAGGGGACATTAATTCAAATTGAATAACACCTTTGTTGGCTGTGCATCTGTCTTGTTCCCTGGAACATTCTAATCTGTGAGCTATTGCCATCGAGCCCTTCAGGTCAAGGAATCTTGATTGCTGTCCTGGCCCTTCTGCTTATGATAGTCACATCTACTTTGCCTCTGAAGGTTAAGGGCTGTCCCTTTGCCTTTGCTAGTCAGAGATCATTTCATAACCGATTAATACAAAGCAGTCCAGTACCAAGATGGCATGTTCTACTTTCATACCAACAGGTGAAAGTCTTCACTGAGCCTCTAAACTTTACTTTTCACTAGATCTTTCATTATGGCCTTGGTAAAGGAGTTATCTATGGGTCTTTCAGTGAAGAGTCAAATTAGTGGGGTTTTCTGGTCTCATATAATATACCTGCTTTAACATGCTCACCTCCCTTAGCCTTGACTCCTTCACTTCTCTGTCTAGGTAGTTCTGGTATCTCCACCTCGTTTAGTGTTCTGTACAGCATTCTGTACAACATTCCAGGAATCCAGCAGTGGTTTAGAACTGATTCCAGGTCTCTTTTCCAGATGCCATCTCTTAACCACTGATACTGTTTCTGGGAACATCAAACAGAAAATATAAGAGTGAACTTTTTGACTGTCAAGAAGGAGGGCAGAACTTAGCTCAGCAGCCATCTGTGAATGCTTAACCTTTAGCTTCCAAGAGTATAACTGCCTGGAAAGCTGCTGATCCAAAGTCTCAGTGCCCTCTAGAAATTCTGATAAGCACTTACTAATACGGTGAAATCCACTAGGGCACTCCATGGTCTTTACAGCCTTCCCACATCAAGCCTAAGCATTTGTCCTTTGAACACTTTGTCCTTTGCCACTCCAGAGTCTTTGCCCTGCTGCTTACTTCTGCGAGGAACTTTCCTTCCCTGACCTTTGCATAGTGGACTCCTTCTTATCTTTCAAGGATCAGCTCAAGTGCCATCTCTCAGAGAGTCCCTGACTACTTCATCTAAAGGAGCACACCCACCCCTCTTCTCTGTTACCCTCCACATCACTACCTTGATCTTGTCCTTCATCCCACCAGCACAGCCTTCAGCTATTTTGTATTTGTTTATAAGCTTATTGTTCAATTTCCATACTAGAATACAAACACTTTGAGGACAGGCACTATGTCTATTTTTTTTTTTTTTGCCATTATGTCCCTTGTTCTTAAATTGTACCAGGTACATAGGAGACATTCCAGATGTATTTGCTGGATGAATGGATGAAAGCCATTAAATAAACAATTGTGTTCTGCCTAATAGCTATGTATGGCTTTCTAAGAATTACTAGATCACTTAGAGATCGTGGGGACATGTTAGCATCAGTGGACCAGGGCCAGTAAGACCAGCGCACTACACAGAATGCAGAACAGACTTTGTTCTCTACTACATGCACTTCTATCTAAACATGACAAAATATTGAGCAATTAGACCAATGATATATTACCAAATGTACAGACAAAAATTCAGAAGCTTGATAAAGAATAGCATCCTTTCAGAAATGTGGTGCCAACTCCTCATTTATTCCTTCCTCTGGGAAAGTATTGAGTTGGTGTTATCCATTAACAGGTGACATCATTGTCTTTGGCCATAGGAGCAAATTACGAGACTGAGTTGCATACTAAGAGGTTCACAGTGATCTTCTGTGACTTACTTTTTGAAACCACTCACACCTCCTTTGACATTTCTTGCTTGAAATTATTGATCCTTTTAGCTTTCTTTATTGGTTTTCTCTTCAGTTCTTGCTTTGACTTGACTCAGAACCTGGCTACAGACCACATGCTTCCTGATTGCCTTTGAAATCCCACTGAAGTCTTCAGTGAGGAGTTACCCTAAACCTCATAATCTAGCTGACATCCCAGCCTCTGGTGCTCAGTTTTATAGAGCAGAAATGCAGAAATAGATGAATGCTTTAAATTCGTAATACTCATGTAAGTGAGTGAAATATTGAGGTTCACATTCAGAGACAAACTGTCCCACTGACGATAAATTTAGGAAACTAAATGATCATGGGATTGTTGAGTAAACATCAAATCAGAAAAGGGAATGCTATTGTTTGGATGAATGAATGAAAGCCATATATGAACAATTGTGTTCTGTATAATACCTAAGTACAGCTTTCCAGGAATTACCAGATCACTTAGAGACCATGGGCGGGGTAGCGTTGGTGGTATTTAATTCAGAGTCAAAGGACCAGAATTCCAGTCTGCACTGCCCCTTATTAGCTATATGAACTTGAATATAGGTCTTAACCTTATGAAATTTTAATTCTATAATGTATTAAAAGAACAAAGTAAACATAGTATCTACCTTAGGAGGTTATGAGAATGAATTGAGAAAATGCACATAAAACCCTTAGCACAGCATGTGGCTGTAGAAAGCACTCAATAAATGTTAGCTATTAATGATAACAAAAAAATGTGCTTGGAATATTTTCTCCTATTTCTCCACCAGGAAACCTTCCTTTTATTCTTCAAAATCGTTTCGTTGTTTCCCCATGAATGGCCTTAGTCATCCTCCTTGCTGTTAACACCATTGTTCATATTTTTATACTGCTGATGGTATTGTTACTCATGTCTGTGTTATAGGGGCTAACCCGTGATAGTTATTCAGTAAATCCTGATTGAATGAATGCATACCCTCTCACATTACCCTTGACCTCACCTGAATCTAACAGTGGCTTACTACAAAGTGAGATTTCTGAAGCTCTACCTTGTTAAAGATGTTACAGTTTTACAGAAGCACACAAAGAAGCCTTCGCACTCAATGCCTGGACCAACTCTGTTGCCTGTGCTTTGTATGGGTGGGAAGAGATCTCAGTGTTCAACCCTAAAATCAAAGTTTTAACATTGCTAACATATTTTGAAAAATGCTGGCCCAAGAAATAAAGGCAGGATCTTGGAGCTACTCTTAGTGAATGCTTCTCCTTGGAATTTGAAAAACAGTTGCAGGTAAAATGCCAATAACTCTAGTAGATAACTTAAGACAGGCATTTTCTTTTTTTCTTTTTCTTTTTTTTCTTAACAAACTGCATTTTTATTCCTCATACTTTCTTATTTTTGTCTTTATAATTTTTTTTATTGAGTTACATACAGTCAGTTCTCACAGTGTCATGTCAATTTCTGGTGAGGCATTTTCTAAAATACCTGCTGCTAAAGTCACCCAGTTGCTCACTCATTATAATACTTTTAATATTTAGTTCAATCAATTAACCACCTGGCTAGTAAACATCTCTTTCCTAAGTCTGTTCTCCTGGGCTATCATGAGTGTCTCACAGTCTCAGAAACTCATCGAGTTCCTTTTTCCCCTCAATGCTCAGTGCAGGACAAGGACTGTGAGACCTTTAAGACCCTTTAAACTCTGAAGGTCTAAAATTCCATGATTCTTTCAAATAGATACAATTTTATTAGTTTTTATGATTCACACCAGGATAAGAGGGGGCCGTCTTACCAGTTCAGGAGTAAATTCTGATGCTGTTAAAAAAAATTTACTGGGGATTTCAAAAGGAGACAATACAGAACTCTTCAAAATGTGCAGCTACAGCAATTTGCCAAGAGGAGGATTCTAGAAGTCCCCAAACCAAAACCCTCAAGGATTATAGAGCCCAGCGTACTTCTCCAGCATCATCTTGAGACAGACTCCTTTGAGGTATGCTCAGCTAGCCAGCTTTGTAAACTTTGCCTCTCAACATCACTTTGTCTCTGTTTAGTCAATATGTTGCCTAGAAATAGCAACAAATGAATGATCAACAGCAAATACATCTGATGAATCACTTTGCTCTCGACCTCTCTGTTGGTTTCTCTTTCTTTTTTTTTTTTTTCCTGAGAGATTTTATTTCTGACAGTTTCCCTAGGAGTCATCTCATGAATCATCTTGGTTCCTTTAAGAAGATGCTCTCAGAGGCTATGAACCCTTCAGGGAAACTTGTTTCTGGCTGAGGTGCAGGTTGTGCAAATCATGAAAATGATTTTGCTTCAGCTGAGAAAGCACTACTCAAACTGCATCACCACCTCTTTCTTGGTTGCTGTGTTCAGTCATTGCCTCCGAAATATTTCTTGTGTTCTCTTGTTTTTTTTTGTAATAAAAACACTTAACATGAGATATATCCTCTTAACAAGCTTTTAAATGTACAGTATAGTGTTGCAAACTATAATCACCTCATTGTACAGAAGACCAACAGAATTTACTCATCTTATGTTACTGTAACTTTATACCCAATAAATAAACTCCCCAGTTTCCCCCTCCACTCATCCCCTGACAACCATCATTCTGTTCTTTACTTCTATCAGTTTGCCTATTTGAAGACCTCATATAAGTGGAATTGTGCATTATTTGTCCTTTTGTGACTCATTTATTTCACTAAGCATAATGGCCATCTGTGTTGTCAGAAATGGCAGAATTTCCTTCTTTTTTAAGGCTGAGTAATATTCCATTATATGTATGGATATACCACATTTTTATCCATTCATCTCTATGGACATTTCAGTTGTTTCCAAATCTTGGCTATTGTGAATATGCTGCAGATGTCTCTTTGAGATCCTGATTTCAGTTCTTTTGAATATATACCCTAGAGTGGGATTACTGGATCATATGGTAGTTCTATTTTTAATATTTTGAGGACCCTCCATAGTGACTGCACCATTTACATACCCATCAACAGTGTACAAGAGTTACTTTTTTCCATAAACCATATTATCTTTTGTCTTTTGGATAATAGTCACCCTTACTGATATGAGGTGATATCTCATTGTGATTTTGAATTGTTTTCCTCTTATTATTAGTGATATTTGTCACCTTTTAATATATCTGTCATCAATTCCTATGTCCTCTTTGGAAAAATGTCTTTTCAAGTCCTTTGTTCATTTTTTTAATCAAGTTTTTTTTTTACTATTGAGTTGTAAGAACTCCTTATGTATTTAGAACAACAAAAGATGCAGAATAACCAAAAGCAATCTTGAGAAAAATGAACAAAGCTGAATGCATTACACTTCCTGATTTCAAAAACATTACAAAGCCACAGCAGCTAAAATAGTATGATACTCACATAAAGGTAACCATGTAGACCAGCGGAATAGCACAGAGAGCCCAGAAGTGAATCCATGAATATACGGGCACCAGGAATACACAATGGGGAAAGGATAATCTTTTCAATGAATGATGCTGGGAAAATGATATCTATAAGAAAAAGGATGAAATTGGACCACTATCTTACACCATACACAAAAATCAACTCAAAATGGACTAAGGACTTAAACTTAAGACTTGAAACTGTAGAATTCCGAGAAGAAAACATAATGGAAAATCTTTATGGCATTGGTCTTGACAATGATTTCATGGATATGACAAGGCAAAGATAACAAAAAGCAAAAATAGACAAGTAGATTATCAAACTTAAAAGCTTCTACACCACAAAAGAAACAACAGAGTGAAAAGGCAACCTACAGAATGGGACTAAATCTTTGCAAACCATGTATCTGATAAAGGGTTAATGATCTCCATTTTTTAATTTGCTTAAAATCAAATTGTGAAGACAAACATAAAAACATAATTACCAGAACAGGATATGCTGTTAAGCTATTCTCTATTTTATTTTACTTTTCAAGAATAACTATGCTGAATTTGAAGAGTACTCACTGGCTATAGTAGACTGAATTACTAACTCCTGCATTCACATCTTTTCCATAGACTTGTGTATGCTGAGTATATTTCCCTGCACTTTGACTCTGGCCATATGACTTGCTTGGGCCAGTGGCAAGTAGGTGGAAGAGAGATAGTGTCACACTTCCAATCCTAGTCCTTAAGCATCACTAGAAGTTTGTCTTTGGTTTCTTGTGCCTCTGCCTTCTCCATGGAAAGAACATTTCTTGGCTAACTCCTTGGTCCAAAGAGGAACGGAAACACAGAGAAGAGCTACCTGGCTGAACAGCAGCCTTACAGTTTGAAGCAGAGCTACCTAGGTGAGCTGAGCCTAGTCTAGATCAGCTGACCTCCAGCCTGTGCACAGATGCTTAAAGAAGTCCAGTTGAGATCAGCAAAACCAAACACAGCCATGCTGGGGGTTAGGGCTTCAATATACAAATTTTGAGGGGATACAAATCAGTCCATAGAATCAACTGATTATATAGACTTCAATCATATCAGTCACATCTACAAGTTATCTTCACAGCAACACCTAGATTGGTGTTTGATAAAATAGCTGGGACTGTACCTATACCAACTTGACACACAAAACTGACCATCAGGCCAAAAGATAACCTAATTAGGCTTTTCGCTGAAACAGCATTCACAGTGGAATTCTAATGTAATTAGACAGTCCTGATGTGTACCATTCAGTTTACCATAATAACCCCTTCCTTGCCAATATTGTCCAAAACAGCAGTGCTTTTCAAACTCCAACATGTATAAGAATCACCTGTGGATTCTGTTCCAGTGACGATTCTGATTTAGTGGGTTAGCCAAGAAGTGAGGAAAGATCATGAAAGGTGGTTGGTGTATACACCCTCTTCAGTTGGTATGATTTCTCTAGTTTTGCTATTTTTGTGTGTGGGGGGAGTGATGTGTACTCTGTTTTATGATTCATTCTCTTTCTATATCTCCCCTTGTCTCTCCCTCTCAAATAAAGGTGGAGGGGACATACTAACCCTCAATGGGAGGAGTAGGCTCCTTCTGTAGGCTCAGAGGATTCAAGGGAATTTAGGTGTTCAAGATTTTCAGGTCAGTCAACTCAGATTTCCCCATCCCGTGTGTCCTGGTTGAGAGTTTAATCTTCTTTGGAGCTCAGATACTCTTATTATTAGATCATAAGTCCGATCCTAAGCTTTCACTACCCTTCATAAGCAGTCAATGAGAGAGTCTTTGTTATACTACCAGGGAGACTCTCTGGTGTTCACTTTTAGATTTTATCTGATGATTAACAATGATGATTTGATGATTTTCTTACCTTTTTCTAGGGCATCAGTCAAGCTTAGCAAAAGGTTAGCAATAGCTACCCAATCCCACTGTCTTAATTTCTGTTTCCTCCAAACTTCGTAAATGCCTGATATCTTGCAACAATTAATGTGTTCTTGTCAACTAGTATACTAACCCAGCTCACCACCAGAAGAAGTTTTCCACTGTTACCCTGTGCTCCACCAAACACCAATAATGGGGTTCTCATTGCCAGCCAACTGGCTAGCCGGTAATCCAGCTCCAAAATTCCATTCTAGTATCTGCAAGGCTACTTCTTACCAACCATCACAGGTTACATTCTTCAGGAAGTAGGCTTTACAATAAAGATTAGCATACTAGAGATATATTAGGGGATTTTCTTTTGTCAACACTTTGGAAGGGAAGTGAAGGAAGCAGGATTGGTCAGAGAAGAAATTGTGTTGTGATGCAGACCCTGTGAAGGCCTTGGCCAACCACACAGAAAGCTCTGGAGCTGAGGTGGCTCCTTAGAGTTGTCCTGAGTTGGGGTAAGGGAGATTGGGCATTTATACTCTCTCATTGATCAGTAAAGGGGGATACAAGTGCATTACATTTGTCAGACCATGTTTACTCTTTTCTTTATCTTTTATAATATCTTTTAGTATTTTTTAAAGTATTCTTTAATATTTTCTGGTACTTAGGAAAATTTTTATTTATATTCTTGGAGTTACCTATATACTAATATGTTTGAAATATTCTCATTTTTAAAATTTGGCTTTAACTGTTTGGTTTCTGAGCTGTAACTGATATATAATGACTCCCACCCATTTTTTCACTTCTATGCCTTTTTTAAAGTTTTACCGTTTTCTTAGTTGGATGAATTTGCTCTCCAGGAAATTCTTTATAAAGGGCATGTATTCAGTATCCCTTGATTCTTGCATGTCTAAAAATATGTTTCCTTGATAGTTGATGGACTGCTTGACTGGCTATGAAATCCTTGACTTACACTTTCTTTCATTGACTTGTTTGAAAATGTTTCTCCACTGTTGTCAGTCTTTGTTGCTGTAGGTAAATCTTATACCAGTTTGTCTTTCCCTTGTAAATGTCATATTTTTACTTTTTTATTATTTTGTGTTGGTAGTTTTGTATTTTTTAGCTGTAGGCCATGAAGACTTTGTAAAGTCTAATAGTTTTATTAGGATATGTCTCAGATATGAATAATCTAGGTCATATCAATTTTTATTACATCATTCAATATATGAAAATAGGTCTTTTAATTCTGGAATAATTTCTTGGACTATAGTCTATAATATTATTCTGTTACATTGTTTTATTTTTCTTCTTCAGATATTCCAGTTATATGTATATTAGATCTTCTTTGTCTCTACCAGTGCTTTCTCTTGATTCTTTTTTCTTCTTATTTTATTTTCATTCTCTGCTATTTTTATTCTCTTAACTGTCTACTTGTCCTTATTAAAGTTCAATTAAATGTTTTCTTGTTTTGGCAATTTGTTATATTGTTTTGACTTCTAAGGTGAATTTGACTTATTCTATGATTTCTTTCCTGAGTTCAGTCATTTTCATCTTCCTAGGATTTTTTGTTCACATTTGTTACAAGTTTTTTATTTCTCATAGAGATAGTTAATATCTGCAAATTTTTGTTTTCAGGTATTTAATTCAGGTGAGAATTTTGTTATACTTTTCTTCTCTTCATGGTTGACATTTTGAGGTTCTTTTCCAACAGTGAATATTTTGATTCTCATTTTGTTTCTTTTGTTCTATCCTTTATGTATGTCATCTACATTTCTGGTTTATTTTGAATGTCTCATTTCTCAAACCAGCAATGGCAGTTGTACATAGACAAAAGTGAGTTTTGATAAGCTTACTATATTCCTTAGTTCAAGACTACCCTCTTCTGTTGGCATGGTAAAGTGCTTTTCTCTGATTGATTTTGCTATTTTGGGGTGGGAAGGATTTATGTTCATTCTGGTTTGTTATTCTCTCTCTCTCTCTCTCTCTCTCTCTCTCTCTCTCTCTCTCTCTTTCTCTCTCTCTCTCACACGCACACACACAGACACACACAGCAGAAGTGTGTTTCCTTTTCCCTTCACTGACAAATACCCAAGGGACATGTCACCTTCTCAATTTGCTCCATTCTCCTTGCAGAAGACTTGCTTTCCAAGAATGCTGCTTTAGGTTCTGCTGACAGTGAAATCCCTTCCTTTAGATTTTCTGTTAGCCAGCACTCTGATCTGTCAGATTTTAAATTTGTTCTCAGTGTTTTCTACCTCTTGGCAGGGCCTTCATGGTGGGAATTGTTTGGGCAATTCTATGTGGATTCTTTCTCCCCTGTGGTCTCTGCTCCTCTTTTCTTTGATCTCTTTAATACCTGTGCCTGACTCTTCCCCAAAGTAGGATTTAAAAATATATTTTCTGCTTACAAATGTTTTAAGCTCATAGTGTTATATTTTCCATTCCTTAGATGAGCAGAAAGCACAGGTTATGCTTAGTTTAATTTGCTGCTCTTATTTATCTAAATGAATTTTGGGGTGAATTTTTGGAGAGAATCAGATTTCAGAGGCCACCATTTTTCTATATCAAACCAGAAAGACCAGATGATTAGAATTTAAGCAAAAGAGTGTCAGCAGTAGGATTTGGAAAGATAAAGCTTTTGACAGGGCTCAGAAATGTGTTAGACTACCCATTTGCACCTCTCAGATAAAGAAAAAAAGCTAAGCTGCTTTCTTTGCTCAGATGCAAGCAATCCTCCAGAGCACCCACTCTTACTCACCACATCCATCTTAACTTCACCTTGGCTCAGAGGATGAGGCAGAGAATTAATCACTAGTGGGGTGTACGTGAGTAGCGGTACTTCTGTTGTCCTCATGTCTGACTGTGCAGTCTCTCACCTATACACTTTGTCTCTTTCCAGGATAATATCACCCCCAATTTTCTCAGGCCCTTTCAGTGATTTTTTTCTCGCTTTAAGATTCTCTTTAAGTATCAGCTCTTTCAGAACTCCTTCTATAACTTCCTGGAAGCTTTTCCTGCAAGGGTATGAGTCTTTCCTCCATGCAACCAGAGCAAACCATGCACATCCCTTTTCCTGAGCTTGGCATGTTATTTGGCTTCTGAGTTTGTTTCCACCTATAAGGTATGCATGCTTCCTGACTCCTTCTTCATCTTTGCATTTCCCCAGTGTCTCTCACAGATCCTGACATTTAGCTCAGTAAACATTGGTGGAATGAATTGATGGATAAAGAAATGAAGTAACTGCTCTAGAAGTGCCTGCACTTTGCATGGTTCTAGTCAATGGGAGAGGGCCTACCTTAACTCTTTTTTTGGTTATGGTTGAGGGTCACTGGTCTGTAAAGAACAGTCTCCTACAATTGAATCCTGGCTCCAAGGACACTTGAAGATAAATATTGACCAGACCTCCCTCAGAACCTCAAAAGATGGAGAATTTTGCTGAGGGAGCTCTCAGGTGATCTTTCTGTCCTTGTCTCCAGCCATGTCCTATTTGGGACACACAAATGATGATCTCTTCTCTATAGAAAACTAAGTAGGAAATGCAAATATACCCCAAAGTCTGAAGAAATAAATTTTCTCTTCAGGTAGAGGAAGAGTAAAATTCATGTAACCTCATTTTCTCCCTTCACCCACTTGATCTTTGATTGTATTTTAGAAGAATATTTGATAATGAAGGACTACCTGCTTTTGTTCAAGATCATTATAATTCTTGGAGTTCAAAAGTCTGTTCCTTTACTCTTCTCTAGAGATGCCTGAGACTCTAAGAGTCACCAAAGCATAGAATGTAAGCCTCAAAGGGACATTGGGTCAGCTAGCCTTCTCAGTTGACAGACAAATACTGACTTGCCCATAATTGTAGAGCTGGTTAATGACAGAATGAGTAGTAAAATCAAAGTTTCTCAACTCACAGTTTTATGTTCTTTCTGTTCATATTATATATGTTTGTTTATACATTCATTCATTCATTCATTCATTCTCTGGTTTAAATCAGGATGATGGCCTCTCCCTTAAAGCTCCTAACATATTCTGGTTGGCTAAGGGGCCCAAGGAGAAATTTTAAAACCACTTTATTACACTATGCAACCTTGAGATTATAGATATGAACATCTCCCTGCTATGGCCCACCAAATTTTTTTTAAATTTGGAGAACTTCTTTATTCTTTTCCTTTATTTTTATCATGAAAAAAGGAATGAAATATTTTTAGTGAGAAATAAGCAGGAATTCTTCTGAGTTTTTCTAGGCTTTTACGTCACTCTTCATCAACTATAATTTTCTCTTCCAAATTTTCCACCCAGGCAGGCAGAGTTAATAACCAATTGGGGTCTTTTGGGAGAGTTTGCCATCTCAAAATATTACCTACTCTTTTCTATCTGGGCCTTCTTATAAAGGGGCAACTCCATTTTCTTTGAACTTAGAGAATAACTCACAATCTCGGTTTTGCCACACTCCAGGGTGTCTTCAGCCATGAAGCAGTGTCAAGAGACTGTCAAAACAAAATTAACTGAAATTGAAACAATAAATTCCTGCCGTATAATGTCTTCAGAAGCTGAAAGGCAAGGTGTGTCTCAGAATAAAGCAAACGGAGAATGCCCCGAAGGGTGGGAATTGTGAGGCCAAAGGGAAGATGAGCATCTTCTGCTCTATCATCCATGTCTTTAAAACCCTGCAGGTTTTAGAAGGAGAAAAATCCAGAATTGTCAAAACAAGAAACCACATCTTCTTACAAGTCAGGGCCCTCCACAGAATTTCTGACAGTGTGAACACCAGCTAAAGTTTTTTTTATACCAAATTTAACATGCACCGGCATTTCAGATCTGTCACTAGACGCAGGATGATGTCAGTGAGAAAATCTGGTGTTGTTTCATTTTCACACATTTTTCAGGACCCAAGACGGAGCTGTTTGTTGAGTATGTCACTGCAGAGAGGGGGTAATAATTAGTGATCTGAGAAACAAGGCTTGTTGCAAGGTTAAGAATAAAAAAATGCTTATTAACAAGGAGAAGAGCTGTCAAAAGGAAAAAGGCACTGAGACAAACTCAGTGCTTATTGCTCCTAGAGACTCCAATTTGTTTAGAAGCTTTGGAGTTCTGTTCTCCGGGCCATGCATATAGCATGACTAGAGTCAGAAATTCACATTTCTCGGAGAATGCTGGGGCAGTCAGGCCTGACACAGGCACCTTTTCACCTCGAACCATTTGTACCTTGCCTTTCAGACTAAGGTTGCTTCTCAACTTTAAATTGAAACATGTGTGGAAGTGCTGTACCAATGAAGACACTTTTAAAATACATGCGGCGCGATAAGGAGGTTTTTAGGAACCTTTCATTATTGTATGGCCATTCAATTCTCAGATTCATGTTAAGGGACAGTGTTCTTCCCTATTCAATTTCCTTTGCTCTAACTTAGCATTTGATTATTTAAAAATGGGTCGATGTGTGTTAGTCTGGTGCTGTCATGAAGAATTTAGAATTTCACATAATTTAGCTAGTGTCTTTCTGTGTAAGAGAGGAGTTGGTGGCCCTCAGTATCCATTTGCTTCTTTTTCTTAGTTTCAGAATCCAAGTTTTATTTCAGTATCAATGATTCTGCCTAAAGAAAAACATTTCCCAGCCTACGACATTTTTCAGTTAAGTGTGACCATGAAATTGAGTTCTTGCTAATTACATGCAATGAAACAAGTCCCCTGAAAGTAGAGTAAGGTTTTGAAAAGTTGTTAACTCACTCCCAAATGTGTGCATTTAATTCACCTTTCTTCTCCCTGCAATCTGGTATTTGGTTCTGATGGCTGGAGCTCTAGCAGCCAACTTGATCCATGAGGTGGCTTTAAAGATGGAAAATATGCTCTAGGATGATAAAGCAGAGAGATAGAAGAAGGGCTTGGCTTTTGATCATTTCATAGCATGACCTCCTGAACTGCTGAACTCTGGGGCCTTAAGTAAAATGAAAGAATAAATACCTAACTTGTTTAAACATTGTTCTTTCTGCTCTCTGTTATTGTCAGCAAAATGCAGTTCTTACTTAATACATACCCTTGCTACACATAAGCTCAGTGAAAGCAGAATGACTGATAGTTAAACCTGTCCTCAAAAATCAAGCCTTAAACATCAAAGGATGGGCAAATGAATGTCAATTTTTACATTTATAAAATGTATCATTTTATAATTCCTCCTTTTAAATGATTTAAAAATCGACTACCAGTTCCATTTACCTCAGCTGTGAGCCTTTCCTATGTAAAATATCTGGTTTTGACATTAAGACACTTGTAATTTAGTGTCAGATTCAGGTATTTACATATATAATGATGAAATAGACTCATAAGTATTTACATTAGGACCCTTTCTGTTGGAAATATAAATAACCTATCTTAGACCCATTTAAGTTGAAAAGTAATGTATTGTCTCACGGGGCTGGGAAGTCCAAGGTCAGATGGGCTTTCAGGGTGGTGAGATCCAGGTGCTCAAACTGTCATCAGACACAGTGTCACCATCTTCCAGCTCTGCTTCTTATTGTTTGTTTGTTTATTTTTCCCCTTTACCTACTGGCTTTGTTCTCTCTGCTATGGAGAGACTCTGTGTGTGATGGAAAATTTTTCTTTAGGCAGTTCCCCAAGCAGGCATCACTGTTACTCATTTTATTGAGGGAAGAGAGGCAGTCCATCCCACATTTAATTGGTCCCGCATGGGTCCTGTGCTCTTGGACTACTCACTGAGAACTGATTTGAGTCACCAAGTCTATGCACTATAATTACATTCATACCAGAACCTATTGGGATGAGAGGTTGGTAGACCAGCCCCAACCTCCTACTGTTTCAGGAGTTTCTATTCTGAACCTTGGAAGTGGAAACACTGCTCTTGGTCCTCTGTGATCCCGTGTCCTGCAGGATGCTGGGACTATTGAGGTTTTATTAGCCCATCCCAGGGCCAGCAGAAGGCCACTCAGCTGCACATCAGAAGACTTGTGAGAGAGTTCTGTGGCTCATTAACTGGCTTTATATCCTTAAAAGTTATTTACTCTCTCTGGATTTTAGCTTTCTGGCCTATAAAATGAAGACATTGGTCTTGGTGCTCTTTAAGAGCACTTCAAACCCTAAAATTCTACAACTATGACTTGACACTTTTGCTTAAACCATATATTCTGCTCTAGAAATATTTTTGCCTTTGCAAATTTACATATGTAAGCTTTATCTCTGATAAATAGCCTGGTTCCCTGCATCAATCTACAAAGACTCTAGGAACAGTTTCGGTTTTTTTCCTTGGCTATTTTTACTACTTTAAGAAATATGGTGCCCCCTCTTCAACAAAACTTATGTTTTCTAAGTGAATCCAAATTAAACATTAAAAAGTCATTAAGGAATGAACAGGAGATGAAAACAGAAGTATTGGCAGGTTGGGGAAGGAGCTTAGATATGCTAAATGTGTGAAGAGACTTGAACAATCATTAGTCCTCCCACTTTGGAGAGAGAGAGGTTTATTCATCCAGAGACATTCAATATGAACATCAGGCTTTTTTGAAATAAGAGAAGAAAAATTAATACTTGTTATT